>NC_069071.1:96419046-97619046 GCF_025698485.1 Gossypium arboreum | reverse complement strand
AACAATAATATAGTTTTAGCAAGACCGAATTGTGGAACCCAAAGGAACTAAAAGTATTGGTAATGACTGTCTTTTTATTATCTAGCCTAAGAATAAAGAGGTTTTTATTTAAAAGAACTAATTATCTAAACTAAGAACGCACAGAAAATGGAATTGGGGAATTGCTTTTGGAAAAATCGATTGAATGAAGACAATACCTAAGGAAAAATTAACCTAGACTGTACTTGTTATTCTGGCTCTGAATCGGACGATTTATTCATTTAACTTGTTCCGTAGAGATCCCTAAGTTATGTTATTATCCTTATTCAAGACTAATAACGTCTAATCCCTAGATTGAATAACTGAGACTTTTCTCTAATTAACACTCTAGGGTTGCATTAACTCAATCTATGGATCCCCTTATTAGGTTTCACCCTAATTTGGCAAAATCTTGTCACCCTATGTCTAGGAGCACAATCAACTCCGCTTAATTATGACAAATGTACTCTTAAACAGGGTCTATTCCTCCTCTGAATAAGAGCTTATCTTGAATCGGTATCCTGGGATATCAAAACAAGAATTAAGAACACATAATTAAGAACAAGTCAAATATTTATCATACAATTCAGAAAATAATAACAAGATTCATCTTAGGTTTCATTCCCTTTAGGTATTTAGGGGATTTAGTTCATAACTAAATAAGAAAACATCTCAGAATAATAAAGAATACAAAACATAAAGAAACCCAAAACTTCTGAAGGGGAATTGAGGAGAGATCTTCAGTCTTGATGATGAATCTGGCTTCTGAGATGAATCAATCGGTTTTCTTGGAGTAATTCCTTACCCCCTACTCTGTCCTCTCTTTTCTTCATTCTATAGGGTGTATTTATAGGCTTTGGAATGCCTAAACGCCCTCAAAATTAGCCTTTTCCGAATTGAACTCAACTTCGGCTTGGCAGGGACACGCTCGTGTGCGATTACTTCAGGCCGTGCTCGAGCCTGCCAAATTGACACGGCCGTGTGGTCTGCCCATGTGAGGAGGTCCAGGCCGTGTTGATTTCTTACTTTGGCCCATTTTCTCCATTTTTTTGGCCCGTTTCTCGTTCCTTTCACTCTTCTATGCTCTCTTAAGTGTAAAACATGAAATTATAGCATTAGGAGCATCGAATTCACCAATTCTAATGGAAAATCATCCATAAAATGCGTTAAACATGGGGTATAAAAATGTATAAATTACGGTTTATCAAAGAGATATCTCAGAGTTTGTTTCTAGATGCTTCATCTATCAGCAGGTAAAAGCCGAACATCAGGTACCTTCAGGTTTATTGTAGCCTATGTTAGTTCCTAAGTGGAAATGGGATCGAGTTGCCATGGATTTTGTGATAGGATTTTCGTTGACACTGAGAAAGAAAGATTTAGTATGGGTTGTGATTGATAAGCTAAAGAAGTCGGCTCATTTTATTCTAGTTCATATGGATTATTCACTTGACAAGTTGGTCGAGTTGTATATTTCAGAGATAATCAGACTACATGGAGTACCGATTCGATTATTTTAGATAGAGACCTGAGATTCACTTCACGATTTTGGAAGAAGTTACAGGAAGCTTTAGGCACAAAGTTGAGTTTTAGTACAGCTTTCCTTCCTCAGACCGATGGTCAATCAAAGAGAGTTATTCAGATACTTAAGGATATGCTCAGATGTTGTGTCTTAGAATTTCAAGGTAATTGGGAGAAATATTTGCCATTGGTAGAGTTTTCTTATTATAATAGTTACCAGTCGAGTTTGAAAATGGCACCTTATGAAGCTTTGTATGGACGTAAATGTTGCACACCTTTGTATTGGACAGAGCTTAAAGAAAATCAGATTTATAGGGTTGCACTGAAGAGAAAGTGATCAGAGATTGCTTGAAAGCAGCTTCAGATAGAAAAAAGTCTTATGCAGACTTGAAAACAAAAGAGATTGAGTATCAAGTTGGTGACAAAGTGTCCTTGAAAGTATCCCCGTGGAAGAAAGTCTTTAGATTTGGCAAGAAAGGCAAACTAAGTCCACGTTTTATTGGACTGTTTGAGGTGACTGAAAGAGTTGGACCATTAGCATATCGGTTAGCTTTGCCACCCGAGTTAGAGAAGATTCATGAAGTGTTCCATGTGTCCATGTTACATCGTTACCATTCTGATCCTTCACATGTGATTTCACAGACAGATGTTGAGATTCAGTAAGATATGACTTATGGTGAAGAACCGATAAAGATTTTAGCTCAAGAGGCCAAGCAACTAAGCAAAAAAAGTATTGCACTTGTAAAAGTATTATGGAATAGGCATTGGGTAGACGAGGCTATATGGGAGCCTGAAGAGGTTATGCGAAAACAGTATCCAAATCTTTTCACACATAAGATTTTCGAGGACGAAAATCCCTAAAGGGGGGAGAAATGTAACATCCCAAAATAGGGCCTAAACAGAACAGTGGTTGCGAAACCATGAATTTGAGATAGAAAAGTTTATTCTGATTAATTTTTATAATTTACCGAGTGATTAGATGCATGTGTTAGAGTATCGATGGAAAATTTTATGGATAGCATGCTTAATTTACCTACTAGGGCTTAATTGCAAAAGTTGATAAATATGAGTTTTAGATGCTAAAGGATTAAATTGAAGAGTATAATTGAAGTAAGGGTCCTTAAATGGTAATTAGACCATTAGGTTTTCATGGACAAAAATGGACATACATAGATAAAAATAACTAAAGTTTTAATGAAAAGTATTTTAGTCATTTGGTAATTAAAAGATTAAAAAAGGGAAAAAGATCACAAAATGTGCCCATCTTCTTCATTAGGCCAAAATTTCAAGGGTTCTTCATAGCTAGGGTTTTGTCAAGCTTCAGAGCTTTATAGTAACTGATTCCAAGCCCCATTTTTAAAGTTCTTTACGTTTTTGAAGTTCCCGTAACTTGATTTAGCTTATTCTAGCAATAATTTAACCTAGGGTTCATATTTGGAAAAATACCCATAGGTGAAATATGTTTATTTTGATGTTTTATGGTAGAATATGAAGCTTCAAATTATGTTAAAAGAATTGAGCTAAACGATTTTAAGCAAAAACGAGTAAAATGACATAATCGGTAAAAATACCTAATGGTCATAAGTACATGTTAGAGTGGGAATTTGATGTTGCCATAGATAAATAAATGATCAGCATGTCATAAAACATAAGAATTAGGGATAAAGTTTCATTTCCGAGCCTTGGGGCAAAAGTGTAAATATGAAAAAGTTTAGGGGTAAAAGTGTAAGTTTGACAAAGTTAGAGTTAAGGACTGTTTTGATAAATGTGAATATTAAATAAGTTAAACTTGCTATTATAGATTAAGAAGAATGCAATTCAAGGTTAGACTAAGGAAAGAAAAGGGCTGAGGACTAAATCAAAATATTTGATCGTATTTTGTATCGAGGTAAGTTTGCAGTAAATAAATGCAATGTTTTATTATTTATAATTAATGATGTTATTTTTCAGCATCTTTATATTTATTTTTTAAATTTATTTCTTGATGATATAAGCAAGAATTGATAGAGAAATGATACTTAAAAGTCCCAGTTGAACCTTAGGAATCTATAAGATACAAATGTCATGACATTAGGGTTTAAGGATACCAAGTATGACCATGCCAAGGCATGGCATTGGTAAGTTTTACAAGGCAAGGAAATCATGTAAGACCATGTAAAGACATGACATTGATAAACTACGATAAGGCAAAGATCCCATGTAAGACCATGCCAAAGCATGGCAATGGTGAGTTCATAAGGCAAGGATACCACGTATGACCATGTCAAGACATGGAAATGGTAAGTTTAAAAAGGAAAGGTACCCGTGTATCCTTAGTATTCCAAGTGGTTTAATAGAAAATTGAAAAAGTGTACCAAAAGGAAGGTAAGATAAGTCTATGTTCGAAATGTTCAGGTTATCTTGATAATTCATTAGAATGTTGTTATTTATTTACATTGCAAACTTACTAAGCTTTATGCTTACTCCCTTCTTTTTCTCTCTTTTTTATAGTATTACAAAGCCAACTCGAAAAATCGTAAGGACGTCGGAGATCGCCTCACACTATCAACGAGTTATCTCGGTATTTTGTGACTAGAAATACTTTAAGTTGTGGCATGTATAGGGACTTGGCTATTTTTTGTGTATGTCCTTATGATATGATTAAAGAATGGCATTTGAATACGTGGTAATGATTAGTTAATGATATAGCTAAATAAGAACATGTTTTGATATTATGTATGCCTAAATGAGGTTTGATGCAAAGAAACTATGAAAGAGTAAGAGTTGGCCATGGAACAGTTAGGAAACAGCAGTAGTGATATGGTTTTGAAAAATCACTAAAAATTTTAGATGGTGAATGAGATATAGAATTAAATCTTATTAAGTCTATTTTCATAGGAAAGAACAGAGCAAGCAAAGGAAGTCTATATTCTGAGATATTTAAATTTTTGTAGGACTGGTTCAGAGTGACTTCGTGATCCCCTGTTCCAACTTTGGAAAATAACTAGAAATTGTAAAAAAAATTATAAGTCATAGTTTATATGTATAGATTAAACAGAAACATTATCTGAATTCTGTATAATGAGATAATCAATTTTTAGTAAAGAGAGGTCATGTCTGCTGAACTGTGAAATAGGGGAACATTTAATGAATAAAATGTACTAATTGGCCAAACCAAAAATTCTAGAAAAATTATGGTAAGAAGATATATGAGTCTAGTTTCAGGGAAAATTTAAGTATTTAAATTTGAATTTTTGTAACTCGAGTTATAATTAATTTAGTGACTATTACTCAAATGGACAATTTTATTATGAATAGTGAAATAAATTATTTTGTTTGTTTAAGTAATTGGAAAATTTTTAATGTTCCCGGCTTGGTCCCGAACCGTTCCAATTGCACGTTTTAGGGCCTCGAAGGCCCTTTTTAGGGATTTATTGGATGAATGCAAGCGAATTAATTTTTTTTAAATTTATGCCCTGAACAAGTAAGATAAGTCTGGGAACGCCTCGTGCTCGACTCTGGTGACGGTCTCGGATAAGGGGTGTTACATTAAAATTTACAAGGAAATTTTTTTCTTACCACCTTTGTATAAAAATTAAGTACTCAAAAATTAAAATTATAAGCAAAAGAATTTAATTGAGGGATGGTTAGAAGGGTTACTGGCTAAGTGTGGTGTGCTAGGCACAGGTTGGTACGATGTAGACCATAGCAATGTGGGATGTTGGCACGAGTAGTAGGGCATAAGTGTGTCGCAGCAGCAGCGTACAAAGCAAGGGCGTGCGTGATGGGTACTTCGACTGGGTCAGCAAGCAAGTGCGGGCATGAGAAGCTTTAGAGTTGGGCAGTTGAGCCAGTCGCGTGCAATGGCCGTGTGTGGCTACTGGCCGAATGAGAGGTGCTGGGCGGTGTTGCGACTGGAGGTTGGGAGCTATGGAACTAGGTGGGTGTTGGGATGATTGGTTAAGGTGATGTGAATGGTGGAGAAGGTTGGTGGAATTTATAGTGAAAAAGGTAGGAGTTCAATTAGAATTCTTAGAACAAATTAATAATTAAAATATTCTAGGTTTTAATTCTATACAAAGTTAATAACAATTAATAATTAATATTATGCATATTAAATTATTATTTGCTATTAATTTATTGAAATAAAACTATTAAATAAAATATGATCAAATTTAAACTAATCTTAATTTTATGCAAAGTTGATAATAATTAATATATATTATAATAAATATAATTATATATCTGTTATCATCATCTTATTTTTTAAAATTAAATTAAAAATTTATTTTAGATTCCTTTGAAAATATTTACAAAAGAGACATCTAATTTTTAATATTTATAAAAAAGCAACCTAATTTTGCAAAGACTTCAATTAAGACTTGGATCAAGACTGACCCTTTTATTTGAAAAACTAAAAATTTGTTTTGCCATTTAGGGAATAATTTCTTAGAAGATTATGTTAAAATCAATTCTCAGGAAAGATTGGAGGGGTCACAAGCGGTTCTGCTTAAGTTCCAATCTCCTAGACAAAATTTATTTAAAAATACCAATCCCGAAAATATACCCTAAACCATTTATTAAAAAACGAGAAAAATTAAATATCTGATAAAATGAACAGGATTGTATCCCGCTCAATTTTATCCCCCATTAATGTTTTAAGCATTGAGTATTGACTCGAAAATGATCTCTCATACCTTGAAGTTTGACAACTCCATAAGGGAAAACTTGGTGAATCGTAAATGGACCAGACCAACGTGATTTAAACTTACCTGGAAAGAACCTTAATCTAGAATTGAATAAAAAGACTTGCTAACCTACTTCAAATTCTCGAACTCAAATGTGTTTATCATGCCATCTTTTAAGTCTTTCCTTTAATAGTTTGACATTCTTGTATGAGAACATTCAGAATTCTTCTAACTTGTTGAGTTGAAGCATTCGTTTCTCTTTAGCAAGCTTAAGGTCCAAGTTGAGTTGTTGGAGGGCCCAGTAAGTTTTCTACTTTAACTCCAAGGGCAAATGACAAGCTTTCCAAAAACTAACCTATAGGGTGACATCCGTAAAGGTGTCTTGTATGCTGTCTTGTAGGCCCATAAAGCATCGTCCAGACTTTTGGACCAATCTCGTCGAGTTGGGCAAACTACCTTCTCGAGTATGCCTTTTATTTCTTTGTTTTCTAGTTCAAATTTCCCATTTATCTGTGTATGGTAAGTTGTGGCAACCTTGTGCTTCACTCCATGTTTGTCGAGTAACCATTTCAACCATTTATTCACAAAATGGGACCCTTCATCACTAATGATAGCTCTCGGAGTTCCAAACCTTGTGAACACATGCTTCTACAAAAACTTCATCACAACCTTAGCATCGTTCGTCGAATATGCCTTGGCCTCAACCCACTTAGACACGTAGTCTACTACTACCAATATGTACTTGTGACCAAAAGACAGAGGGAAAGGACTGAGGAAGTCAATACCTTAAGCATCGAATAATTCTACTTCAACGATGTTTGTTTAGGGCATCTCATTTCTGTTGGTAATGTTTCCAACCCTGTGGCATCGATCACAACTCTTTACGTAAGCATTCACGTTGTAACACCCCTTACCCGTGTTTGACGCCGGAACAGGATACGAGGAATTACCAGACTTAATCACTAATCATCGTATAAAAACCGATTCATAATTTCACTCTAATTTAAAACTTTTTCAAACACATTCAAGATGTCCCTTAAAAAGAGCTTACAAGGCCCATATCATGCTTTAATTCAACCACACACATAGGCAAGCATGCACATTCATAAATTGCATCATTTAATTAATAACATAATCAAGACTATCTACATTAAATGACTTTATACAATAGAGACCTTCAAATAACATAAGTCAGTATTTTAAGCCAATTCCTAGCAACTTAATAAAAATTAAACTAGTCTCCATACATGCCAAAGACTTAAAATACTTTAAAACCTTTATATATCGATCAATAGTTTGATAGTGTGATTTAACCTCCGGCGACCTCCAACCTGAGCTAACATCTGCGACACTATAGGAAAAAGGAAAGGAAGGGAGTAATCATTATAGCTTAATAAGTAAGTATGTAAATATTAATAAAAAATACATTATCATACTTTAAACAAAGTCACAATATGTTCCCGGAATATTACCAACACAAACACACATACTTTCACTATTACAATCATAAACAGGTTCAAAATAAGCTGTCTAGCAGAGTACTAGAAACTAAATTATTTATTTATAGAGTTACAGAACTCAAAATTACAAACCATTAATTTCCCTTGAAACTAGATTCACATATAGTTTTATCATAAAATTTTCAGAATTTTTGGTACAGCCAATTAGTACATTTTATTCATTGAAGTTACCCCTATTTCACTGCTCAACTGTTCTGACCACTCTTCACTACGAATCAATTTTATCCTCGTAAAAAATTCAAAGGATGTTCTAGTTTATTTCATTTGAAACTAGACTCATTAAGGATTTCAAGCATATAAATTATATCCCCTAATTACTTTTTTACAGTTTTTAATGATTTTTCCAAGTCAGAACAGGGGATCACGTAGTCATTCTGAACCAGTCTCTCAAAAACTTAAATATCTCATAATATAGAATTCCTTTGCTTGCTTTGTTTCTATTATATGAAAATAGACTCATTAAGCTCTAATTTTATATCTCATTCAGTTTCTGATTCAATTTCTACTATTTTTGGTAAATTTTTAGATTCACATCACTACAACTATCCAGAACAGTTTTATTGGCAATTTTGATCTTTCACACTTCAGTTGTATTCATCACTTTCCCATAACAATCTTTCCAATTTCCAATCACATATCGAGCATATTGCTCATAAGTTACACACGTATATACTTACACTTATCATCACAAAGTCATACACAATTTCATTTAATCAATTTCCCATTTGAACGCTTCGGAATAATAACAAATACGCGATGGTATCGCACACAACTCACTTTTAAAATCGAAGCTCTCTTGTACACACACTGGCCTTCACTTAGCACCACTCATGTGACCTAGCTCGATTGTACACATAATTTTGGCTCTCTTGTACACATGGTGAACACTTAGTACCACCCATGTGACCTAGCCAGTTTATATCGTAGCTCTCTTGTCTACATGGTGTCCTTCACCTGGAACCGCGCATGCAACCTAGCTACATATATGCCGTAGCTCTCTTGTCTACATGGTGTACACATAGTATCACCCATGCGACCTAGCTACATCATAATGTCTCGTAGCTCTCTTGTACACATGATGTGCACTCAGCACCATACATGTGACCTAGCTACATACCATCAGTATCATCCAATCTTTTCAAGGTTCAACCGGATTTTCTCTCTTTCTAATACTTGATTCCATACTTCCAATAGTCAATTATGATTCAAAAATCAGCTACAATACATAAAATATGCTGAAATACAAAAACATAATAAAGATAATGTATTATTTACATACAAACTTACATACTTTCTCATTTCCATGTTAAATTAATATTGAACATTTAAATCATCATAATTATACTTACTTTCAACACCTCAGAAATCATAGTAAATATATCAATTTTACATTGAAACATGCATAAATTAATGCTTATTATACATATGAACTTACCTGAATACTAAAACGGCCATTTTACCAACTTTCCCGATTTTTTATTTTTCTCCCATTCTAGATTCAAATCTCGTTTTCCAGGATCTAAAACATCATATTTTACATATTTAATTAATGTACTATTCAAAACAGTCCTTAACTCAAACTTTGGTAAAATTACAATTTTTCCCCTAAACTTTTACATATTTACACTTTTGCCCCTAGTCTCAAGAATTAAACTTCATCCCTTATTCTTATGTTTTATGACATGCTGATCATTTTTCCCTTCTATGATGATCAATAACAACTTTTACCGATTAAGCCGTTTTACTCATTTTTGCTTAAAACCGCTTAGCAAAAGTTGTTTAACATAATTTCAGCCTTCATATTCTACCATAAAACATCAAAATAAACACATTTCACCTATGGGTATTTTTCCAAATATGAACCCTAGCTTAAATTATTGCTAGAATAAGCTTAATCAAGTTACCGGGATTCCAAAATCGTAAAGAACTTGAAAAGGGGGGCTAGAATGGACTTACTATTGAGCTTGGAAAGCTTGAAAACCCTAGCCATGGCTTCCCCCATGCTAATTTCGGCCTCCATGAAAAAGATGAGTCAATTTTGGCTTTATTTTTCCTTTTTATTTCTTTTAATTACCAAATGACTAAAATGCCTTTAAGGCCTTTATTTAAAATTTTGTCCTATTCATGCCCATTTTTGTCCAAACAAAATATAATGGTCTAATTACCATTTAAGGACCTCCTCTTTAAACCCCGATTTCAATCAAGTACTTATGAATTAGAACACATATTTTGTAACTTTTTCAATTTAGTCCTAAAAGTCTAATTAAGCACTTTATCAATAAAATTACTTAACGATATTTTTACACAATATTTTAACAATAAAAAAACCTTAAAACTTAATCAGAATAAATTTTTCAACTTCAAATTCGTGGTTCTAATCCGTTTAGGCCCTAAATCGAGCTGTTACAGCAACTTCTGCAAATAAGCCCTAATAGGCAAATTAAACATGCAATCTATAAAATTTCTTATCAATACTCTAACACATGCATCTAATCACTTGGTAAATCATAAAAATTAATCAAAATAAACTTTTACATCTTAGATTTGTGATTTCGCAACCACTATTCCATTTAGGCCCTATTTCAAGATGTTACACACGTCTTTGAATAGTGTTAGCCAAAAGAATCAAGCTTACAATACTTTGGCCGCAGTACGTGTACCTCTGAAGTGTCCCCCACTCAGAATTGTGTAGCAATGATCTAAAATCTTATGTACTTCGGCTTCTGCCACACATCTTCTAATCATTTGATCTGCACACTTTTTAAACAAATATGGCTCTTCCCAAAAATAGTACTTCACATCGTGAAGAAACTTTTTCTTTTGATGATATGTCTTATCAACCGACACCAAAACACAAGCTAAATAGTCAGCAAGATCAGCAAACCAATGGGTATTATGAACTTGATTTACCTTTAGTATATGTTCATCTGGGAATGTCTCCTGAATGGGTATAAGTGGAGAATAACCTTCTTGCAACTCCAACCTGGACAGGTGGTCTACTACTTGGTTTTCTACTCCCTTTCGATCTAGAATTTCTAGATCGGACTCTTAGAGTAGAAGTACCCATCAAATTAGTCTAGGCTTAGCATCTTTCATAGCAAGTAAATACTTAATTGTTGAATGATTTGTATAGATCGTCACTTTGGTACCTATAAGGTACGATCGAAACTTTTCAAAAGCAAACACAATAGCAAGTAACTCTTTCTCTGTTACCGTATAATTCAACTAAGCTCCCGTCAAAGTCTGACTTGTATAGTAGATGGGATGAAAAACTTTGTTCCTTCACTAGCCCATGACAGCTCCTATCGCGAAGTCACTTACGTCACACATCAATCAAATGGAAATTCCCACTCCGATGTGACAATAATGGGTGTCGAAACTAACCGATGCTTCAAATCATTGAAAGCTTTTAAACACTCCTCATCAAATTTGAACATTGTGTCCTTCTCCAATAATTTTCATAATGGTTTACCAATTTTGGAGAAGTCTTTGATAAATCTCTAATAGAAACCGGCGTGGTGCAAAAAGCTTCTAACACCCTTTACAAATGTTAGAGGTGGGAGGCTCTTGTTAACATCTACCTTTGCTTTATCTACCTTGATCCCATGTCTTGTTATCCTATGCCCTAGAACAATACCTTCTCGTACCATGAAATGACACTTTTTCCAGTTAAGTATGAGGTTTGTTTCTTCACATTGCCTTAGTACCTTGGCTAGATTAGCTCGACAATCATCATATGTATCTCCGAATATTGAAAACTCATTTATAAACACTTCCAAATACTGCTCAGCCATGTTAGTAAAAATAGACATCATACATCTTTGAAATGTAGCAGGTGCATTACATAAACCAAATGGCATGCATTCAAATGCAAATGTACCGTACGGGCATGTGAACGTTGTTTTATGTTGATCCTTTGGTGCTACTGTGATATGATTATACCCCGAGTATCCATCGAGAAAATAGTAATAGTCTCACCTTGCGAGTCTATCCAGCATCTGGTCTAGGAACGGTAAAGGAAAATGGTCTTTCCTAGTCTCCTGGTTCAACTTCCGGTAATCGATGCAAATTCTCCATCCCATAACTGTTCTAGTTGATATCAACTCGTTGTTTTAATTCTCTACGATCGTAATACCTCTTTTCTTTGGAACGCATTGGATTGGACTTACCCACGAACTGTCTGAGATGGAGTAAATTATATTTGCATCTAACCACTTAATGATTTATTTCTTTACCATGTCGTTCATGATGGGGTTCATTCTTTGTTGTCCATCAATTGTCCATTTCTCGCCATCTTCTAGGATGATCTTGTGCATGCATACTAGTGGACTAATGCCACAAATATCGGCTATGGTCCATCTGATAGCCTTCTTGAATTGTTTCAACACTAGGATGAGTTTCTCTTCTTGTTCTTTGGTCAACTCTGCGGAAACAATCACAGGCAAAGTAGAAGTGTTACCTAAATAAACATATTTTAAATGTGAGGGAAGTACCTTAATTCTAATTTAGTTGGCTCTTCGATTAATGCTTTTGGTTGGACATAATCTCTGATTTCTAACTCCAAAGACTCAATATGGAATTACGGATTAAATCCCCTTTGATTAGCTTCTAGCAAAGCTAAGTATTCCTCTCCCTCTTCATCACTTGGAGGGTCTAATGTTAAAATTTGCTACAATGGATCCTCAACATAGTTGAGTTCCTTTTCCAAAAACTAATTCCTCTAAATTGAATACTGTAAAACAATCATCAATTGTGTCAAGAAATCACATAAAATTAAAAACATTAAAAGTTACCTGATCGTCCTGAACACGCATAGTAAGCTTACCCTTCTACACATCAATAAGGGTCCTTCTAGTTGCTAGGAAAGGCCTTCCTAAGATGATTGGCACTTCTTTGTCTGTTTCAAAGTCTAAAAAAATAAAGTTAGTAGGGAAAATAAATTTGTCTACACGTACCAATTCATCCTCGATTTTTCCTTCTGGATATGTTAAAGATCAATCTGTTAATTGAAGTGTAATCGTAGTAGGTCTAACTTCACCTATACCCAACTTCCTAAATATGGACATGGGTATCAAGTTCATACTCGCACCCAACTCACATAGTGCCTTACCACCATATGTTGCTCCAATGTTGCAAGGTATGGTAAAACATCCAGGATCCTTCAACTTTAGGGGTAGTTTGTCTTGAATATATGCACTACATTCCTTCGTCAGGGCTACCGTCTCAAATTCTCCTAATCTTCATTTTTAAGAGAGGATATCCTCCATGAATTTAACATAGTTAGTCATTTGTCCAAGTGCTTCAACCAATGGAATGTTGATATAAAGTTGCTTGTGTACGTCTAGGAACTTCTTGAACTGGACTTCTTGCTTCTACTTTTGAAGTCTTTGAGGGGAGGGTGGTGGAGGATTATTTACCAGCACTGGCTGATTCATCTTATGTGATAATTCTATATCTACCGAAGTTGTTAGCTTATCAGAATTGACTGGTTTAGAAATTACCTTATCGAGTTTTGCAGATCTTGGTTTTAGTGAAATTGGAGTTTCAACACTTGGCTGAACTTCCATTGAGTCTTGAGCATCGGCTGGCTCTTTTTCAATTTCAACAGTGTTGGGCTCTAATGTCTTTCTGCTCCTCAGTGTCAATGCTTTACATTACTCTTTCCCTGAATTTCTTGGATTCTCTGTATCACGAGGCAAAGCACCTAGTGGACAGTTTCTAAGTTTAGTGGCAAGCTGGCCAATTTGGTTTTCCATGTTTTTTAATGTGGCTACTTGGCTTTGGATCAAGGCATCATTATTGGCTATGTATGCCTTTAACAAGTTTTCTAAGCCATTGGAAGATTCAACTTGAGGTTGCTTCTTAACTTGTTAGGAAAAAATGGGTGGTGGGTCGGTCTAGGTTGGGCATAAGTGTTATTGGGTCCAGCCCCTTGGTTAATCCAAGGGGTGGTTTTACAAAGATGGGTTATAGAAATTGGATTGTAGTCCTTGCCTTCCTCTGTTCTAGTTTTGATTACCCATGTAATACACGAATTCTGGGTTTGATGGGCATTCTTCAAATAAATGTCCTTCCCCACAATAAACACAGGCTACATTTCAAATTGATTAGGTGGCTGAACTGCAAAACTATTAAACCCATTAGTGGTAAAATTTTTAATCATTGAGGATATTGAAGATACATGAGATGCGAGTGAAGTGAGTCTAACGACTCATCTTCCTGACACTATTCGATTGGTTGGCCATTGATAATTGTTGCTGGCAATCCTCTCAATGATTTCATAAGCCTCATTATAAGACTTAGAAAGGAGAGCACCGTTAGCAAAAGGGTCCGCTACTATTCTCTTGTGACAATTGAGACCATTATAGAATGTCTCAAGCTGAATGCAGTATGGGATTCCATGATGAGGGCACTTCCATAATAATTCTTTGTACCTTTCTCATGCCTCATACAAGGACTCACCATCCACTTTTTTGGAAAGTAGTGATCTTATTCCTCAACTTAGCATTCTTGGTAGGCGGGAAATACTTCATGAGGATTTTTCTGCTAACTCTTTCCATGTGGTAATGGAATGTGGTGGCAATGAGTTCAACCAAGCTCGAGCTCTGTCCCTTAGTGAATATAGGAACAGCTTTAATCGAAGTGCATCTTTGGGTACTCTGGCTAACTTGAAAGAATCGCTTACCTCCATAAATAGTCTTAAGTGAAGGTGAGGATCTCCGGTAGGCATTCCACTGAATTGGCCTACTATATGAAGCATCTGAAACATGGTTGACTTCAGCTCCAATTGTTGTACCTCGATTCTAGGTCTCTAATACACGAATTAAAATCATAAAATACTGGCATGGCATACTGTCTTAGATCTCTATCCCTATAATCAACAATAAGGATAGGATTTTGAATAGGGTTTGCTCTGTTTCCTTAATTCAGATATTCGTAGTTCATCTATTTGGTCCTTCTCTAAACTGCTTGTCTTCTTCATTATCGAAAAGTTCTTTCAATTTTCAGGGTCTACGGGGAGTAAATCTATAATTCGATTAATACTCATAAACATCTGAAACAACATAGAAAAAATTAACTAAGTTAAAATTGAACAGAAAAATAAACCAAAATGCAAAGTTAACAAATTCACAAATAATGACTTTTAAAACAGTCCTCGGCAACGGCGACAAAAACTTGGAACGATGGAAACAAGTGTACACAATTGCAACAAGCAATAAAGTGACAAGTAAATGTCGAGTTATCGTACCCATAGGGACTGTGCAAAGAAAATATTTATGAAATGCAATTAAAAACAATTTGGTGATTAAAAATGTTTTGATTTTAAGGGAGTGGTTTAAAACTAAAATTTAACAAAGTAAAATAAAATAAATAAAAATAAAAGTTCCAATGCACGATTTCAAAAGATGATTTTAATCAAGATGACATACTTGTGCTAAATTAATTAAATTTCTTAACTTAGAATTACTAAACTCATGTTCATGTTGTTACAAATAAATTCATGGCAACTTCGTAATTTGCTAACTACTGCTCATATGTACTTATTAAATTAACTAATCTCTTGAACATTTTCCAATGTCAATTCAAACAATTAATCAATATTCATAAGCACATAAAAGATTGAGTGAGGTAAAAATATATTTCTATATTGAAACAGTTTAATCACAATAATCCTACAAGTTATACAAGGCTAATGTATCGTCTAATACTATCGATAAATTAACCCTCAGCTACCTTAGAAGATTAATCATGCACTGATTAAGTATTGTGTCAATTAATTACAATTTCAACATGATTTAATAATTAATTCATTAGTTACCTTACAATTATAATGCAAGAATAACTTAATCATGATTTACTTAATCAAACAATTTACCAAGACCTATAACAACATAAACATAATTTTAATAACTTAAGTAGACGGAATGCAATCAACCTAACATGAATTAAATTTAATCCATATTAATTAAATGGGCAGCAAAGGGAGTGTTTATAGGTTGAGTAGGCAGCTAAAAATACCAAAACTCAGTAGTCATAGGCTCTCCCCATGGTCGGCCACACAAGTGGCAAGTTTGAAGGTTTCAAACTTGCTAAATTTGGCTAGGGGCAAAAGCTTTATAAATGAAGGGGTTTGAATTCAAATTCAAGGAGACTCCAAGGGCTGTTTTGCAAGCCAAATAATCAGCTAAATAAGCTGATTGGGTCAGAATGTGGGACGGTTTTGGGCCGCCCAATTGCTTAATTAGATCAGTCTCTCGGTTAAGCACAATTGGGCCTCTTTTCATAATTTAATTAATAATAATTATTTAACCCAAAATAAATTGGATTAAAATTAAAATTAATTTTATTATGAATTCATATTCATAATTTGGATTGTCTTAGGCTGAGAAATTAATTCGCCTCGATGCGTCAAAATCACTTCTCGGTTTTGTACTTCTAGTAGTGTCTGACGAGCCGTTTTTTACCCTTTGTGCAAATCTACCAAAAATAAATCAAAATTTATTATAAAATTAATTAAAATTTAATATTTTAATATTTTAAGTGCAATTTAATTATTTTATAATTATTATATATTTTTCGACAAGAATTATATTGAAACTGCACGGATTTACGTTTAAAAAGGTATGAAAAAGTCTACATATTTCCGTGCATATTTTCGTGTTTACAGATACCTATGACACTTAAGACTTGGTCATATTAACCAAGAAAGAATCATTAGACTCGTGAAAAATGGTCCCTTAAGTATGCTTAAGAAAGTTATTCTTCCACAATGTGAATCTTGCTTGGAAAGTAAAATGACTAAGAGGCATTTCAATGCAAAAGGTACAAGGGCCAACCAACCTTTAGAACTTGTGCACATTGATTTATGTGGTCCCATAAGCATCAATGTTCGAGGAGATTAAAATTATTAAGTGACTTTCATCTATGAAATGCACCAAAAAAGTGAAACCTTTGATAAATTCTGAGAGTTTCGTGCGGAAACAGAAAAGCAAATAGGTTTGTCCATAAAGAATCTTCGGTTTGACTGAGTTGGAGAATACTTGCCCAACGAGTTCTTATGATACCTCATAGGGAATGAGATTTTATCCTAGTTGACTGAGTCAAGCACTCCACTACAAAATGGTGTAATTGAGAGAAGAAACAAAACATCACTTAACATAGTTTGTTCAATGTTAAGCTATTCACAACTCCCTACTTCCTTTTGGGATATGTGATACAAACAACTTGCTATATTCTGAATGATGTGTCAACCAAGTCTACTTCTAAGACAACTTATGAATTGAGGCATGGAAAGAAACCTTCTTTAAATAATTTTAGAATATGGAGTTGTCCAACACACATTCTGGATAAGGATGCAAAGAAGTTGGATGCACAGACAGAATTATTCATGTTTTAAGGATATTTGGAAGGAACAAATGGTGCATTATTCTACAATTTGAAAGATAATACGATTAAAGTTTCTATTGATGCTACTTTCCTTAAAGAAAGCTATATAGATAACTTTAAGCCTCAAAGTAAAGCGGTACTCGAGGAACTTTTAGGAGTTGTAGAA
The DNA here is from genome assembly GCF_025698485.1 of Gossypium arboreum. Lineage (NCBI taxonomy): Eukaryota > Viridiplantae > Streptophyta > Magnoliopsida > Malvales > Malvaceae > Gossypium > Gossypium arboreum. The sequence goes on along the minus strand of NC_069071.1, from coordinate 97,601,770 downwards.
CAATCACCAAGTTCAATAAACCTAAGGGAATACCTAAGCAAGTGAGCTTAGAGGTAATCCTGTTCTGCACCCATTCGTTAGTCCTGGATTAACCGGTGAGATCGAGAGATAAATCAGATTAATTCATCTAAGTTGGTAAAGTTTAGATCGAAAGAAAAAATGAAGTCACTTAGTAATTTAAGTGATTTAAGTCCTGCATTCAAGGACTGGTGAACTGCATCAAAATTAACCAACCATTGTTAGTCATTTATTTGTTTAATTTCTTAGTTTTGTACTCTTTGCAATTTAGTCCCTATATTGTACACTATTTATCACTCGATCGCCATTTCCTTTGGGTTCAATCCTTGGAATACTCTGATTTTCCATTGTAACACTGTAAATATTACAACTGACCTGTACGTTTGCAATAAAGTCGTACTTTTAAAATTTTTTTATAAAATAATTTGTTTTATGCACACATGCGAACATGGCCAATATTCAATAAGGAGTTTTCAAGCATGGTACTTTTTATGGACTAACTCCATGATTAGGTAAATTCAAATTCTCAAAACGATGCTTCTAGACATAATTGCAATTTCTCGAGTATAATTGTATATGTCCTATTGGTCCCTCCGCTAGCTCAACAAAAGCTCGAGCAAATTGTATTTGAATTAGAAGAAAATTCTATGACTTTGGAAATAATTTATTGAGTCGATCTATTCGATGTGGAATTAAATTAGGCGGTTGTGAGAATTTTTCAACTAGAGAATTTGATTAAAGAATTTTCTTGAAAAATTAATTTGAAAAATCTATTTGATTTGTAGGAAAAATCATTTTGATCAACTAAAATTAAATTAATCAAATTAATTAAAATGAATATAATATTTTTTGGAAATTAATTTTCAAGGAAAAAAATTGTCCAATGGATAACTGAATTTGAAAATTGGATCTAAGATCGAAAATTAGGCCTGTGAACCCAGAACCAAGATCGAGATCCAAACACTAGTTGAACCGGGCCTAATATGTCCAACTGGGGCGATAGTCCAACTTGTGGTTGGATTGGACCGGCCGGGTTGTCACTGGCCCAGACCGAATGAACAACAATCAAACCAAATCAAGTTTCCGTAAGGGTGTCGCACCCGCGATGGCACCACCGGACAAAATGGCGCTGACGGTGTAACACTCCTAACCCGTATCCGTCGCCGGAATAGGATTACTAGGCATTACCGAATAACACACCTTATTCACATACATTTATACATTCATACTCAAGATCCATTCAAAAACATTCACAATGTCCCTTGTAAGGCTCTACGAGACCTTAAATCATGCTTAGAAGTGGTTCAAGACTAAACCGATAACATTTGCAAACTTTGGAAAACTTAGAAAATTTTCAAGCATTTAAGGGTTACACGCCCGTGTGAACAGGTCATGTACCTCACACGGTTATCAGACACGCCCGTGTCACAGGTCTTGTAAAAACAGGGAATACATACTGACTTGAACCAAAAGGCCAAGGACACGCTAGTGTGCCATGGCTGTGGGAAAACTGGGGAGGTTACTGACTTGGGTCACACGGCCGACCACACGCCCATGTGCCAGCCCGTGTGCCATACAAAGCCAGTAGACACTCCTATGTCTCTAGGCCGTGCCAAAATTGTAAGGTATTCTGACTGAATTCGAAAGGGTACCCCAAGAGATACACGGCCGTGCAGCATGACCGTGTGTCTCACACGGCTGAGACACCGCCCGTGTTTCTGCCCATGTGGACAAAAATAGGCCATTTGCAAAGCCAATTTGCCACCCTCATCTCATACACACCTAGTCATCAAATGGTATCAATTCAACACATATATAGGCAGCCAAAACATGTCATTTCACACATATATCATACAATCTATCATCAAGCAATTCAACTACTAAATTCCATATTCAAAACATACCAAATCAATATGCCACAATCATCAATCTCATATAACTCTTAAATTAATTTTCTCACCTTTTTATCAACCAAATCATGCTTCTCAAACTTATCAATACATCATTCTCAAATCATATCAAAATATACCAAATTTCAAGCAATAATACCACAACACATAACTATCCAAAAGAGCATCCATACAACCATTCCAAACAAGCTAGCACTTAGGACATTATATACATCACATATATCATTTATCAAACATATAATTCAAGCCAACTTAAATGGCCATAATCCAACATTTACAAGCCAAATCTCATGGCTATAATCACAACTCAAAACATACCAAGATGACACTAGCCTATACATGCCATATACCATATATACAAAGCTCCAAAAGTACCAACGAGATGATCAATAGTGTGATGATGTTTCCCGACAATCTTCGAGTCTGAGCTAGTTTCGCTAATCTATAAAATAGGGAAAGAACACACAAAGTAAGTTTGAAAAGCTTAGTAAGCCATATACAAATAAAGTCATCACATAAACATTTGCATATCAATTCAAATATGCTAAACATAGTTAATCACATTCAAATTCACAAACCTTTCTCATTGAACGTATATTCAATGTCTTTATCGAGTTCATCAATTACTTTCCCTTTTAAACACTCGTACGAAATTCGTACGTACCTGAGTCACTTAGCTCATTCATAGATTCTTTCTTGACTTGAATTTGCCCATTGAACAGCTCGAAATCATTAAGGATACATGGAAATCACATATAGCTCGTACAATGTCATATCCCGGATATAGTCTTACATGTTATCACATCTCGATGCCACTGTCCCGAACAGGGTCTTACACAAAATCGATTAACGATGCCAATGTCCCAGACATGATCTTACACATAATCACAATACAATGCCAATGTACCAGACATGGTCTTACATGTAAACACATCTCGATAACCTAACGTCATGACATTCGTATCCTATACTATTCCTAAGGTTCGTATAGAATTTTCGGATATCATAACTCTGTCGATTCTTGCTCGTAATTTTTCATTCAACATTTATAACCTTTCAATGATAAATATACACATATAATTCAATTTAAAGGCATTCATTTGTATATAAACTTACCTCGTAGTCGTAATAAAAGGCGGGATCGACTATTCAATAACTTTCGACTTCCCCTGATCTAAATCCGATTTCTTTCGTTCTTGCTCTATATACATTCAAAATTAACTCTTTTATTCATCAAAACATTCAATCTAGTCCACAAACACATATTTGGGCATTTTTTGTACTTTAGCCCCTAAAGTTTCACATTTTTACAATTTAGTCCCTATTTCATAAATACACAAAATTCACAAAATTCAATATGGCCCATGCTTAGCCAAATTCTCTATAGCTTCATAACAACCTATATTTTCATTTATTTCACACTTTTAACCACAACATTTCACATTTTCTCAATTTAATCCCTAATTGACATTTTTACTCAAAATCACTTTACAAAACATGTATATCAAACACCAAGCTTTCATATTTCATCATCAGATATTCAAAAACGCATAAATTCATCAATGGAAACTTTCAAAATCATCAACACTTTCAAAAATTAAGGCATGAACTAGCTAGTACTCAAAGCAACAATCACAAATACATAAAAATCATAAAAAACCGAGCTAAAACCGTACCTTAATCAAGCTTAACCATGGTTGAATGGATGAAAGCTCAAAACCTCTTTCTTTCCTTAATATTTAGCTAAGGATGATGATAATTTAGGCTTAAAATTGTTTTTCTTTTATTTATTATAACTTAAAAACATATTTTACCATTTTACCCTTGATTATTAAACATTTAAAACATCAAATATAAGGCCATTAGTGTCCATCTCCACTATAAATGGTCTAATTACAACATAAGGACCTTTCATTTAATAAGCCATAGCAATTAAACACTTTTAACTTATAGCATGCTACTTTTCCATTTTACACAACTAAGTCCTTTTTCTCAAATTGAGTTATTAAACAGTAAAATTAACTCACGAAATTTCACACATATATATTCACATGCTGTAAACATTGAAAATAATATTAAAATAACTTTACGACCTCAAATTTGTGGTTCTAAAACTACTGTTCTAATTTAGTTAAAACCGGGCTGTTACAACTCTCCCCCTTAGGGATTTTCGTCCCCCAAAATCTTACCAGTGAATAGGTTTGGATATTGCTTTCTCATAGCATCTTTAGGTTCCCACGTAGCTTCTTCAGCCCCGTGTCGATGCCATAATACTTTCACTAATGCTATTCGTTTATTTCTCAACTCTTTGATCTCACGAGCTGGAATTCGGATCGGTTCTTCACTGTATGATAAATCTGATTAAATTTCAACTTCAGTCGGGGAAATAACATGCGAAAGATCATATTGATATCGTCAAAGCATCGATACATGAAATACATTATGAATCTTTTCTAGCTCAAACGAAAATGCTAGCCGATAAGCCACCGGTCCAATTCACTCAATAATCTCATACGGGCTGATGAATCTCGGATTCAATTTGCCTTTACGACCAAATCAAAGTATTTTTTTTCCACGGAGATACTTTTAAAAACACTCTATCCTCGATCTGAAACTCAATTTCTTTCCGTTTCAAGTCTGCATATGATTTCTAACGATCTGATGTTGCTTTTAGACTATCTTGAATTACTTTCACTTTTTCTTCAGTCTCTTTAATCAGATCAACCCTGTGGATCTTATTCTCGCTAAGCTCAGTTCAGTACGACTGTTTTTTACATTTACGACCATATAAAGCTTCTTATGGTGCCATCTTTATACTCGATTGAAAGCTATTTTATACGCAAATTCAATCAACGACAAATATCTTTCCCACGTACCTTCAAACTCAAGAATACAACATCTCAACATATCTAAGAGTATTTGCATAACTCACTTGGATTGACCATCCGTCTGCGGGTGAAATGCAGTACTAAAATGTAGTTTTGTACCCAGTGCATTTTGCAATTTCTTCCAAAACCTCGATGTGAACCTCAGATCTCTATCCGAAACAATAAAAATAGGTACCCCGTGTAATCTCACAATCTCGGAGATATAAAACTTAGCAAGCTTGTCAAGCAAATAATATGTATGCACAGGAATGAAACGAGCTAATTTTGTCAATCAATCAACAATAACCTAGATTGTATCTTTCTTACTCAGAGATAGGGGCAAACTTGAAATAAAATCCATACTTACTCTGTCCCATTTTCACTCGGGAATCATAACTGGTTGCGATAAACCGGATGACACCTAATACTCAGCTTTTACTTGCTGACAAATCAAACATTTAGAAACAAACTCTGAAATGTCATGTTTCATACCATGCCACCAATAGAGCTGTTTCAAATCGTTATACATTTTTGTACTTCCTGGATGAACAGAAAAATGACTACTATGTGCTTCGTTCAAAATCATCTGAATCAACTTTGAATTTCTCGAAACACATATTTGGCCTCTGAATCTTAAACAATTATCGAAATCAACTTGAAATTCTAAATCAGGGTTCGAATCACGTTGAGCTCTTTTAGCTAACATTTCATTATCAATTTTCTAAGCTTCATAGATCTGTTGTACAAAAAATGTTCTCATTTTCAACTCAACTATAATCGATCCATCATTAGATAGAGCCAACTGAGTATTCATTGCACGTAGAGAAGACAAAGATTTTCGACTTAATGCATCAGCAATAACATTTGTTTTTCCCGAATGATAATCAATCACTAACTCGTAATATTTTTAACAATTCTAGCCATCTCCGTTGTCTCAAATTCAAATCTTTCTGAGTCATCAGATATTTCAAACTTTTATGATCTGAATAAACATGGCATTTCTCACCAAAAAATAATGGCGCCAAATCTTTAATGCAAACACAATGGCTGCTAAATCTAAATCGTGTGTTGGGTAATTATTTTTATGCGGCTTCAACTCTCTCGAGGCATAAGTTATGAATTTGCTTTCTTGCATCAAAACACAGCCCAGACCATTCAACGATGCATCACTATAGATCACAAACTCTTTACCCGATTCTGGCTATACTAACACTAGAGCTTCAGTCAAAAGATCTTTCAGCTGATCAAAACTTTTCTGACATTTCTCAGACCATTCAAACTTTACATCTTTTTAAATCAGTCTTGTCAACAGAGTCGCAATCATCAAAAAGCCTTTCACAAATTGTCTATAATAGCCAGCTAGTCCTAGAAAACTGTGGACTTCGGATACATTTTTCGGAGGCTTCCAATCCATTATTGGAGAAATCTTGCTCAGATCAACTCGAATACCCGATGCTAACACAATATGCCCCAGAAAACCAACCTCACGTAACTAGAATTCACATTTACTAAAATTTGCATATAATAGTTTATCATGCAAAGTCTGCAATACAATTCTCAAATGCTCGGCATGCTCAATTTCATCTCATGAATATATCAAAATATCATCTATGAACACAACAACAAATCAATCTAGATACGGTCTGAAAATCTGGTTCATTAAGTCCATAAAGATAGCAGGTGCATTCGTTAGACCAAAAGGTATAACTAAAAATTCGTAGTGACCATACCTCGTTCTGAATGCAGTCTTTGGCACATCAAAGTCTCTAACTCGTAACTGATAATAAACCGATCTCAAATCTATCTTTGAAAACACTGTAGCCCCTTTTAATTGATCAAACAGATCATCAATCCACGGTAGATGATATTTGTTCTTGATTATCACTTTATTCAGCTATCTGTAGTTAATACACATTCTCTTCGTGCCATCTTTCTTTTTCACAAATAACACAGGAGCACCCCAAGGTGAGAAACTCGGTCTTGCAAATCCTCTATCAGTCAGTTCTTGCAATTGAGCTTTCAATTCTTTTAATTCTGTCAGAACCATTCTGTACGGAGCTATCGATATCAGCATTGTACCCAGCATTAACTCAATGCCAAACTCAACCTCTCGAATCAGTGGTAAACCCGGTAACTCTTCAGAAAACACATTTGGATACTCACACACAGCTGGTACTAATTCGATCTTCTTTTCAGTCACTTTTGTATCAAGCACATAAGCAAAATAAGCTTTGCAACCCTTTCTCACAAATTTCTAAGCTAACATCGATAAAATCACCGCTGGCAAGCCATTCAAATTTATCTGACTCAATTCGGATCATCTTATTATTCTAACATCTTAGATCAATTGTCCTTCATTTGCAGTTCATAATAGCATCTTGCAACGCTAGCCAATCCATACCCAGAATTATATCAAATTCGTCAAATGGCAATAACATCAAATCAGCCAGAGAGCAATCATCCTGAATCATCAATGAACATTTGTTGCACACTTTATCAACTAAGACACTTGCCTAAGGGGTTCGATACACTAATCACAAATTCAGTAGACTCTACATATAAAGTCTTACTAGATACTAAATTCACAAATATATTTGAATGAGTTGATCCTGGATCTGTCAATGCAATAACTTTAATCATAGAGAGTAAAAATACCGGTGATAACATCTTAAGATGATGTTTCTTCGCGAGCATGAATAGTGTAGGCTCATGCAGGTGCTCTAGTATCAGATCTCGCAGCAGTGTCTCGTGTCACACCTCTACCACCCCTCACATTTCCCATGTTTCTGGGTAGTCTACCTCTAGCTGCAGTGTCACTCGGCCTCGTATTCTGTACTGTATCTTGTTCAGCCAACTCTGGACAATCACGGATAAAATGATCCAATGATCCACTTTAAAACAAGCCCTATCATTCAATTTACAATCACCGGAATGCCATTTTCCATAATATTTACATTTAGGTTGGGTAGGTCTCACACTGTCAACACTAGCAATAGATGTAGTTTGGGCTTTGGAACTTACAAGTTACTTTTCACGATTCCTGTCTGAATGTCCCACAGATGCATTGGAACGATTAAATGAGTCCCTGAATTTCTTCAATGTAGACTGATAAGATTTACTAGTTGATCTCTTTCTCGAATCTCTTGCTTCAAAATTAGCTTTTCTCTTTTCTTTGCTGAGATCCTCAACTTTACAAGCCCTCTCAACCAGTACAACAAATTCCTTCAATTCAAGTATCCCAATTAACAGCTTTATATCTTTATTTAACCCATTAACAAATTGGTTGCACGTAATCTCCTCAGTAAACACATATTCCCAGGCATACTTGCTTAATCTTACGAATTCTCTTTCGTACTCAGTGACAGTCATTCGGCCTTGTTTCAATTCTAGAAACTCTTTATGTTTCTAATCGAGAAATCTTTAACTTATGTACTTTTTCTGAAACTCAGTCTGAAAGAATTCCCAGGTAACCCATTCTCTAGGAACCACTGATGTCAACATTTTCCACCAATGATATGCATTATCTCTAAGCAAAGATACTACACATTTGATACATTCTTCTGGAGTACAGGACAATTCCTCGAATACTTTAATCGTATTCTCGAGCCAAAACTCATCTCTCTCCAGATCTTCATCAACTGTAGCCCAAAACTCTTCAACCCCGTGTTTACAAATCCTATCAATAGGTGGCTTGCTCAACCGAATCGGATCTATTACCAGAGGTACAACTGGGACTTGTTGAGGAATAGGTGGGGGTAGAGGTTGTTGAGCAGCCGAATTCATTCGAACGAACTCTGTGAACCACTCACTCATCATTTGGAAGAAGGCTTGCTTAGCCTCTCCCCCTTGCCTACTTGTTACAAGCACTACCTCTTGAGTGGGAGCGGGTGCATTACTTTCAACATCGTCAGCTACGGGTCGGTCGGGATCCATTTGCTATATAAAAACAAATTTTAACTGTTAGGAATCATCAAACTATCGCAGTTTATATATATGGCATGTATAGCTAGACTCTCACACGCTACATTAGTCCTAGAATCGACTAAACCATAGCTTTGATACCAATTAACTATAATACCCCTAACCAGTATCCGTCGTCAGAATAGAGTTACTAGGCATTACCGAATAACACACCTCATTCATATACATTTATACATTCATACTCAATATCCATTCAAAAACATTCACAATGTCCTTTGTAAGGCACTACGAGACTTTAAATCATGCTTAGAAGTGGTTCAGGACTAAGCTGATAACATTTACAAACTTTGGAAAACTTAGAAAATTTTCAAACATTTAAGGGTCACACACCCGTGTGAACAGGCTGTGTGCCTTACACGATTATCATACACGCCCGTGTCACAGGCTGTGTGAAAACAAGGCATACATACTGACTTGCACCACATGGTTGAGGACACACTAGTGTTCCATGGTTGTGGGAAAACTGGGGAGGTTAATGACTTGGGTTACACGGCTGACCACACGCCCATGTGCCAGCCAGTGTGCCATACACGACCAGTAGACACGCCTTTTTGTCTAGGCCATGTCAAAACTGTAGGGTATACTGACTTAATTTGAAAGGGTACCCCAAGGGACACACGACCGTGCAGCATGACCGTGTGTCGTACACGGCTGAGACATACACCCATGTCTCTGCCCATGTGGAAAAAAATAGGTCATTTGCGAAGCTAATTTGCCACCCTCATCTCATACACACCTAGTCATCAAATGGTATCAGTTCAACACATATATAGGCAGCCAAAACATGCCATTTCACACACATATCATACCATCTATCATCAATCAATTCAACTACTAAATTCCATATTCAAAACATACCAAATCAATATACCACAATCATCAATCTCACATAACTCTTAAATGAATTTTCTCACCTTTTTATCAACCAAATCATGCTTTTCAAACTTATCAATTCATCATTCTCAAATCATACCAAAATATACCAAATTCCAAGCAATAATGCCACAACACATAACTATCCAAAAGAGCATCCATACAACCATTCCAAACAAGCCAACACTTAGGACATTATATACATCACATATATCATTTATTAAACATATAATTGAAGCCAACTTAAATGGCCATATTCCAACATTTACAAGCCAAATCTCATGGCTATAATCACAACTCAAAACATACCAAGATGACACTAGCCTATACATGCCATATACCATACATACAAAGCTCCAAAATTACCAATAAGATGATCGATAGTGTGATGATGTTTCCCGACGATCCCCGTGTAACAGCCCGTTTTTGGGTCAGATCGAAACAGTGGTTTTGGGACCACAAATCTGAAGTCAAAAATATTTATTTTATTATTTTAATAAGGTTTACAGTATGATATAATGTTCGTGTGAAAATTTTGTGAAGAAATTTTACCGTTTGAGTGGTTAATTCGGTAAAAAGGACTAAATCACGTAAAGCATAAAAGTTGAATTCTATAAGTTAAAAGTATTAAATGGCTATGGACCTTATGTGGTAAATAGCCCATTTATGAGATAGTGGAGGTTAGTGAGTGGCATTTGGTGTATTTAGTAATATTTTTAAAGGGTAAAAAGGTAAATAGGTAATTAAAGTTAATAATAAATAAAATAAAAGCCAAAACCATGTTATATTTCTTCATCTTCCACTGAATATAGAGAAAAGAAATAGCCATGGTTTTTTTTTAGGGTTCGGCATCTTCATGGATGAATTTGTAAGTGTTTTGAGCTCAATTTTTGATGATTTTTATGTTTTTGTGATCGTTGCTTCGTGTTCTAGCTAGCCCGTACCCTAATTTCTAAATTTGTTGATGAATTTTTTAGTTGCCATTGATGATAGCTTGATGTTTTTGAGTGTTGATGATGGAAAATAAATCATTGTTGTTAGATTAACAAATTTTATAAAGTGATTTTGAGTAAAAATGTCAATTCTGGACCAAATTATATAAGGTGGAAATTTAGTGGTTAAAATGTGAAATAAATTGAAAATATGGGCTGATAGTAATATATGAAAAATTCAGCTAGCTTGGGTTTATGTTTAATTTGATGAAATTGTGATTTTAAGTGATAAGGACTAAATTGAAAAAATGTGTAAATTGTGTTAAATTGAATGAAATGTTGATTAAATAATTAAAATTTGATATTATATAGATTGAGATAATCGAGAATAGGATCTAGAACGGGGGAAAAACAAAACACCGAACTAATTGATATGTTCCGTCGTTTCAGAGGTAAGTTTGTATGTAATAAGCATTGTTAAATTTATGCTTTTAATGCTTTGATATTATATAAATTGTATATACGTGACTATTGTTATGTTTAACGACATATCGGCTAAAACAAAAATGGCACTTAGTGTGCGGTTCGAAATAGCTTCGGCTAAATGTGGCATTTGATGTACGATTGGAGATAGCTTCAGCTATATATGTATATGGCACTTAGTGTGCAAAATATTAATAATGGCACTTGGTGTGCGGGATATTGAGTATGGCACTTAGTGTACGAGACATTGAAGATGCAACGGCATTACGTGTATGTATGAAATGGTAAGGATCGGTACAGGTATGTACATGGGTTATGATGCATCTTTGTAACAAAGTAAATAAGTAAGTCATGTTGATGAGAATGATTGTAATATCCTGATTTTGGGCCTAGTCGGAATAGTGGTTTTGTGACCACAAAATCCGAGATAGAAATAATTATTTTATGATTATTTTAAGGTCTATGATATGATTGCATGATTGTGTGAAAATTTCGTGAAGAAATTTTATGCATAAAGTGCTTAATTTGAAATTTGGGACTAAATTGAATAAATTGCAAAACTTGTGTTCTAGAAGTATTTTGCATAAAATTGAATTAGATTATTAATTAGAGGTCCTTAAAGAGTAATTTTACCAATTTCTAAGTCTATGGACAAAAATTAGGACATGGAAGGAATTTTGGAAAGTTTAGTAGTAAGGGCATTTTGGTCATTTAGGGGTAAAATGAATTAAAATACAAAATTAAAAGCCAATTTTGCTCATCTTCAACCCCATGGCGAATATAGCAAGGAGAAACCATGGCTAGGGTTTTCAAGCTTCCAAGCTCGATTAGCAAGGAAAAGCTGAAATTCGGGCTAAAATGGGGAAAATACCAAGTTGTGGACAAAATGGTAAAATAGCCATTTTCGCATACGAGGTAAGTTCATATGTAAATGTTGGTAACATAGTTATTATTTTAAATGTTTTAATGTTTTTTAAATGATATGATAATTATTATGAAATATTATACTTGTGATAATTGTTTGATAATATGTAATTATGTGAATTACTTGATGAGTATGAACTATCACCAAGTATCGATTTCGATATTCCGTGGAAGACGGCAAAGATGTGAGATCGAGGAAAAAAGCCCGTTTGAACCTTAGGAATAGATTAGGATACAAGTGACATGTCACTAGGATGGTTGAGCATCCGAACTCGTTGAGTTGAGTCCGAGTTCACTTATGGATGCGAATGTCCGAACTCGTTGAGTTGAGTCCGAGTTCGTGAGATGTAACTAGGCATCCGAACTCGTTGAGTTGAGTCCGAGTTCACTTATGGATGCGAACGCCCGAGCTCGTTGAGTTGAGTCCGAGTTCACTTATGGGCGGGTTACATGGTAGCTTGGCTACATATGTGGCACTTATGTGCAAACTTTCCATGTATCCGAATTATATTCCGATGTGTTCAACGGGTAAAGTTCTACTCAAATGGAGGAATACTCAAGATGAAAGGGACGTATTGGTAAGTGTTGTGAAATGGATACTTTGAACAGGTATGTACTTAACCCTCGGGTTGAAAACTCGATATAACAACAATATGGTAAGATGATAAATGAAAAGGTGATATGAATGTCTTGGTGATGATTATGCAAATGATGTTTTATGTTTGCTTATATGGTTATGTTACTTGCTATTTGCATGCGAGCTTACTAAGCATTTATGCTTACTCCTCCTTTTCATTCCTTGTAGTGTTGACAAGCCAGCTCGAAATCGGAAGCGGTCGGAGGCACGCCACACTATCCGTATACCATCTTGGCATAATGGCTTGTATATTTTGAGTATGGCATGTATAGCATTACAATCATTTTATATGTATGGTCTTATGATATGGTTATTGAGTGGTATGGAAATAGAAATGCTTGGTAATGATTAGCCATTGGAATGGCTAATCATGATCATATTTGGTATTATGTATGTCAAATTGCTAGCTAATCCATGGAAACCATGAAATAGGTAAAATTTACCATAAAATAGATTCAGACAGCAGCAGTGACGTGAGTTTGCAAAATCACTAAAAATATTAGAAATGGAATTAAATAATGAATAAGTTATGGAATCGAAGCTTGATGAGTCTATTTTCATATGGAATAAGCAAAACAGGTATATGAGCTATATTTTATGAGATGTTTAAATTTTTGTGAAACAGGGCCAGAGCGATTTCTGGATCCCCTGTTCTGACTTTGGAAATTCACCATAAATTTTACAAAGATAATTAGAAGTCACGCTTTATATGTACAGATTCCTTATTGAGTCTAGTTTTATTAGAGACAAACGGCATAGTCATTGAAGGTCTGTATAGGGAGATATCTGATTCGTAATACACAGAGGTCAGAGTAGTTGAACCCTGAAACAGGGGAGACTTTAACTAATAAACTGTACTAATTGGCCCAACCAAAAATTCTAGAAAAAAATTAGTAGATATATATATGAGTCTAGTTTCAGGAAAAATTTACAGAATTGGATTTCGAGTTTCGTAACTCGAGATATGATTTTAAAGCGACTGTGATGCAGTTAGCCAGCTTGTCTGGAAATTTTAAAATGAATTGTATGAGCTGTTTAATTAATGAATTAAGTCCGTTAACACCTCGTGTTCGACTCGAAACGGTCTCGGTGCGGGTGTTACATTTAGTGGTATCAGAGCAGGTTTAGTCGGTTCTCGGACTAACCTAGCATGTGTAAAAGTTTAGCTATACATGCCACCGATGCGTGATAGTGTGATGTCTTCCGACGCGTATAAGTACCGTCTTATTTAGGCAGGTACTCTCCAACCGAAGCTGCGCCAACCATGTTCAATGTTAAGTAAAGGTATTTGAGTAAAATTATGATTATGATAAGTCTCGGTTCAGAAAAGTATGAATAAAGGTTTATGATACATATGTGATAATATGTGAGATGAAAGTTCATGTTGTGATAAATATTCATATTTGCTTAATGCTCATATGATGTAGTGTATGTGGCTTACTTGATAAGATGAACGGAATAAATAGAAAGTAGTAGAGGTATGAATAAAGGTCATAATATTATGATACTGAATGAAAATGTCCTTGTCTTGATTGGATGTCGAATGTTGATGAATGTTAATGGTATATAATTTTTATGAGGTAAAGGATTATAATGAAATGAACTTATCTATGTTAAATTGTTGGACCTGAATTATATGATTGTAATGATATGTACATGATGATGCACAAAATGAAAGTTGTGATTGTGATGCAAATATCTATGTTTGTTTGGCCTTATATAATGTCATGAGCATGAATTAATTTAATTAATTGAATGGATAAGTAAAGCTATCTAGAAAACATAGAATGTATGCATAAGTATATTGTCTAAATGGGACAATAGGAAAATTGGTGTAAGCCAACATGAATGAATGACATGATTATGATGATGTTACTATGATGATGGAAGTTGTGTCATATGTGTATGTATAAGAAAGTTGAGTCAGAGGTCCTACAACCCCTCCCCCTTACCAAAGTGGTACTTATAATGGAATTTCATGAGATTTGTATTGAATAAGTTTTCGGTTGAGAACCCAAAGAGTTCAAAGTGATAGAATAATTATAAGTATGATCCGAGATTGAAAATGAGTGATAAGTAAAGTCGAGCCGAAAGTATCGGATTGACGTAAAAATTATTGGAGTTATGCATCGTCCTAGTTAGAAAAGGAATTCTCCTTGGTAAATCGAATTACTCAAGTGCAAGGTCGAGAAAAGTGTAAATCAAATTTATTCGAATTGGCCTTTTTAGTGAATGGTTTAATATAAAATTTGTGACGGAGAACTAGTTGGGGAAATGATATTTCAAATGTGAATTATCCGAGTGTGATGATTATGACCGGATGATTTAGCGATCTCTTTTGAGATGTTCTATGTGTTCACCCGTTCTCGTAAATATTTCTATGGCTATTGATCTTCTAAAGAAATTCTTGTTATATGGGAATGTCTTCTAATTTTGGTGTTGGATGAAAGCATTGGTAGTCATTTGGTTTATAATTTATATTGCTTTATTTTATCGGGTATTCTATTTCATTTAATTCGATAAGAATTGATGAGAGAATTCATATGATATTATGATTCTGCTTTCTTCTACTTGATGCTTCATCGATATATATGTATGGGAAGATATATTGATCTTGTTATATTTGATTTCAGTGGGATTAAATGATGTTTTCTTTTGGACTTTCTTTCTTTGAAGAATTATCGTGGTATTTCGTATTTTCTCTATGAATTTGGTTTTCGATTCTCGGCATAGTATCGTATCTTGGGTTTCTTTATCCTGGATCTCTTTATTCTGGATTTCTTTATTTCGGGTTTCTCTATCTTGGATTTCTTTATTCGCTTTTCTTGTTATCTTTGTTCCATAATTTGTCAATTACGACTCATGTTCAAATACGTTCTTCATTTCGTGATAATCATGTCAAATATGACTATACTTCTAATTTGATCTTGGTAATGTGGTGATTTTAGTATTGGGATTTTTCTAATTTCTATGTAAGGATTTGACATCGGTAAAGGCATAGGTGATAAAAGCGCGAGTTTTAGTCGGTATGGTAAATTATTTATTTGAAAGATTTCATGTGACAATTATGTCGGATTATTTTCCCAAGTCGATAATAGAATTTCATTTTGTACGTATAAAAGAGTAAATAGTTTGAACGAGAAGTGTATATTTATTAGAAAGAGTTGAATATTAGTTTAAGTCACTACGAATGATAAGGTTTCCATCTTGTGAAAGCTAAAAGTTTATTACATGTTGACAGAGTTCGGATAGATGAGAATATTGGTAACCAAGGCGTCGAACTAGACTAGTCTACATTGAGCAAAGACTTCGACTTTCAAGAATGTATTGTTGTATGAATTGTGATGTGTTTCAAGACGGTGAGGTAATGTGATAGTTTAGAGCATCCGATGTTACATAAAATCGGAGTTGTTAAAGGGTTAAAGCCGAGCATTGGGATCTATCAAAATTATCCTTGTCAATGTTGATATTGGGATGGAAATGAGAAGGATTATTCTTGAGGCCATATCGAATTATTTCTATGGCGGAAAGAGGAAAATGTGATGTATCCTATTGTTAAATGTTTGGCGAGATCTATAAATCACATCTCAGTATTGAATGAATTCCTACTCATCGATTCATGGAATTTCGGTCTCTTTGATTGTTGGATTTCTTGGAATTCGGTCTCCATTAAATCAAGTTGAGATCCGGGTTTTATGTCATAATATCATGGGAAATTAAGAAGGGTTGAAAATTTAAGAACAGTTGAGAGTTGAGGCTGTAAGCTTTTAGATCATATGAGAAATTGAAGAGATGTATTGGAGGTGCAGTCTAAGTGCAAGTTCTTGACACCAAATATGAGATTAAAAGTGAAGACCACTTTTTCGGTAAGATTTTAGGGACGAAAATCCACGAGGGGGAGAGTTGTAATATCGATTTTGGGCCTAGTCGGAATAGTGGTTTTGTGACCACAAAATCCGAGATAGAAATAATTATTTTATGATTATTTTAAGGTCTATGATATGATTGCATGATTGTGTGAAAATTTCGTGAAGAAATTTTATGCATAAAGTGCTTAATTTGAAATTTGGGACTAAATTGAATAAATTGCAAAACTTGTGTTCTAGAAGTATTTTGCATAAAATTGAATTAGATTATTAATTAGAGGTCCTTAAAGATTAATTTTACCAATTTCTAAGTCTATGGACAAAAATTAGGACATGGAAGGAATTTTGGAAAGTTTAGTAGTAAGGGCATTTTGGTCATTTAGGGTAAAATGA
Source organism: Gossypium arboreum (assembly GCF_025698485.1). NCBI lineage: Eukaryota > Viridiplantae > Streptophyta > Magnoliopsida > Malvales > Malvaceae > Gossypium > Gossypium arboreum. Next base: position 97,584,886 of record NC_069071.1, on the reverse strand, counting down.
ATTAAAATACAAAATTAAAAGCCAATTTTGCTCATCTTCAACCCCATGGCGAATATAGCAAGGAGAAACCATGGCTAGGGTTTTCAAGCTTCCAAGCTCGATTAGCAAGGAAAAGCGAAATTCGGGCTAAAATGGGGAAAATACCAAGTTGTGGACGAAATGGTAAAAATAGCCATTTTCGCATACGAGGTAAGTTCATATGTAAATGTTGGTAACATAGTTATTATTTTAAATGTTTTAATGTTTTTTAAATGATATGATAATTATTATGAAATATTATACTTGTGATAATTGTTTGATAATATGTAATTATGTGAATTACTTGATGAGTATGAACTATCACCGAAGTATCGATTTCGATATTCCGTGGAAGACGGAAAAGATGTGAGATCGAGGAAAAAAGCCCGTTTGAACCTTAGGAATAGATTAGGATACAAGTGACATGTCACTAGGATGGTTGAGCATCCGAACTCGTTGAGTTGAGTCCGAGTTCACTTATGGATGCGAATGTCCGAACTCGTTGAGTTGAGTCCGAGTTCGTGAGATGTAACTAGGCATCCGAACTCGTTGAGTTGAGTCCGAGTTCACTTATGGATGCGAACGCCCGAGCTCGTTGAGTTGAGTCCGAGTTCACTTATGGGCGGGTTACATGGTAGCTTGGCTACATATGTGGCACTTATGTGCAAACTTTCCATGTATCCGAATTATATTCCGATGTGTTCAACGGGTAAAGTTCTACTCAAATGGAGGAATACTCAAGATGAAAGGGACGTATTGGTAAGTGTTGTGAAATGGATACTTTGAACAGGTATGTACTTAACCCTCGGGTTGAAAACTCGATATAACAACAATATGGTAAGATGATAAATGAAAAGGTGATATGAATGTCTTGGTGATGATTATGCAAATGATGTTTTATGTTTGCTTATATGGTTATGTTACTTGCTATTTGTATGTGAGCTTACTAAGCATTTATGCTTACTCCTCCTTTTCATTCCTTGTAGTGTTGACAAGCCAGCTCGAAATCGGAAGCGGTCGGAGGCACGCTCACACTATCCGTATACCATCTTGGCATAATGGCTTGTATATTTTGAGTATGGCATGTATAGCATTATAATCATTTTATATGTATGGTCTTATGATATGGTTATTGAGTGGTATGGAAATAGAAATGCTTGGTAATGATTAGCCATTGGAATGGCTAATCATGATCATATTTGGTATTATGTATGTCAAATTGCTAGCTAATCCATGGAAACCATGAAATAGGTAAAATTTACCATAAAATAGATTCAGACAGCAGCAGTGACGTGAGTTTGAGAAATCACTAAAAATATTAGAAATGGAATTAAATAATGAATAAGTTATGGAATCGAAGCTTGATGAGTCTATTTTCATATGGAATAAGCAAAACAGGTATATGAGCTATATTTTATGAGATGTTTAAATTTTTGTGAAACAGGGCCAGAGCGATTTCTGGATCCCTGTTCTGACTTTGGAAATTCACCATAAATTTTACAAAGATAATTAGAAGTCACGCTTTATATGTACAGATTCCTTATTGAGTCTAGTTTTATTAGAGACAAACGGCATAGTCATTGAAGGTCTGTATAGGGAGATATCTGATTCGTAATACACAGAGGTCAGAGTAGTTGAACCCTGAAACAGGGAGACTTTAACTAATAAACTGTACTAATTGGCCCAACCAAAATTCTAGAAAAAATTAGTAGATATATATATGAGTCTAGTTTCAGGAAAAATTTACAGAATTGGATTTCGAGTTTCGTAACTCGAGATATGATTTTAAAGCGACTGTGATGCAGTTAGCCAGCTTGTCTGGAAATTTTAAAATGAATTGTATGAGCTGTTTAATTAATGAATTAAGTCCGTTAACACCTCGTGTTCGACTCGGAAACGGTCTCGAGTGCACGGGTGTTACATTTAGTGGTATCGAGCAGGTTTAGTCGGTTCTCGGACTAACCTAGCATGTGTAAAAGTTTAGCTATACATGCCAGCGATCTGTGATAGTGTGATGTCTTCAAGCGCGTATAAGTACCGTCTTATTTAGGCAGGTACTCTCCAACCGAGCTGCGCCAACCATGTTCAATGTTAAGTAAAGGTATTTGAGTAAAATTATGATTATGATAAGTCTCGGTTCAGAAAAGTATGAATAAAGGTTTATGATACATATGTGATAATATGTGAGATGAAAGTTCATGTTGTGATAAATATTCATATTTGCTTAATGCTCATATGATGTAGTGTATGTGGCTTACTTGATAAGATGAACGGAATAAATAGAAAGTAGTAGAGGTATGAATAAAGGTCATAATATTATGATCTGAATGAAAATGTCCTTGTCTTGATTGGATGTCGAATGTTGATGAATGTTAATGGTATATAATTTTATGAGGTAAAGGATTATAATGAAATGAACTTATCTATGTTAAATTGTTGGACTGAATTATATGATTGTAATGATATGTACATGATGATGCACGAAATGAAAGTTGTGATTGTGATGCAAATATCTATGTTTGTTTGGCCTTATATAATGTCATGAGCATGAATTAATTTAATTAATTGAATGGATAAGTAAAGCTATCTAGAAAACATAGAATGTATGCATAAGTATATTGTCTAAATGGGACAATAGGAAAATTGGTGTAAGCCAACATGAATGAATGACATGATTATGATGATGTTACTATGATGATGGAAGTTGTGTCATATGTGTATGTATAAGAAAGTTGAGTCGAGGTCCTACAACCCTCCCCTTACCAAAGTGGTACTTATAATGGAATTTCATGAGATTTGTATTGAATAAGTTTTGGTTGAGAACCCAAAGAGTTCGGTGATAGAATAATTATAAGTATGATCCGAGATTGAAAATGAGTGATAAGTAAAGTCGAGCGAGAAAGTATCGGATTGACGTAAAAATTATTGGAGTTATGCCTTGTCCTAGTTAGAAAAGGAATTCTCCTTGGTAAATCGAATTACTCAAGTGCAAGGTCGAGAAAAGTGTAAATCGAAATTTATTCGAATTGGCCTTTTTAGTGAATGGTTTAATATAAAATTTGTGATGGCAGAACTAGTTGGGGAAATGATATTTCAAATGTGAATTATCTGAGTGTGACAGATTATGACCGGATGATTTAGATCTCTTTGAGATGTTCTATGTGTTCACCCGTTCTCGAAATATTTCTATGGCTATTGATCTTCTAAAGAAATTCTTGTTATATGGGAATGTCTTCTAATTTTGGTGTTGGATGAAAGCATTGGTAGTCATTGGTTTATAATTTATATTGCTTTATTTTATCGGGTATTCTATTTCATTTAAATCGATAAGAATTGATGAGAGAATTCATATGATATTATGATTCTGCTTTCTTCTACTTGATGCTTCATCGATATATATGTATGGGAAGATATATTGATCTTGTTATATTTGATTTGATGGGATTAAATGATGTTTTCTTTTGGACTTTCTTTCTTTGAAGAATTATCGAGGTATTCGTATTTTCTCTATGAATTTGGTTTTCGATTCTCGGCATAGTATCGTATCTTGGGTTTCTTTATCCCGGATCTCTTTATTCGGATTTCTTTATTTCGGGTTTCTCTATCTTGGATTTCTTTATTCGCTTTTCTTGTTATCTTTGTTCCATAATTTGTCAATTCGACTCATGTTCAAGTCGTTCTTCATTTCGTGATAATCATGTCAAATATGACTATACTTCTAATTTGATCTTGGTAATGTGGTGATTTTAGTATTGGGATTTTTCTAATTTCTATGTAAGGATTTGACATCGGTAAAGGCATAGGTGATAAAAGCGCGAGTTTTAGTCGGTATGGTAAATTATTTATTTGAAAGATTTCATGTGACAATTATGTCGGGATTATTTTTCCCAAGTCGATAATAGAATTTCATTTTGTACGTATAAAAGAGTAAATAGTTTGAGCGAGAAGTGTATATTTATTAGAAAGAGTTGAATATTAGTTTAAGTCACTACTGAATGATAAGGTTTCCATCTTGTGAAAGCTAAAAAGTTTATTACATGTTGTGAGTTCGGATAGATGAGAATATTGGTAACCAAGCGTCGAACTAGACTAGTCTACATTGAGCAAAGACTTCGACTTTCAAGTAATGTATTGTTGTATGAATTGTGATGTGTTTCAAGACGGTGAGGTAATGTGATAGTTTAGAGCATCCGATGTTACATAAAATCGGAGTTGTTAAAGGGGTTAAAGCCGAGCATTGGGATCTATCAAAATTATCCTTGTCAATGTTGATATTGGGATGGAAATGAGAAGGATTATTCTTGAGGCCATATCGAATTATTTCTATGGCGGAAAGAGGAAAATGTGATGTATCCTATTGTTAAATGTTTGGCGAGATCTATAAATCACATCGTATTGAATGAATTCCTACTCATCGATTCATGGAATTTCAGTCTCTTTGATTGTTGGATTTCTTGGAATTCGGTCTCCATTAAATCAAGTTGAGATCCGGGTTTTATGTCATAATATCATGGGAAATTAAGAAGGGTTGAAAATTTAAGAACAGTTGAGAGTTGAGGCGTAAGCTTTTAGATCATATGAGAAATTGAAGAGATGTATTGGAGGTGCAGTCTAAGTGCAAGTTCTTGACACCAAATATGAGATTAAAAGTGAAGACCACTTTTTCGGTAAGATTTTGGGGACGAAAATCCACGAAGGGGGGGAGAGTTGTAATATCCTGATTTTGGGCCTAGTCGGAATAGTGGTTTTGTGACCACAAAATCCGAGATAGAAATAATTATTTTATGATTATTTTAAGGTCTATGATATGATTGCATGATTGTGTGAAAATTTCGTGAAGAAATTTTATGCATAAAGTGCTTAATTTGAAATTTGGGACTAAATTGAATAAATTGCAAAACTTGTGTTCTAGAAGTATTTTGCATAAAATTGAATTAGATTATTAATTAGAGGTCCTTAAAGATTAATTTTACCAATTTCTAAGTCTATGGACAAAAATTAGGACATGGAAGGAATTTTTGGAAAGTTTAGTAGTAAGGGCATTTTGGTCATTTAGGGGTAAAATGAATTAAAATACAAAATTAAAAGCCAATTTTGCTCATCTTCAACCCCATGGCGAATATAGCAAGGAGAAACCATGGCTAGGGTTTTCAAGCTTCCAAGCTCGATTAGCAAGGAAAAGCTGAAATTCGGGCTAAAATGGGAAAATACCAAGTTGTGGACGAAATGGTAAAAATAGCCATTTTCGCATACGAGGTAAGTTCATATGTAAATGTTGGTAACATAGTTATTATTTTAAATGTTTTAATGTTTTTTAAATGATATGATAATTATTATGAAATATTATACTTGTGATAATTGTTTGATAATATGTAATTATGTGAATTACTTGATGAGTATGAACTATCACCGAAGTATCGATTTCGATATTCCGTGGAAGACGGAAAAGATGTGAGATCGAGGAAAAAAGCCCGTTTGAACCTTAGGAATAGATTAGGATACAAGTGACATGTCACTAGGATGGTTGAGCATCCGAACTCGTTGAGTTGAGTCCGAGTTCACTTATGGATGCGAATGTCCGAACTCGTTGAGTTGAGTCCGAGTTCGTGAGATGTAACTAGGCATCCGAACTCGTTGAGTTGAGTCCGAGTTCACTTATGGATCGAACGCCTTGAGCTCGTTGAGTTGAGTCCGAGTTCACTTATGGGCGGGTTACATGGTAGCTTGGCTACATATGTGGCACTTATGTGCAAACTTTCCATGTATCCGAATTATATTCGATGTGTTCAACGGGTAAAGTTCTACTCAAATGGAGGAATACTCAAGATGAAAGGGACGTATTGGTAAGTGTTGTGAAATGGATACTTTGAACAGGTATGTACTTAACCCTCGGGTTGAAAACTCGATATAACAACAATATGGTAAGATGATAAATGAAAAGGTGATATGAATGTCTTGGTGATGATTATGCAAATGATGTTTTATGTTTGCTTATATGGTTATGTTACTTGCTATTTGCATGTGAGCTTACTAAGCATTTATGCTTACTCCCTCCTTTTCATTCCTTGTAGTGTTGACAAGCCAGCTCGGAAATCGGAAACGGTCGGAGGCACGCTCACACTATCAAGTATACCATCTTGGCATAATGGCTTGTATATTTTGAGTATGGCATGTATAGCATTATAATCATTTTATATGTATGGTCTTATGATATGGTTATTGAGTGGTATGGAAATAGAAATGCTTGGTAATGATTAGCCATTGGAATGGCTAATCATGATCATATTGGTATTATGTATGTCAAATTGCTAGCTAATCCATGGAAACCATGAAATAGGTAAAATTTACCATAAAATAGATTCAGACAGCAGCAGTGACGTGAGTTTGAAAAATCACTAAAAATATTAGAAATGGAATTAAATAATGAATAAGTTATGGAATCTAAGCTTGATGAGTCTATTTTCATATGGAATAAGCAAAACAGGTATATGAGCTATATTTTATGAGATGTTTAAATTTTTGTGAAACAGGGCCAGAGCGATTTCTGGATCCCTGTTCTGACTTTGGAAATTCACCATAAATTTTACAAAGATAATTAGAAGTCACGCTTTATATGTACAGATTCCTTATTGAGTCTAGTTTTATTAGAGACAAACGGCATAGTCATTGAAGGTCTGTATAGGGAGATATCTGATTCGTAATACACAGAGGTCAGAGTAGTTGAACCCTGAAACAGGGAGACTTTAACTAATAAACTGTACTAATTGGCCCAACCAAAATTCTAGAAAAAATTAGTAGATATATATATGAGTCTAGTTTCAGGAAAAATTTACAGAATTGGATTTGAGTTTCGTAACTCGAGATATGATTTTTAAAGCGACTGTGATGCAGTTAGCCAGCTTGTCTGGAAATTTTAAAATGAATTGTATGAGCTGTTTAATTAATGAATTAAGTCCGTTAACACCTCGTGTTCGACTCCGGAAACGGTCTCGGGTACGGGGTGTTACAATGATTTTGTGATGACCTTGTGATTATGGGTCCATGCTTATGTTTTATAAATATGTATTTATACCATGATTGTGGAAATGATTTGTGAAGGTGTGATGAGCTTATTTATCATCATTTTTGTACTAAAACTATTTTGGACAGTAGCTATAGTCCAACTTTGTAAATTCACCAAAAATTTTGGAAATCGAGTTAGAGGATGAATAAAATATGAAATTATATTGAGTCTATTTTTACATAGAAGAAACGGTGTATGCAAAAGAATTTTAGATTATGAGATATTTGAATTTTTGTGAGAAAAGGTCAGAATGATCTCAAAATCCCCTCTTCTGATTTTGAAAACTCATTAAAAATTGTAAACAAATAATTAAGGGTTATATTTTATATTCTTAGAATCTTCTATGAGTCTATTTTCTAAAGAAACAAACGTTAACATCATTCGAATTCTGTATAAGGATATAATTAATTTTTAGTGAAGAGGGGTCGAAACTATCAGACAGCTAAAAAGGGGTAACTTTTAAGAATAAACTGTACTTATTAGCCAAACCAAAAAATTTTTAAATTTTATAGTAAGAAGATATGTGAGTCTAGTTTCAGGTAATATTAACGGAGCTTAATTTGGAGCTGCATAGCTCTAGAAATAAATAATTTAACGACTATAACTCGAGTAGATAGCTTGACCGGAATTTGAACAACTATTGGAATAATATGCAATTATAATTGTGATAACTTGAGAACATGTTGTAAGAATATGGAAAAAAACATATTAATAAATTGCTTATTATTTTCATATGAACTTACTAAGCTTTATAGCTTATCCTCTCCCTTTTCATCTCTTATAGGTTTATATAGCTAGCTCGGGTTGGAGATCGCCGGAGATTCAATCACACTATCAAGCTATCATTTGGGGTATAAGTATTCAAATACCTAAGTCTATGGCATGTATAGGGGCTCTATCTTTGTAATTATTTCAATGCTAATGTGGCCAAATGTATTGGCCTATAATGGTTATAGTCTAATTTATATATAGCCATGAATGATGGCTTATGCTGATCATATGATTATTCATGTGTATTTGCCAATGTTTTATGGTGTGATCATGTTGTTTGATATGGATGACTGTGTGCATACGACTTAAGTACTCGATAATTGATTTTGGCATAATTGGCATATGGATAGATTATAGCATAAGTGTGAAATGTGAAAATGTATTGATGATAAACACGATATGAAAGTTGTTATGATTAATCTTGATAAAGTATGATGCCTTGTGTATGCGTAAGTTGTTATGAGAATGTCATGCATAAGCTATATTTACGATTATTAAGTGTTTATTTATGCCATGTTGGATGCCATTGAGATATGTGAGTGTGAATGTGTTGTGAGGGTGGCAAAATGGCTTGGAACATAGCCTAGCATTTGTCCATACAGGCGTGTGACCCTGCTTCATGATGAACTTTTCTAAGTTTTTCCAAAAGTTTTCAAAGTTCCCTGTTTAGTCTTAAATCATCTTTGATGCGTGTTTAGGGCCTCGTAAACCCTCTTTATTTTTTTCTTCACTGATTTTTACCAGCCATATGAGAGTTTTGAAGCCTGAAATTTGCAGTAACTTATCATCTCTAGAAGTAAGTGATTTTCATACCCTTTGTTAAAGATTTTTACATTTTTGAAACCCTTGAAGCATAATCTTTCAAATGAGGGGACTATTTTGAAAATGGTTGAAGGTATAGGGTCTTGCCATAAGAACATTTAAGGAGTTTTCTGAAATTTTATGGAAGAATATGAAGCATAGTGGTGTGTAAACAACTTTTGTGAAAGGATTTTCATGAAAATATCTAAAAAAGACTAGTTTGCATAATTGTAAAGTAGATATAAATGTGTAATATAGTGGTAATTTGGAGTTGCTATAAGAGTAAAAAGGGTTCGGCTAGGCTTAAGATGCGAAGAAATTTGATAAAAAAAAACTCAAATTTTGGACCTATGGGTAAAATGGTCAATTTGTCAATGTCTAGGGGCAAATTGGTCATTTTGCCCAAGTATGAATTATTGAATGCTTAGATCGATGAAGTGACTAAATAAGTGCATTTTTATTATAGATCAATAATTACCAAATTCAAAACTAGATCGGCGGAAAACCAAGCAATTAGACTAAACCGATTGGTCGTCTACTTTTTGTAATCCGAGGTAAGTTGTATATAAATAATACAATTACAATGTTCATGTATGTGTTGAATTGTACTTGAAATTTAATATAGCATAATGGTAATAAAGATAGTAGAGTCCCCGTTTGAACCTAGGAAACAAATCAGATATCCATGCCATGACATATGGGTTATTATGGGCTAGTGTAAGACATGTTTGGACATGCATCGACCGCATTATGAGAGTCAGTGTAAGACCATGTCTGGTACATGGCATCGGCATTGAAACGAGTCTTAGTGTAAGACATGTCTGGTACATGCATCGGCCTCGAGATGTAAGCCAGTGTAAGACATGTTTGGGACATGCATGGCTATGAGATGTGTCGGTGTAAGACCATGTCGGGGACATGGCATTAGCATAGATATGCTAGAGCTTGTGTAAGACCATGTTTGAGACATGGCATCAGCACCTTACCCACGTTTGAGGCTTAATGAATATCCGGTAGTGTTCCGAATTGTTCAACGGCGAAAGTTATGAACTTAAGTTATTGAGGAAAGTATAATTGTATTGCAAGTGGTACAGGTACCTAATTGGTATGTATAAAATGTGAGCTCAACGTATATACTATGTGATTTGTATGGATACTGATGAGTAAGTTATTCTTATGCCCTCTTTTATATCATGAGCTTGTTGATAATTGGTAAAGTTGTTGTATATTTATTTATGTGCAACTTACTAAGCTATATGCTTACTCCCTTTTCATTCTATTTTCATATAGTGCCGCTTACCTAGCTCGAGGATCATCGAAAGTAAGATATATCGATCACACTGTCAATCGAAGCATTCGGTATAGTTTGATTTATATTTTTGAAATGAAATGTATAGGGGATTAGACTTGTGGTTTATGTTATTAGTAATTTGGCTAAATGTGTTAGCTTGGAATAAATCCCCTATTTTGTATTAAGCCTCGAATGATAGTTGATATTCATTTTGATTTATATACAAAGATGTTATATTCATAGATGAGTAAAATGCATACATGGAATGTTGTTTATTGTGGCTGATTTGATTGTATAAGATAGCCTTGTGTTGGTTTTGGTTGCTAATGTGTAGGTTGTGTAAGTAAGAGTGGCATAGAGGCTTGGTAAATAGCCTTATATTGTCCACATGGGTAGACACATGGGCGTGTGTCTATGCCGTGTGTGACACACGGTCTTCCCCATGGGTGTGTGGTCCAGCCATGTGTCACCTGCACTTAAAAATTTCAAGTCAGTATGAATGGTAGTAAACACACAGGCAGAGACACGATCGTGTGTCTCAACCGTGTGATAGACACGGCCTAGCACACGGGCGTGTGCCTTGGCCGTGTGACATTTTGGGGATGCTGACGTCAGAAATAGAATATCCATGTTTTTGCACACGGGCTAGGACACGGGTGTGTCATGGCCGTGTGAAAGACACGGGCCAGGGACACGAGCATGTGCCAGGCCGTGTAAAAATCCCTGTAGGTGTGCATTTAGAATTAATTCCACGTGAGTGGAGGACACGGGCGTGTCCCTATATTGCTTAGGCCGTGTGAGCTACACGGGCCATTAGCACGACCATGTCGAAATGACCACACGGGCGTGTTACCCTTCCACACGAGCGTATGTCCTATTCAATGGTAAATTTTCAATAAATGATTTAAGGACTCGAAATGGTCTAGAATAGTTTTAATGGTCGATTAAGGGCTCGTAGGCCCATAATAAGATGTTTATAGTAAAAATTGAAAAAGTTTCAAATTGGGTCGAGTCTTGGTGACTTAGGAACATTTGTGTGCATAAGATCGAGTTAGGTAATGCCTCATACTCCGCTCTGACGTGGATTGCGGGTATGGGGTATTACATTTAGTGGTATCAAAGCTACGATTTAGTGGATTCTAGGACTAACCTTGCGAGAGTACAAATCTAGCTATACATGTCATATCTGTAAATTGATAGTGTGACGATTTCTGACAATTATAAATTATATTTTCATATAGTAGATGGATATTGATAGAGCTACGGTGGATGATGTGGAGAGTAACGCGTCCGCTCCCGCTGAAGGGACCACACTAGTTGAGAGTGAGCCAGTGACTATGGGTCAAGGCAGAGGGGCTAGAGAAGCCTACCTCTAAATGATGGATGCTTGGTATACAGAGTTCGTTCGTGCAAATCCGAACACTCCAACTCCCCCACCTCTTCCGATTCCTCAATATGCCCTGGTAGCTCCGAAAGGCGTGAACTTAACTAGGAAGGAGAAACCTCCAGTGGATAAGATTCGGAAGCAAGGGGTCGAGGAATTTCAGGCTAGTATAGATGATGACCCAGAGAAAGCAGAGTTTTCGTTAAAGAATATCATCAGGGTATTTGATGAACTGTCATGCATGCCTAAAGAGTGCATGAAGTGTGTCGTATCGCTCTTAAGAGATTCGACCTACCAGTGGTAGAACACTCTCATGTCTGTGATACCGAGAGAGAGTAACTTGAGAATTTTTCCAGGAAGGGTTTCGAAAGGAATATATTAGCTAGATGTTCATAGACCAAAAAAGGAAGGAATTTCAAGAGTTGAAGCAAGGTAGTAAGACTGTGACAGAGTATGAACGTGAATTTGTGAAACTCAGCAAGTATGCGCGAGAATGCATATCCACTGAAGCTACCATGTGTAAAAGATTTGAGGATGGCCTAAATGAGGATATTTGAGTATTTGTTGGCATTTTAGAACTAAGAGAATTTGTGGTGCTTGTTGAGAGAGCATGCAAGGTAGAAGAATTGGTTAAAGAAAGGAGAAAGGCGGCCATTGAGTCGCGGGATTCAATAAAAAGACAGATAGGGAAATCGTATCAATCCTCATCTAAGAAATCGAAGGAATTCACTACCCGATCAAATGTTTCAGTGGGGTTTTTGAATAGAATCAAGAACTGGCATAACATAGCTTCTAGAGCCCAGAGCACTTTTGTCGCGAGCGTCAGTAGTGCTCAGACGAATAGACCAGAATGTTTACAATGAGGTAGACGTCACTTTGGCGAGTGCTGGGGGAATGAAAGGGGTTGTTTCAAGCGTGGATCATTAGAACATTTCATCCAAGATTTTCTTGAAAAGGAAGAGAGAGAGAGAAAAAGCAAGAAGCGAAGGCAAGTAATGCTCCTTCGAGGGATATACTACAAAAGAACTCTAGAAGCAGGGCTACTAGCAGGGGTGCACCCAGAGATGCTGTAGTGAGGTCCGAGGGCAGAGCGCCTACAAGGACTTACGCTATTCTTGCCCGTGAAGAGGTAGAGTCTCCTGACATGATCATGGGTACCTTTTTTATCTATGATATATCTGTCATTGCTTTAATTGATTCGAGGTCTACCCACTCTTATATTTGTATGGATTTGATACCTTGTATGAACATGGTAGTAAAGTCTACTGAATTTGTGATAAAAGTGTCCAACCCTTTAGGCAGATATGTTCTAGTGGATCAAGTGTGTAGAAATTGTCCTTGGCAATTATGGGTCATTATTTTTCGGCCAACCTGACGTTGTTGTCGTTTAATGAATTTGATGTAATCCTTGGGATGGATTAGTTGACTTCTCATAGTGTTGTAGTGGACTGTGGGAGAAAATTTATTGAGTTGAAATGTGAAGACGGGATTGTTCTTCGGGTTGGACCAGATAAGTCGAAAAATTTGTCTATAATAGTATCGTCTTTTACTGCTAAGAAATATTTGAGAAAAGGATATGAAGCTTACCTAGCTTTGGTGCTGAATACTCTAGTGCCTGAGTTGAAGATTGAATAGGTACCAGTGGTATGTGAGTTCACAGATGTATTTCTGGGGGAATTACTCGAATTACCTTCAGTAAGGGAAGCTGACTTTGGAATCAAGTTGGTCCCCAGTACGGCACCCATCTCGATTGCTCCTACGGAGTTAAAGGAGTTGAAAGTTCAACTACAAGAGTTAACTGACAAATGCTTTGCGAGACCAAGTTTTTCCCCATGGGGTGCTCCAGTGCTCTTTGTGAGAAAGAAAGATTGGTCGATGAGGTTATGTATCAACTATAGACAGCTCAACAAGGTAACAGTGAAGAACAAGTATCCTCTACTAAATATCGATGATTTGTTTGACCAATTGAAGGGAGCCAGTATATTTTCCAAGATTGACCTAAGGTCAGGATACTATCAGTTAAGGGTGAAAGAGCAAGATGTACCGAATACTGCGTTTCAGACAAGATACGGGCATTATGAATTCCTTGTCATGCCCTTTGGTTTGACTAATGCCTCGACGATGTTTATAGATTTAATGAACCGCATTTTCGGCCATATCTAGATAAGTTCGTGATGGTTTTTATTGACGACATACTGATTTATTCGCGTAATGAGGATGAGCACGCGAAGCAATTGAAGACTATATTACAGACCCTGAGTGACAAACAATTGTACGCCTTCTTCAGTAAGAGTGAATTTCGACTTAAGGAGATTAGATTTCTAGGACACACTGTGTCGGGTAACGGGATTAGAGTTGACCCAAGTAAAATATAGGCTATTGTTGAAGGAAATCCGCCGAGGAATGTCATAGATGTCCGAAGCTTCTTGGGTTTGGCCGGATACTATAGTCGGTTTGTGAACAGATTCTCTATGATAGCTACCCCGATGACAAGACTGCTGCAAAAAGATGTCAAATTCGAATGGACAAAAAAGTGCCAACAAAGTTTCGAGCAATTAAAGGTTTTGTTGACTGAAGCCCCAGTGTTAGTGCAGCCCAAGTCGGGTAAGGAATTTGTGATATATAGCAACGCCTCCTTGAATGGTTTGGGGTGTGTGCTTATGCAAGAAGGTAAGGTTATAGCTTACGCTTCGAGGCAACTGAAGCCTCATGAGAAAAACTACTCGACACACGATTTAGAATTAAACACCATCGTGTTCAAGAACCTTAAGTACTTGATGACTCAAAAGGAGTTAAATTTGCAGCAACGACAATGGTTAGAACTGATAAAGGATTATGAGTTGATTATCGACTACCATGAATACTCAATTAACTGTGTCTAATGATGGTTCGATTCTAACAGAGTTGAGAGCTAGACCGACATTTCTACAAGAGATCCGTGGAGCTCAGAAAGGTGATAAGGAGTTGCAAGCTAAGATGGCTCAGTGCAAGACGGGAAAAGAATCCAAATTTCGTATTAGTACCAAGGGGTGTATAATGTTCAAAGATAGAGTTTACGTACCCAAGGACAATGAGCTTATTCAGAAGATTCTGCGAGAGGCACATAGTGGTTGTTTTTCCGTCCGTCTGGGCAATGTAAAAATGTACAACGATGTGAATAAATTGTATTGGTGGTTGGGAATGAAGAGAGATATTTCAAAGTTCGTATCCAAGTGTCTTGTGTGTTAGCAAGTGAAGGCTAAACACCAAGCACCTTCAGGTTTACTTCAGCCTATCACGATCCTTGAATGGAAGTAGGATCGGATTACTGTGGATTTTTTGATAGGTTTACCGATAACCCCGATGAAAAATGATTCTATTTGGGTTATTGTTGATAGGCTAACAAAGCCAACACGTTTTACGTACTGACTACTCCCTTAAGAGATTGGCCGATTTGTACGTTTCTGAGATTGTGAGGCTACACGAAGTGCCCTTGTCGATTGTTTCAGATAGGGACTTGAGATTTACCTCGAGGTTTTGGAAAAAGTTACAAGAGGCATTGGGAACAAAGTTGAGTTTTAGCACGGCATTTCATCTGCAAATCAACAGACAGTCGGAAAGAGTGATTCAGATTTTAGAGGACATGTTGCGGTGTTATGTTCTTGAGTTTCAGGAAAATTGGGAAAGATACTTACCATTGGTTGAATTAGCCTACAACAACAGTTATCAGACAAGTCTGAAAATGGCGCCTTATTAAGCTTTGTATGGGCGAAAGTGTCGAACGCCCTTATATTAGACTGAACTCAGAGAGAGTCAGATTCAAGGGGTCAATTTAATCAGAGAGACTGAAGAGAAAGTTAAAGTGATTCGTAACTGCTTGAAGGCCGCCTCAGATAGAAAGAAATCCTACGCAGATTTGAAACGAAAGAAAATTGAGTTTCAAATCGGCGATAAGGTATTTTTGAAAGTATCCCCGTGGAGGAAAGTCCTCAGATTTGGTAGAAGAGGCAAGTTGAGTCCTCATTTCATTGGATCTTATAAGGTTATCAAGAGAGTAGGATCGGTTGCCTATCGATTGGCTTTTCCACCAGAGTTGGAAAAAATTCACGACGTGTTTCATTTATCCATGCTACGTCAATATAGATCAGACCCTTCGCACGTGATTGCGCCAGCAGAGGTTGAGATTCATCCGGACATGACTTATGGCAAAGAGCCAATTAAGATTTTAGCTCGGGAAGTCAAATAGTTGAGGAATAAGTGTAACATCCTGAAATAAGGCCTAAACGGAACAATGGTTACAAAACCACGAATCTGAGATAGAAAAGTTTACTGTGATTAATTTTATGATTTACCGAGTGATTAGATATATGTGTTAAAATACCGATAAGAAATTTCAGTGATTACATGTTCGATTTGCATATTAGGGCTTAAATTGCAAAAGTTGATATATATGAGTTCTAAATGCTAAGGGATTAAATTGAAGTGCATAATTGAAGCAGAGGTCCTTAAATGGTAATTAGACCATTATATTTTCATGGACAAAAATGGATATACATAGGTAGAAATAACTAAAAATTTTAATAAAAGACATTTTAGTAAAGTGTCAAATAAAAGAATTAAAAAGGGAAAAAGATGAAAAAAATGTGCTCATCTTCTTCCTTAGGCCGAATGTCAAGGGTTCTCCATAGCGAGGGTTTGTTTCAAGCTTCCAAGCTCCACAGTAAGTGATTCCAAACCCCGTTTTTAATGTTCTTTATATTTCTAGAGTCCCGGTAACTTGACTAAGCTTATTCTAGCAATAATTTAACCTAGGGTTTATATTTGGAAAAATACCCATAGGTGAAATGTGTTTATTTTGATGTTTTATGGTACAATATGAAGCTTGAAATTGTGTTAAACAACTTTTGCTAAGCATTTTTACGTGAAAACGAGTAAAATTACATAATCGGTAAAAATACCTAATGTTCATAAGTAGGGGCGAACCCAGGGGGCTGGCATGGGCCCTGGCCCCCCCCTAAAATGTAAAATTACATTTTAGGCCCTTAAAATTTTTTAAATATTTAAAATTAGTAAAGGTAAAATTCCACTTTGGCCCCTCCTAAAATTATAAAAATTAGATTTAATCATTTATAAATTATAAAGATATAAACTATAAAAAATTAAAATTTCATCCACCCCCAAAAAATTTTTTCTAGCTTCGCCCCTGTTCATAAGTACATGTTAGAGTGAGAATTAGATGTTTCCATATAAGGGAAAAATGATTAGCATGTCATAAAATATAAGAAATAGGATGAAGTTTAATTTCCGAGCCTTGGGAAAAAGTGTAAATATGTAAAAGTTTAGGGGCAAAAGTGTAATTTTTTCCAAAGTTTGAGTCAATGACTATTTTAATAAATGTGAGTATTAAATAAGCTAAATTTGTTATTGTAGATCAAGAAGAACGAAATCCGGAGTTAGACCGGGGAAAGAAAAAGATAGTGGACTAAATCGATATAGTTGATCGTATTTTGTTTCGAGGTAAGTTTGCGGTAAATAAATGCAATATTCTATTATTTTATGTTAATTTCGTTAATTTCCAGCATGTGTATATTTATTTTATGAAATTATTCAAAAAAGACTCAAGCATGAATTGACGGAGAAGTAATTTCAGAAAGTCCCGGTTGAACCTTAGGAATGTGTAGGATACAAATGTCATGACATTAGGATTTAAGGACACCATATAAGACCATGCCAAGGCATGATAATTGGTAAGGTTTCTAAGGCAAAGGTCCCATGTAAGACCATGCCAAGGCATGGCATTGGTGAGTTAATAAGGCAAGGATATCATGTAAGACCATGTTGAGACATGGCAATGGTAAGTTTCAAAAGGATACCACGTAAGACCATGACAAGTCATGGCAATGGTAAGGTACCCGTGTATCCTTAGTATTTCAAGTGGTTCAACGGGAAAATTTAAAGAGAATATCAAGGTAAGGTAAGGTGAGACGAGTTATACTAAAAAGGTAAGACAAGTTCATGGTAGAAAAGAAAAAGGTAAGTATATAATGTTCATGTAGTATATAATGTTCATGTATGCTTGATAAGGAAAAAGGTAAGTAAAATGTATTAACAAATTTGATTAAGTAAGTAAGTATTTAAGCAAGTGAGTAAGTGAAGAAGTTTAAAATATGTATATGACAATTAATGAAGTTGCATTAAGTAGTATCATCCCAAGTAGTAAGATAATTCTTACGAATGTTGTTATTTATTTGCATGCAAACTTACTAAGGTTAATGCTTACCCCCTTTATTTTCCTTCTTTTTATAGTTTTTCAAGCTAACTCGGGGATCGTAAAGTACATCGGAGGTCCGAACACACTATCAAAAGGATTATTTTGATATAGCAAGACGTTTCATTTTGAGTATGGCATATATAGCATCGTAGCCATTTTGTGTGTATGATCTTATGATATAGCTAATGAATGGAATGTAAATGCTTGATAATGATTAGCTATTGGAATGGCTAATCAAGGACATGTTTGGTGTTATGTATGCCTAAATGCTAGTTATTTCCTGGAAATCATGAAAAAGGTGAAATTAGCTTTAGAACAGTATCAGACAGCAATAATGACGTGAATTTGAAAAATCACTAAAAATAGTATAAATGGATTTAGATAGTGAATGAGATATAGAATTAAATCTTATTGAGTCTATTTTCATATTAAATAAATATAGTAAATAAAGGAGTTGTATTTTATGAGATATTTAAATTTTGGTAAGATAGGGTCAGAGTGATTTCTGAATCCCCTATTTTGAATTTAAAAATTCACTAAAAATTATACAAAAATAATTAGGAGTTATAATTTATATTTATAGATTCCTTATTGAGTCTACTTTTAAGAGAAATAAACATCATAGTTATTTGAATTCTGTACAGGGAGAAAATTAATTCGTAGTGAACAAAGGTCAGAGCAGCCGAACACTAAAATAGGGGAAATTTTAACTAATAAACTGTACTAATTGGCTAGACCAAAAATTCTGAAACAAATTTAGTAAGAAAATATATGAGTCTAGTTTCAGAGAAAATTTACGGATTTAAATTTCAATTTTCGTAACTCGATTTATTATTTATTTAGTGACTATGATGCAGATGGACAGTTTATTTATGAAAGATGAAATAAATTGTTTTGATTAGTTTAAGTAATTAGAAAATTTTTATTGATTTCGGTTTGTTCCCGAACCGTTTCAATTTCATGTTTTAGGGTCTCGAGGACCCTTTTTAGGGACATATTGATTGAATGAATCTAAATTAATTTTAAAAGAAAATTTTTATGCCCCGAATTAGTAAGCTAAGTCCGGTAACGCCTCGTGCTCGACTCCAGCGATGGTCTCGGGTAAGGGGTGTTACAATAAGAGTTTAGCACCGTGAAAGTTTTGTGGCATAGACATGGATTCGAGGAAGCCACATGGGAACCCGAGGAGACTATGAGAGATCAGTACCCAAACTTATTTGCCGGTAAGATTTTCGAGGAGAAAATTGTAACAACCCGATTTAGGGTCTTATCGGAATAGTGGTCTCAGGATCAAAAATACAGAACTGAATAAATTATTTTAATATTATTTTGGAGTCATTGCATGTTTATATTAGTGTATGAAAAATTTGGTGAGTTAATTTTGACGTTTGTGAGCCCAATTGCGAAAAAAGGACTAAATCGCATAAAGTGCATGTGACAGCCCAAAATTGACCTTAGTCGGAAAGTGGTTTCGGGACCGCTAAATCGAGTCACCGAAATGTTTGAACGTAATATTTATTGTCTAGAATATGTATTTATGAATGTGTGAAAATTTCAAGCTTCGATTTAGTCGATTGCATGTGAATTCAGTTAGTAGGACTTGTGTGACACTTTTGAAAAGTGATAGGCTAATCTATAAGGACTTAATAGTGCATGTAGTCAAAAGGGAGGACTTGCATGTCAAATTCCCCCCCCAAGTGCTAGTGGCCGGCCATGACAAGGAATTATGGGCAAAACATGTCATGAAACATGTTGTGTAAGTGCTTTATGTTGGAATAAATAAAATAAGGTGCATGGGTGATAAAATAATGAAAAAAAAAAAGAAATATGATGAAAACAAAGAAAAGAAAAAAAAAAGTGTCCATCCTTTCATTTCCTTTGCTTGGCCGAATGTCCTAAGAAGAATGGGGGGGAAGAGCTTGAGAAAATCAGCCATGGTAGTTGCTAGACCAAGGTATGTTTGATGTTGTCCATGAGATTCATGCATGTTTTTAGTTGTTAGTTTGAATTCTGTCTATCCCATGGTTGGATTTGGGGTTGTTGGAGAGTTGGGATTTGACAAAGAAGCTTAAAAATTTTAGTTGATACCTTGATGCCATTAACGTGTTAGTTATATGGATGTGTTAAGTTGCTTGTTATGTTAGCATGAAAGTTGAAGTTGTTAAGTCATGGTGTTGGAGGAGCCGAATGTAGGACTAAGAAGAGGATGAGGGTTCGGCTAACATAGTTGAAAGGGGATGTTGCCGATTTTTAGATTTAGGTTTTGGGAGTGGCTATAATGGGCATTAAGATGGAGAACTTAAGAAATGTAGTTATATGTGAATTTACATGATGTTACAAATAGATGTGAAAATATATGCTAGATTAGGAAAATTTGATTAAGTGTTCATGAGATGAAATTAGGTGGTTAAAAGATGTTATAGTTGACATTGTATATATATATACATACATTCGGCCATCCAATTGAGTATGAAGGTAGTGTTAAATCTAATTGTGATGCCCATTTGGAAGTGTATAATCAACTAAATGGGTAATTAGTGTGGATGGTTGCCGAATATACAAACATACATATGCATGTGTAATTGAATTATGAATGTTTAGCAAGATGGTTAAACTAGTTGATTTATTGATTAAGCTCAAGAAGTTAAAGGAGGAGAATCAAGCAAGGGAAAGACGAAGGTCATCGAGTAGCCGACTTGGAACTATTTTACCCAACACAAAGTAAGTCACTAAGCGCATATTTTGTATTGATTTAAATAGACATGATGTCTATGTAACTATGCCGAAAGGAATGATAAATCTATATACATGTATGTATGTGGTGATGAAAGTATCGAATGAAGAGAAAAGAGGTGAGATGTATTGAGTTGTTGATTTCGGCACTAAGTGTGCGGGTATAAACATTTATGATCATGAAATTGGCACTAAGTGTGCGGGTTTAAAATTTGTACAAGACTAAGTGTGCGAGTTTGATTATATAGCACTAAGTGTGCGAGTTGATTATATAGCACTAAGTGTGCGGACTCACTATATGTTTTGAAATCACTATTGACACCGAGTGTGTGACATTATTGAGTTGATCACAGACAATGGATCGGGTAAGTACCTTGCGCTCATGGCTAATAGGCGCTGTGTTTATATTTGGAGTTGAGTTCGGTAAGTTTTGAACCTATGTGACAATTTTAATTGAAGTCACGTCTGAAGACTTATCGTGGAATAAGTGAGAGGTCATTTAGTTGTATGATTGTAACGAGAACAAAATGATGTATAAAAATGCCTCTAATATCCTATTGATTAGTATATGGAATGTGAATGTGTAACTTGGTATGAGATTGAACCGAAAGGTCTAAGGAACTATGGTATAGTTCGGTTTGGATGGAGTAATTAACCTCGTTCCATTTTGTTTCCTCTTGTAATAATGTTATTAATGGATGATAGTGCATTGCTTATGACTTACTGAGTTATATACTCATTCGGTGTTTGCTTGTCACTTATTTTAGGTTCCTTGGACTCGACTTTTTGTGCATTCGGGACCGTCATCGAAGTCATCACACCGGCTAGCAACTTTTGGTATCTTCTTTTAGTCGGTCTAGGAGAACATTTCGACATGTATAGGCTAATATGTTTTGTTGAAATTTGGTATGTAAACTTTTAGCCATGCGAAAATGGCATAAATGTTCGGTTGGATTTGGTTCTCTAATGTTAAGTCGCAAGTCTTGGTAATTCGATTTTATGCCATATGTCATGGTTGATTATTTTGGTGTTAAAATTCATGATATAGCAATAGTGTAGTAGGGAGATGTTTGACAATGATTAGCCTTTGGTATGGCTAGTCATGATCATAATTTGTGACATGTATGATGAATTACTAGTTAGATCAAGGGAAATCACGAAATAGGCATAGTTGCTTTAGTAATGATGCTAGCAAAGACAGAATGTCGTGAGATTGAAAAATCACTAAAAATAGGGAAATGGAATTAAATAATGAATAAATTATGGAATCAAGATCGATGAGTCTATTTTCATATAGAAGAAACGAAGCAACCATATGAGCCAGTATGTTAAGAGGTATTTAAATTTTCGTGAGACAGGGCGTAATGGTTCTGGAGTCCCTATCGACTTTAGGAATTCATCATGAATTGACCAGAGATAATTAGAAGCCATGCCATATATGTACAGATTCCTTTTCGAGTCTAGTTTCAGTAAAAACAAAGCGGCATTAGTATTGGAGCCACATGCAGGAGATATCCAAGTTGTAATGCGCAAAGGTCGGTGTAGTCGATCCCTGTAACATGGGGACTTTAACTAATAAACTGTACTAATTGGCCCGACCAAAAATTCTAGAAAAAAATTTGTAGATGCATATATGAGTCTAGTTTCGGGAAAATTTACGGGCTGGATTTGAGTTTCAAAACTCAAGATATGATTTTAATGCGACTCATATGCAGATTGGCAGCCTGTCTGGGAAATTTCTAATAAGTGGCTTGAAGTCTGTTAACACCTCGTGTTCGACTCCGGCGACGGTCTCGGGTTTGGGGTGTTACAGTGAAAAAGTCCTTAATTAATAGCTAGAAGTGTCAAATTGTTAGATTTTATAAATTAGGAGTCTTTAAAGGGAAATTAGACCCTATAGAGATAGCTTGGCCGACCATAAGAGACAAACTGATGAAAAATTCAAAATTAGGTAAGTTTTGGTCACCAATTTTGACCAGTTTTAATATTAAAATAAAATAAAGGTCACATCCTCTTTATTCTTCTTCTTCACCGATTTTTACCAGCCATATGAGGGTTTTGAACCTTGAAATTTGCAGCAACTTATCATCTCTAGAAGTAAGTGATTTTCATACCCTTTGTTGAAAATTTTTACATTTTCGAAACCCTTAAAGTATAAGCTTTCAAATGAGGGGACTATTTTGCAAATGGTTGAAGGTTAGGGTCTTTCCATGAGAACATTTAGTGTGTTTTTTGAAATTTTATAGAAGAATATGAAGCTTAGTGGTGTGGTAAACAACTTTTGTGAAATGATTTTCATGAAAATATCTAAAAAGGACTAATTTGCATAAGTTGTAAAGTAGATGATAAATGTGTAATGTAGTGGGAATTTGGAGTTGCTATAAGATTAAAAAGGGTTCGTCTAGGCTTAAGATGCGAAGAAATTCAATAAAAAAATCGAATTTCGGACCTAGGGGTAAAATGATCATTTTGTTAAAGTTTAAAGGCAAATTGGTCATTTTGCCCAAGTATGAATTATTGAATGCTTAGATCGATAAAGTGACTAAATAAGTGCATTTTGTTATTATAGATCAAGAATTACCGAATTCAAACCTAGATCGGGAAAAAACCAAGCAATTAGACTAAACCGACTAGTCGCCTACTTTTTGTAATCCGAGGTAAGTTGTATATAAATAATGCAACTATAATGTTAATGTATGTGTTGAATTGTACTTGAAATTTAATATAGCATGATGGTAATGAAGATAGTAGAGTTCTCGTCTGAACTTAGGAAACAAATCGAATATCCATGCCATGACATATGGGTTATTGTGGGCTAGTGTAAGACATGTTTAGGACATGCATCGACCACATTATGAGAGCCAATGTAACACCATGTTTGGGACGTGGCATCGGCATTGAGACGAGTGCTAGTGTAAGACATGTTTGGGACATGCATCGGCCTCGAGATGTAAGTCAGTGTAAGACATGTCTGGGACATGCATTGGCTATGAGATGTGTCGGTGTAAGACCATGTCCGGGACACGGCATCGACACAGATATGCTAGAGCTTGTGTAAGACCATGTCTGAGACATGGCATCAGCACCTTACCCACGTTTGAGGCTTAATGAATATCCGATAATGTTTCGAATAGTTCAACGATGAAAGTTATGAACTTAAGTTATTGAGGAAAGTATAACTGTGTTGCAAGTGATACAAGTACCTAATTGGTATGTATAAAATGTGAACTCAATGTATATGCTATGTAATTTGTATGGATAGTGATGAGTAAGTTATTCTTATGCCCTCTTTTATATTATGAGCTTATTGATAATTGGTAAAGTTGTTGTATATTTATTTATGTGCAACTTACTAAGTTATATGCTTACTCCCTTTTCATTCTATTTTCTTATAGTGCTGCTTACCTAGCTCGAGGATAATCAGAAGTCAGAGATATCGATCACACTATTAATCGAAGCATTCGGTATAATTTGATTTATATTTTTGAAATGGCATGTATAGGGGATTAGACTTGTGTTTTGTGTTATTAGTAATTTGGCTAAATGTGTTGGCTTGGGATAAATCCCCTATTTTGTATTAAGCCTCGAATGATGGCTGATATTCATTTTGATTTATATACAAATATGTTATATTCATGGATGAGTAAAATGCATACATGGAATGTTGTTTATTGTGGCTGATTTAGTTGCATAAGATAGCCTTTTGTTGGTTTTGGTTGCTAATGTGTAGGTTGTGTAAGTAAGGGTGGCATAGAGGCTTGGAAAATAGCCTTATATTTTCCACACGAGTAGACACATGGGCGTGTGTCTAAGCCGTCTGACACACGATCTGCCACATGGGCATGTGATCCGGCCGTGTGTCCCCTGTACGTAAAAGTTCCAAGTCAGTATGTGTGGTAGTAAACACATGGGCATAGACACGGTCGTACCGTGTGATAGACACGACCTAGCACAAGGGCGTGTGCCTTGGTCGTGTGACATTTTGGGGATGCTGACATCAGAAAGAGAATGTCCATGTTTTTTGTACACGGGCTAGGACATGGGCGTGTCATAGCCGTGTGAAGAACACGAGCCAAGGACACGAGCGTGTGCCAGGCCATGTAAAAGCCCCTGTAGGTGTGCATTTAGAATTAATTCTACACGAATAGAGGACATAGGCGTGTCCCTATATTGCTTAGGCCGTGTAAGCCACACGGGCCATCAGCACGACCATGTCGAAATGACCACACGAGCGTGTTACCCTTCCACACAGGCGTGTATCCTGTTTTAATGGTAAATTTTTAATAAATGATTTAAAGACTCAGAATGGTCTCGAATATTTTTAATGGTCAATTAAGGACTCGTAAGCCCATAATAAGAAGTTTGTAGTAAAAATTGAAAAAGTTTCAAATTAAGCCAAGTCTTGGTGAATTGGGAACGTTTGTGTGCATGAGATCGAGTTAGGTAATGCCTCGTACTCTGCTCCGGCGTGGATTGCGGGTATGGGGTATTACAGTGTATTCATCAAAGATTAATTACACTATCTAACACCTAAAAGGACGATATTGCAAAATAGTTAAAAGTGCACAAATATCAATTCTAAGGGCTAAAGTGGTCGGTTGACTTCCATGTTGCTAGTCAATTCTTGGATTAGGGATCTAAAGGTTTCAAACTCTTAATTGTTTCAATTTTACCTTTCAGTCACCATTTTACTCAATTAGATGATTTAGTTCAACTTATCTCTCGATCTCACTAAACTAAATTAGGACAATCGAATTGGTTCTTAGTAGGCTTTTCTCTCATTCTCACCTATCTAATTGGTTACGTAAAGGTGTAAACTCTAGGTTCTGAAGTCTATTCGATGTAGTTTAATTTTTATGATTTAATCCATAACCCCAAAACTAATCATACAACATTCCCATCAACCAACCATGACATTTAGTTACTACCCATCATCAATACACAAACATCAGTTAACTATATGCTCAAATGATTCATTAAAGAAAGCATAAAAAAGTAAGGTTAAGAAAATCTTAGGGATTCTTGATAGAGTTTTTATAGAGGATGACAACAACAATGAAGAAAGCACAACTAAATTTGGAATTTGTATGCCTTTGAAAGTTGACAAAACTAAAATCTATTTAAGAATTTAAAGGGAAATCAGAATAAAAAGTAAGGTTTTTGCATCTAAGTGCAAGGAAGTAAAAGTTACAATAAACAACTAAGAAAACTACCCGCTACAATTACTAATATGAGAAAGGTAAAGAACTAAAACCTAAAAATGCAGAAGAGAATAAAAACTAAGCTGAAAAGATGGTAAAGTTGGCTCATTTAGTTTAACCACCAAATGTGTCTTCAATACATCAAAATTCAATCCTAAAACTTGATAAAAACACCCTTGGAGTGTATGTTTAACTTGTGTTTGTGTTGGTAATAAAACTACCCTTGAAGGGTGTCGTGACATCCCCAACAGTGGCACGATCTTGACTTTAGGGGTTCTCAATGTTGCAACATTGACTAGCCGGTGTTGTGACACCCTCAGTAATGGTCTTAGCTCCTTCACTTCCACCATCAATAGTGGTACATGACTTTGAAGGTTGGAAGTCACGATTTCAGGCTTGGCATTGCGATACAACACCCTCGGTGTTATGACATCCTTGGCACACTGCTCCAAGTTGGTTTCTTATTAAAGTCTTGCTCCCCTAAGGTGATGAAGACTCAATGTCGTGACATCCTAGCATTAGTGTCGCAACACCCACGTTAGGTGTAGTTTTTCTTAAGGTTTGGTCGTCGTTGTCCCCCTCACAAACTCAAGTACACCATTAGGCTCTCAATGGCACCATTTTGTCAATTTGGATCTCAAAAAGATTAAAACCAAAGAAAAATAACCATTAGTACTAAAGACTAAAAATCAATGAAAAGCATAGAAAATAGTCATAAATTGCTTGAGAACAAACTCATCAAATATTCTAGAGAGCTTAATTTGTTGTATCAAATTACATCAGATCAATTGTCCCATTCAAAAATATCAAACAAATTTTTATTACAAAGTCTCCCACAATAAACTAGTACTTTCAATAGAATAGAGGAGGCATGATAGTAGGATTCAACGCCTCAGATAACACCAAAGCAAAAGCTCTCATAAGACAAGAATTCTAGAAACTATAACTTTAAGTTCCACACAGTCCAAGATAGCACCAAAGTCATTAAACTAAAAAAAAGGACTGGAAATAAGTTAGATCTATAGTCTTCATACCAAATGCATCAGTGACCAAACTACCCAAGTTATCCTCCAAATCAAATATCGTATTAATTTTCCAATGTTAGAAATCCTATGAATAAAATAAAGCAGTACTTTTATCACCAAACCTTAACTAAGTATCTTTAGCATTATGGGCCTAAAAGCTTTCTCACTCATGAATAACTTTCCCAATTCACATCATATATCAGACAAATAAGTTAACCTATTAATAGTAAGAACAACTTTAGAGAATGTAGAGATGTGATCTTGCAACTCCTTAATATGTGTGTGTCGCTTACCCACCATAGTAGAATACCAAGAATGTAATGTTGAGTTGACCTATCGTCATTTCATTTGGATGCAATCTGTCGAAGTATCCCAAATCCATTGAATATACATGCCCCTATTATTCTGCTTAACCCAACAAGCCTCAAACTTCAATTTCCAATAGATGCCCTAGTTGCAACTCCTTAGTGTAAATTATATATCCAATATCCAATAGTAAAAGGTAGTAATATGAAACATCGAAAACAAGATGACACAATCGATGCATATGGGAAGAAAAGCCATCGATCCTCGTACGCTATAGTTTGATCCAAATGCTCCATAAAAAGTGTATCAAGGTGATGGTTATGCTCCCCTAGTATACCATTGTCTAATAACCAATATCTTATAACCCATAAAAATCAAATGTAGAGAAATTGGCCCATATGCCGTGCACATTGTAATTCCCATGTAGTTTCTCCAAAGACCATAAGATCTCCTTGACATTGCCAATACAAATTTAAGATGAAGACCTACGAGATTGAAGCTTGCAAAGCAAAGTCCCAGTATATCCACAACCACTAACTCGTGGTTTCTTATACACTCTAGTAAACCTCCAAACTAGGCAATCCACCTCACCTGAAACCTCCATATCAATATAATTAGGAGAATAATAAAGCAAAGACAAATAAACTATATCCTTTCACCACAAAGCTAAACCATCCCATTTATCATTAACACTCAAACACAATACACACTAAAATCCACAACATCGTTGAGTACCAAGTACCTACATTAAGTAGCTTTGTCTCACATAAAAAAACTACATGAAGATTATGTTGATTAACAAGTAGCTCAAAACTCTGAAGTACACAAAAGTTCTCAAACCCACTATAGTTCCAAACCTAGCATCTCATGGCTCTCAACAAAATTAGGAACTTAAAGAATCAAACAACATTTGGGAATTCAAATCTTTCTTTAAAATATTTATGAGTGAAAAGCGACAATTAAACTTTAAGCATCATTTTTTTGGCTTCCTTCAAATATTAAATTAATGATTAAACCAACGATGATTGATCACTTTCTGCACCCACAATGCTCATCATCATCATAGTCAATTGCCATTGTTATTTGAATTTGATTCTTTTGATATCTCAAGCTCTACAATTTAGTGTCTTTTTACTCTTGCTAATTTTGTATTAAAGATTAATTACATGCTTCAATAACGTCTTGCTTAATAAGCTATGACCCTAAAAATTTTATAGAAACTGTTGTGAATGCCAACTAGAATGTTTGATTTAAAGCTTTCTCAACACATTTGAATGTTTATAGTGATAGTCACCGCAAGATAAATCATGGCACGTGACACCAAAACTTAGCTATCTCAAACCTAATACCCACAATTTCTTATTTATTATTTTTCGATATTTTTGCTCCCACAACTCTTATGATATGTCAGCCGAGACATTTGGAATATAATTACAAAATTAACGGGTGTTAGTTACTAAAGTAAAAGTGAAGCAACGAAGTAACCATTTGTTTTATGGTTGGGATTTTCCGATGAAGTGTTACATTGCAATTGCAAAAGCCAAAGGCAATCAGTCTTTTTTTTTCCTTTTTTTAATGTACCCACAAATTACTTATCGAGATATTTCAATACCCGAGTCAAGTAGTTCAAAAACTTTATTGAATTTTTATTATTTTTCATTATTTTTAAAAAAAAATTAAATTATAAATTGAACTTAATTTCAAGCATTAGTAGTAGAGTTCGAAGATAAGTGTGAGAAGTAGACTCATTTTTATTGAGTAAGCGAATTTCATGTGGATTGAAGCTACAAGATTGAACTTGAATCAAATTTCAAGCCTCTAATGTCAAGTTCAACTAATCTTCTTCCATACAATTCACCATATAACTTCAAAGAGACTATACCTTGCAAAGTTGGATTTTCTTTTATACAAATATATATATATACACTCCATAAACATTGAACATTATACAAACGAGTAAAGCAAAATGAATAGCAGACTTATATCTACACACACACATAAATACCGTAAAAACTTTTCATGACCAGAAATTCTATGAGCGGAATCGTCTAAAACTGTTCCAACTTGAAAATGAAACACTTCCGCAATATATCCATGGCGGATTTATTCTAGCTATTGATCCCTAGTTTCTTTAAACATACCTTATACTCAAAATTTTTAAATTTTTAAGTTTTTTCATATATGCAAAAGATCGTATCTTTATATCTATATCCAAACATACAAGGAAAACAGATGTAAAAGAAACTAAAGTAAATAGGACTTGAAAATACAACAATTCCACAGATAACAAATATGTTAATATGATAAGCTTCTGTAGTTTTGCTTGATAAGAAGGATAATATTAAACAGAAAATAAATAAGAAAATGTTTATGATACATAAACGAATAAAGAAATCGACGTGTACTATAGTGTTAGCAACATCTCTTGCATCAAAAATATCACCAATAATGAACATCTAATTCACAAAGATTAAGGAATAAAACCCCACCACGGTAAAAATTGTAGAATATCCACAGCTTATTAAAAATGGAAGAAGACATATTCTTAAGGAACCTAGGAAAAAAACAAATGCTACCAAGTTTTTGCCATCATTTTCAGCTTATCTCTGTCTTACTTTTATGTCTTTATCATCCTATCAGCTACCTAATTCCAAAATATATATACATAGAACCCAAACTAATCTGATAATTTTAAGACTCGAGCACTGATATTAAGCATATTCTTAGGCATGGATGGAGAAGATGAAGCTTTCGCTACGAAGACTAAAATAATAGAAGAGCGTTTTTGCGGAGCTATCCTCTCCATTGGGGTGAAGATGAAGACAATCAAGAAACAAAACAGCAAAAAAGCCTACGAAGAAGATTATCCTATCTGCATGTCACTGGAGTGGTGAAAAGGTCGTGATTTTGAGGAGATTCAAGCATAGGCTCACTGCTTATATAATGGCTTGTATTTCTATCCACTTTAAGTCAACTACTGCCTTGATTTCAGTTTGATCTATTTCTTTAACCCCATCTCATATCTTCAAAATTCCATGATTTGCATAGGCCAAGTGGCAGGCATATGTATTGTTGGAATTCCTAAGATTAAAGACATAAAACTTACCTTATTACTAGGAGTTCTCTTGTAAATAGAAACTAATCTCAGTTACTGATTCTTAGGAAGTTACTGTTTTTTAAGGATTGTTTTCCTTGTTTGTGTGAATTCCTCTCTTTATAGGTGTAAACTAATTAGCAGAATATATAATCTTTTTCTTTAAGTTTCTTCATGGTATCAAGAGCTTTAAGGATTCATTCGATCCTGCTCATTCGTCTCTAATCTCCCTTCCTAAAAATCCCTCCGGTTTAGTCCTCCTCCCATGGGTGACGTCAATGAAACTCATCTCAAAGGCGAGACTTCACAAATAACTCAGAATGTCAATGAGGGAATCACTCAAGGTGAACTTAATTCCTCCCTTATAATCACCAATCATCGACTAAATGGGAAGAACTTACAATGGTCTCAATCGGTTCTTATGGTCGTGGTCGTGGGAAATTAAGATACATCAATGGAGAAATTCCACGACCAACCACAGCAGACCCGAATTTATGCCACTTGGGAACTCAACAACTCGATTGTAATGACTTGGCTAATTAATTCGATGGAAGGCCATATAAGACGCACCTATCTTTTTTTCAAAACTGCAAAAGACATGTGGGATACAGTCAAAGAAAACTACTCGGATCTTGGAAATGCCTCCCAAGTATTTGAGGTCAAGCTTAAGTTAAAGGATATCCGACAAGGGACACTCGAAGTAACTCACTACTACAACAATCTGAAAATTTTGTGGCAAGAATTGGATATGTACTATGAGGCAGATTGGAGTGAAGGATTAGAACACACTAAGTTTATGACTCACCTCAACAATGAACGTCTTTATGAGTTTCTAGCAGGACTGAATCGTGAGTTAGATGAGGTCCGTGGCCGAATTTTGGGCAGATCACCTCTACCAACCATCGATGAAGCATTTACAGAAGTTAGAAGAGAAGAAAAGCACCGTCTTGTCATGATGGGTGACTCAAAGGAACCTAAACATGTGACAACTCTTGGCAACCGGTCTACTGAGACCTCTGCCCTCATCTCCAGAGGTCCACAGCTACAAAAACCACGTGCTGGAAATTATTCTGGATCAACCAGGCCATGGTGTAACCACTGCAACCGTGTTGGTTATACAAAGGAAAAATGCTTCAAACTCCATGGCTATCCTAAAAAAAACAGAAGGATAATAAGACTGCCCTGTTATCCTCCACTGCTGCAGATGATGTTCTCGATGTTCGCCTAACCAAAACCCAACTTGAGACTCTCCATAAGATACTTGGTACTTCCACTGCTCATGGATCTCTAGCCACCCAAGATACTGCCCTCAATATTGCCTTTGAATTAAATAATCAATTCTCTTGGATACTCGATCGGGTCCATCCGATCACATGACAGGTAACTCCACTTTGTTTCACACCTACACCCCTTGTCATGACAGGTCCCGAATCAGCATAGCTGATGGTTCTTACTCACCTGTGGCTGGAGTAGGAGAAGTACAAAAAACAGAGAATTTTTCTCTTAATAAAGTCCTACATGTCCCAAACTTGTCCTACAATTTACTTTCAATCAGTAAACTTATTAAGGATGAAAAACTTCTTACTGAATTTTCTGCAATTGGATATGTGATACAGGAACAAAAATCGAGGAAGATGATTGGCACTGCTAAAGTTGATGATGGACTATATGTTTTGAATAAAGACAGCACACAAGGAGGATTGGCTCTATCCACTTCAAAAGAGGACACAATTATGTTATGGCACCGTAGGTTAGGGCATCTAAATTTTTTGTATTTGAAGAAACATCTTCCGCTGTTATTTCGAAATAAAAGTATTAATTCCTTGAAGTGTGAAATTTGCCAATTATCCAAACATACCCGTGTGCCATTCCCATTAAAACCATATATCCAGTCCCAACCATTTTCATTAATCCACAATGACCTATGGGGAGCCAGTCGAGTGAAAAATATTACAGGGGCTAGGTGGTTTATAACATTCATTGATGATCACACTAGGGTATGTTGGGTCTATCTCCTCAAAAAAAAATCTGAAACACCCAAAGTATTCCAAAATTTTCACTCAATGGTTCTAACCCAGTTCAACTCTACCATACATACTCTCCATACTGACAATGGGAGAGAATACTTTAACTCTGTCCTAAGCCCATACCTTTCTGACCAAGGCATCATACACCAAAGCTCTTGTCCTGACACTTCTCAACAAAACGGGATCTCCGAGAGAAAAAATCATCATCTCCTTGTAGCTCGAGCCATAATGTTCACCATGAATGTTCCAAAATACTTGTGGGGAGAGGCTGTCCTCACTGCCTACTATCTCATAAACCGAATGCCATCAAAGGTCCTCAATTTCCAAGCACCTCTAAATACCCTTCTAAAGTCCTTTCCTCTATTTCGTGTCCCTAATCTTCCAGCCAAAATATTCGGTTGCAAAGTTTTTGTCCATAGCAATCAACCAAATCAATCCAAACTTGATCTTCGAGCCCACACCTGCATCTTCATTGGATATTCCCCCACACAAAAAGGTTATAAATGCTTGCGCCGAATGTTTGTCTCTCAGAATGTTACCTTTTTTTGAAAATGAACCATACTTTGCAGCATCTCATCTTCAGGGGGAGACTTTTAATGAAGATGAGACCCTTAATACTCTCCTCATTATACCTCATGATCCTACAACTACTATCACAAACGAGCCTAACAACCAATGTGCTATGGTAATCCTAGATTTAGAGACTGTTTCCCCTGTGCAGCAAGAAATTAGCCCGATCCTTCCAAATAACAATATCACCACCGAAGTACAGCCCCCTGATCAAGGAAAACATCAAAAACAGGTTCCCCAAATACAGGTTTACTCTCAAAGGAATCGATCTCCTGAAACTGATACAGCAGTGCCAATTGTATCCCCAACCGAGGACTGTTCTGAAACAGAAGTCTCACCTCCGTCACCATCCATCTATCTTCCAATTACAGTTCGAAAGGGCACAAGGAGCTGCACTCAACACTCTATTTCTCGGTTTGTATCCTATGAAAATTTATCTAAGTCTTACAAAGCTTTTGTGACTAATGTTGATTTTGTAAAAACTTCAAAAAATATAAAAGAGGCTCTTGAATCAGCTCAGTGGAGATAAGCTGTGATGGAAGAAATGAAGACCCTCAAAAACAATGAAACATGGGAAGTCTCGGATCTACCTAAGGGAAAAAAATAGTAGGATGCAAATGGATCTTCACTACTAAATTTAAACCCGATGGCCGTATTGACCGATACAAGGCTCGACTTGTGGCTAAGGGCTTCACTCAAACTTATGGTCTTGACTACGACGAGACGTTTGCACTGATTGCCAAGCTAAACACCATTCGAGTCCTCCTATCTCTTACTGCCAAACTTGATTGGCACTTGACTCAATTGGATGTAAAAAATGCTTTCCTCAACGGGGAATTAACTGAGGAAGTGTACATGGGTTTCCCACCTGAGTTTGAAGAAAGCAAGGGCCAAGTGTGTAAGTTGAAGAAATCCTTGTATGGGCTAAAACAATCTCCACGGACGTGGTTCAGCCGATTTGCAAAAACTATGACCAGCAAAAATTACACTCAAGGGCAGGCAGACCACACCATGTTCAACAAGCACTCGGAAAAGGGAAAATGCTGCATCCTCATCATTTATGTGGACGATATAATATTAACAGGAGATGACTCAAGCAAAATTGTGAGGTTGAAAGAATTCCTTGGTACAGAATTCGAGCTTAAAGACTTGGGGAATCTTAAATACTTTCTTGGTATGGAGGTAGCAAGGTCCCAAACAGGTATTTCCATCTCCCAAATGAAATATGTTCTTGATCTCCGTCGAAGTTGGTTTGATAGGTCGCAAACCGGTAAAACTCCTATGGAATTTAACCTTAAATTGGGAACCGATAAGGATGGAGAAGAAATCGACAGGGGAGATATCAACGACTAGTAGGAAGACTCATCTACCTATCTCACACCCGCCCGGACATAGCCTTCAAATGTAAGTGTTATCGGTCAAGACATGCATGCCCCAGGAGAAGCACCTAGAAGCTACATATAGAATATTAAGGTATCTGAAAGGGACTCTGGTAAAGGCACGCATTTCAAGAAAACTACCAACCGAATGTAGAAGTCTACACCGATGCAGATTAGGCGTGTTCATTAACGATAAACGTTCTACAAGTGGCTATTGTAGTTATGTTTGGGGTAACCTCGTGGCGTGGAGAAGCAAAAAACAGTTGTTGTAGCTTGAGAGTGCAGAGGCGAGTATCAAGCACTATCTCATGGTATATGCGAAAGACTTTGGATACAAAGACTTATGGGGAACTAAAAGTGCCTTACACTGTGCCTATGAAAATGTACTATGACAACTAGGCAATTTGTCAAGATAGCACATAATCCTGCATCATGATCGCACCAAACATGTGGAAATAGATCGCCACTTTATAAAAGAAAAAATACACTCAGGAGAAGTGTGCATCACTTACCTACCTACTAGACAACAAGTTGCAGACGTATTAACTAAAAGTTTGAACAGAAACATGTTTGAAGAAGTTATTAGCAAACTGGGTTTGATAAACATCTACACTCCAGCTTGAGGGGAAGTGTTGGAATTCCTAAGATTAAGGACATAAAACTTACCTTATTACTAGGAGTTCTCTTGTAAATAGAAACTAATCTCAGTGACTGATTCTTAGGAAATTACTATTTTTTAGGGATTGTTTTCCTTGTTTGTGTGAATTCCTCTCTTTATAGGTGTAAACTAATTAGCAGAATATATAATTTTTTTCTCTAAGTTTCTTCATGTATGGTGCCAGATATGATTAAAAAGACCATAAATGTTTAGTGCAATTTCAGATTTCATTATAGCAAAACCAAAACTAGACATTCTATAGTCTCATGTCCTTTTTCCTATCACCCCCAAGGGCAAAACCAGGGGAGGCAGGCATGGGCCCCGACCCCCCTTAAAATGGGAAATTTTCATTTAGGCCCTTTAGATTTTTTTAAAATTTTAAATTAGTAAAGGTAAAATTACACTTTGGCCCCCTTAAAATTATAAAAATTCAATTTAATCCTTTAAAAATTATAAATATATAGACTATAAAAAATTAAAATTTCCTTCGGCCCCCCCCAAAAATTTTTTTCTGGCTTAAACGTTCACCTGATTCAAGAAACGTTCATGTTAGACCCACAGGTTGTAATACATTGCTAATAAAAGGGTGACAACAAGCCAATTTGATCTCCCCTCCCCCCTCTTACCTACATACTAAATGGTTCACTATAAATCCACATCATTTTTGTGCATCGAGTCACTAATTGAATCCAGAATACAATCCTAATTTTTCTCCAAGGAGCAAGCTTTTGAAAGAAAAGGGAATCTTGGACATATACTTATATAAGTCACACTAAAGAAGCAACTTAATAGAGCACCTAGTCAGGAAAGGAAAATTATATCATTGTTACATTTGAAACCTTTGTACCACATAAATATTTACATTAGAAAGCCCATATGCACATATAGTTCAAGAAATACAATGGCAAGGCTAAACACTATATACAAAAAAAAAAACAAAAAAGCCACAGCCTCAAATTTACATTATATCCCATTAAAGATTTCCAACAAACAAAATCTGATATCAGTTACTATACTAATCATTGTTCATTTGCATCATAAGAAGCTGTAACCTCAGAGTCAAAACATGCCAGTTGGTTATAAAACTAACATGGGAAAAGAGATTCAATTGCTTCTAGCTAAAGCAGCATTAAGACCGCCAATGTCTACTAAAAGGATAGAGGATCAACATCCTTATTATTATGTGAAAATAACCAGACCTAAACCCCACTGGACTGTTGTTTGACATGCTCATTTTTGTCTTCCCTTTCCCTTACAGTCAAAATAACATCACTATCCAATTTCAACTTACATCTTTATGAAATTTTAAATCTAATCCAACAATATTATCATTGCACTTCAACACCATTGGTCCAGTTCAATCCCAGCCCCATCAATTTACCACACAAAACACAAGGATGATATGGTTCCTTTGTCTAAACAAGACAGATCCAAAATATTTTTGTCTTTCATTTTTATTCTCATTCCAGCTTCTTTTTGGTATCATAATAATTATCACCCTGCCTTGTTTGTGGCATTAACTATGATAATTATTGTCAAATAATTTAGAGGCTCTATAGCTTATAAACTTAAGTTCATATTCTTTTAATCTTTGGCTTCGCTTCCTTCAAAAGAGAATCACACCAGTTTCCAGTCCACCACTTGTTGCCAATTCGAGCATCACAAACCACATTAACCCCCCAAAAAAGTGAAAGGGATGAATTATATGTCAAAAGAAGATTCATAAGGGGGAAAACATGGGCATGACTATTTCAATGGTACCAGAAAGAAGAAAACCCAGCAGAAAAGAAGACCCACCTATTCTCGCTGCCTTCCAAAAGAAACCTCGAAAGCTGTAAAATAAGCATATCAGAGATCAGACCACATTAATTCCATTCTCAACACTTTCTATGAATGAACAGTGAGGCTGAAGTACCACCTATAAACACTAGAAATAGAAACAACAAAACCAATTTTGCTACCAAAGATAAAAGACAAAGAAGGCCTAACTGGGGTCATGCAATTTGACTTCTCTAACCTCTTCAGGGAAAGGAAAAAGAAAAGTTCCAAAAGAAAAGTTCCAAGTTATTCAACGGGAAGCAGAAGATTACAGACACATTAAAATAGTTCCTGTTAACGGTTAAGATTTGAGACACTAATACTTCTAATTTTACCAATAGCAAAACTGATAACAATGTCACTGTGGCTACATTTGCAGCCACCCAAAACATTCAGATTTATTTACTAACTTGGGCCAAAACCAAGACATAACTAAACATTTTAAAAAAGGATTAATGGTGAAACAACACTAGCAAAAGAAATAAATTTCAATGCTCAAACACCGGGAAGGAAAAAATCTTAATACTAGCTAGCCTAGTCATCTGTTTTCCTTTATTTTCTACTTTAATTTTTTACGTTCAAAGGTTGGTGCACACAAGGGAAATCTAGTTCCACAGACACTTGGTTAAAGCAACCGCCCCAACATCCTCCATCTCAAAAAAAAAATCAGTTCAAAGGTAGCCATTCCAAATTACAAAGGCAATCCAGAATTCGATTGTCAATAAACAGAGTTCAATTTTCATAGAAAAATAAATGTAAGGTTAAATGAAATACAAAACAACTAATGAGAACAATTTAGCAGTAAATGAATGAAGCAAATAGAAGGAAATTACAAAGAGAGCGAAACGGCATACATACCCAGTTCTCTGTTCAAGGATTGCTGGAAATTGCATCTTCAAGAAAGTGCAAGTGCAGATTCCCAATAGCACTACGGTTAAAAATGAATGGAAATTGAAGAGTGCCGACTAACATCGCACATAAAAAACTAAAAAGAAGGTTATAAGTGTCACCGATTCGTGGGGAAAAAATCAAAAGAAGGAAGTGATATCCCAAATTTCAAAGATTGGAAGGTTAGGTATTTTACCATGCTTTTGAATCCTTATT
The DNA here is from genome assembly GCF_025698485.1 of Gossypium arboreum. Classification (NCBI taxonomy): domain Eukaryota; kingdom Viridiplantae; phylum Streptophyta; class Magnoliopsida; order Malvales; family Malvaceae; genus Gossypium; species Gossypium arboreum. The sequence goes on along the minus strand of NC_069071.1, from coordinate 97,547,393 downwards.
CGATTGATGGATTATCCCACTTCAGATAGTGTATAGAAGGAAAATAGAATCGACTCCCATCGGGATAAAAAATCAAAGCTTTTAGAGGAAACAGAAAGAGGTAGGAGTGAGGATCCGGAGTTTTCAATCTAGCCACCCGAGAAGGCAAAGAATTTTTTCCCTTTTTTGGGTAAAAATTGGCGCAGTAGTCCGAGCCCACGAGGATTTATGAATTTGGTTTCCAATTGATTCAAGTCATTCACTGTATTTCTAAAATTTTATATTAAAATTAGTCTTATATATGGATGAAAAAAATAAATATAAATATAAGAAAGTGAGTAAAAAATTAAAATAATGTAAAAATAAAGGGGAAATTTCATCAATAGTCACTCAACTTTGGGGTAATTGATAAAATAGTCACTCAAGTTTCAATTCAGTCACTCAACTTTCGAAAAATAACAAAACAGTCGCTAACGTTATCAAAAAGTGACAAATTAATCACTTATTAATATTTTTCGTTATTGTTTTAACGAGACCGCTGATGTGGCCAATTAACTTGCCACGTTGGTGAAGTAGTGGAAGGGTTAAGGTTTGAAACGAGTTTAGGGAAAATTTTGAATAGGTGGGTTGGTTTAGGGTAAAAAAGTAGAAATTGATTGTGATTAAGGGGAAGAGGAAAAGAAAATTGATTGGGAAAAAATTAATAGGGTGTTGGGTTAGAAATCGATTAACAAGGTTGATATAGGGTTAGAAATTTGATTAATAGGGTTTAGCGTTAGAAATTGATTGGTATATTTCGTTTGGGGTAAAACGAAGACAAAAAGGGAAACCTATCAGTGTTTTTGATTTCAACGACAATGGTCAATAGAATAGAAGTTACTAATGTTGTTACATCCACTGTAATAGGTAAGTTTTTGTATTTGGTTTTTGATTTTTTAGATTTAGGGTTATTTCAATTTAGGGTTGTCTAGATTTAAAATTTGAAAAATGTTGCATTCACATGGGGTTTATGCCAGATTTTGGTTTCATTTGTTATTAACATGCATGACAGATTTTGATTTCATTTGTTATTCACATGGGGTTTATGTAACATCCTGAAATAGGGCCTAGTCGGAATAGTGGTTTCGGGACCACAAATCCGACATCAAAATATTTACTTTATGATTATTATGAGGCCTAGAATATGAGTATATGTATGTGTTAAAGTTTCATGAAGAAATTCTTTGAGTAAGGTGTTCAATTGGAAATTAGGGACTAAATTGAATAAATTGCAAAACTTGAATTCTAGAAGCAATTTGTATGAAATTGCTTTGGGTTATGAATTAGAAGGTCTTGGAGAGAAATTTGCCCAAATTCTAAGTTTTTGGACAAAAATGGGCTTGCATGGATGGATTATAAGGAAAGGGCTTAAGGGCATTTTGGTCATTTGGTATTTTAATGAAATAAAATGGGAAAAATGAACCAAAATTAGCCCATTCTCTTCCTTGTCTAGCCGAAACTTCAAGGGTTTCCATAGCTAGGGTTTTCAAGCTTTCCAAGCTTAATAGTAAGTGCCCCTAAGCCTCGTTTTTCATACTCTTTGTATTTTTGAAATCCCGGTAGCTTGCTCTCTCCATTTCTACCCATATTTTATGCTAGGGTTCATGTTTAAAAATTTACCCATGTATGAGTTGCTTGTATTTTGATGGATTATGAAGGAATATGAAAGATGAATGTGTATTAAACATCTTTTCCTAGTTGATTTTCATGAAAAACCCTTATAGGGACTATTTTGCAAAAGATGTAAATGTGTGGTAAATGAGAAAATAATGGAAAATGTGGGCTACCATAAGAAGAAAAAGTGTTTGGCTAGGCTTGGATAAGATAGAAGGTGCATGTGTTTCATTATATGAGCCTAGGGACTAAATCGTAAAAATATGAAAGGTTAGGGGCAAAACGGTCATTTAGACTGAGGGTAGATATTAAACTTGAAATGTATAATGTATTGTATTAATGAGTTAAATTTTGTTGTTATAGACCCCGAGGAACAAATTTCGGAGGTCGATCGAGGTAAACGCAAGGTTTCAGAATAACCGAAACACAACTCCGAAAAGAATACCAGGTAAGTTCGGATAACTTAAAGTAAACCCCTAATATGCATAATTGAATGATTTATGAATGCATGATGATTGCATTTATTATTAGCATGAAATATCATAGAAATGCATATTTGATAGTAACATGTGAAAAATGTCTCGGATGAGGTTGACAAAGGGAAATCGATGGATAAACCCTCATTGATATGTGTAAAGAGATCTCGCATGTGTTACAGTAAGGATTTACTCCGGACGGGTAATCCGTGGTCTCAAGTATGAAAAGGATATAGCCTGGACGGGTGTTCCTTGAATGATCAAGCCTCCCGAAGAATATGTGTGCATTATGGATTTAGCCAGGACGGGTAATCCGATTAGGGCCTGAATTTAGCCTGGAGTGGTAATTTAGATCCGAGCTCATTAAGGGTATTTGTCGTTATAAAGGATTTAGCCTGGACTGGTAATCCCGACATCACCTTATAAGTTCATGATATGGGGGATTTAGCTTAGACTGGTAATCCTGCCATAAGATGTGAGGTTCGCGGGAGTGCATATATGTGAAATGATCATTCGTAAGAATTGACGTGTAACAACCCGATTTAGGGCCTAGTAGGAACAGTGGTCTAGGGACCACAAATTCGAAGTTATAAAAATTATTTTGTTATTTTTATGAGGTTATAGTATGATTTTATTAGTGCATGAAAAATTTGGTGAGCTAATTTTAATGTTTTCTAGCCCAATTTCGAAAAAGGACTAAATCACATAAAAGGAAAAAGTTTCATTTTAGCATCCAAATGAGTTAAATAGCTAAAGAACTTAAGTTGATGGCTTTTAAAGGGCAATTACACGCTTTTTATTAGTGTTGGCCGGCCATGTGATGGGTTTTAAGCAAATAGTCAAAGTATTAGGTGGATTATATCATGATTTGGTGATTAAATAATGCCTAAAAGCCTAGCTATCTTTTCTTTCTTCTCCATCTCTCTTCTCCACTGAAAATATCAGCAAAAATGGAGTTTTGAAGGTTGAAAGTTTTCAGCAATTAAAAGCCCTCACAAGTAAGTGTTTCCTACATCCTCTGTTGATGATTTTTTTGCATTTTTGAGACCCTTGAAGCATGAGTTTTCAAATGAGGGTGATATCTTGCAAAATGGTCAAAAGTTTAGGGTTTTTCCATAGATGTATTTGTGATGTTTATTGAGTTTTTATGGAAAAATATGAGTCCTAGTTGTGTCATGAACAACTTTGGTGAAGGAGTTTTCATGGAAAGCACCTAAAGGGACTATTTTGCATAAGTTGTAAAATAGTTAGTAAGCATGTGAAATAGTGAGAATTTGAAGTTGATATAAGAGTAAATATAGTTCAGTTGAGCCTAAGATACAAAGAAATTCGATAAAAATCAATTTTCGAGCATAGGGGCAAAATGGTTATTTTGTCAAAGCTTAGGGGTGAAATGGTCATTTTACCAAAGATGTAAATTCATGATTACTTAATCCTAATTAGTGACTAAATGAGTGCATATTCTCATTATAGATCAAGAATTACCAAATCCGAACCTAGATCGGGGGAAGGCCAAGCAAATCGACTAAACCGAATAGCCAACTGCTTTTTTGTAAACCAAGGTAAGTTGTATGTAAATGATACAACTACACTGTTAATACTTGTATTCATATCGCCATTGAATTGATATTGTATGAGTTGTCAAGGTATAAATTGAGAATGTCTAGTAATATTTGAGACAATAGAAATACCCCGTTGAAACATTAGAATACGAACTGGATATTCGTGCCAAGGCATTGGGTGATTTGTGCGCCAATGTAAGACATGTCTGGGATATGCTTCGGCCACATTATGAGAGCCAGTGTAAGACCATGTCTGGGACATGGCATCGGCACAGAGATAAGTGCTAGTGTAAGACATGTTTGGGACATGCATCGGCCTTGACAGAGATAGCCAGTGTAAGACGTGTCTGGGATACGCATCGGCTAAGAGTTGTGCTAGTGTAAGACATGTCTAGGACATGCATCAGCACACGTATATGAGAGCCAGTGTAAGACCATGTTTGGGACATGGCATCGGCAATATATCCCATGTTGAAGGTTCATAGAATATCCAGTAGTATTCTAAATGTTTCAATTATGAGAGTTGTAGATAAATTTTGATAAAGAAAGAATAATCATGTTATGAGTGGTACAGGTACCTATATGGTAAGCATGAGTAACGAGCTTAATTTAGAGAATGTGACTCGAGTAGATGATAATGAGTAAGTTAAGTTATGTTTACCTTTGAGCTATAAGTATAATGACTAATGGTGAGATTGCTGTAGTATATTTATTTATATGCAACTTACTAAGCTTTATGCTTACCCTCTTTCCTTTCCTTATTCTTTTAGTGTTATCAAGCTAGCTTAAGGATTTCTTAAAGTCAGAGATATCGATCACACTATCGACTGCAACACCTGGTATATTTGGATTTATATTTTTGATGGTGGCATGTATAGGGCTACACTAGGATGTTATTTTTAGAGAATGATTCATGTATTTTGGCTTAAGTCAAAGGCCCTTCGTTTTGTAATCAAGCCTAGAATAATGGCTATTATTCAGTTTGATGAATGCATATAATGTTCCTCCTATGGATGGGTTAGTGCCCATTGTGATAAGATTTATATATATATTGAAATGATTTTGTGTAGTTTGTGCAAAATGGGTGATAAAAGGGCTTGGTAAATAAGCTAGATTGTCCACACGGGTAAGACACATGTGCGTGTGTCTATGTCATGTGTGATACACGGTTCACATGTAACGCCCTAATTTTCGGGTTTTCTGTGTTTCTGTGATTTTTAAAATTTGTGTGTGTTCTGGTTGGTTAATATATATATTTTAGTAGGTTAGTGGGCCTTTGGAAGGCCCAAACTTAAGTTAAATCCATGGTAGTCTTCGGAATTTTAATTTTATGAACAGGTGATGCAATTGGCGTTTGGGCTTTTAAAAGTAAAGGGGTAAAAGATGACACAAAAAGGAGTGTGGTGTAGTGGCAAGGTGGAGCCACTTAGGGGACAAGGAAGTGACGCCACAGAGGAAGCAAGGGGTCCAAGGTTCAAGTCTTGGCTCTTGCAATATATTTTGGTTTTTCTTTTCAATAAATCTGGAAGCAAGTAGGTGTGCTTTAAAGTTTAATGTGTTGGATTTATGACACAAATGAGTTGATGGCCTAGTGGTGGTGGCGTGAGTTGGCATGTGAGAGGACTTTGGTTCGAATCCCTTGGCACGCAAAGGTTGATTATTTTGCTATGTTGGGACGGCAAGAGTTGGTGTTAGTTTTAAACTCTGGTGATAGAGGGATCCCACATTGGGAAGCTAACATAAGAGTAGATGGAGAGCTAGCATTAAATAGAGCAAACCATGAGGAAAGTAGGCATACCCTTCTTGGCTGATCCTTTTCGCTTTGTGATGTGTTCGTTTGGGTTGGGCGTCAGCTAAGAGTGTTTGGAGCGCGGATTAACTGCAGTCTCCTAACAGGTGTGTATTTCTCATTACTCTAGCAGTAGGACGGCTATTTCGGGCCGCGATGGGCTGAAATGGGCCATGTGGTCCCAATGGGTCCGTAGGCCCAAGTGGATAAGTTGTAGAATTACTAAAATACCCCTGTAGGGTAGGACTACCGATTTACCCCTAGAGGGTAAAATGACTATTTTGCCCATCGTGCGTAAATGACTAACTTGTGTGATGATTGGGTTAGTTGACGTGGATTTATGTTAGTTATCGTTAATTCATAAGTCTAATGTGTTCGTGATCGATTGTAAGATTATCGCGTGGGAGATATCGTCATCAATCGTTATCAACCAGGTGTGTAAATGACACCTTCCCTTAGACTGAATCGGTAAAATCCAAAATACCGAAACATTGGTATTTTGTGAACTGGCGAGCGTGCAAGCGCTCGTGAGATAGTTGTTAATGAATATGGTGCATTTGAATGATTAGAGTGCAGAGTGTGCATTTTCGTGCACAATGATATTTTTGGGCTTAATAGGCCGAAAACGGGCCAATGAGCCAACGAGCCGACTTTGGTAAAAAGACGAGGTAAGTGTTTTTGATTACTTGGTAAACGTTAGAATGAGCATGAAACCTTAGCAATAGGTAATAATTACTGAAATACCCTTATGCATGCAAAATTACGATTTTACCCCTAGGGTTATTTTTTTCTGAAAAGTATGATGTTCTGTTTCTGTATATGTATGCCATGACATATTATTTCTGTTGCATGGGATATGGGTTTATATTGATGGAGGAAGCATTCTGGCAGCCTCGCTGCAATCTGGTGGCCTCGCCACATATATCTGTTCTGGTGACTTCGTCACAATATCTGGCAGCCTCGCTGCAATCTTGTGGCTTCGCCACATATATATATTTGTTCTGGTGGCCTAGCCACAATATCTGTGTCTGGTGACTTCGTCACAATATCTAGCAGCTTCGCTGCAATTTCTGTGGTGTGTAGCGGTTGGGTGGTCGAGTAGTCTCCCTACATGGTGTAAGGCTGGTACGGGGGTGTTATGGATGGCTCGGGTTGGGATTTTTGCATTCATGATATATTTGTTCAGATTCGCTATGGGCCTATGGGTTTCATTCGACATCGTACTAGGCCAAGGCCCGGATAAGTCGACTCGAGGTTTGATCTGTTTTGGGCTATGGTTGGGTTATGTTACACAATCGAGTTCTTGAACTCACCCTTTATTTTCATCTCTGTAGGAAATCCCCAACCATAGTGGGCTTGGAGCGGTGAGGATTCGGAGTGGCCACATCATCGCAAAGTTGGTTTTCTAAGTTAGTTTATTTTATTATTTTATATTCTAATTTAATTTTGGGTTTTAAGTTGTAATAAGGTCGCTATTTAAATTTCTTTTTCCGCTATGGTTTTATTTTTCGATTATATTTATACTATGTAAAGCTGCTAGTGTTAGGTCTGCGGATTTTCAAAATTAATAAACGTTTCCAAGACTCAACAAGCACAACAAATGGATAGCCTAAAGATTGATAAACCGGCTTTTTATTCAACCGCTGTTTTTACAAAGACCACCCCAATCACTTAAACCAACGAATGCATACTAAGTCGTAAGTCCATGTGACACGTCAAATCTGGCCATAATACATCATATCCATGGGCGTATGTTATGACCGTGCATCCCCTACACTTGAATTTTTAAAGTCATTTTAGCACACGGGTAGGCCACACGAGCGTGTGTCCATGCCGTGTCACAAAGTCAGTATGCATGCTAGTGCTACACGGGGAAGAGACACGGCCATGTGTCTCGGCCGTGTGAAGGACACGGTCATAGGGCACGGGTGTGTGCTTGGGCCGTGTCGTTTTGGCAGAATGCCCAGGTTTTTAGGCACAGGTTTTGGACACGGGAGTGTCCCTAGCACACGGTCGTGTGCTCTATACCCACACGGGCGTGTGGAGCTTAGTTGCATGAAATTTTTTCTATGTTTTTCATGAGTTCTCGATTAGGTTCCGAACCACCTCGGACGAACGTTTTGGTCTTGTAAACCCATGTTAGGGGCAGATTGTTTGTGAAAAGAAAAGTCTTAAATTATTTGAGATTTCACAGCCCAGTTTTGTTTAGTTACCCGAGTTTAAGTTAGGTAGCACCACGAACCCCATCCTAGCGTCGGATACGGGTGAGGAATGTTACATTTGATGGTATCAGAGTGTGGTTTAGTCAATTCTAGGACTAATTTAGCCAGAGTACGAGTCTAGCCATACATGCCACATCTATGCATATTGGTAGTGTGATGATTCCTGATGATTATAAATTGTTTTTATTATAGTAATGGATCCTGATAGAACCACGACAGATGACGTGGAGAGTAATGCACTGGCTCCCGCAGAAAGGACCGCGCCATTAGAGAGTGAGCCAGTGAGAATGGGCCAAGGCGGAGGGGCTAGGGAAGCCTACCTCTGAATGATGGATGCTTGGTATATGGAGTTTCTTCATGTGAACCCGAACACTCCACCTCCCCCACCTCCTCCGATTCCCTAATATGCCTTGATGGCTTCGCAAGGTGCAGATGTATGCAGACGAGAGAAGCCTCCGGTAGACAAGATTCAAAAGTAAGGAGCCGAGGAATTTTGAGCTAGTGTAGATGATGACCCAGAGAGAGCGGAGTTTTGGCTAGAGAATACCATGAGGGTATTCGATGAACTATCATGCCCGCCTGAAGAGTGCGTGAAGTGTGCCGTGTCATTTCTACGAGACTCAGCCTATCAGTGGTGGAACACTCTCGTGTCTGTAGTACCGAGAGAAAGAGTAACTTGGGAATTCTTCCAATGAGAGTTCTGAAAGAAATACATTAGCCAGAGGTTTATAGACCAAAAAAGGAAAGAATTTCTAGAGTTGAAGCAAGGTAATAAGTCTGTGACAAAGTATGAGCGGGAGTTTGTGAAACTCAGCAAGTATGCGCAAGAGTGTGTATCCACTGAAGCTACCATGTGTAAGAGGTTTGAGGATGGCCTCAATGAAGACATTCGAGTATTTGTGGGCATCCTGGAGTTAAAAGAATTTGTAGTGCTCGTTGAGAGAGCGTGCAAAGCAGAAGAACTGATGAAAGAGAGGAGGAAAGCGGCCAGCGAGTCGCGAGACTTAAAGAGAAGACAGATGGGGCAAGCATACCAGTCCTCATCCAAGAGATCAAAAGAATTTACTACTCGATCGAATACTTCAATGGGGTATTCGAAGAGAAATAAGAATCAGCAGAACATGGCATCTAAAGCCCAAACTACTTCAGTTACAAGTGTTGGTAGAGCTAGGCCAAATAGGTCAGAGTGTTCGCAATGTGGAAGACGTCACTTGGGTGAATGCCGAGTAAACGAGAGGGCTGTTTCAAGTGTGGGTCACTTGACCACCTTATCCGTGAGTGTCTTGAGATAGACGAGAGAGAGAAAAAATAAGATGCGAAAGCAAGCAGTGCTCCCTTTAGGAGTAGGCCTCAAAAGAACCCCGGGAGTGGGACTGGTAGTAGAGGTGCACTGAGAGATACTGCGATGAGGTTCGAAGGCAAAGCACCAGCGATGACCTATGCTATACGAGCCCGGGAAGAGTCAGAGTCTCTAGACGTGATCAGGGGTACCTTTTCTATTCCCGACATAACTGTTGTCGCTTTAATTGACCCAGGATCTACCCATTCTTACATATGTATAGATTTGATACCTCGTATAGACATGCTTATAGAGTCCACTGAGTTTGTTATGAAAGTGTCTAACCTGTTAGGCAAACATGTTTTAGTGGACCAAGTATGTAAAAATTGTCCTTTGGCGATAAAAGGCCATTGTTTTCCGGCCAACTTGATGTTGTTGCTGTTTAACGAATTCGATATAATTGTTGGGATGGATTGGCTGACCTCTATGGCATTGTAGTAGACTGTGGGAGAAAAGTAATTCAGTTAAGATGTGAGGATGGTAATGTTTTTCGAGTTGGGCTAGATAAGTCAGATAACCTGCCTGTGGTAATATCGTCTTTGACCGCTAAAAAATATTTGAGAAAAGGTTATGAAGTTTATTTAGCTTTTGTGATGAATCCCAAGTATCCGAGTCAAAGATTGAGTCAGTACCGGTGGTTTGTGAGTTTATAGATGTCTTTCTAGAGGAGTTACCAGGGTTACCTCAGAAAGAGAGGTTGAGTTCGGTATCGAGTTGGCTCTTAGTACGACGCCAATCTCGATTGCACCTTATAGGATGGCCCCTACCGAGTTAAAGGAATTGAAGGTACAGTTGCAAGAATTAACGGACAAGGGTTTTGCTAGACCAAGTTACTCACCATGGGGTGCTCCAGTACTTTTTGTGAAAAAGAAAGACGGAACGATAACGTTATGTATCGACTACAGATAGCTTAACAAGGTGACAGTGAAGAACAAGTATCCTTTGCCGATGATTGATGATCTCTTTGATCAACTGAGAGGAGCCATTGTATTTTCCAAAATAGACTTGAGATCGGGTTACTACCAGTTAAGGGTTAAGGAGCAAGACGTGCCGAAGACTGCTTTCTGGATGAGATATGGGCATTACGAGTTTCTTGTTATATATGCCTTTTGGATTAACGAATGCCCCGGCAGTGTTTATGGATCTGATGAACCGCATCTTCCAACCGTACTTGGATAAGTTTGTTGTCGTTTTTATCGACGACATATTGATTTATTCGCGTGATGAGGGTGAGCATGCAAAACATTTGAGAACTGTGTTACAGACGTTGAAGGATAAACAGCTCTATGCTAAGTTTAGTAAGAGTGAGTTTTGGCTTGGATTTTTAGGACACATTGTGTCAGGAGACGGGATCAGAGTTGACCCAAATAAGATCTCAGCGATTGTAGAATGGAAACTGCTGAGGAGTGTAACAAAGGTTCGTAGCTTTTTGGGGCTAGCAGGGTATTACAGACTATTTGTAAATGGATTTTCTATGGTAGCTACTCCGATAACGAGACTATTGCAAAAAGACGTTAAGTTTGAATGGACAGAAAAGTGTAAACGGAGTTTTGAAAAATTAAAGGCTTTGTTAACCGAAGCCCTAATTTTAGTGCAACCGGAGTCAGGTAAAGAATTTTTAATTTTTAGTGACGCCTCCTTAATTGGGTTAGGGTGTGTACTCATGCAAGAAGGAAGGGTTATAGCCTATGCTTCGAGACAGCTAAAACTTCATGAGAAGAATTATCTAACCCATGATTTAGAGTTAGTAGCTGTGGTGTTCACACTGAAGCTTTGGTGGCATCATTTATATGGTGAGAGATGCCGAGTATTTACTGATCATAAGAGTTTAAAGTATCTAATGACAGCCCTAAAGTGACCCTAGTCGGAAAGCGGTTTCGGGACCGCTAAACCGAGTCACCAAATTATTTGAATATGATATCTATTGTCTAAAATATGCGATTATGAATGCGTGAAGGTTTTAAGCTTCGATTTAGTAAATTGCATGTGAAATTAGTCGATAGGACTTATGTGTTACACTTTTGAAATGTGATAGGTAAATCTATAAGGATCTATTAGTGCATGTAATCAAAGGGGTGGACTTGCATGTCAATTTCCCCCTTTTTAATTGCTAGTGGCCGGCCATGACAAAGGGTGATGGGCAAAACATGTCATAAAACATGTTGTGACAATGGTGTATGTTAGGAAAAATAAAATAAGGAGTATGGGTAATAAAGAAATGGGAAAAAAAAAAGAATGGTGTGAGTGTTCCCCCCCCATTGCCGTGAGTTGAGGGAAAGAAGAAAAAAAAGTGTCCATCATTTTTCACTTCTTTTGGCTGAAAATTCTAAGGAAGAAAGAAAACAAGTTGTGTTCTTTGGTTCTTCTTGGCCGATTTGAGAGGGGGAAGAAAGGAGTGAAGCAATCGGTCATCTTAGGTCGATATTAAGGTAAGGAAGTTGATACTAGTTCTTGAAATCCTAGTTGATTTTGAGTGAGATATCAAGTTATTGTTGGTAACCCATGTTGAAATTGTGATTTTGGAATAAGTAAGGTTTTCGGCTATGGAGATTAATAAGGGTGATGGTTGTGTTTCATGCTAAATCTTGATGATTATGAGTTCCTTTCTTGGGTCTACCTTAGATCCATGAAGTATATTTTTATTTGGTGTTGTTGGAAGTATCGGCCATGGTATATCCAAAAGCATGATTTATGCTTATTGCATGATAGGTAAGATTTGTGTTTTGGATATATGTTTATATTTGGTTATAATCAACTTGTGATTCGGCTCTTGCACATATATATATATATGTTTGCACATGATGTATTGGTATGACATATATACTATCTCAAGGTATATATTTACATATGATGATGTTTCGGTTATGAAGTAAATGATTGATGCGTATTGAGTTACAATATGTAATGCGTTAGTTAGTAAAATGTATGCCATTTATGTGTGGTATTAAGTATATAATTGGCCTCAACATGGACATGCATATTCAGCCACATGAGGTGGATTGGTGTGCATGCATTCGGTTAGAGGCAAGCATATTGATCCCTATTCTTGGCTTAGATAATCGGCTAAAAGAGAGTGTGGACTATTATGTTGAGTTAGATTCATGATTTCGTACATATGTGACTTTAATGTCTAATGAATATATATGGGCTAAGTACCTTGAGTTCCTCTTTTTGATACTCAAATGATTAAATCAATTTAATTGTCAATTTAAGCTCAAGAGCAAAGGGGAACTAAATCCGAAAAAGGGAAGGAAAAAGTGGTCGAATAGCCATCGAAATCGTTCGACAACATCCGAGGTAAGTTTTCGAGTAATGGAATTTGGATTATGGTTTGATTAGATCATGTTTTAAGCAAAATCAAAATCATGTTCTTTGTGTGTGGCTATTGAGCCGAAATTGCAAGTGTGATAAGTGTCTTGTGTTTGAGTTTTGCTAATGAAAATGAAATACTGAATGTGTCATGATTTATTGATAATTGTGCTTGGTTATTGAATGATGTCCGGGCTAAGTCCCGAAGGCTTTGTGCTAAGTGACTATATCCGGACTAAGATCCAAGGCATTCGTGCGAAGTTACTAATTAGGGCTAAGCCCAAGGCATTTGTGCGAGTTACTAAATCCGGGTTAAGTCCCGAAGGCATTTGTGCGAGTTACTAAATCCGGGTTAAGTCCCGAAGGCATTTGTGCGAGTTACTATAACCGGGCTATGTCCTGAAGGCATTTGAATGAGTAGCTATATCCGGTTAAACTCCGAAGGTACGTGATTCGGGAATGAATGAACTTGCTGTAAAAATTTCGTTAATACGCTTGTGAAATCCCAACAATGAGGTATGTTTCAGATGTGCTTTGAATTAGTTGAGCCCTTACAAATAAGTATTCGCCGTTGATAAATGAGCTATTGGCCTTTGGCTAAGTTGATCTTTGTGTATGAATATAAGGGTTGGTAATGTGAAGTAAGTATGATATTGAGAATTTGTACATATGAAATTATCTGTTTAGCTTCATAAATACTATACTTTGGTTGTGTCTAAATTCATGACTCAAACTTACTAAGCATTAAATGCTTACTCCATTTCTTTGATTCTCTGTTTTATAGATTTTGGTTCTTCACTATCGGACTCGGATTTTTGAAGTCAAGTCGCCCACACTATCAAAGCTCCTTTTGGTATATTTTTGGTTGAACTTTGAAATGGCATGTTTAGGACTACCATTTTGTTGTAGGTCATGTACCTTTCGATTTTGTGTAAATTTGGATAGCCATGCGAAAATGGCTTAAGTATACTTTGGGCATGGTATGATAATCATTGTATGTTGTTCATTAAGAGGTATGGAAATGTTTGGAAACGATTAGCCATTGGGATGGTTAATCATGATCATATTTTGTGCTATTTATGTTAAAGGGCTAGTTGAATCATGGAAACTATGAAATAGGTAAAGCCTACCTTAAAGACAGATGCTGATAGCTACAGTGACGTGGATGTGAAAAATCACTAAAAATAGTAGGAACAGAATTAAATAGTGAATAAATTATGTAAACGAACCTTGACGAGTCTATTTTCATAGGAAAATAACGAAATGATCATATGAACAGTATGTTAAGAGATATTTAAGTTTTCGTGAGACAGGGCCAGAACGGTTTCTGGAGTCCCTGTTCCGAATTTGGAAATTCATTATAAATTGACCTGAGATAATTAGAAGCCATGCAATATATGTACAGATTCCTTTTCGAGTCTAGTTTCTGTAGAAACAAACGGCATCAGTATTGAAGCCCTGTACAGGGAGATATCCAAGTTGTAATGCGAAAAGGTCAGTGTAGTCGATCCCTGTAACATGGGGGACTTTAACTAATAAACTGTACTAATTGGCCCAACCAAAAATTCTAGAAAAAAATCTGTAGATGGACATATGAGTCTAGTTTCAGGGAAAAATTACGAAACTGATTTTCAATTTTTGGAACTCAAGATATGATTTTTAAGGTGACAGTGACGCAGTTAGCCAACTGCCTAGAAATTTTTTAAAATGGACTGTGAAAATGAGTGGTTTAAGATCGTTAACCCCTCGTGTCCGACTCCGGCAGCGGTCTCGGGTATGGGGTGTTACAGTTAGAGCTAATAAAAGATTATGAGTTGGTTATCGACTATCATCCGGGAAAGGCGAATGTAGTCGCTGACGCTTTGAGCAGAAAGTCGTTGGTTGCTTTGAGAGCTTTGAACGCTCAGTTGGCCGTATACAGTGATGGTTCGATCCTAGCAGAGTTGAGAACTAGACCGACTTTTCTTTATGAAATCTGAGAAGCTCAGAAAATTGATGAGAAGTTACAAACAAGGAAAAATCAGTGTAAGTCAGATGTTGAATCAGATTTTCAGATTGGTACCGACGGATGTGTAATGTTCAAAAATAGAATTTGTGTGCCTAAAAATGGTGAGCTCGTTCAGAAGATTTTACGAGAAGCACATAGTGGTAGTTTTTCCGTCCACTCGGGTAGCGTAAAAATGTATAACGACTTGAGGAAAATGTATTGGTGGTCGGGAATGAAAAGGGATATTTCAGAGTTTGTTTCCAAGTGTTTAGTATGTTAGCAAGTAAAGGCTGAACACCAAGTACCTTCTGGGCTACTTCAACTGATTATGGTTCCAGAGTGGAAATAGGATCGTATCACTATGGACTTCGTAACCTGTTTGCCATTAACCCTGAAAAAGAAAAATGTCGTATGGGTTATTGTCGACAGATTAACTAAGTCAGCCCACTTCATACCAGTGCATACCGACTACTCTCTTGAGAAATTAGCTGACTTGTATGTTTACGAGATTGTGAGGCTACATGGTGTACCATTGTTGATTGTTTCATATCGCAACCCAAGATTCACCTTAAGGTTTTGGAAAAAGTTACAAGAGGCTCTAGGAACCAAGTTAAGTTTCAGTATAGCTTTTCATCCACAGATTGATGGACAATCAGAAAGAGTAATACAGATCTTAGAGGACATGCTAAGATGCTGCGTCCTTGAATTTCAAGGAAGTTGGGAAAAATACTTATCATTGGTTGAATTCGCCTACAACAACAGCTATCAATCGAGTCTAAAAATGGCACATTATGAGGCCTTTTACGGACGAAAGTACCGAACGCCCTTATATTGGACAGAATTGAGAGAGAGCCAGATTCACGGGGTTGATTTGGTCAAAGAGGCTGAGGAAAAAGTTAAAGTGATTCGGGAATGCCTAAGAGCCACTTCGGATAGGCAAAAATCTTATGCAGATTTAAAGTGAAAGGAGATCAAATTTGAGGTCGGTGACAAAGTATTCTTGAAAGTTTCCCCTTGGAGGAAAATCCTCAAATTTGGTAGAAAAGGCAAGTTGAGCCCTCGTTTCATAGAACCTTATGAATTACCGAGAGAGTAGGGCCTGTGGCCTACAGATTGAAATTGCCGCCAGAGTTAGAAAAGTTTCACGACGTGTTTCACGTGTCCATGTTACGTCATACAGATCTGACCCTTCACATGTAATTGCGCCTACTGAAGTTGAAATTCTTCCAGATATGACTTATGGTGAAGAACCAGTCAAGATCTTAGCTCGAGAGGTTAAACAGTAAGATATAAGAATATACCACTTGTAAAAGTTTTGTGGCATAGACATGGAGTCAAGGAAGCCACATGGGAGCTCGAGGAGTCTCTGAGAGAACAGTATCCGAATTTATTCACTGGTAAGATTTTCGAGGACAAAAATCCCTAAGGGGGGAGAATTGTAACAGCCTGATTTAGGGCCTAGTCAGAACAGTGGTCTCGAGACCACAAATTTGAAGTTAGAAAAATTATTTTATTATTTTTATGAGGTTATAGTGCATGAAAAATTTGGTGAGCTAATTTTAATGTTTTGCAGCCCAATTTCGAAAAAGGACTAAATCGCATAAAAGGTAAAAGTTTCAATTTACCACCCAAATGAGTTAAATAGCTAAAGAACTCAAGTTGAGGGCTTTTAAAGGGCAATTACACCCTTTTTATTAGTGTTGGTCGGCCATGTGATGGATTTTAAGCAAATAGTCAAAGTATTAGGTGGATTATGTCATGATTTGGTGATTAAATAATGCCTAAAAGCCTAGCTATCTTTTCTTTCTTCTCCATCTCTCTTCTCCATCGAAAATATCAGCAAAAATAGAGTTTTGAAGGCTAAAAGTTTTCAGCAACTAAAAGCCCTCACAAGTAAGTGTTTCCTACACCCTTTGTTGATGATTTTTTTGCATTTTTGAGACCCTTAAAGCCTGAGTTTTCAAATAATGGTGATATCTTGCAAAATGGTCAAGATTTTAGGGTTTTTCCGTGGATGTATTTGTGATGTTTATTGAGTTTTTATGGAAGAATATGAGTCCTAGTTGTGTCATGAACAACTTTGGTGAAGGAGTTTTCATGGAAAGCACCTAAAGGGACTATTTTGCATAAGTTGTAAAATAGTTAGTAAGCATGTGAAATAGTGAGAATTTGAAGTTGATATAAGAGTAAAAATAGTTCATTTGAGCCTAAGATACAAATAAATTCGATAAAAATCAATTTTTGAGCATAGGGGCAAAATGGTCATTTTATCAAAGTTTAGGGGCGAAATGGTCATTTTACTAAAGATGTAAATTCATGATTAAATAATCCTAATTAGTGACTAAATGAGTGCATATTGTCATTATAGATCAAGAATTACCTAATCTGAACCTAGATAGGGGGAAGGCCAAGCAAAACCGACTAAATCGAATAGCCAATTGCTTTTTTGTAAACCAAGGTAAGTTGTATGTAAATGATACAACTACACTGTTAATACTTGTATTCATATCGCCATTGAATTGATATTGTAAGAGTTTTCAAGTTATAAATTGAGAATGTCTAGTAATATTTAAAACAATAGAAATACCCCGTTGAAACATTAGAATACGAATTGGATACTCGTGCCAAGGCATTGGGTGATTTGTGCGCCAGTGTAAGACATGTCTGGGACATGCTTCGGCCACATTATGAGAGCCAGTGTAAGACCATGTCTGGGACATGGCATCGGCACAGAGATGAGTGCTAGTGTAAGACATGTCTGGGACATGCATCGACCTCGATAGAGATAGCCAATGTAAGACGTGTCTAGGAAACGCATCAGCTAAGAGTTGTGCTATTGCAAGACATGTCTGGGACATGCATCAGCACGCGTATATGAGAGCCAGTGTATGACCATGTTTGGGACATGGCATCGACAATATATCCCATGTTGAAGGTTTGTAGAATATCCAGTAGTATTCTAAACATTTCAATGATGAGAGTTGTAGATAAATTTTGATAAAGAAAGAATAATCATGTTATGAGTGGTATAGGTACCTATATGGTAAGCATGAGTAACGAACTTAATTTAGAGAATGTGACTTGAGTAGATGATAATGAGTAAGTTAAGTTATGTTTACCTTTGAGCTATAAGTATAATGACTAATGGTGAGATTGCTGTAGTATATTTATTTATATGCAACTTACTAATCTTTATGCTCACCCTCTTTCCTTTCCCTCTTCTTTCAGTGTTATCAAGCTAGCTTAAGGATTCCTTAAAGTCAGAGATATCAATCACACTATCGACCATAATACCTGGTATAGTTGGATTTATATTTTTGATGGTGGCATGTATAGGGCTAGACTAGGATATTGTTCTCAGAGAATGATTCAAGTATTTTGGCTTAAGTCAAAGACCCTTCATTTTGTAATCAAGCCTGGAATAATGGCTATTATTCATTTTGATAAGTGCATATAATGTTCTTCCTATGGATGAGTTAGTGCCTATTGTGATAAGATTTATATATATATTGAAATGATTTTGTGTAAGTTGTGCAAAATGGGTGACAAAAGGGCTTGGTAAATAGCCTAGATTGTCCACACGGGTAAGACACACGGGCGTGTGTCTATGCCATGTGTGACACACGGTTCACATCCATAGGCATGTGTTATGACCGTGCGTGTGTCCATGCCGTGTCGCAAAGTCAGTATGCGTGCTAGTACTATACAGGCAAGAGACACAGCCATGTGTCTCGGCCGTGTGAAGGACACGGTCATAGGGCACGGGTGTGTGCTTGGCACATGTGGTTTTGGCAGAATGCCCAGGTTTTTAGGTATGGGTTCGGTACAAGGGCGTGTCCCTAGCACACGGTCATGTGTTCTATACCCACACGGGCATGTGGAGCTTAGTTGCATGAAATTTTTTTTCTAAGTTTTTCATGAGTTCTTGATTAGGTTCCAAACCACCTCGGACGAATGTTTTGGGCTTGTAAACCAATGTTAGGGGCAGATTATTTGTGAAAAGAAAAGTCTTAAATTATTTGAGATTTCCCGGTCCAGTTTTGTTTAGTTAGCCAAGTTTAAGTTAGGTAGCACCACGAACCCCATCCTAGCGTTGGATATGGCGATGAGTGTTACATGACGGATAATGGGTATTCTATCGAGATTTCCTAGAAACTCAATGGGATTAATATGATGTATGTCAATAAGATGATGAATTGTGAACTCATCTACGTAAATTACATGATGCTTTGTTACGTAACTAACTCATTGATTTAGTGCATATGATAGAGAATCGTTTCATAATTGATGATTTCATGATTTAAATATGGATGTATGCTAATTACTCAGCAAGTTTACTTTTTGGTTATTCCAGCTTACTAAGCATGTAAATGCTTACCCCTCTCTTTTTTCCTATCTCACAGAGTTCGAGGATTCGAAATAGATTGGAAGATGATTGGAGAGTCAACACACTATCAACTAGACAAGCTTTGGTATAAAGACTTTGTTTGTTTTGTTCAATGGTATGTATAGTATTTTTGAGTATTTTGTTATATGTGTTATTTGATTTTCCAAATGAAGGCATGTAAGAATATGTTTATCTCTTTATATATGGCCACGAAAATTGGCTTAATTGAAGTAGGCTACGACCTACGAATTTATGCATGGTTTTATTTACAAGTGATGGGTCATTACCAATTGGCAATGAGTCACATGAACGAGCCAATTTTGGATGAATTAAAGTGACATGGGAACCTATAAACACTAAGTGGGAAATAACCTATCATGTATGAAACCAATGATATGAGGTTTTCATACATCTAGTTTAATCAAGATTATTTACAAGTGTATAATTGTGTTTTACTTTGAATTTGGTAACCACTAAGCACAAGTAGTAGAAAGGGGTGACTAAAGGCTTGGAAAATAGCCTAATAGAGTCCACATGGTTAGACACAGGGGCATGTGTGTAGGCTGTGTGTGACACACGGTTCCCTCCCATGGGCGTGTGCTATGGTCGTGTGTCCCCTGCACTTAAAATTTTAGCTTAAAGTTGTACATGGGTAGGCCACACGGGCGTGTACCATGGCCGTGCTAAAAAGATAGTGTCGTCTACGGGCAGCCAGCACGAGTGTGTGCCATGGCCGTGTTGATAAGTCAGTGTTGCCCACGGCTGAAGGGCATTGGCGTGCCCCAAGTCACACGGGTGTGTGACACTTTATGATAAAGAAAAATTTCCTAAGGATCCCAAGATTTATTGAACGTACCCGAATTTGTCCCGTACTGTCTCTAGGTATGTTATAAGCCACGAAGGCCTATATAAGGGACAAGTTGTTCATGGATGAAAAGCTTAAAATTTGAGTAAAACTTGGTGTCCCAATTTGGTACGTTTCAAAATGTAAAGTCCTGGTAATGCCTCGAACCCTATCCCGGCGTCGGGTACGGGTGAGGGGTGTTACAGTTTAGGGTCTGGTTATTAAAGTGAATGGCAGATATTATGCATGGTCTGCCATGTGCATTATACTATGTATGTCATGTTTATTGTTTGTATCAAACTGATTTAACTATTTAAATATGATTTATGAGTAATTTAAATATGTTTATTGAAATACTATGTATTCAAATATGTATGCATTTTGCATACAAATTGTCATATTAAAGAGACAAATTTGTTCCTATTTTTATGACTAACAGTATCAAGGTTGGTTATTGTTTGGTTATAAAGAGACAACCCTGTTCCCAGTTTCAAATATCAATTGGATTAAATTTGTTCTTTAGCTTCTATATTGTATTGGTTATTTTTTGCCATTACATAGGTTTAGGGTTAAAGTGTTTCGTTATTGTCTACCATGTGTATGAAAAAAATGGATGTTTTTGTATTAAATTATTTTTGTATTGGTTATTGTCTATCATGTTGTATTAAATTGTTTGGTCATTGCCTATGTTGTATTAAATTGTTTGGTTGTTGTCCGCCTTTATTGATGTTAAATTTGTTTGGCAAGTTTAATTGATGATAATTTTAATGAGAGTGAAGAAGAAATGTCTGATTTTGATGTGTCTGTTAGTGATGTGTCTAATAGGATTAGGGTTAATCTAAATGGTTTAGACATGGATGATATAGAAGTCGGGGAACTATATGATAGTGACGATTCTAGGAGGTTAAATAGTGCACATGAATCTGAATCAGATGGCCAAAATTGGCCTGAGTTCAACCCAGATAATGACATGAGTAATCCTAAACTTTAGGCTAGAATGTTATTTAAGTCCAAAGATAGCCTAAAAGAAGTTGTTTTATTAAGTTCCCAAAAAATGATCTAAATATGTTAAAGGCAGTCTGCAGTTCAAAATGTTCTTGGTACATATGGGCCTCTATATTAAACTCTAATGACCCTGCTGACTAGCTTTGGCAAATCAGGAGTTCAAACCCTAACCATACTTGCTCTAAAGTCTATAAAAATAAGAATGTAACCTCAGCTTGGATAGGTTAACATTATAAAGAAAAGTTCATTGTTGATCTTGATTATTCTTTGACATCATTGCAATAAGATGTCAAAAGAGATTTCTTTTACCTTGTCTCACTAACCAAATGTAGAAGGACTAAACTCAGGGCATTGAAATTAATTGAAGGAGATCATAGGGCCCAATATAAGAAGATTTATGAGTACTTGTTAGATTTTAGGACCCAAAATAAAGGAACAACAACAATTTGTTATTTGGATAACAGGTTGTTTCAAAGGATGTATGTTTGTCTGCAGGCATGCAAAGATGGCTATAGGGTTGGTTGTAGGAGGATAATAGGTTTAGATGGATGTTTCTTGAAGGGCTACTTTGATGGATACCCACTGGAAACTGTTGGGATAGATGCAAATAATGGCATCTAACCTTTTGGATATGTTGTTATCGAAACTAAAAACCAAGCATCATGGCTTTGGTTCTTGGAGTTGCTCGCATTAAAGTTGGAAATTGTGAGCTCATACCAGATATCTTTCATGTCTAACAAGAAAAAGGTAAAACTCTATTTGTCTACTTTGTTTTATGTTGTTTCTATTTAGGGTTTATGGCATGTCAGTGAACGAAACTATTTTTGTTTTATTTGTAGGGACTTTTAGAAGCAATATAAATATATATATATGTTGTTTCTTAATGCAAAAACAAGACATTATATTAGACACCTACATGCCAATTTCAAGAAAGCTGGTTTTTGAATAAAGGAATTGAAATATTTGCTTTGTAAAGCTGCCAGAGTAACTAATCCAAGGGATTTTAAGGATGCCATGGCTAAACTGAAGAATACCAATCAGCATGCTTATGATTGGTTAAAGGAAAATAACCCTACTCACTAGTTCAGGCCCCACTTCTTAATTAAGGGTCAATCTGACATGTTGGTGAATAATCTTTTAGAATGCTTTAACAAGGTAAACCCCAATTTTTTATGTTACTTACTAATCATTAAGGACATGCAGTTCACCAATCTTTTATGTTACTTACTGGACGTGCAGTCCAGAAGTATCATTTTGATAATTTGCAATTCACTTAATCATGGAGTCAATCCATAAGAAGTACCATGATTGAAAACTCATTATTATATACTTTTTACAAAAGTAATTGATCCAACTGCTTTGTTCAATGACCTCTTCATGTGTGCGTTAACCTCATATGACATCCTTGATTCTTTTGAGTTAAATCTGCTCACTCAATACAAACCTATTTTATCTCATTGTTACCATCGTGTCTTCTTAATGATTAATATGAACATTGTTAACAAATGACTGTGATAAATTGCTTGTTCGAAAACAAGTAACTCGTGACCATGTTTCATATTTATCAATCCACACAATATCAATGAGAAGATATCGTTAACTCTTTAATCAAGCTATGAATTCCATTGTTTCTAATAAAGCCATGTCATACATAAGTCATGTACCCAACATATTAACTATGGGCTCGATTATCTTTAGAGCATAAGCCTTCACTTATATCAAAGCCTGTGAGTTACATATGCATGATCAGTATCTAACCTAGGATTTAGGTAAATCACACCATGAACGTCACAAGTGAATTAATTCACAAACGAATTCATAATTAATTCAACTTGGGTCCAGTCTAATATATCATTCTTCTAATGAAAACATCTATGTCTCTACCCATGGAGTCAATTACTCTGATAGCCAAGACTACCATCTCTTCAATTGGAATTGTAAACGACATAATAATCCTTCCAAGTATTTGAATCAGATGCTTACTTTGATTCTTTTACGGAATTACAGAGTCGTTTAGATTATCTACTGAAGTAAGTTGTCTTTCTCACAATGTAAGCATTCTTACAGTTTCACTTATCATCAGTTTGAAATTAGACAATCAATGAGCTAATATTTTATTGTCACAATTTCCCTATGCATGCAAACACGAAAGACAGTGTAACACCCCAAACCTGGCCTAAACGTTATGGCGTAATCTGGCATGTCACATCAGAGTGTTTTTCAAAAATTGATCATTTCGGTAAAAATCCGTTGTTGAATTTAAATCCTTCTATTAGCAATTAACGAAAGTTCTCGTCAAAATGTTTACCTTATTAACCATTAGTGTTATATTAAAATGATTTAAAAATGCGGAAGCTTTTTAAGTCGATGAAGTTTAAAACGCATGTTTTAGAAAACAATAATTATTTCAAAAAAACTCGTCTTTACCTAGACTAGCAGTTTAAAAATATATAATCCAAAGCCCAATTACAAAATTAAAACCCATGAACGACCTTTTTACAAAATTAAAAACCCAAAAGTGAAATATAAATTAAATAAAGTCAAATGCAAGACACAGCAATCGTGTGGCCACCACCAAGTCCCTCGCAGCACCAAATCGTCTAAGGCTGGGGATTACCTGTACAGTTGAAAAGAAAGTGTGAGTTAACGAAAACTCAGTATGTAGCCCCCTATCAGTCAAGCAGTAAAGAGTGCATGCGATGCCGATCAGGCATGAGCCTTATTCAAGATCAATACGATGCGGGCCTTAGCGCTATCTGATATGATGTGGGCCTAAGCTCAATCTGATGTCGATGCGATGTAATGCAATTGTGCATCCTACCCAAATCCAGCCAGTACACCACCCGTACCAACCAACACACTATGTAAGGATATAAATCGACACATCCAGCCTGCACACCGATATTGCAGCAAAATTGCTAGTAATAATAATGCGGCATAGCTGCCTGAAATAGTAAATGTGGCAAAGCCACCAGTATTAGTAATTGTGGCATAGCCACCAGTAACAGTGAATGTGACATAGTCACCAGTACAGTACTTCCTCTATATCAAAATGTAATATCCCGAATTAGGGCCTAGTCGGAATAGTGGTTTTGTGACCACAAATTTGAGATAGAAATAATTATTTTATGATTATTTTGAGGTCTATGATATGATTGCATGATTGTGTGAAAATTTCGTGAAGAAATTCTATGCATAAAGTGCTTAATTTGAAGTTAGGGACTAAATTGAATAAGTTGCAAAACTTGCATTCTATAAGTTTCTAGTTGAAATTGCTTTGAAATATTAATTAGGAGGTCTTAAATAGAAATTTGACCAATTTCAAAGTTTATGGACAAATATTGGACATGAATGGAATTTTTGGAAAGTTTAGTAGTAAGGGCATTTTGGTCATTTAGGGGTAAAATGAATTAAAATACAAAATTAAAAGCCAATTTTGCTCATCTTCTTCACCATGGACGTGTATACCAAGGGAGACTCCATGGCTAGGGTTTCCAAGCTTCCAAGCTCGATTGTAAGTCCGTTCTAGCCTCGTTTTTAATGATTTTACGTTTTAGAGTCCGTAACTTGATTTAGCTTATGCTAGCAATAATTCAACCTAGGGTTCATATTTGGAAAAATACCCATAGGTGAAATTTGTGTATTTTGGTGTTTTATGATAGAATATGAGGTTTTAAATTATGTTAGACGACTTGTGCTACTCGGTTTTAAGTGAAAACGAGCAAAAGGGCTTAATCGGTAAAAATACCTAATAGTCATAAGTACATGTTAGAGTGAGAATTTGATGTTGCCATAGAAGGGAAAAATTATCAGCATGTCATAAAACATAAGAAAATAGGATGAAGTTTAATTTCTAAACCTTGGGGCAAAAGTGAAAATATGCAAAAGTTTAGGGGTCAAAATGAAAATTTTTAAAAATATGATTTTTGGACCCGTATGAATAGTGTGACTAATTATTAGGCTAAATGTGATATTATAGATGAAGGAAATTGAGATTTGGGCTTAAATCGGAAAAATACAAGGTTATGGACTAAAATGGTTAATTGCTGTTTCTGGATCGAGGTAAGTTCGTATGATAATAATAACGCAATGTTATGTTTGAATTATATTTCTTACTATTATTGCATATATTTTATGATTTAATATATTGGAAAAGTTGATGGAATGGTGTTTATGATGTGGAAATATGGCATGAAAGAATGTTACATGAAATGCAAGAAAATGAAGATACATGACAAGTGATATATGAAATATGTGATATATGTTATGTAAATTCTTAAAAGCTGATTTGATATTTGAGTTGTGTCTTATTATACTATGAATGGACAATTGGTACTATGGATAGTGAGATCGACACTTCGAGTAAATTCGTACATAAATAATCTATCGATTCTTTTTATGTTATTATATTTTGATATCATATGAAATGTGGTCGCTTATCAAATGGTTATTTGATGTAAATTATGAATTTAAATTGATTACGGACAATTTAGTAAAATGTTGAAAAGTGAGGAATTTCCGATTGAACCTTGAATAAAAACGATACTGAATGATCTATTGTGAGGTCGCATGTGTAGTACTAAGTGCGAGGCTACTATGCGTACCCGAAAACTGTGATCACGTGTGTAGTACTAAGTGCAGGCTACTACGTGTATCAGATGGTTAGGTCACGTGTGTAGTACTAATACTAAGTGCAAGCTACTACGTGTACCGGATAATTGGTCACGTGTGTAGTACTAAGTGCAGGCTGCTACGTGTACCAGATAATTGGTCACATGTGTAGTACTATGTGTAGGCTACTATGCATACCAGATAGCTTTGGCTACAAGTGTGAAAATATGTGCAGGCAATTGAGTATCAGTTATTATTCCGAAGAGTTCAACGGGAAAATCGATTAAGTAAAAATACAATTGAACATGATTATATGATGAATAAGTGTAGGTATATGTTTATGAAAAATTATGAGCAATGTGCTCGATAATTGGGTGAATTTCGATAAGACAAAATGGATTAAGTGGAATTATGTAAGAATGAATTTTAGTGGTAAAACAATGTTGGACAGTAGCAGTTGCATGACTTTGAAAATTCACTAAAAATTTTGGAAGTTGAATAAAAATGCAAATGATATATGAAAATAAAGCTTAATGAGTCTATTTTCACATGAAAGAAACAGGGGAAGCAAAAGAATTCTATATTGTGTGATATTTGAATTCTTGTGAAATACGGTATGAATGAATTTGAGATTCCCTTTTCTGACTTTATAAATTCACCATAAATTGTAAAAAATTTATTAATAGTCATACCTTACATGTATGGATTCCATATTGAATCTAATTTTAAGGAAAACAAACGGCATGGTCGTTGGAATTCTGTACAGGGAGAAATTTGGTTTGTAGTGCACAGGGGTCAGAGTAGTCATACCCTGAAACAGGGGAGACTTTAACTAATAAACTGTACTAAATGGCTTGACCAAAAATTCTAGAAAAAAATTAGTAAGTAGACATATGAGTCTAGTTTCATATAAAATTTATGAAATTGGATTTCAAGTTTTGTAACTTGAGATATGATTTTATTTAACACCGGGACTCCAGAAAATAGCCTGTCCTGAATATGTGTAATTGTACAATTATAGTGTTTTATCTTGAAAAGCATGGTAGTAATTGCTTATTATTTTCATATGAACTTACTAAGCGTAAAGCTTACCCATACTCTCCATTTCTTTAGTATTGGCAGGTCGGCTCGGGGTTGGAGATCGTCGGAGGCAAAATTACACTATCAAACTATCATTTTTGGGAAAATTAATTCAAATATTAGAAATATCAAGTGAGTGGCATGTATAGGAAGTTGGTTTGTGATATGTATTTTTATTATGATTTTGACCTTACGTATCAGTCTGCATTGAGTTATCGTATATGATCATGATATGTGGTCCTTATCCATTATGGTTTATAAGTTTAATTAACCGTGCCATGTCCTATGTTTTGATATGATGATATAGTTAGCTTTGTTTGTTATGCATGTGTTCGAAAAGTTTTGAATTAAATGAAATTTTATGGCCCCGTTTTCGTCTATGTGTATTGTTAAGTCTGGTAATGCCTCGTACTCTGTTCCGGCCTTAGATATGGGTAAGGAGTGTTACACAAAATCCCAACTACATGCAGTATATCATGTCATAAATATTATGTGTATGCAAAGTCATGCTCAGTACAATCATATATGTAAGTCATAAGCACATCAGTCATACGGAAGATAAGGGCATAATCGTCATTTTACCATATAGGGGTATTACGGTTATTTTACCTATTTTGGGGTTTCAACTCAGATAACGACCTCTCCAAAGGTCTACAGTCGCTTTGAGCGACACAGATAACCTAAATATCATAACGGTGTAAATGGGCCCAAGGCCCATTACTTGGCCCAAGTAGGCCCACACGCTCGTGTGGCCCAGTTAGCCCAAATTCAGTTACGGCTATGTGACCTACATAGTCTAGTCCAATATTTATCACTTACAGTGGATTTAATCTATGTAACACCCCCTACCCGTATCCATTCTTTGGAATAAGTGCGAGGCATTACTAGAGTTCTTGAACATTTTGAGATAATTACGAGTCATTTATTATTCATATTTTAGAAATAATCATAACGTCTCTCTATTGGGCCCTCGAAGCCCCAAACATACATTAGAAACCAACCGGAATTAAATCGGGATATAAAAAAAAAAGAAAAATTTCACAAAATCTTAAATTTTATTTTCATCTAAGTACTTACTATTTCAATGCTCCTTATAATTAAACATGTTACCGTTCAATCAATAGTTTGGCACTTGTCTAAGCGTCAAACAACATCATTGTTAGTATACTTGCACACATTTCATCTAAATTCAACATTGATATACTTATTTTCTCTACATATCGCACTTGAGTTTAATAATAGTCTCAACTTACATAATTTTCTTGTATCAACATATCAAAGATAATCATATATGTACATGTCATGAAACATATCATGCTCTTACCATTTCTTCATAAGCATATATCATTCATTTCATTATATCAATATTTCATGCTCCATCATTTCCATATATTTTATGTATATTTATTTCGGTAATAGTTTATATCAAACTTGACATAAATTATATTCCATGTACTTATACTTATTTCATTTATTTATCTTCATAATTATTTCATACAACTATTTTGTACATATATTTCCATATGACCAGTTCTTGTAAACATTTCACACAACTATTCCATATAACCATTCGTCATCTGATAAGTATTACCTGAATATCAATTGTTCAATAGATGTCATAGCGTCTCCCATCCACGGTCTTATTTATCTTTGACATGATGCCATAGTGTCTTTCAACTATGGTCTTCCTCATTCATTTTCTATCATGTTGCCATGGTATCTTTCAACCATGGTCTTATTCTTTTCATGTCACGTTGCCATGGTATCTTTCAACCATGGTCTTATTCATTTCATATCACGTTGCCATGGTATCTTTCAACCATGGTCTTACACATTTCATATCAGGTTGTCATGGTATCTTTCAACCATGGTCTGGTATCTTTCAACCATGGTCCTACACATCTCATATCAGGTTGCCATGGTATCTTTCAACCATGATCTTACACATTTCATATCAGAGAGCACACTCCCGCGAACCTCATCCTTACAGTGGGATTACCAGTCCAGGCTAAATCCCCTGCAATGACAATTACTCTAATGAGCTTGGATCTGAATTACAGTCCAGCTAAATTGAACCCTAATTCGGGTTACCCATCCGGCTAAATCCATTTTACACGTATTCTTGGGAGGGTCAGATCGAATAGGATCACCCATCCTGCTAGATCCTTTTACCGTCAATTTCTTTTAGAGATCCATCAATTTTCCTTTCATTCAACAGGGCTTTATTTTGAATTTATATCGAGTATTAGCAATATTTCATCAATTATCATGAATTGAACATTCAAATCATATTTTCATCACATAACCACATATTTCAAGTATTTAAAATACAATTCAAGTTACACAAACTTACCTCATTGCTTGTTTGTGTTTATAATTTCATTAATCCAATATCTTTTATTTTCCACGATCAAGTCTCATATTTGAGTCGTCCGGATCTTTATAAATAAATTTGATCATCATTTTCATTTATTTCATATTCTAATGCATTTAATTAATGTTCTAGGAAAAATTACCATTTTGCCCCTAAACTTTTAATTAATGACTATTTCATCCTTAGGGTCAGGAAAATAAAATTCTTGCTATTTAATCCTTATTTCTAGATGTTATTCTTATACATATTGATAACAATCCATGAATTCTATAAAATATCAGAATTTTCCATAATTTCAACACTTTTCAATTTAATCCCTAAAACATGTTTTCCCCCGATCTTGAACTAAATTAATAATTTCATTCAATTTTGTAATTTAAATAATAAAATAATCCATTTCATGCAATTTGGTCATTTCTGACATTTTTACAAAATTACCCATAAAGTTTTACTTTTATTCAATTTAGTCCCTGAGCCTAAAACATGCAAATTAGCCATGCTAGATGAATATTCATACATAGTTTTCCTCCTCCTCCTCTCCATTCCACATCCTTAGTGTATATAACACACTTGTAAGTAACATTATCTATAATTTTATTATTTACTTTTATGAATATTCAAGTTTGTCCATCGTGTCATAGTCACTAAATTATTTATAACTCGAGCTACGGAACTCCAAATTAATATCCGTTAATTTTCCCTAAAACTAGACTAATATATATTCTTACCATAAAATTTTCATAATTTTTTAGTTTATCCATTAGGTAAAGTTTATTCTTTAAATTCACCCCTATTCTGCTGTCTAACAGTTCCGACCCTTCTTCACTAAAAATTAATTATCTCACAATATAGAACTCGGATAATATTCCTGTTGATTTCTCCTGAAAATAGACTCATTATGAATTCTAAACATATAACTTTAAGCCTCTAATTATATTTCTTCAACTTTTGGTGATTTTGCAAAGTCAGAACAGGGGAACCCGAATTTATTCTGACCTTGTCTCACAAAACTCATTATATCTTATAATTTACAATTCAATTGCTTAAACCGTTTCTTCTATAAGAAATTAGACTTAATAGATTTAATTCCACATTTTATTCATCCTCTAATTCAATTTATACAATTTTTGGTGATTTTTCAAACTTAAACTACTGCTGCTGTCCCAAACAGTCTTAATGCAAAATGTTGATTTTCTACTTTAATTTCAATTTAATCCTAACTAAATTCACTTACTTTTCTATCTTAATTCATACTTTATTTCTACTCAATTTTTAACCAAACTTAGACATAATTATCTATTTTTCATCATAAAACCATAATTTTGAAATTCTTTTAATTTAGTCCTTAAAGCATAAAACTTATGAATCACTTTACAATTCAATCCTTATTTCATTTCTAACTTGAATTTCTATCAATTTAGCCCTTAATTCATCTTTTTGTTCAACTTAATCAACACATAAAAATTCATTAACTCCCTAACTTTTGATATAATTCATGTAGTCCTCCTCTCTAGAATTTCATAAACATTAAAATTGCAAGAAAGGGGATCAAATTGACTTACCTAGTAAAACTTAAGGCTTCAAAAACCCCAATTTTCCTTTTATTTTTCTTTCCTTCCTTTCTTTCACCTGTTTCGTCTCATTCTCTGTTTCCTTTCTTCTTTCTTTTTCTTTTGTTTTACTTTATATATATATATATATATATATATATAATATAATAACAATAATAATAATGACTTTATTAAATATCTACTTAATATCAAATATTTATTTTACACTCTAGCACACATATACTTTACATTTGTATTTCATCCTCACCATACACTTGTTATTTTACATTTATTTATCATATAAATATATTATAATATAATTATTTATTTAATAAATATATTTTACTAAATAATAATTATCCATTTAATATCAAATACATATATTACAAATTTACGTATTTTTATTAATACATTTGTACCAAATCATTACCATACACTTGTCTTTATTTAATCTATTCATCATATAATATCAATTTAATAATATATACATTAATTATTTACTTAAATAATAAGTAAATACATACATGTATTAAAAATGTATGTATAATACTTATTACACATGTATTTTATTTTTGCCATACACTTGGCACTCATTTGGCTTATTTACTTATTTAGTCCTTTCAATTTCTTTATCCTATAATTAAACTTTCACACTTCATTCAATTTAATCCTTTTATTTAATTATCCTTTATTTAAGCTAATTTGCTTCATTAAACTTTAATTAATCACTCTCTTAACTTCGTAAATTTTTTTAATAAATATTTACAAATCTATTTTTCAAAAACGGAGACCCGAAAATGCACTTTTTTGATAACTGTAAAAATTTGGGTCATTACAATCTGTGTGGGGAGCACGAGCCCATTGGGCCCACATGGCCCATTTCGGCCCAACGTGGCCCATAACAACCCAAGTCTATATAAACGCTCGTGGTAGCCTTTATAGTCTATCACCCATGATTTGTGGGCTCGGTTTACCCCTGATCGTACGCTCGTGAGGCCTCAAATGCCAAAGTTTCAGCACTTCGGCTTTTCGGCTCTTGCCGATTTACAGTAAGGAAGGGTGTGGTTACACACTTTTATCACAGCTCACACGATTAACCCACGAATGTCAAACCTTCACCCAAGTATGCGATTTAATCTACTTATGATGTTAATTGAAAGATATCAAAGCCCATTCCTGTCGAAAGGCTGTATTAACCAAAAGAGTCCATTAACATGAAACGAATAGGCAGGAGGCTTATTCTGGTATCCACTCGTTTAAAGGAATCTTAAAACTAGAGACAAAAGAATGAGCATTCAGCCAAAGTAAGTCCACTTACCCCGATTATTGATTGAATACCGAAAGAAGGACTTGAACGTCTACGAACATTTGAGCACTAAAACACATGAGAAGGGTCAAAGAGTTAGTAACCTTAAACCGAAACACTAGACTTCATCAGAGAAGAAAACCATCATAAAAGGACTAAAAACCAAATCAAGAATGAAAAATACTTACCCAAACTCAGCTGATAGGAACGGAAAAACGAAGTAACAGTCAGCCACTGTCAGAGCCTAAATTCCTAAATAGACACAAACCCAATGCATTGAGAAGGGAGAAGTATTCGGCTAACTTAAAAAGAATAGAAACAGTAGAAGGGTAAAGAAGAAATTGAATTCGGCTTAGTCAAACCTTAGGAACCATAGAAGAATTATTGAGAAAAGGAAATAAAAGGTTCGGCTATGAGAGTAAAACTGAAAGAATAAAAGAGGGGAAGAAGAAGAAAGGTAAAGTTCAGACAAATGGTGAACTAAAATTGAAGAGAGGGGGATACTGGATTCGGCTTTTAGAAAAGAAAGTAAGGAAAGAAAAATGTCCAAATGGTCACAAAATTAATGCATGAAATTTCCAAAAGAAGAGAAAGAAACCAAAATGCAAAAAGGGAAAAACAACCCCAAATGCCAAAAAGAGAATTCGACACCTATGCACTCTCAAGTTGCCGTACATGCACTCCTCAAACCCCTTAGCCGAATTTACACATACAAGCTACCTAATTCGTCTACAACTCTCCAAACTTCAAATTCTTTGATTCACTCCACCCTTTTCTCCATAATCCACTCCTTCAAATCCCCAACAATCAACATTCTATCCCTTGATCCCCTCCCCTTTCACCAAGCCCACAACCACTCAATAGAGTTTTAGCCTACCACAAACACTTGCCGCCCCAAGTAGAAAAGTAAATATCCTTTTGCATGCAATAGGATTCAAACCCAAGCCCTCTCAGTTGCTCAACATGTCACTTGCCACCAAGCCACAAGGCTCTTTTTGTGACACATTTTACCCACAAATATTTATAAGGCCTACAAGCTAAAGCCAAGGATCACTTAAGGGGAAAAAACTAAAATTTTTACAAAAGCCCAGACTTGAACCCAAGCTTCTCAAACACTCCCGAGCACACCCAAATCACTTAGCCAATAAAGCAAACATGAAATTTGTGCTACTTTCTTGCTTAATTAAAATATTTATGAGCATTCTCCTAACCGCTCCCGTGCTCAAGGCCCAATACTTCTAGGCCCAATTTCGGGGCGTTACAATTCACCCCTCCTTAAAGAAATTTCGTCCTTGAAATTTCCAACTATCAAAATAGTTGCACCATCCAGGCTACACCACTACACTCCTGCTACGCACTCTAATCCCAATGACACTAACACACTTTAACTTGAACTTGGAACCTTTTACACATACCCAAAACACTTAACCACTGAAACAGATAGACATCACACGTATACAATTTCTATGTCCAAATCATCACAGTTAAACAAAACATACCTAACTTAAAGTTGACTCGGCAATCTCGAGCCTGATGCTCCTTAGACCCGTATCTGAGACATGCTCCTGACTTCCTCCAGCATTCGCCTGGATGACGCCTTTTGCAATGCTCACAAGTCAGAAAGTTTAGACACGTTTTAACATGCTTCACAGAACTGCAATCTCTCTTCTTCTTACAGTCCACACACCTAACTCGGAGTGTTTCACCAATCTCCTTAACTTCCTCCAGCACTTCCCTTACTAACTGGGTTAGGCCTCAATACCAAACAGCGGGTTATCACTACCCAAAGTTGGTGGACTTATCCTGACTTCCGTCTACTGAACCATCTCATGTTCCGATGAAGCTGCTGCCTCTCTAGTAACCATGTGACCTGATGCTGAAGACCCAGCCCTAACACTTCCTCGGCCTCTACCGCGGCGACGTGTACCCCTTTCGCGAGTACCTCTAGTGCTCATTTCAATAACGAATTATCTGTTTAAAAGACTTATGTATCAGTTTGTAATTTCAGTAATTGTTAACGAATGTGTTATGAACGACAGTAATTAGGGTTTGTTTTAGTACAACAAGATCTTACTATAGTTTTCCGTCTTCTATAGTCTCAGTCTATTTTAACTAAAGAGTTTTAGTATAGTCTTACTACCTATAGTAGTCCCTCAGTAATACCATTTAGTTCAAGCGATCTATAGTAAAAGAAGAACTTACAGATTCGGGGCCGGAGACTCGGTGTGCCACACTGGTAAACCTTCAAAAAATATTTCAAGAACAGTTTTCTAAAAATTCCTAATATTTTCAAAACCCATTCCATAGCCGAGTTTTGTAACTTGACTTTGATACCACTAAATATAACACCCCAAACCCTGCCTAGACATTATGGCTGAATCTGGGGTGTCACATACCTTTCGGTAAAAATCTGTTATTGAATTTAAATCATTTTATTAGTAATTAACGAAAGTTCTCGTCAAAATGTTTACCTTATTAACCATCAGTGTTATATTAAATTGATTTAAAAATGCAAAAGCTTTTTAAGTCGATGAAGTTTAAAACACATGTTTTAAAAAACAGTAATTATTTTAAAAAACTCGTTTTTACCTAGACTAGCAGTTTAAAAATATATAATCTAAAGCCCAATTGTTAAATTAAAACCCACGAACAGCCTTATTACAAAATTAAAAACCCAAAAGTGAAATCTAAATTAAATAAAGTCAAATGCAGGACACATCAGTCGTGTGGCCACCTCTAAGTCCCTCACAGCACCAAATCGTCTAAGGCTGGGGATTACCTGTACAGTTGAAAAGAAAGGGTGAGTTTACGAAAACTCAGTGTGTAGCCCCTATCATTCAAACAAGAAACATTGCATGCGAATGATGCAGTCCTCGAGCCCTATTCAAGATCGAGACAGTCTAGGCCTTAGCCCTATACGGTAACAGTGTGGGCCTAAGCCCAATACAATATTAGTACAATGTAATGCAATTGTGCTTCCTACCCAAATCCAGCCAGCACACCGCCCGTACTAAGCAACGCCCCATGTGGGGATATAAGTCGACCCACCCAGCCAGCACACCGATATCGCAGCCAAACTGCTAGTAATAATAATGCAACATAGCTGCCAGAAATAGTAAATGTGGCAAAGCCACCAGTATCAGTAATTGTGGCATAGCCACCAGTAACAGTGAATGTGACATAGTCACCAGTATAGTACTTCCTCCATATCAAAATCCCAACCCCATGCAGTATGTCATGTCATAAATATTTCGTGTATGCAAAGTCATACTCAGTACAATCATATATGTAAATCATAAGCACATCATTAATATGGAACATAAAGGCATAATCGTCATTTTATCATACAGGGGTATTACGATTATTTTACCTTATAGGGGTATTACAGTCATTTTACCTATTTTGGGGTTTTAGCTCGGATAACGACCTCTCCAAAGGTCTACAGTCGCTTCGAGCGACACAGATAACCTAAATGATCATAACAGTGTAAATGGGCCCAAGGCCTATTACTTAGCCCAAGTAGGCCCACACGCTCGTGTGGCCCATTTAGCCCAAATTCAGTTATGGCTATGTGACCTACATTGCCCAGTCCAATATTTATCACGTACCATAGATTTAATCTGTATGGGGCCTACACGGCCCATTTCGGCCTAATGTGACCCATAATAGCCTAAGTCCACGGAAACGCTCGTGGTGGCGTTTACAGTCTACCACCCATGATTTGTGGGCTCGGTTTACCCCACAAGTGATCGCACGCTCGTGAGGCCACAAATACCAAAGTTTTGGCACTTCAACTTTTCGACTCTTGCCGATTTACAATAAGGGAGAGTGTGGTTACACACCTTTATCGCAGCTTGTACGATTAACCTACAAGTGTCGAGCCTTCACCCAAGTATACGATTTAATCCACTTATGATGTTAATTGAAAGATATTTATGCCCTTTCCTGCTGAAAGGCTATATTAACCAAAAGAATCCATTAACATGAAACGAATAGGCAGGAGGCTTATTCTGGTATCCACTCGTTTAAAGGAATCTTAAAACTAGAGACAAAAGAATGAGCATTTGGCCAAAATAAGTCCACTTACCCTATTATTGATTGAATGCCGAAAGAAGGTCTTGAACGCCTACGAACATTTGAGTACCCAAACACATGAGGAGGGTCAAAGAGTTAGTAACCCTAAACCGAAACACTTGGCTTCATCAGAGAAGAAAACCATCACAAAAGGACCGAGAACCAAGTCAAGAACAAGAAATACTTACCCAAACTCAGCTGATAGAAACGAAATAACGAAGTAATAGTCGGCCACTGTCAGAGCCTAAATTCCTAAACAGACACAAACCCAATGCATTGAGAACGGAGAAGTATTCGACTAACTTGAAAAGAAGAGAAACGGTAGAAGGGTAAAGAAGAAATTGAATTCAGCTTAGTCAAACCTTAGGAACCATAGAAGAATTGTTGAGAAAAGGAAATAAAAGGTTCGGTTATAAGAGTAAAATCGAAAGAATAAAAGAGGGGAAGAAGAAGAAAGGTAAAGTTCGGCCGAATGGTGAACTAAAATTGAGGAGAGGGGGATACCAGATTCGGCTTTTAAAAAAGAAAGTAAATAAAGAAAAATGTCCAAATGGTCACAAAAGTAATGCACGAAATTCCAAAAGAAGAGAAAGAAACCAAAACGCAAAAAGGGAAGAGCAATTCCAAATGCCAAAAAGAGAATTCGGCACCTATACACTCTTAAGTTGTCTTACATGCACTCCCCAAAACCCCTTAGCCGAATTTACACATACAAGCTACCCAATTCGGCTACAACTCTCCAAACTTCAAATTTCTTGATTCACTCCACCCTTTTCTCCATAATCCACTCCTTCAAATCCCCAACAACCAACATCCTATCCCTTGATCCCCTCCCCTTTTACCAAGTCCACAACCACTCAATAGAGTTTTAGTCTACCACAAACACTTGCCGCCCCAAGTAGCAAAATAAATATCCTTTTGCATGCAATGGGATTCGAACCCAAGCCCTCCCAGTTGCTCAACACGTCACTTGCCACCAAGCCACAAGGCTCTTTTTGTGACACATTTTACCCACAAATATTTATAAGGCCTACAAGCTAAAGCCAAGGTTCACTTAAGGGGAAAAAACTAAAATTTTTGCAAAAGCCCAGACTTGAACCCAAGCTTCTCAAAAACTCCTAAACACACCCAAATCACTTAGCCAATAAAGCAAACATGAAATTTGTGCCACTTTCTTGCTTAACTAAAACATTTATGAGCAGTTTCCTGACCATTCCCATGCTCAAGGCCCAATACTTCTAGGCCCAATTTCAGGGCGTTACAAACAGAAACACAAAAGACATAATAATGAAATGTGAAATTAACTTTATTTATTCATTGTTTAAATACATGGAAAAGAATTACAATTTTACTACAATATGGGCATGTTTCTCCACATCAACTAGCTGATAGGTCCTTAGTTCACGCAAAGAGAGTTTTGGAGGATGTTTTAGTAATGGTTCGACTGTTCATTTTACCGTTGACTTCATCATTCTTGACTTTGGAGAGGATTTAGAGATACCCATTCTATTGAGGAGACCATTCCTAGCTACCTCCAAGGCCACCATATATGTGGGCAAATGAGATGTGACTATGGAAGTATGTGGGAAGGTATAAACCTTTAGATGTATGGAACCTGAACCTAAGGTGAAGGAAATGTCCGATCATGCACTAAAAAAATGAAATATATGAAGTGGTGTGTGTTTGCAGGTTCGGGACCAATGATGCAAGGCATTCAAGGAAACAAGACACCATGGCGAGGCGACCAATGAATCAAATCGTAGGTCTGAAGAAGACGAGACGTGTGTTGGTACCTAAGACCTTGTGCAAACATCACTACAGGGGTGTTACATATTACCCCAAAAGAAATTTTTAACTTGCCGGATGTGGCAATTGAACAATCAATTTTTAAATATTTGAATTATTGAGCATGGATTCCACATGTTTTCTGCATTTAGATTAGTATTTTAATTTATGTTAGTTTAATTTTGAACTTAGTAGGTCAAATTTTTTAGAGTTGAGAGAAATTTTAACAATTTTGTAAGTATTATGAAGTTTGTTCAGTGAAATTGCATTACCCAATAGGGGATGTCATGATTTCATGGATAGTTTTATTTGGGGCCAAAATTTTTTTGGGTATCATGATGTTGACCCTTTGGTATCGTGATACCCCCAGAATTTGAAAAGTCGGAATTTTGGTTTTGCATAGTGGTATCACGATACCCAGCCCTTAGTATTGTGATACCTTAGATAGATTCAGAATTTAAATGGTAAAAAAATAAGGGATATCACAATACCCACCCCTGGGTATCACGATATTCGAGTTGGGTTAGGTGATACTTGGTTATGGCATCACGATCTGCGTGTTTTAGAGGCTTTTTAAGCCTCCAAACACCACAAACCCCTAATATTTTCCCAAATCCTTCAAATTTTAAATCCTTAAAACCCCAAAACACTCTATCCCTCTTATTTCTCTCAAATCCTCTCCAAATCTTCACTCATTTTCACTTTGATTTCAATCCATTTTTGCTTGTCTTTGCCTTTTTTATCTTTCTTTACAGGCGCCATTCTCTTGTTACTTAAGAAACACAGAGCTTCATCATTTCACACCACAACCCCATTACAAACAATATGGTTTAAGTTTCCTTTTTCTCTCTTTTAATTACATTTTCTATTTTGCTATCTCTATTATCTTGCTATTTTATGTTAGTTTTAGTGTTCATTTGTTGTGGGTTAGTTGGATAGTATATTTTTTTATAGGTAGTCTAGTTTAAAAGATAGTACCCATACCTCCTAGAATGACAAAACGTTTGAGATTCCAACCTAAGCCACCTCTAGCACTATAGTACAGTTTGGTTAAGTTCAAATCGAAAGAGGCCAAAGCCTTTTTCTTATCCATTCAAGGACACCTATTTATCCTTTAATGAGGCTTCGACCTTTTTGCCTTACATTGTGAGGAAGTTTGAAATCTCATTCATTTTTATCGTTAGATGAATTTTGCCTTTATTTTAACAACACTATCCGTTATACCAGTTGTTTTAAAGTTTTAGTCCAACATAATATTTTTCAAACAAAACTAAGGTATATGTTCGCACAAGGTTGTTACGCATGCAATTAGTAACTACTATGGTGTCCTTCACTATGAAAGGGATGAGTTATCTAACATGGACCTCGAAAAATTTAACAATGTTGACATGGACGCCATTTCAGCATATTTGACTTAGGGGTAGGGAGAATGGAAGTGGGAGACGTATCATAATCACCCATTATCTTTTAAACATGCTATTATGTTTTCAATTGTAAAACTATGGATGCAATTTATCTGCACACGTATTAGCCACCTTCTAACACTAACATTGTTAATGTATTTGAGTTGCTTTATTATATTGTATATTGTAGAAAAAATGAGTGTCTCAAGGGCTTTAGATACACAAAGAAATCAAAAAGTGCGTCTCAACTATAAAGGTTGGTATCTATTTCCCCCACCTTATCACGGACATGTGCCATCAAACGGGGGTGGAAATGGATCCAACCTAGCAATTCCACCACCCCACTTAGAGTATCATTAGAGACACTATGCTTAGGCAGTTTTAGGAGCTCTACAGGAAGCAGATCCAGGAGTGGAACTTGAGGAAGAAGAGTACGATAGAAGTACTTTCGGTCATCAAAAGAAGAGTGCCACGAAGAAAACCAATGATGAGCCTACACAGTGGGAACATAGGCTCGACAGAGATGTGCACTACAACACGAGACTACTAGAGGCAATGAAACCATTCATTAATATTTCCTTGTCGAGCTAGAGTGCACAGAACATATTGTGGCCTGATAGATCGAGCGATTTATCTAAGAGTGTAAGACCCCCTAACCCTCATTCGTCGCCAAAACAGGATTACGGAGCATTACCAAACTTTTTAGATCATATACGAATATTTCATACCATTTAACAAAAAATATTGTAAATAAATCATATTGTCCCTTTTATGAGCCTTCGAGGCCCAAAATATGTGCTAGAAATAAATCAGGACAAAACCGAGCATTTAGAAAATTTTTCTGAAAACATTAAAAATTTTCATAGAATTAAGGGACACATGCCCGTATGTTAGCCATGTGTCTCACACGGTCTAGTCACATGCCCGTGTGTCTAGCCGTGTGCACTCAAAATGAACCTTAAACATCAAGTTTACCATACCCTGAAATTTTAAACACCAAACAACTCAAAAAACATTTATTTAACCAATCCAAAACATAATCAAATACATTTAAAACATGTCAAATTACTCAACATAGATGTCTATCTAATGTTTCTCCATAAATTCCATATTTATATTATCAAAGCATAACATTAAAACTTAAATTTAATCCAAATTATAAGCATACTAATTTCAATCAAATTTTACCCTATTCATGAACATTTATACTCTAATATAAAACATGTCAAATTATAGTTTTAACATAACATATACTCATAAGTATAAAACCAACCAATATCAACTTATAAATCTTATTTACAATCAATCCATATAATACTTAACGTTCAGACACCCTAGGTACATGCCGACACAAAAATAGATATACTTTACCATGTTTTGAGCTCAGGATCGTAGATAAATGCTTAATAGACAATTTGGCTTTAACCTAACCTGTGCACGAAAAACAAACCATACACTGAGTATAAACTCAATGGTATTTCCATAATCCGAATGCTTAAAGGTAAAATAATATAACATAAAATAAATATAGTCATACAATTATTCAGTTCATAAATAAGGTATTTATAACACATTCAATTTTTATCATTTGGTATCCTAGATAACTTTTCACAATATGAACATAAATCATTTGAACAACAATATTGTTCATTCATATTCAATTCATACATATTCAAATCATGGGTCTCTAACCATATTTCAGATCACCACTCAATATTAATCATAACACTATTTTATTCAATAACCCCTATTAACATGACACAGACTCGGACGGATACACGGATCCAACCAAAATACACCAGTTTGGCACCCAGTGCCTCATCAGATAATTCGAAGCAATAAGTTGACACCCAGTGTCTCATCGGCCATGCCGAAGTAAATTGGTACCCAATACCTCATCGAATTTATCCGAAGTAATAATTTGACACCCTGTGTCTCATCGACTCGAAGTCAAATTATCCTTGAACACTTCTAATCCTATGGCATGCCATCTATA
Organism: Gossypium arboreum; assembly: GCF_025698485.1. Classification (NCBI taxonomy): domain Eukaryota; kingdom Viridiplantae; phylum Streptophyta; class Magnoliopsida; order Malvales; family Malvaceae; genus Gossypium; species Gossypium arboreum. The sequence goes on along the minus strand of NC_069071.1, from coordinate 97,506,662 downwards.
TCTGACTCAGCACGATACAGTTAATAGGTTTTCAAATCACTTTTCAATTGCCAAAATCATCCAATATTCAAATATCACATTAATCATAAATTCACATATTTTCAATTCAATATCATAATTCTATATACTCACCTTATTCACTTACCATAATCATTAAATAAAAAATACAACAACTAATATTTACTAGATTTGAATTATAGAAATACAAACCGGAACTTTCGAGCTACTCTTCGTCAACTTTATCTTTTCCTTTCTTAGTCGAGGTTTCCGGCACAACGTTGGCTATAGAAATTTAAAACAATTAAAATTCATTAATACAATACAACTCAATTTCACATTGAATATTTTAACTTTTTACTCAACATTTGTCTAAATTCCAATTTTGTCCTTAAACCGAGACTAGCTTTGTTTCTTCACAATTAATTTTATATTTTCATTCAATTCCCACTTTAAACTAGTTTTAACTCTCTAATTTCACTTAAATCCCTAAATTTCATAATTTAGTCCCTAATACTCAAAATTTACAATTTATTCCACACTTCAATCTTTTTTCAATTCCAACTTAAAAATCTATCAATTTAGTCCCTAATACTCAAATTATTCAACATAGACAATATTTAAAAACTTGATAATTTCAAAATTTTGACATAGATTAAGTAATATTTAATACCGAAATTCTAAAAACATAAAAATTATAAGAAAAGAGACTAAATTGACTTACCAAGCTTGAAACCTTGAAACCCTAGTTTCTCCTTTCTTTCTTTCTTTTCTTTCTTTTCTCCTATTTCGTTTTCTACTTTGTTCTTTCTATTCTTTTCTTTTCATTTATTTGGTTTATTTAAATGCTATAATATAATATAATATAATATAATATAATATAATATAATATAATATAATATAATATAATATAATATAATATAATATAATATAATATAATATATTTTACTTAAATTTTAAGATTTTATTATAATATTATAATATATTTAAACTTTAAATTTTTATACTAATAAACACTTATGCCGCCTCATTTAATGTAATTGACATAATTGCTCATTTAGTCCTTTTACTTTTTCTTTAATCTATAATTCAACTTTCACTCTTTATGCAATTTAGTCCTTATACCTAATTACTCTTAATTCGTGCAAATTCACCTAATCAAAACCTAATTAACTACATAACTAGCTTTGTAAATATTTTTAATAAATATTTATGAGTCTGTTTTACGAAAACAGAGACTCAAAAATTTACTTTTCGATACCTATAATTATCGGGTTGTTACAAAGGGTATTGCAGCCGAGGAAGAAGTAGAAGAGGAGGAAGATAAGGCATCAGAGGATGATGATTTCGCGTGCTATCACATTCACGCAACCATCCACTGGGGGCCCCGTCATCTGGGAATCAAGCAACTGACCTGAGCTATCTTCCAAGAAGCCAGTCATGAAAGGCAAAAGAAAAGGATTAACGAGACCAAGTGAGGGTCCATGAAGAGATTGACCATAGTTACATACTTTAGCAACTTTAATTTTATATTTTTTATTCATGCAACATGTAAACTATTAAACTACATTACTTTTTGGGACTTATTTTTATGCTTTTATATTTTTTACTTTGTTCAACTGTTTTTGTGTGTTTGTTTTATGTGCAATGAATTACCCTGAAAGACTACACAACAATTACTAGCTTTGATGAAGAGGTGGACGATTGAACTAGTCTGGCACTCCATTATAGGGAAGTTTGGTAACCTCCTATCTTTTTCGAGAACACATTGAGGACAATTTGTAGTCTAAGTGTGGGGGGATGCACATAGTTTTATGTGTTTTATTTATTTTCTTAATTTTATGTTATTTTGTGTGTTTTTTTTTTCATTTTTATGCCTTTTAAAAAAAATTAAAATACCAAAAATATTTTTCATTTTTATTTTGTGTAATTGCATGGTGCTTGTGTTAGATCTAGTGCCCTGGGTGTAGTACATTTATTTGTAAACTTGTAATTTTTTGAATAAATTGGTTAATAAAAAAATTCATTGATTACATTATACTTTGTATAATTTTCCTCACATGGTTTTTTCACACAAAGCAAAATGGAAGCAAATGTTGCTCATTGGTTGCCTATATGTTTAACTAATACTAAGCGGTATTATGTAGCCGATTCATAGTATGGAAAGATAGCTGGTATTAGTAGATGAACCTAAACATGTCCTCAGTCTAATAAAAAATGAGCAAATTGGTTAAAAGACTAATGTGTCGTCTACCAAGTCCAATTGGGGAGATGCCTTTTCTTGGGCATTGGAGCAGATGACTCTCAGAAGATAGAAACATAAATTTGATTGACTACACTGACAATACATTGGACAGGATCGAAGTAGAATAGAACCTAAATTTGTTTATGGATTTATTCACTTGTGACATTCATAGTGTAGCACACCTAAATCCTGAGTGGATGGCGAACTATGTACGAGTGACTAGTACACTTTGATGTAAGTAAAAGCCTGAGTTCAAATAGATAAGGAATCAAAAGCTAGTGTGTGGGTGTGCAACTTCTGTTGTATGTAGCGTAATTCACAACAGTGGAATTTATAGCCCAAAACATGGATAAATGATATCCTCTCATTGGCATTACATGGTTGATGAAAAGTAAAACGTGGCCATAGGTCGTCTATCTTTGTGATGAATGATTTGATCACTATTTGATAGTGATTGACTTTTCATGAAAGAAGATTTAATTGTTTCCATGAGATGAAATAAGATCATATTGGAAGAACGGATATTATCTCCAAGAGATCTACCCTATGAGGGTAACGCACTTATGACAAGGTCATTGGACGAGCACTGAGTAGTTGCTTTCATAATGGTATGTCGTTGGGGAGAGCTTAGTCACACTGCTATAATAGAATGATTTCATGACTAAATGAGTTTAAAATTAATAGGCGGAAATCTAAAACTTAATTATAAATCATTTGAGCCTCAAGTTCATATGTCTAATCGGTCCTTTTGCTAGTTTTTTGAAGCTAGAAATGAATTGCATGTCTGGATAGAAATAAACGGAATGAATAAGAGAAGAGAAATGAGAAACATTTAGAAATGATTATGGTTTTTTCTGAAATGGAGAAATGAAATAATTTGGAAATGAATGTAGGTTTTAAATTGAAATGGAAATGAAAATGAAAATGATCCATTTTTAATTCTATACGGATTACTTAAAAAATGATCAGAAGAATAAGTTTACGTTTTTGGATTGTTTTGAAGCTTGAAAATGAAAATAAATCATTCAGTCATAATGAACATGTTGAGTTGTTAAATATTGAACATATTTTCTCAGAATTTTACTAGGGGCAAAATAGTTAAAATTTTACCAAGGGTAAAATCGTCAAAATTTTGTTAGGGGTAAAATAGGGATTGAAATTTTTTTATACATAAATATTTGTTTTAGGAAATAGAAAAACTGAATTGGGTTAGATCACATTACAAAGTACTAGGTCAAAAAGGCCCAAGAAGTACTTGTAATTGAACCCAATATGAAAGAGGCCTAAAAACCCCTCATAGAAATGAAGGGGGCAACCCTAGTTGGAATACTAGGGTGTGCCATCCACCCTCATCCTACTCTAAGTAGGATGTTTTTTTTCTATTTAAGATAAACCACTACAACTCAACAAGAGTTTTACCTTCTCTTCCTATAAATAGATAGCACTGGTAAAGCTATTAACACAACTTTGAGAGATTGTTATTCTGCCAAAAAATAGAGAGAATTTATTCTCAACTTTTATATATATATATATTGAAATAACAATTCTATCAGTTTCTACTAAGAAGAGAGAATTTTTGTTTTCTCCCCTAAAAGAGAGAAAAGTTTTTCTAGTTTCGTGTTTTGATTAAATTGGTTCGAGCCCACATTCAAAGCACTTTGTGGTACAAAAATAGAGAATAAAATCATTTGGTTGAAAGGCGGGAACAATGAATGCTCGCTAATTTGAAAACACAGGTACGAATTCGATTAAGGTTTATTTTTATAAATATCACAAACCGGGTCAGTTTTCAAAATTTTAATTTTTCGCTGCGCAAGAAAACTGTTTTCAAACAGGATTTTTTCCAACAGCTTGGACTACAATTATGTAATAAATTATTATTTGTAAATATTGAATAAGTACATAGAATTTCCAAACTTATAAATTTGAATGATACTAGATAATTTGCTATCCTTAATTGTAGACTAATTAGTTCATTTAGTTTATGTGTATAATAGAGTAGAGACGATAATCTAAATGAAAATGTATAAATTACATCATAGGATGAATGAAGTATATAAATCCATGTAGATAAATAATTTGAATTGTTAATTGTTCCTTTAAATAGATGTATGCTTGAAAGAATGGTGTTGTGTGATTGATTTAGGAAAGAGCTTAGGCATTGTTTGAACTACCCTAGAGCTTAAAAGTGTACCTTTCACTATGCACCTCTAGTTCTCATATCTTTGAGCCTTAAGTACCCTTTCCTTGTAACCTTAATATCAAAGCTTTGAACCTAAACGAGTGTAGTACTCAATCCTTCTCTATCCAGATATCTAAAATGCACTATGTAATGGACTTCGGGCCATGGACATTGAGGGCTAGGTAGAAACATTATAGTGGCTTTAAGTGTGAAAAAGAAAATGAAGGGATTACGTGAGTTAGTATGTAATAATAATAAGTGAACGAAAGAGTGTAAAATAAATAAAGAGAGAGCTAAATAAAAATGAAGCTCAAAAAAGAAAATCTTATTCACAATCATTAATTTTGTACGTACTAATATCATGTAATACCTTCTAACATTTTGGAGAAATAAGGTAGGAGAGGGAAGAAGAAATAAGTAGGTGAACTTGTTAATAAATTGAGGACGAGTAGGGAATAATGTCACGTGCTTAACTGTTTCTAGTGCTTGAACCCATTTTGAGTATCTATTGTTTGAATTCTAAACTGTCCTAAGCCTCAGAATGTTACAAACCTAAAAGAACTCTGAGACCCAAATAAGTTACCAACACAAAAATTCATGAATAGCTTGCATTTGTTTGAACGAACACCATTCTTTTTAAATATTTATGATTGACACGTATAATTTATTTTGATGAATAACACTTATACCTATGTCCATTTCCATTACCTCTACATCTATGACATTTTAACTTAGTGAACTAATTATGTTTGCATTAAGAAATCACTCTTAAGTTGCATGTGAGGTAGTTTTCAACGAGTTTAATGTTTTACCACTATGTGACTTAATTGTCTGATTTAGTCCAAGAGTTGTCTTTTCTTTTATACGTTTGGTGTGTTTGCTTGAGGACAAGCAAAGAGTTAAGTGTGAGGGAGTTTGATCTGCCATAATTTGATATGGCAAATTATGCTTCCCCGATACACTTAAGGAATTTATTCTCAAGTAAAGTAGTGTCTTTTGCATAGTTTTTTTTTCATAGTTTTTACGTTTTAAGTTAATAAGTGTAAATGCCTTTTTTATATATTCATTTTGGGGCTCAAAATGGCCAAAAGTGTCATTGGGGGCCCTAACCTATGGTTGAGTGATGTAGGGATGTGTTGGATGGAGGCTGAAATCAAGTGAGAATGACACCAAAGTAGAGGGTATTGCGATATCAAAACCTTGGAATTGCGATACCCCTGACAGACCCGAGATTGGAGACCATTTTTTAATGGTATCATGATATCCACTTTGGGTATCATGATATCCACCTACCAAGAAGCACCCCAAGTTCGAAATTGTTCGATGTATTGTGATATCCTCTTCCTTGGTATTGCAATATCAATTTCATAAAGGGACAAAAATGGTAGTCTTTATACACCCGAAGCACCAATAATTGAAGGCCCATTCAAGGGTATTTTGGGCACAAGAATAAGGTCAAAATAATTGCTATATCAGCCAAAATTTGGTTAAAAGAAAAAAAGAGACCATATTAGTTTATTTTAGGTTTAGTTTTCTCTTAGTTTTCTCTTAGCTTTTCTTTCTCATTTTCTAGGGTTTCTTATTTTCATTTCCTTAATTGTAGATTTAACATTTCTCTGCAACTTTTCTTTTTGTTTTAGTTGTTCTTAGTGTCAGTTAAGTTAGTTACACTATAGCTTAGGGTTATTTGTAGTTTTAGTCATTGTACCTTGGTTGTAAGACATTTTCAAATTTAGTTTAATGTATTTCAGTTTCTTTTAGTTTGCACTTGTTGAAGTTTTTTTTTTATGTTTATTGCTTTAGATTTTCTTGTTAAATGCTTCACTTTACATGCCCTTTAAGTTTTCTTGCATAAAAAACCCAAATTTTAAATGTTTCTTAAGCTTTTCTTTAATGGATTCTTTGATTTTCATTTTCATTTTTATTAGCTTTATTTTCAACATGAATAGTTAAACCTTTAAGGGGGTTGGTTGATGGAGATGTGGTGAGCTGATTTTTGGATGAGGGACTAAATTGTAATAAATTAGACTAATTTGAATGAACCTAAAAACTTAGGATTGATGACCCTAAGGGAGCTTATAAGCAAGTAAGACCGAGAGGAGATCTTGTTGGGCACCAATTTATTAGTCTCAGGTTAACTGGTGAGATCAAAAGATAATCCAGATTAGTTTGTTTAACTTGGGAAAATGGAGTCCAAGAGGTAAAATTGAGTCATTTTAGGAGTTTAAGCAAATTGTATCCCAAATTCGAGGATTAGTGCACCACATCAATGTCATCAAACCACCATTTGTTATTTAATTTTTAGTTTCATAATGTCACATATTTTACCATTTAGTTCTTATTAGCTAGGCAGCAAATTAATTTAATTTCTTTTGAATTTATAATTTGTCATAATATAAATTTTTGTTATTAGTTGGTTAGACTCTTTATTTTACACGCACATTATTTAGAAATTGTTCAATCCATGATTCTCTTGAGTTTGATTCTTGGAATACTCTAGTGTTTCATTGTAACACTACAAATATTACAACTGACCTGTCACATTTCAGTAAAGCTACAATAATTATATTTTATTTTAATTCCCGAGTGTTGATATCACATCTCTCCCATCGTTAGCAAGATCAAGGAAGAGTTGGTCAATACATAGAAAAGTTGTGACAAACAAATATTAGCTCATTAATTGTCTTAGTTCAAACTGATGATAAGTGGCACCGTAAGAACGTTTAAATTGCGAGAAAGAAAACTTATTTCAATAGATAATCTAAACGAGCTCATAATCCCGTAAAAAAATCTAAACAAGTTGTAATCACTGAAAACGAACCTCAAACTCACAACCATGCAAGGAGAAATGCTTGGTCGAACCCCTTTTCATCAACAATGGTTATTCGGCTAGAAATGTTGAAAAGAACAAGATTATAGCAATTGTTTTACTATTTGTTTAAGTTAAAATTATTTTTCTTTACTAAATTACCATTTTGACATTAAAATAACATATATTAAAAATAAAATATAAGTACAATTGTCCAATTAAACAACCAAAGGTCAATTTTCCTAATAAATCCTCTAGTCATATAATCTTATTAATTTAACACCTTAAACAAATGGGATTTAACTTTTGCGACTTTGACAAATTAGTCATTTTACTTAATTAACTATTTAAAATTTAAAATTTATTATTCAAATTTTTAATATGAACGTCATAATATGTTGTAAATATTTAATAAAATATTTACAGACTTAGTTTATAGAAATGAGGTCTCAATACCTCTTTTCTAAAACTACTAGACTTTAGGAATATACCACTTGAACCTAATTATTCGTTCAAATAGCATAAATTATCAAATCAAAATTTATTATAAAACTATATTTGACTCTAAAATATTAAATAATAATATTTATAGACTCACTCATTGGATTATGGTCCTGAAACCTTTGTTTCCAACACCACTGAAAAACGGGTTGTTACAACTCTCCCCCTTGGAAAATTTCGTCCTCGAAATTTCTCACCTGGAATAAGTTTCAGTTATTGTGTTTTTAAGGACTCTTCGAGTTTCCAAATTAAATCTGTTCCAAATAGCTTGTTCTTGTGCAATTGATCCCGATGATATGTCCTATAGAATTTGTAACACCCCTATACTTGGTTCAACCCAAGGAACCTGATATAGGAATATTACATTTGGTGCCAAAGTGACTTTGGCTAACCACTAATAAATTTGGACATAAAAAAATAAAGTTTTCACTAAATTAATTCAATATTATCATTTTCAATGTTCAGGGATGTCGTCGAATATTTTACTATGCCTGGAAATATGTAAAAATATGACTTTTGCACAAAAAAGTGGCAAAGTATCAATACCTTTGGCCTAAGTATCGATACATTTCCTTCATTATTGATACCAACCTAAAAATCGATACCAAAAGTGCATTCTATTTTGAAAATTTTCAAAACCAAGTTCTAGGTATCGATACCTTTGTTAAAATTTTGAACAAAATACTTGGAAAAATTGCTAAAGACCATCTGCATTGGTTTAAAGCCATTTCAAAGTTTAAAACCAATTCAAAACAATCCTAAATCAATTTTTTTTAACATATATCTTGTCAATTATGCATGTATGCATTTAGATTTTTAATAATCAATGCAAATATCAACAAAATTCTTCTTTAGACTTTAAAATAAGTAAAGTTTTCATAACTTATATTTTAGTCCCTACACTTGATCTTCCTAAGTACATGCTATTCTATTTCAAATTATGAAACATACCTTCTTGGCACTTGGAGATGTGATGAGATGGATATCCACGACCTCAACTACAACTCTTCAAATCATTGTACCTACGTGTTGAAATTAAATGTGTTAAGTCAGTAAAGACTTAGTTAGTACCCTTGATATTCAAAATCTATTAAATTCCTTAATTCTTGATATCTCGTTTCTTTGTTTATTTATCATACTACATCTCAATCTTATTATCATATTCATTTGTAACTTTTTTACTTATTTCACAATTTAGTCCTTAAGTCCTCAAATCAACCTATAAAAATTATTACTCTTTTAATGCATGTATCATGTTTCACCGCTTAGTATAAATTTTCATAATTCCATCACTATTTCTTTCACAATTTATCTTACCTATTTAACGTACTAGTCATTGTCTTTTTTATACTCCCTCAAAGACATCCAATTTGCTTCTTTCTTCTCTTTATTGATTCAATATTTCGAACATTAATCAGAGATAAACCTTTACCTTGTAACGAAAATTATTTACCTTTTTAACAGAGACCCAATAGACTAAATAGAACACTTAGGATATATGGAACTGATACAAAGGTGCACTAAACTGCACTAATATAACAGTAGGCATCGAAGTGCAAATCACAAAGCATCGAAGTGCAAAACAGTAGGCACAGAAGTGCGGAACGATAAGCATAGAAGTGTGAAATGGTAAGTGCTAAAGCACAAGACGATAAGGGTGCAAAATTTCCTTAATAGCATGCCATCTATACCCTAATAGTTCTAATCTTGTCTACTTGGGCAAATTATATCATGCACACATATCACTTTTACACTTTTACATAACACTTTTATATTTTTACAATTTAGTCCTTGTAACAATAATCCATATACTTATATCTTCCACTATCTTTAATACATGTAACATATCTCTAAATTCAATATTCATCTATAATTCACTAATAATCCTTATCATGTATTTCACTTCACTTTTATATATTTTGTAATTTAGTCATTAGCACAATATTTCATGTAGCAATATATTTTACTTTTAATAACACATATAACGTAATTCAATACTTATTAATATTCCAAAATTCACTATAACATCAATTTTTCTGATTCTAAGTGTTATGCACTTCACTTTTCTATTTCTAATATAATTTTTCCCAAATTTATAATTTAACCCTTAATTTCCACAACTTAAGAAATAAATGTAGTTTGGATTACAAAATTCATATATTATTATTTTTTTCATTATGTGCTTTATTATCAATATTTTCTTGTAAACCTTTATAACTTTCCAATTTAATCACTTTTTATCATAAAATTCTCTATTCATTATTAAATAAATTTTCTTTTACATCTCACTTAATTTACATAATTAATTCCACTATCTCATTTTTCCATATTAAATTTCTATATATTTTACTTGTATTATTTTCACTACATATATTTCTCAAGTCCTTTAATTTAGTCCTTGTTTCCATAAAATTTCACATTTTCCCATAATTTCAGTTATCTAATACTTTGTGTATATATATTTGCTATTACATAACCCAACTATTATACTTTTATTATAATTTCCTACTGCACATAATAAATAATTTCACACTATTTTTTTGTACTTAATTACCACTTAGTTTACAAAGATTACAAAGATTTCACACTATTTCACACTATTTTTTTGTACTTACCTCTTTTCTATCAAAATCTCTTGTTTTGCTCTTCTTCTACCACTTGATTCTCTTGCTCAACTTCTCTCTCCATCAACATGTCAAAAACACAATATTTTCTCATGAGAAATCTTACTTTAACACCATTTTTATGCTTTTTCTATCATTACTAAACTTAAAAATAATATAAAACCTTAACATTCACACCTTATTCTCTTGAAATCAAACTTTAACTTGACTTTCTCTCTCCTCCAACTTCTATTTTCTTGAATCTAACTTGATATTCTAGCACCCCATAGTCTCCTTATCATTTTTCTCTCTTGGTGGCTATGAAAATTCTTTTTGATTTCTAAGTGAAAATGATGGATTTTTGATAAAATGACCAAGTTGTAAGAAAATATTTTTTTTCTTTTCTTCTTCTCACTTTAAAAGCATGGAAAGATGATACACTAAGTAAAAAAATCAATAAAATATAACTAAATGTCAAATCAAAATATTAATAAACTAATATTTATATATTTAATTAATCTAAAATATCACTAGCATTATCATCACTCTTCAAACTATCTTTCTTATTAAATGACCATTTTGTCCCTTATGGTCTTTCAAAATTCCTCCATTGAATCATCACTCATTTTAGTAAAATTACGATTTAACCCCTCATACTTTTTCCACTTATTCAATATGGTCCTAATTTATCCATTTTCCCTAGTTTCTAGATCCTTCCACTTTTAAAATATTTGCACTATTGGTCCTTCAACTTTTCCATATTTACACTTCAACCCTCAAATTTTGAATTTACTCTTGGGCCACAAAACTTGTCTCACGTTTGCAATTTAGTTCTTTCTTGAATTAATACATCATAATGGACATCCTAAACAAATTTTGTTGACATAACTCAAAATTTCCCTTTTTGCCACTTTATTTCCTTATTTTACTGTATCAAAGACAATATCTCACTTTCTTATTGTAGTAACTTTCGAGGTGTTATAGAATTCATGTTACCCATTCTGACTACCTTTCTTACTGCAATTAGAAATGCTGTACTGAAGTTAAGTTTAATATCCAAAACCTTGTGAAGTTTACTCCAAAATTCTAAAGGTGAGCTCAGATCTTAATCGTAAATGATATACAATAATACTCTGTGCAATATGATATTCTTGATACATACAACTTAACTAGCTTTTTAAGTGAGTAATTCGTTCTTACCGTAATAAAATGAGTCAATTTCATTAACAATTCAGACATAACTTGATATTCAACTTTGACCTATTGGCATATTAGACACCTCAATACAAACTTTGAAATTTCACGTTTTATTTTTGGCGATTAGGAATTCTATCTCTATTCATATTACACATTTTATCGGTACCTGATTTAAAACAAATAGACACTGCTAGGAACCTTATGTAAAATGTCTTGTACAATCTCAAAACTGTTCAGCACACATATTCGCTTTCGAGAATATAGACTATTATCTCAATCCACACTGAAATTAGTAATCTGATCATTCTAAATCTATTCTCGTTTAACTAAAAAATTCAAGTATTTTTTTTGCATATCACAAATTCTCAAAAGAACTAACGATTTAACCCCGATTCCATATAATCAAACCATCAAAATTCAAGGTCATCTGAGTGAAGTGTTATAGTAAACAATAAATTCTTCTCTGGGCTTAGGCTGAAGTAGTTACTTAACTTAACAAAACAAATTCTATTTTCCAGTAATAGTTTCATCATCAACAACACAATTATTGAGAAATTTCTAATAGATCATCTATCAAAACATTACCGAAAAACCTGGATCATCAGATTCATAAACGCTGAAGGAGTATTAATTAATTCGTAAAACTTTGCTAAAATTCATAATATCCATAACAGGTTCTAAACGCTATTTTTCGGCACATCCACATCTGTAACTCACAACTGATAATAACTAGATGGTAATCTGACTTCAAGAACATTGTTACACTTTTCATCTAATCAAATAGGTCTTCAATACAAAGCAACAAATGTTTATTCTCCTTTGTGACTTTATTCAACTATTAGAATCTAAATACAAACTCATCAACCATTCTTTCTTTTTGACAATACAGTAGCAGTGTGTCCCAAAATGATACATCTAGTCGAATAAAACCTCTGTTGATTAATCCTTGCAACTAACTTTCGATTCTTTTAATTTGGTTGGAGACATTCTGTACAGAACCATTGAGATTAGAGCAGTCCCTAACATTAGTTTTATGGCGAACTCAACTTCTCGCTTTGGCAGTAAATCTAGGACATACACATAAATAATGTATCACAGCCTTTTGGATCAAAACCTATACATATATTGCTAAAATCATATTCAAAACACATTTTTACTTAGTAGATTCAACATAAATCAATTCACCATTCTAGCATTTCAAATCAATCCATTTCCATCAATAATTCAGTATAGCATCATGAACAGTCATACAATTTATTCACAAGATAACATCAAATTCAATAAAAAGGTAGTGACATCAAATTAACAGAAAAGTCACAACCTTGAATTTCCAGCGGATACTATTTACAGATCAGGTCATCTATCAATTGATTCAATCAGTAAACTCTTTTCTGCTACTAACATAGTGCATATATAAAAAAATGTGTCATGCTAGCGTCAATTAATGCATACATAATAACATCAAAGATAGAAAAGGTACCAACAATATCATCAAAAACTGAGGCCTCCATGCGCAATTGAAATACATAAACTCTAGTGAGAACTCAAGCTTCAGATCGAACCGCTATGTCTTTTATTCCACTTCAAATAACTCTAGTTGTGTTTTGAATTCGTGGCTGTTTGCTTCTCATAGAAGTAACAATAGGCCTTACATTTTGTTTTCTATGAAAATCAACTCGACTCGATAGTTCTTCTTATAATAATCTAGAGATACACAATGAAATAAGACTCATGTTTCAATCTACCAATCCCAGAATGATTTCATCCACAAAGACTACATTCAAGACTATTTATATCTCTAACATTACCGCACTGGTTACTAAAGTCATCGATGATTTCACATTACTTTGTTTCATTCTATCTTAGACGTAACACCTTGATGGTACTAAAAATGGTTGCTCAGTTCTTTCATTTTCTTTGGCAAGGAAGTAGTAAACATTTTGAATACATTTATTTTATTGAAATCTCAAACTCTCGTATTACTCTGTTTCTTATGACTATAAACTTATTCTATTTCCTGAACAAGATGAGATAAAACTGTGAAGTCACAAAATTCAATTGCATCTATAAGCATTTAGATCTCATCATTGAATCCATCTTCGAGACAGCTATGTAATTCCTCTTCAGACAGTACTATCTTATTAACATAATTACTGAGTTGCACAAGCTATCACCCGTATTCTGCAATTGATCTGATTCCCCGCTTCAACTCAACAAATTCTTTTTTTCTTCTTGTCTAAATATCGTTTACTGGCATGATTATTTCATAACTCAATTCAAAATAAATATCATTTAATTTGTTCTTTCGGTACCATAGTAATTAAAGTCAATTACTAGTGAAAAGTATCTTCTTTTAGCAGTGACACGACACATCTTAGAAAATCTTTGGAAAGACATAATATTTCGTATAAAACTCTGTGTTTGCTAACCAATACTCAGCTTTGATTGAATCATCACTCACTTTTCTACTCTTCTCCCTTTATTCTTCGGCTTTTATCGAGTATCATTTCCTTTATTTTAAAACTGAATACCTCATTCTTTTCCCTCTCCTACTTTCGATTTTTCTCTAAGAAAAGGGGGTTTGGCTTTGGTGTTCTCTATTCCTTTGGTTGAATAGTTATTTCTTTTCCATCCTCCTTTTTCTGTCGACTTCTCTTTCGCATCTTCCCTTTATTTTGTTTTCGGCTAATAAGAGTCCTCTGGTGAATCGGTAAGTACTCATGGCTTATTCTTATTTCTCTCTGCGGTTGAGATCTTCCTTCTAATATCTTTCTGTGTTACTGATTCCTGATAAAGGTACAATCGTTCCGGTTGTCTCTGTATCCTGTGTACCTTTGGCTCTAGTGTGGTAGACCGATTTTATCTATCAACCGTTTTTAGTTCTGCGTGGTGGTAAGATGTCGTTTGTTTGGTTTTAGTTATTTTTTTTAGGGTGATTGTTAAAGATATTGGGATTCAATGTAGGTTGTGCTAAGGATTTGGTGATCACTAGGTTAAGGAAGGATTGAACAATACTTGCATAACCAAGGTTAGTAATGTACCATATTGGGTATTAAATGTTTAGAAGAAGGCATCTTAACCCCATCAATTAAAAGACTTACATGAGTCATATTTGAATCTAGGTTTTTGTATGTGGGGATTTACGCTATTTGCATAAACAGGTGTGTAACACTGCCATTAGACGTGAAACTGAAAAGGCTAAAAAGCCGAAAAGCAGAAAAGCTAAAAAGCTGGAAAGTGGGTTGTCGACACCACACGAGCGTGTGGGTGCCTGTGTGGTAGGCCGTGTAACAAAACATGGCCGTGTGGTCAACGAGATGGCAATGAGCATTTTCATGGTCCGAAACAATACTGGGCCATTCTGGGCCGAACTGGACCACGTAGGCCCAATGGGCTTGTGGGCCCCACACGGGAAGAATCACACAAGAGTGTGGTTAATTTTGGGATGGTTGTTTGAATCACACTGCTAAGGCCATCTTGGATTATGTGGGCCATACGAGCATGTGGGCCCACAGGGCCCGTAATATGGGCCGTGGGCTCATTATCACTGATTGATTGTTAAGGTTACACGGGTCACTCATGACGACTGTGGACCTACTGGTAGGTCGATAAGGGTACCTGGACCCTTATTTTCTTGTAAAATAACCGAAATAGGGTAAAATGACTAAAATACCACCATAGGGTAAAATGATTGAAATATCCCTGTAGGGTAAAATGACTGTAATACCTCTATAAGGTAAAATGACTATTTTGCCCTTACATGTTAAAATAACAGTTTTGCCCTTATAAGGTAAAATGACTATTTTGCCCTTATGTGGTAGGATGACTGTTTTGCCCCTATGTGATGTATGTTTATATTTTAGCATGCTATGTATAACTGTATTGAGTACATGTTTAATATTATGATATGACATGACATGTTGCATGATGTATTGCATGGGGATGGGCTTATATATGATTGGAGGAAGTGTACTATACTATACTGGCAGCTCTGTTGCAAATCACTGATGCCTCTAAGCCTATTATACTGGCAGCTCTGCTGTAAATACTGTTTAGTGTCGTAACTGGTGCTAATTCTGGAGTGTTGGGATAGGTGGGTTGATTATATCCCCACATGGAGTGTAGGGTTGGACGGAGATGGAGTGTAGAAGCTGGATGGGTAGGACTTGCATACTGCTTACTATTACTACACTGATTACTATTACTGCACTGTTTACTATTACTACAATAGGCCAAGGCCCAAACACATGATTGTTTCTGTTGAGATGGGCTAAAGCCCAAACTGATCTTATCACTGTTACTAAAAGGGGCTTAAGCCCAGACTGTGTTTGTTGTCTGATTGATTGCTTATATAGGATTACACACTGAGTTTTCGTAAACTCACCTATCTATTTTAACTGTACAGGTAATCCCCAAACTTAGGCGGATCGGTGTTGCAAGGGACTCAAAGGTGGCCACACAACCGCTCTTGCTCCCATATTTATTTTTAATTTATAAGTAGTCTTATTTGGGAATTGTTATATAATAAGGCCTCTATTATTTTGAATTTTGAGGTTTATTTATTTTTTATTTATATCTTCTAGTAGTAGGATGCGGGTTTTCAAAAAATATGCATGATTTACCAAAATTCCGTGAATATGAAAAATCGTTTCAAAAGCTTCCACGATAAACGAGATTTTGAAATAAATAACATTTTAAAGTAAATACTTTTAATAGTGACACAAGTTTTAAAATTATTTTCTAGATCACACAAAGAGGTTAAATAAACATCAGGCTTTTCAAACAATATCATGTTTTACAAAAAACACTTCAATATGACATCGTCAGATTTGGCCTTAACGTCTAGGCCGGGTTTAGGGTGTTATATTTATTGGTATCAGAGCCAGGTTGTAAAACTTGGATGTAGTTTGGATTTCTTTAAAACTTAAAATTTCAAAAAAAGACTGTTTTAAATGATTTGAAATACTTGGAAATGTTTTACTGAATGTGTGGCACACCGAGTTTCTAGCATTGATTCTGTAAGTTTTCCAAAACTTCTGTCTGTTTAAATTGAAATACTGAGACTACTATAGGTAGTAGACTTACTGAAATATTCTGTTTAGGGTAAATTGAAACTGTAGTGACACTACGATCTACGAAACCAAAACTCTGAATAACTGATACTATTTTTCATAAAATATATGTTAATAAACATTGGAACTATAAGTGATGCATAAAACTATTAACAAAGATAAAAAAACTCAAAAATACTCCAAAGATACTCACAGAAGGAATACAAGAGGCTGCGGCGGAGGCCATGAAGGTGCTCGAGCTGGGTCTTATGATCGTGAGGCTGAGTGGTGGATTAACGTATTGTCCCAGTCTATCTATAGACTGTATGGAAATCATTCAGGTTAAATGTGGCAGTGTTTTGGAACTAAAGTGCGCAGCGAAAACGTAGTGATGTAGTCTGTGTTAAGCGACCGTTTTGATAGTTGGAAATTTCGGGGACAAAATTTCTTTAAGGAGAGGTGAGTTGTAACGCCCCGAATTTAGGCCTAGAAGTATTAGGTTTTGAGCAAGGGTGCAGTTAGGAGACTACACATAAATATTTAATTGTGGAAGAAATTGACACAATTGAGTGTTTGGCTTAGTGGTTGTGTGCTCTGGAACTGTCTGGGAAGTCATGGGTTCAAGTCTTGGCTTCCACAAAATTTTGATTTTTAAGGATAAAACCCCTATCTTTGGTCAGTAGGGTTATAAGTTTATTTTGGTAAAAAACATGACATAATTGGCCTGCTGGTCTAATGGATAGTGGCGTTAGTGGTTTAAGGTTCGGATCCCTGCTTGTGCAAATGGGGATTATTTTTGCTGGTGGCCATGGGAGGAAGTTGTGTATGACCCAAAAATTCAGAGTTTGAATAGATTTGAATAGGGTTGTTGTTAGCAAAATTTGGGGAGTGAAAAGGGGGATTTTCGGTTGTTAAAGTTTATGAACAGGAGAAATTTTAGGAGGAAATAGGGGAATTTCGAATTTGGTAAGAGTATAGGTGCCGTTTGTGGACTCTCAACTCTTAGAGTTCAATTTTGGAGACTGGCAAGTGCTCCTCATTTTGGTGACTGTTAACCTGTTTGCCTCTTTTCTTTTTCTCTTTGTTCTCTCATTAAGCCTCTATTTTTTTGCCGTTACACTACTGGTTCGGGTTCCTGTTCATAGAATTTCGTTCTGTTTGTTAATCCACTCATCTCTGTCTTTTTTTTTCCTTGCTTAAACCTTTGCCGATTTTTGCTAGCATCCTCTCTCAATTCTCTCCATTTCTTTCACCTTGCTGTTTAGCCATCTCGTTCCCTCTCTCTCCATCTTGGTGTGTGATAGCTGAATACCCTTTTCTACTCTTCTCCATTTATTCTTCGGCTTTTATTGAGTATCCTTTCCTTCATTTTAAAACTGAATACCTCCTTCTTTTCCCTCTATTGCTTTTGATTTTTCTCTAGGAAAGGGGGGTTTGGCTTTGGTGTTCTCTCGTAAACACAATTTGCTTTCTCAAAGATCATACAATTGCATTAGCCAAAGTAACACAAATATCTCAATTGAAGGCATTAATTTCAATTAACTTACTTGAGAAAATAATTTCCACTATGCAAATTGAAATTCGTATTTTCATCATTTATGCTTTCATTGATGTCAAATCCTTACACGGAAATTAGAGAAATCCAATTACTAAAATTACCATATCACCATGATAAAATCAAGAGCATAATCATACTTGACATAGTTATCACAAGCTGAAGGACACATTTTTGGACATGAGCCGTAATTTACAGTTTACAGAATAAAAATGACAAGAAAACTAAGATAGAGGAACCCACAATAGAGAAATCTAGAAAGACATCATTCCAACCCATTGGAAACAATTACAACAAGAACGATATACTTCCTGTATGTGTATATATATATATATATCAAGCAGAGTAATAATTGGAAGGGAAAAAATCATAGCATCATACGCATTTTCTTTCCAATTCCCAATAGACGGAATGAAACAGCATACCAAAAAGAAATAGGACCATGCAGATCATAAACCAATTGGACTTACAATGTCTTTGTCTAACATTAAGATTAGATAACACTCCCAGTACTTGGATAGAAAAATCCAAAACTTATACAGAAGTTTTGCGAGGAAACCCTTGGGAATAGTGTATTAGTGATCGAATTTAGAACTAGACATTGTTGATCTTTGTGCATGAATTCTAGAAATATTGCGAAGTTTAAGGATTATATATCAAGTGTCATCAGAATTATTTTTGCCCGTGTTAACACTAGAATGGAAATGAGAAAAAGTTGATATGGATTTCATGTCTGGATTATTCCTGTCTCTAAAAAAGAAAAATGTTATGTGACTTATCGTTAAATGCTTGATAAGATATGTAAATCATGCCAATATATATTGAATTTTTGCTCATCAAATTCATGAAATTTTGTGTCTTTATGATTGTTGGATTTCTTGAAATTCTAGTCTCCACTAATCGGATTGAGATCTGAGTTTTATATCATGATTTCTTGGGAAAGCTAAAGGAGGCTTTGAAATTTAGAGGCAACTGAGAGTTGAATTGGTAAACAATTGGACTGTATGAAATTATAGATAGCATAAGACCAATATGAACTGACTAGTTTCACTATTCGAATTTGAAAGGATTCAAGTAAGAGTGTATATGTAGCATGATGGTATGGATCAGACTTTTGATTGATGAACTCTCTGATAGATATTAAGGTTCAGTGAAAACATTGTATGACGAAGAATCGTTCATGTTTCGAATATGAGAAAATAATGAGATAAGTATTAAAGGCACAGACAAGTGAAAGTTCTTTAGCAATGACTGTGAGAAAGAGAAGTTTATGTGAAAAACCAAACCACTTTCCTAGTAAGATTTTCGGGGATGAAAATCCCTAAAGGGGGAGAATTCTAACAGCCTGATTTTGGGCCTACTCGGAATAGTGGTTTCGGAACCACAAATATGAAGTCAGAGAAATTATTTTTAATATTATTTTGGTGTATAACATGATTATATAAGTGCATGAACAATTTGGTGAATTCATTTTAGTGTTTGGGAGCTTAATTGCAAAAAAAGGCCAAATCGTATTAAGGGCAAAAGTTTTGTTTTATTAGTGAAAGGTGTTGAATTGATAAAGAACCATAATTGGGGGTGTTTAAAGTGCAAATAGACCCTAAAAAGGTGTCGGCCATAGAGACAAGATTTGACAAAATTTTCAAAGTTAGGTGACTTTTGGTGGCTAAATTGACTAGAAATAAAATAAAATAAAGGGGGAATGATATCACTTCTTCTCATCTCCTTCTCCACCAAAAATACCAGCAAAGAGGGGGTTTTGAAAGCTCAAAAATATCAACAACTTATATCCTTTGCAAGTAAGTGATTTAGATAGGCTTTCTTGATGATTTTTGCATTTTTAGGACTCTTGTAACATAAGCTTTCTAATAAAGGGACTATTTTGCAAAATGGATGAAAGTATAGGGTTTTTCCATGAGAGCATTTATGTTGTTAGCTGAAATTTTATGGAAGAAAATGAATCTTGGTTGTTAAATAAACAACTTTTGTGAAGTGGTGTTCATGAAAAACACCTAAAGGGACTATTTTCTGAAGTCTCTAAAATAGGTTGAAAATGTGTGAAATAATTGAAATTGTAGTTGCTATAGTTATAAAAAGAATTTGGCTAGGCTTGGTAAGGGAGGAAATTTGATAAAAATTGATTTACGAGCCTAGGGGTAAAATAATAATTTTTGTGAAAGTCTAGGGCAAATGGTCATTTTGCCAAAGTATGAATTGTGGAATGTTTTAAATTAATATAATGATTAAATTAGTGAATTTTATCATTAGATATCAAGAAAATTGAGATTTGGACTTAAATCAGGAAGTATGAGGTTATGGACTAAAATGGAGTAATTAGTCAAAATTGCATTCGAGATAAGTCTGTGTGACTAAATAAATATGTTGTCCATGTTATTGTTAATATACTTGAAATCTATTTTGCTATGATTTTATTGAATTATATGTTAATGGAGTTATGTATGAGAAAGTGATGCCAAATGTTAATAACATTTTTATGATGATTGAATACATTGGGAATTTGATGGGATATGATATTCCATTGAAACGAGTAAGTTGTATGTAACTAATGCAACTTAGTTGTATTTATGCATTGAATATTTTATTATGTATATAATTCTTGAATGTACCTATGAGAAATATACGGTGAGATTTAATGTGGTAAAAATTCCCGGTTGAACCCTAGGAATAGATCAGATATCCTTTCCATGGCATTTGGGTGTTATGGATGTGTGCTAGTGCAAGACATGTTTGCGACATGCATCGGCTACATTATGAGAGCCAGTGTAAGACCATGTTTGGAACTTGGCATTGGCATTAAGACGAGAGCTAGTGTAAGACATGTTTGGGACATGCATCGGCCTCGAGATATGCAAGCTAGTGTGAGACCTGTCTGGGACATGGCATTGGCTTGACATGTGTCAGTGTAAGACTTGTCTGGGACATGGCATCGACTTAGATGTGTGAGCCAGTGTAAAACCATGTTTGGAACATGGCATCGGCATCGTACCCTATGTTTGAGGCTTAGTGATTTTCCTGTAGTATTCCAAATGGTTCAATGGGAAATTTACAGTTTAAGTCGAAATGATAGAGCTTATGGCTATGTTGTGAGTTGTATAGGTACATACATGAAATTTATGAGATGTGAACTCAATTCATGTTGTATGATTAGTAAGGAATGAATATGAGCATGTTGAGTAACACAGGTATGTATGCCAAGCTCGTGAGAAGTGATTTCAGTTTATGATGTACATTTGGTGATGATATACATGGGTAATTCATGCCTATGAGAATGATTTTCTGATGACCTTGTGATTATAGGTCTATACTTATGATGTATAAATATGTATTTTTACCAATATGGTGAAAATGAATTAATAAGGTGTGATAAACTTAGTATCATTAATTTACACTAAAATAGTTTTGGACAGCAGCAGTAGTCCGACCATAAAAATCCACCACAAATTTTGAAAATTGAGTTATAGGCTGAATAAAATATGAAATTAAATCTTAATGAGTCTAGTTTCACATAGAGGAAACGGTGCATGCAAGAGAATTTCATATTATGAGATATTCGAATTTTTGTGAGACAGAGTTAGAATGATTTCAAAATCCCCTGTTCTTATTTGAGAAAATCATTGAAAATTGTAAAAAAATAGTTATGGGCTATAATTTATATGCTTAGAATTATTAATGAGTCTATTTTCTAGAGAAATAGAGGGAACATCATCCGAGTCCTGTATTATGGGATAATTAATTTTTAGTGAATAGGGGTCAGAACTGTCGGATAGCGAAATAGAGGTGACTTTAATGAATAAGCTATACTTATTGGATAAACCAAAAATTCTGAAAATTTTATGGTAAAACTATATGTGAGCCTAGTTTTTGGGAAAATTAGAGGATCTTAATTTGGAGCTTCATAGCTTTAGATATAAGTAATTTAGTGGCTATGACTCGTGAAAATAGCTTGACCTAAATGTGGGTAAAAAGGCAATTAAGATTGTACATCCTTGAGATCATGTTGTAAGAATTGGTGGAAGCATATTGATAAATTACTTATTATTCTCATACGGACTTACTAAGCTATAAAGCTTACCCTTTCCTTTCCATTTCTTTAGTGTTGTCAGGTCAGCTCGGGGTTGGAGATCGTCGAAGGCAACATCACACTATCAAGCTATCACCTTTGGAGTATTGATACATATGTTAGTTTTTTCAAGTGAGTGGCATGTATAGAGGCTCAGTTTTATAATATGTGTTATTATGACTAGCCAAATGTATTGGCCTATATTGAGTTATTTGTATATGGCCATGAAGTGTGGCTCATATTGATTATGGTTTGTGAACTTATCTATCTATGCTATGTTCTAATACTTGTGATGTGATGAGGTGATTATGCTTGTTGGCCATATATGGTTGGTGTCATGAATTATGTGCATGATGAATGCTTTATGACCAATCGAAATGGTCATGGCCATGAATTAAATGTGTAATATGGAAATAAGATGATAATTATGAAAATTTGGTAAAGGTGGTCATTAAATGACAAGGCTAATGAATAAGTATTGTTGTGTCTTGACTTGATATTATATAAGTATGTGAAATGTGTGAACGTTAGCATGTTAATATTATGAATGTGTCTTAATATGGGATGCTAAATCATTAAAATGATGTCATGATATGTGTCCTTGGTGGGTTTCAAGATGTGAAGGATTAAGGGTAATATAAAGGCTTGGAAAATAGCCTAAATGTTAGCCACACGGGCTGAGACACAGTGATGTGTCTCAACCGTGTGAGGAACACGGCCTTAGCACACGGGTGTATGGCTTGGTCATGTGGTTCAAATTGTTTACTGACGTCATAAACAGAGAGTTACACAGTCTGAGGACACGGGCGTGTCCCTATGTCCACATGGGCGAGTGACCTTGTTTCATGGAAAAATTTTCTAAGTTTTCCCAAAACTTTCCAAGGTTCTCGATTTAGTCCTGGACCTCTCCCAATGCATGTCTTGGGCTTCGTAGACCCAAGTAGGGGATGGTTTGCATGTGTATCATTTGTATTAAATTTGAATGAAATTTTGTAGCCCGGTCTTGCATGATTGGTTGTGTTTAAGTCTGGTAACACCTCATACCCTGTCCCTGCGTAGGACACGGGTAAGGAGTGTTACACACAACCGAGTAAAGAGATCATGTGTAGTACACAGCTATGTGGCAGCCCAAGTCCCAGGCCGTTTTCCCTTAATTGTGCCTTCAAAAACAAGTTTACTAAAATGTGCTTACTTAGACATCAAGTAACCCATTTACCAATAATTAAACCTACTCAAAACACAATTAAAAAAGGTCGAAACATGCCAAAAAAATACAACCTAAGTGCCTAACCAATCTGTCCTCATTGACACCATAATTTAATAAACAAATCTATCCACAATTCATACTAAATAAGTTGCATTCAAACTTATAGATTCATATATAAAAACACTTACCAAACTTACCATTTCATTCTACCTATACACACTCAATCCTACCATAATTCAAACCTTTCAAAAATATTTATATCAACTAACCAAAAACCATAGCTATATACACATTTCATCCCAAACACCAAAAGCACATAGATAAGTAATTTAAAACCAAGTTTAAGAAATTTTACAACAACCAAATATGTAACCCATAAAAATATATGTTCAACATCAATACAAAACACACCTATTACATGCCATATAACCCAAAGATAAACATATCAAAAACTACCAAAATGATATCTGGATAGTATGACTCTTTGAGTTGATCCGATCACCCCATTCTACAAAAAAATGTATCTATAAGAAAATAAAAGAAAAATACACGAGTAAGTTTCAATAGAGCTTAGTAAGTTCAATGGTTAAAATGATAAAACTTACAGTAGAAACATTGCAACTACATTAACAAGATTAACAAACAATAATTCTTGTCAACCACAGTCATTTAACAGGTGAGTTTATACATATCCACATACAAGTAACTTATTGTAATCAATCACATGAGATCATCCAATATCAAATTTCGATAATATCAAAAACATCATGAAATTTACTATGCAAAGCAGTAACAAATCATAGATCACTGGAAATTTGCCTGATGAACGATATAACAAATACGAGTACATAGTCATTCAAACAAAACTCACCGAAAAGCTCAAACGAGCCAATCCAACTAAAAACACGCCTCGGCACCAAGTGCCAAGCCCGAAGACTTTACATCCGCCCCTGGTAACACGCCAGAATCATTGTAAATATAACACGATAGTCCATAATCATCATCTCATCACAATCCAATCTCATACCATGCATAATATAACCTCTTGGCATGCCAATTGTACTTTATCCTACGTTCATCTAGCTCAAATCACATCACCGTTTAACAACGTTGGAACAATTTCTTTCTCAATTCATAATAGTTAATAGAAGCACAATTATACCAAAAATATTCCAAAAACCAATTTCACAATCAATATAATATTTCAAATTATTCTAAATTAAACCAGACAAACTTACCAGGGTTAAACTATAAAAACAGCAAAAGTTAGGCATTATTATGCAACTTTCCCTTTTCCTCTGTTATCTACTTATTCTTGATCTATAATATAATTTATTTCAATTATTAGTCTCAATTTCATATACTAATAAATTTAATACATATGACTTCTTATTTACAATTTTACACATTTGCCTCAAACTTTTACATTTTATACAATTTGGTCCTTAAGACCAAAACAAACTTATTCCTACAATAAAATCCTATACCCATGTAACTGAATTTTTATCCATCTTATTACAACCCTTAAATTTCAAAAATTCACAATAGAACCAAGCCAACTTGAATATTTTACCTAATTAGTCCCTAAACTCAAATTTACTATAAATCACTTTACAATTTAATCATATCTAATAACCAAACTTCCAACAAAATCAACTACCATAAAAAAAATTCAAAATCATCAATGGTAAATTTCTAAACATTTGACAGTTTCACAAATTAGTCCTTAAACTAGCTAGATATCAATACAATGATCACAAAAACATGAAAATCATCAAAAACATGTAAGACATAACTTACATGCAAGCATGACCTCAAACCAAAACTCCCTAAGTCTTCCAATGGAGGTTCAGACAATATAAAAGAAAAACTGAAGAAGATGATACAGTGTTTTACATTTTCTTTACTTGATTTTACCATAATTACAAAATTGCCATTATTAACACATTTTAAATTTATTTCCTATATACTTACCGTCCACTAAATAAGGAAATGTTTTAATTGCCATATTAAGCCATCCTATTTTATTTAAATACCCAATTGGCTCTAAATCACTAATAATAATTGGATTTTGCAAATTTTAAGATTTAATCCTTTTTCTTTAATTAATCTATCAATTATCAAAATTTCTTAACCAAATTTTACTACGAAACTAATGACCTCGCAAATATTAAATAATTAATATTTACAGACTAACACGTCAGAATCGTGGTCTCGAAGCCACTATTTCCAACACCACTAGAAAATGAGTTGTTACGAATGACTAGTAGGTATTTTGTTATGTTTGATGGTGATTCATGTGCTATTTGTGATAAGAAAAAAAAATCTAGTCAAACCATAGAGACTGTTCATATGACCCAAAATAGGATATTTCCTCTTGATGTCTCCAATGTAGTGAGTAAGGCCTTAATGGTTAGGAAGGACAATGAGGCTAATTTGTGGCATTTACGTTATTGGCATTTGCATCTAAAAGGCTTGAAACTTCTTAGTAAAAAAGAGATGGTTTTGGCTTGCCAAAAATTGGTGAACTTGATTTTTGTGAAGGATGTGTTTATTGAAAGCAGAACAGGAAGTCATTTCCTATTGGAAAATCATGGCGGGCATCTAATTGTGTTAAACTTGTGCATACTGACTTATGTGGGCCCATGAAAATAGAGTCACTTGGTGAAAGTCATTATTTTTTATTGTTTATAGATGACTACAGCCGCATGAGTTGGGTTTATTTCTTGAAATTCAAATCTATAAACTTTGAGTTGGTGGAGAAGCAAAGTGGGAAAAGCCTAAAAGCACTTTGAAGTGATCATGGTGGTGAATTTTTATCTAACGATTTTAATTTTTTTATAAAAATGGCATTCTTAGGGAACTTATAGCACCATACTCACCAGAACAAAATAGAGTTACAAAGTGAAAAAATTGTATTATTGTAGAAATGGCCAGAAGCTTGTTGAAAGTAAAAAACTCTCAGATCAATTTTGGGGAGAAGCAGTTGCAATAACATGTATCTCTTAAACATCTCACCAACAACAGTTGTTCTTAATAAGACACCTTATGAAGCTTGGATGGGTAAGAAACCTCAGGTAAGCCACTTAAAAGTCTTTGGTTGTATAGTGTATGCTTTAGTTACTTCTCGATCTAAGCTTGATAAAAATTCTAAAAAATGCTTTTCATTGTCTATAGTCTTCAATCTAAAGCATCTTGTCTATATAATCCTATAAACGGAAAATTGATAATTAGCAGGGATGATGTATTTAATGAAGAAGCGGATGTGAAATTGAGTTATGAAAAGGGAGGCTTGGAGAATAAAGCTCCAACAAATTTTGATGTCGAACAGCCTACAAACTCAATTCCTTCCTCTCCTAATGCTACTACAAGTTCTAGTTCAGACAAGTTCTAATATTTAAACTAATATTAAGTGGCATTATGTGGTTGGATTGTACTATGAAAAGACAGGTTATATTAATAGATAATCAAAACATATCCTTACTCGAATCAGAATTGAGCAAATTGATCGAAAGACTAATATCTCATCTACCGAGTCCAATTGGAGAGATACCTTGTCTTGGGTATAGGAGTGGATGAAACCTAGAACATAGAGTCTATGTGACTAATTGAACTAACAGTACATTAAGCAGGACCCAAGTAAAATAGATCCTAGACCGGTTTATGGATTTATTCATTTGTGATGTTCACAGTGTGGTATACCATAATACCGAGTGGGTGATGGACTATATATGTATGACTCATATGATTTTATGTAAATGAAAGCCTAAGTTCAAATAGATAAGAAACATGTTAGCTTTGATGTCCTAAGCTTTTGATATAACAACATTTAAGACAAATTTTATATGTATTATATTTCCTAAGTCATTTGGTCAAAATATGGTTAAATTTTTATCAAACATTTTCAAACCTTTTTAAATATTTTCAATAAACTCAAAACATGTTTTAAATGTATTTTAATTTATCTAAATATTTTTAGGTTAATAAAAAGTGTTATAAGGTGTTTAAAATATTTTTAAGGAACTTTTATATGTAAGTCTAGAGACATACGACTATATGTCTTGGGACATGAAAACTCTAAAGCAAAAATCTACTTCAGGAGTTGCATGTCTAAAGACATTGGACTATATATCTAGAGATATTTTGCGGAATATCCTCTGGTTGTCACACCATCTCTATGGATTCTATCCTTTCTTTACTTTGTATTATTTCTACCATTTATTCCTACTATTGATTTTTCCTTTTACCATATTTCTACAAGGTAGTTTTTCTACCTACCCTTTTGCTGATCTTTGAACATTTTTCTTTTAATGACCATTTCAACACTGTTAATCTAGGGCAACTCCCCCTCTTACCATAATCCCGAAGGACTTACTAGCATCCCAACTGTTAGGACAACTTATTGCGGTCCCTCACCTCTCTGGCAAACTAGAGATTGCTTAACTTAATTAGTGGTCGATCTACTTCTTTGTAATCCATTTTAGTCGAATTACATTACCCTAAAACATAGTACGCCCTCCTGTTACGAGTCGCTATAACCTATCGTACTCAGCCAATTCTCATGTAATGGTTATTTGGGTTCACAAATTCTCTTTCATATTGTATCCCCACATAACTAGCATTTTGGTTGACACGTCTTTAATGGTTTCCCCCTTAAAGAGGAATAGTCTTAACAAGCATACCTGTCACTTGTGTTAGCCCTCTTAGTTCTTTCCTATCTTAGGTCCCGAGTTGACCCCTTTTATCCTAAGTCCCTTTTGTTGGTACTAAGGCATTTTGATCATGACACCATAGCATTTTTCAGTTATGGTCTTACTCATTTTGATCATGACACCATAGCATCTTTCAATTATAGTCTTACTCATTTTTATCATGATGCCATAGCATCTTTCAGCTATGGTCTTACTTATTTTTATTATGATGCCATAGCATCTTTCACCTATGGTCATACTCATTTTTAGGCATATAGCGTCCGATCGGTCTCATGGCCTAACCATGACATTTTATTTAATTTCCCCATTGCAACCCAACCATTCCTCCATTAACCATCTTAACATTAATGCTTGAACACCACAGTGTCCCCTTTGCAAGCCCGATGCTTTGCTCATCATCAGTGAACACAAAAACACCGTATGACAGTATCTAACAGGATCACCTATTCTTCTCATCCTAACTTTGTCTAATCTCGGAGAATACCCTTTTTCATAATTCATATGTGTTATATGCATTTATGAATAAACACTATGGAATCATACATTCTAAACTAGGATGACGAATACTCATGTACCCATGCAAACTTTCAACATACTTAGCATTTTAGGGTGGTGTGCAGGTACTCATTTGATGCTACTTTATCTTCCTAACTTATCTGCTTCAAACGCTAAAGCTTTATTTCCCATGACAACAGCTTGTTAGATTATCTATTTTCTCGACTCAAAACTCATGATCTCTTCTCCAGGCTAAGCTTTCTATAATCATTCCGTCTTTGGAGCAAAGAAAAAGATGAATAAAAGGAAGAAAATAAAATAGAATTGAGATGAATCCTCCCCTGGAAGTCACCTCTTAGCTATTTATAACCTTTCACTTACGGTCTTAAACCATGTAAAATCCACCTGTTAACAATCATTGTGTCTCCCACTAAGAGACTGATTGGTTCTAATCCAACCGAATCAAACTTGTTTTTCAACCCTATCCAATTTCAATTACTATCTTTTCCTGATCTTCTAGTAAGGACCGCCAGCTTATGGTCTTTTTCAATTTAACCCCTAATGTTTCTAATTTCTGAGTTTAAAAGGAATTGGGTGTGGCAACTTTCCCTCCCTAGTAATTTTTGTCCTCGAAATTTTCTTTCATACTTAACTGATGAGGTGGACTTAGAGAAACTCTTCTTCATTCCCACCTTTGTAGAGTTCATGTGAGTAACCACCGCTCACTTTTACCCAAATCCTCAACTTGGTTCTCTTTTCTTGCATTTGTGTTGTCTTACTTCGTCCAACTTGCGGATCCTCTCAAGCACTTAACGAATATGAATACATGTTTATTGTCAAGTATCTAACCTTTCTGTCGTTAGACTTATCCTAGTCCATAACTTCCTTTAACTCTAAATTTTGGCGAATGCACTCTGATAAACACAATCTGTATATCATCCTCTTGTCTCAAATTTTGACGAATAATCCCACAGGTCCTAAATTCATTTATGTGCTAATCCTGCCCATCTTAATAGGCCAGTTCCTTTCCTCTCACAAGATAGTTAGGCTTGCCCATGGAATGTTGTCATCTTTACTTCAGTGGAATATAATAGTTATTACTCGATTTCCAGTGTTCTACTCTAATGGTGACGAAAGCTTATCAATCTTATTCAAAAAGACTTGTCACTAAACAATATTGTGATTTGTTCTTTTGGGAAACGACTGGTTGATATCCTTACCTTGAAAATTCTAAAAGATTTCTCTTCATCCTATGTTAATAGGTTTTCTCCATATATTGGTAGTTCCGAATGGTTACTTACCATTTATTAAATTTTTGTAACTACCCTTACACACTTTTGGGTTATAAATAACCTAGAACAGCAATAGGGAAGTTCATAAGCCTACCGTCCCTTGACTCAACTAATCTTCATTTTATCTTTCATCTATTTTCTTCCTATCTTCCTTTTTTTTTCCCTTATACATTTCCTAGGGTATAGTTCTCTCATTAATCCAGAGTTAAGATCTTGAACACAGTCCCTCTATTTTTTTTCCTTCCTTATTGGTCCACTAATTAAATCCTCAATAAAGGACACAAGTAAGGAAAAAATTCATAACTTACAACGATACACCTATCGAATATAATATGGTAGGTTACCTGTTATCCTGGGAAGTCAGTTTCCCCCTACTTTTGTTCCTAGTGTGGATCAAGAGAAAGGTCATCTAAGTAACACTAATAATTTCTTCATTTACCCCTAGAGGAAATTTTCTATAGTAGGAGATTATACGTCACAATCTTTGGTCAACCTAGAACAGGGTAAGTTTTAGCCTCAAAAACTAGGGAGGTTCCTTCCCTCAACTTTCCAGTTTCTCCCCAAGGCTCGACTCATCGCAAATCTTACTGTAACACCACATGAAAACCATGTCAGCATCACTCACTACCCTACTACATTAGCCTTCGTGTTCCCTCCAAGTATTGATAGGGTGGCTACATCATTACCTGCCCTTCAAAAGTGGAAGCGGAACTAGGCGGATTGAACCCAAGGAGGTCACCCATCTTAGTAAACTACGTTGCATACAACTCCCTAGATTCATAGTAATTTGTCCGCTAGAGTTGGGGGTTTACCTATGCCCTTCCAACTCAAAAATCTAAATTTAAACCTTTAAAGGCTTGGAAAAAGGGTCAGAATATGGCGTTGGATTCGGAAGCTGCACCTTGATGAAAAGGTACAATTACAAAATGAAGGGTTTCTAAGCCCTAAAGGTTGGTACTACCAAAACCAAGTTCGACTTCCAAGTGTACCTTCTTCCATACCCTATTCGTATGGTTTCTAACCAACTCATCACAAGGTTCTTCCTTGTTTGGTTTCAAATTCACAACCATTCCTACATTCTTTCAAAGGGCTCAGCCAAAAGAAGGCAAAAGACTCATTCATCAAATTATGATACTTTACCTTTTTTGTATCTCTTCCTTCATAAAATTTCCTTTCTCTAGTAATTGTACCTTTTCAATAATATATCTATTTATCCTTACTTTATGTCCTCTCTATTCATCTTTATTCATTTTCATTTCTATCTGCCAATTTAGGCAAATATATATATACTTACCACTTAGTAACTTAATAACATAAGGACTCAAGGGACTCATTCAGATCAGTCGTCATGCACATAAGGGTGCTCTTTCAATTCTTACATCTAAAGGGTCGACTAAACTATGCTCTGATACCACTTAATGTGTAACACCCTTACCCAACTCATTCGTTAGATACTGGTATGGGGCGTCACAACTAAACCTGTTTCATGGCAAGATTAAAACTCATTATATTAAAATCAAACTGTATTACCTATTTATAAAATAAACTTACATCAAAGACAAAAATTTCTAAATAAAGTTTGTTGTCCCAACTCCGGACTCTAAGGAAACTACATAATTACATTATATTCAACCTCCTTCCTATGTACATGACACTTTACAATGGAACTCCTTGATTCAACAAGGTCTAGCTTGGTCCCTTCCCAAGTTCCTTAATCTGCAATTTCTGCAACTGTAGATCAAACCCCTATAAGTTTGGATGAACTTAATGAGTTTTTTCATTACACGAAAATAAACCTCATCTTACAAAGGTTTAAATGGAAAAAACTAAATACAAATTACTCCCTTCTTATGCAAGTAAATTCTCTTAAACCTATGTAGCAGACTTTATCTTATTCTCGATCTTATCTATTAGCAGATAGATCACTGAGTGGTTACCTTCTGACCATGATATCAGCTTTCGTTCAGCCTTGACAATTCCTCTAATTGTCACACTAGCTCTGTAATACCCCGAAAATTTTTACAGTAAAATATTATCCGTGATATAATAAAATAAGGAAATAAAGTGACATAAAGGGAATTTTTGAGTGATGTCAATATTGAGAATTATATTATGATATATTAATTCAAGAAAGGACTAAATTGCAAAGATGAGAAAAGTCTTGTTGCACAAAAGTAAATACTCAAAATTTAAGGGGTTGAAAGTGTAAATATAAAAAAGTTGAAGGACTAATGGTGCAAATATTTTAAAGGTGGAATGATCTAGAAACCAAGAAAATTTGATGAATTAGGACCAAATTGAATAGGTAAAAAAATTATGAGGGACTAAATCGCAATTTTACCAAATTAAGTGATGACTCAAAGATGAAATTCTAAAAGATCATGAAGGGCAAAATGGTCAATTAGTAAGAGAGAGAATTCTAGAATGTAATGATTATGTTGATGATATTTTAAATTAATTAATTAGATAAATATTATTTTAATATTTTATGAGATGTTTATTATTATATTATTATTTATTTAGTATAAAAGGAAGGAAAGATGAAGAATTATCAACACATTTCCTTTCCCATGCAAACTAACGTAAGATAAGAAGAAGAAAAGAAGTTTGCTTTCTTTACAATTTAGTCCTTCCACCAAAAATTCATTATTTTCACCTAAAAATTGAAAGAATTTTCATAGCCATCAAGAGAGAAAGATAGCAAGGAGATGATGGGGAGCTAGAATATCAAGTTGGATTCAAGAAATCGAAGCTGGAGGAGAGAGAAAAATCAAGTTAAAGATTGAAGTCAATAAGAAAAGGTAAGTACATCAAGATTTCAATATGCTTTTAAGTTTGTTATTATTGATAAATCATGGAAATAATGTTATAGTAGAGTTTTCTTACATAAGTTCCTATGTTCTTGATATGTTAGTGAAGAAAAAATAAGAGAAAGTGATGAGAAATGGTGTAGAAAAAGAAAATAAGGATGTTATAACATGGTAATTAATATCTTGTACTAAAACAGTTTTGGACAGTAGCAGTAGTCTAAATTTAAAAATCATCAAAAATTGTAGAAATCTAATTATAGGATTAATAAGATATGAAATTAAATCTTATTAAGTCTAGTTTCTTATAAAAGAAATTATGTAAGCAATGGAATTCTAAATCATGAGATATGATGAATTTTGTGAGACAAGGTCAGAATGATTTCGGGTTCCCCTGTTCTGAATTTGTAAAATCATAAAAAAATTGGATAAAAATAATTATGGGATTAAATTTATATGTTTAGAATCCTGAATGAGTCTATTTTCAATAGAAACAAATATGAACATCATTCGAATTCTGTACAAGGAGATAATTAATTTTTAGTGAAGAAGGGTCACAACTGTCAGACAGCAGAATAGGGGTAACTTTAAAGAATAAACTGTACTTATTGACTAAACCAAAAATTTTGAAAATTTTATGGTAGTAATATATATGAGTCTAGTTTCAGGGAAAATTATTGGATCTTAATTTGGAGTACTATAGCTCTAGATATAAATAATTTAGTGACTATGACACAGATGGACAGCTTGAATATTCATAAAAGTAAATAATAAAGATTATATATAATGTTACTTACAAGTGTGCTACATACATCAAGGATGTGGAATGGAGAGGAGGAGGAGGAAAACATATATGAATATTCATTAAGCATGGCTAATTTGCATATTTTAGGCTTAGGGACTAAATTAAATAAAAGTAAAACTTTATGGGTAATTTTGTAAAATGTCAAAATGACCAAATTGCATGAAATGGATTATTTTATTATTTAAATTACAAAATTGAATGAAATTATTAATTTAGTTCAAGATCGGGGGAAAACATGTTTTAGGGATTAAATTGAAAAGTGTTGAAATTATGGAAAATTATGATATTTTATAGAATTCATGGACTGTTATCAATATATATGAGAATAATAGCTGGAAATAAGGATTAAATTGCAAGAATTTTATTTTCCTGACCCTAAGGACGAAATCATCATTAATTAAAAGTTTAGGGGCAAAATGGTAAGTTTGCCTAGAGCATTAATTAAATGCATTAGAAGATGAAATGAATGAAAATGATGATCAAATTTATTTATAAAGATCCGGACGACTCAAATATGAGACTTGATCGTGGAAAAGAAAAGATATCTAATTAATGAAATTATAAACACAAACAAGCAATGAGGTAAGTTTGTGTAGCTTGAATTATATTTTAAATACTTGAAATATGTGGTTATGTGATGAAAATATGATTTGAATGTTCAATTCATGATATTTGATGAAATATTAATAATACTCGATATAAATTGAAAATAAATCCCAGTTGAATGAAAGGAAAATTCGATGGATCTCTGAAAAGGAATTGACGGTAAAAAGGATCTAGCCTGACGGTGATCCTATTCGATATAGCCCTCCGAAGAATACGTGTAAAATGGATTTAGCCCGGACGGGTAATCCGAATTAGGTCTCAATTTAGCTGACGGTAATTCAGATCAAGCTTATTAGAGTAATTGTCGTTGCGAGGATTTAGCTTTGACCGGTAATCCCGACAATACTCTATGAGTTTATATTACTGAGGATTTAGCCGGTGGTAATCCCTTTGTAAGGATGAGGTTCATGGAGTGTGCTCTCGATATGAAATGTGTAAGACCATGGTTGAAAGATACCATGGCAACTGATATGAAATGTGTAAGACCATGGTTGAAAGATACCATGGCAGCCTGATATGAAATGTGTAAGACCATGGTTGAAAGATACCATGGCAACCTAATATGAAATGTGTAAGACCATGGTTGAAAGATACCATGGCAACCTGATATGAAATGTGTAAGACCATGGTTGAAAGATACCATGGCAACGTGATATGAAATGAACAAGACCATGGTTGAAAGATACCATGGCAACATGACAGAAAATGAGTAAGACCATAGTTGAAAGACACTATGGCATCATGTCAAAGATAAATAAGACCGTGGATGGGA
The DNA here is from genome assembly GCF_025698485.1 of Gossypium arboreum. Taxonomy (NCBI): domain Eukaryota; kingdom Viridiplantae; phylum Streptophyta; class Magnoliopsida; order Malvales; family Malvaceae; genus Gossypium; species Gossypium arboreum. The sequence continues at coordinate 97,471,745 of NC_069071.1, read as the reverse complement.
GACGCTCTAACATCTGTTGAACAATTGATATTCAGGTAATATGCATCAGATGACGAATGGTTATATGAAATAATTATGAAGATAGATAAACTAAATAAGTATAAGTACATGGAATATAATTTATGTTAAGTTTGATATAAGCTATTACCGGAATAAATATACATAAAATATATGGAAATGATGGAGCATGAAATATTGATATAATGAAATGAATGATATATGCTTATGAAGAAACGGTAAGAGCATGATATGTTTCATGACATGTACATATATGATTATCTTTGATATATTGATACAAGGAAATTATGTAAGTTGAGACTATTATTAAACTCAAGTGCGATATGTCGAGAAAATAGATATATCAATGTTGAATTTATATGAGATATGTGCAAGTATACTAACAATGTTGATGTTTGATGCTTATACAAGTGTCAAACTGTTGATTGAATGGTAATATATTTATTTATATGATGCATTGAATCGGTAAGTATTTAAATTTTTTTTTGTGATCTGTAAATGGTAGTAATGCTTCGAAACCTTGTTCTGGCAGCGAATACGGGTTAGGGGTGTTACAAGCTCTACAGACTTTATCATTTCTTTACTTTGTATTCTTTCTTCGATTTATTCCTAGTGTGAATTATTCCTTTTATCATGTTTCTATATGGTAATTTTTCTACCTACCCTTCTGCTAATCTTTGAATATTTTTCCCTAAATAACCATTTTAACTCTGTTTAGTTCAGGGTGACTTCCCATCTTACAATAATCCTAATGGACTTATTAGTATCCCAACTATTAGGATAACTTATTGTGGTCCCCCGCCACTCTGGTAAACCAAAGTTTACTTATTTTAATTAGTGATCGGACTACTTCTTTGAAATCTGCTTTAGCCGTATTATATTACCTTAAAACATAGTATGCCCTCCTATTACGAGTCATATGACCTATCGTATACTCAGCCAACTCTCATGGAGTGGCCATCTAGGTTCACGATTTTTCTTTTATACTATATCCCCATATAACTAGCATTTTGGTTGACACTTCCTTAATAGTTTCCCTCTTAAAAGGGAATAATCTTGACAAACATACCTATCACTTGTGTCAGCCCTCTTAGTTCTTTCCTATCATGGGTCCCAAGTTAACCCCTCTTATCCCAAGTCTCTTTTGTCGAGGTGCTTATGATCTTGACTCTAACCTACCAGCTTCACTAAACATCTCCCAGCGATTCTTAACGAAAATCCTTACTGTAGTCCTTTATTTACTCTCTTTTAGCTTACTTATACACTAAACACTACTAGCACGGCAATTCACATGTTTGGTTCCCGTCAAGTTACCATATTTATGCCTTTATGACTTCTATGATTATTGTTTTAATGGACCATTTTCCTATTTACTTTCATTTTACTTATTCAATTGATTTCCCGATAGTTTGCTGGCTCACTATCGTTTTTCATTACTTACCTTCTCTTCCAACCCCTTTTTTTACTTGTGAGAATTCTTATAATTACGATCTTGATCTTCCATCCATGTTTATTATCCTAGAAGACTCTCTATGCTCTTATAGTTGAGTCATGGTCTTACACAATATACCCCTATGTTTAATGTCGTGGCTGACTCCATTGGTTTTCATACTCTAACTATGGTCCTACACCTCGGAACCTTGTGTTTACAATCCCGGTGGACTATCTCCTATTTATTGTCCTGTTGGACTATCTCATGTTTAGTGTCCCAGTGGACAATCAAAGGATGCCATAGTGTCTTTCAACTAAGGTCTTCGTCCTATTTACATTCTACCATGCTTTAATTTGATGCCATAACGTCTTTCAGTTATGGTCTTACTCATTTTTATCATGACGCCATAGCATCTTTCAATAATGGTCTTACTCATTTTTTTATCATGGCTCAATGTCATCTTTTAGCTATGATCTTACTCATTTTTATCATCACGCCAAAACATCTTTCAACTATGGTCTTACTCATTTTTAGGGGTATAGCCTTTAATTGGTCCCATAGCCTAGCCACAAAATTTTATTTACACACTATTGCAACCCAACCATTCCTCTATTCATCGTCTTAACCTTGATGCTCGAACACCGCAGTGTCCTCTCTACAAGGCCTGGAGCTTCGCTCATCACAGATGCACACAGCAACACCATAGGCAATATATAACAGGATCACCTGTTCTTCCCATCCTAACTTCGTCTACCAGCGAAGGCCCCTTTTCATAATTTATATGCAATATATACATTTATGGATAAATTGATAAGGTTTTAGTTGAGTCATAAAAACTCAGAAGGGTTCTAATTTAGTCGTAAAAGCAAGGTTATATATATCTTCTCATTGAAAGGTATTGATTTTTACAATAAATTGAGAAATAGCTAGTGGTAGAAAGCTAAGGTAGTGGAGGTGGATAATTAGGGTCGAACCACTATAAATCAAAGTGTCCAAGCTTTTCTTTCATTTTCTTATCATTTGGAAAAGTTTGTAGAGATTTTTAAAATACCTATTCACCCCCCCTCTTGGTATTTTTAAGCCTAATAAAATCGAAAGTTGGCATGTTGGGTATACAACTTCTGCATGATGTAACATCATTTCACAATAATGGAATTCATAGCCTAATAAAAGGTAATGATATCCTCTCATCAGCATTACAAAATAGATAGAAAGTAATATGGTCATGGGTCATTTGTCTTAGAGATAAATGATTCAATTACTATTTATTAGTAATTGACTTTTCATAAATAAAAATGTAATATTACCGTGAGATAAAATAGGATCATATTGGGAGAACGAATTTATCCCAAACAGATTAAGAATATTCTATGAAGGTAACACACTTATGAAAATATTATTGGACGAGCACTTAATGAGTAACATTTGTAATGGTATATAAGAAGGGAGAGTTCAGTCATGATACTTTAGTGGAATGACTTTATGACTAAATAATGTTGTAATTAATAGGTGAAGAGCTAGAACTTAATTACAAATTATTTTAACTCTAATTATATATGTTCAATTGGTCCATCCACTAACTCGAGATATCTAGAAAAGAATTGCCTGTAGAACAAATAATATGGAATGAATGAAAACAATAAAATAACATAAATCGACCACATGTATCACTATCCATGATGAATACATTTTCTTACTAAGTATAAAAGATTACTTAGAAATTAATTCAAATTCTTCAAATTATTATTTAATTCATTGTAATTAAATAATTGAAGTTCAAAGTAAGAATTAAATTAATTAGTCATTATGTATTTATTGAATAAGGCGTTAAAGATATTTCCTCATAGATTTTAATACAATAAAGTTGTCATGATTTTAACGGAATTAGAATTGGGTTGAGAAAATGATTTAATTTAGAAACTAATCTAGTTAGTTAATTAATTAATTAATTAATTAATATTTTAAGAAATAGAAAATAATTATTGGGTTCGATAAATTGTAAATGTTAGATAAAAATTTAGTTAACATATATAATTATACCCAATACATTAAAGGCCCAATTGAGCTTTGTTACAAAGATGAAGCAGCAAGCCCTAGTGTATTTTAAGGCATGTTGCCGGCCCTATAACTTCTATTTAGAATAGAAGTTGTTATTTTTATTAAAATATTATTATTTAATTAGACCTTATCCAAACATATGTCTTGTATCGTTTCTCTATAAATAGAACTGTGTTGAATTATTTACACATACCTATTAAGCATCATTATTCTATTAGAAAATAATGAAAATTTATTTACAGAATAAATTCTATTTTCCAAAAAAAATGCATAGTCTCTGATTATAGAGTGGATTAAATTTCTTACTAAAAATTAAAAAAGTTTTCATTCTATGCGATTGGTTCATGTTGTTTGAGCTCACACTCAAAACAAGTTGTGATTCGAAAATAGTAAAGGTTATTTGGTAGAAAATTGAGATCGATTTAACCATTTCATCCAAAACACAAATATAAATTTAATTAAGGGTTTATTACTATAACAATCATAATACTTGTTTTAAATAAAGTCCAGAAAACAATGTTTTCTAATATGATCAACATCGCAAGTTCTTTACCTATCTCTTTGTTGCGTTTTGGATGATATGGAAAACTCTGTTCAATTAGGTGGACCCTGAGCCTAATCGGGCGAATAATCGCATCAATAGGCCTGCAGTGAACATTATGGATGCATTTCACTCCGCTAAAGCTGGAAATTACCACATTGATCGAGGTTAACGGTTAAGTAATGATGCTCTCATTGTCGCGAGGGATACAAATATTTCCTGGAAAATAGTCATTGGATAGAACCAGTGGATCTTATGGCGTTGCAGCAGGTCTTGCTATCAATGGAGAGTAGATATTATTATTGTGGCGCACAATGGAGTGCAACTCTAAGCTCCATTGTAGAATGTTATTTTGCGACTGCTACTATGCCAACTGCGGGCTCTTGGGAATTGTTGGACAAGTCTCGCAAATCTTCTACAGAAAATACATGTTCATTGATAGCTTAAACCTATCGCACAAGATATTAGCCATTTAAATGAGTAAAACAGTAGTCAGAAAACTGAGAAAATAAAAGTCGAATTTGGCTAGTGAGAAAGGTATTCGTAGAGTATTTGATTATTGATTAAATTATTTCCTCATCAGCTTTGCTTATTCAACTTCTCTCATGAGCATTTGGGGACATACGTGAACACCCCAATGCTGTTGGGATGTAGGAGGCAATTCATGTCTCACTACTGAAACCCAACTCCATAATCAAGTGTTTTCATTCTCACTTTTTCAGACATTTTGCAGGAAACAACCAAGCTTTAATTGAAACCGGAAACACCACTTAACAAATTTCCCAAGCCAAATGACCCTACACATTAACACTGAATATTTCAAATGTTGGGATTACTAAAACCCGAGATTCCTTAAAATTTTCAACATCAAAGAACAAACTCAACATCATCACATTGTCTTTTAAGGCCAAGTATTCATTGTATATAAGAATATATCCCATTCATCCATCTTATCAACTTGGCCTAGGTTGAGTAGATCCCATTTATGCCCCACCTACTTCAACCATTTCCTGTTCCACTGTGCTTGGCATCACTGGATAGTATTTATAGTGAAGTTCTCCAACATCATCACCAGATAGCTTCTTCCACCCATTTGGTCCCACGTAGTAAACTGATCCAATTATTAACCTCATTTAAGTAGGGTATCACACATATATAACAGAATTACTAAGAGATTCATTTCAACTTGAGATCAAGAGAGAGAAAGTACCGCTGGCAACACCACCACTGGCTCCATCTCGGAATGTGGCATGATAAATAGCTCTTCTGGCCAACTCTGCAGCCTCTTCAACAGACATATCATACCGATAGCTACCACCACCATCCAAAAAAACATATTAACAAGTATGAATACATAGACCTGAGCACAAAATGGGTCAAAAAAAAAGTCCTAACACAGTTATATAATTAATAACGGGAATAGTGATGTTATCATTGATTAAAGCAATCAAAAAAAGAATCCCTAGGGCAGTTATATTATGGTGAAAGCTATGCTTCGGCAGCAAAGCGCGCTTATTATCAAAATGCAGGCAACCAATGTTTTTAACAGGAGCAACTGGAAGTTGATGGAACAGACTTGTTAAAATAAAACATTTAACAGGTTTCTTCAACACAGTCCTCGATTCCTTGCATTTTTCTTAATAGACTGATAACTTTACAAGAAGACCATGATAACTTTGCAGCTTGTTGGCCAACCACATATAGCTTCTTCAACTGATGTATCATTTCATGTAAACCATGATAACTTTACGTCATAATATCAGCATTTATCAGTGGAACAATGACAACGAAAGAAAATGGAGAAGAATGCATACCCATTATCCAGCACACCATAAGCATATGGTGAACCAGATCCAACAGAGAAACGCATTCCTTTTAACCTTCCCCCTTCACTGTCCACATAATATAGTCCAGGGCCCTAGAATCCAGGTTAGGCAGAAAGTTGAAACATGCAATTGTTAGTATGCAAGGGGAAAACAACAAGAGAATAACATTTAGTTCCAAATACCGTTTCATCCCATCCAGCAATCATGGTTCCAACTGAAAGTCCCATTCCTCGGTAAGAATAGAGAATGTTTGCCAACAGTTTTGAAGCCCCTGTAACTGAAATTCTACGCTTGTTTGCTAATTCATGTAGCCGGCACTAGATCATGGAAAATGATCATCCATTAGCACTTCATGTATGTAAAGAGTAATTGGAAAAACACAATAATGGGGCCTAAGATTGTTCACTACTAAATAAAAGCCAGAAAGGTTGCATTGTGGGTCGATATTGACACCAAAGGAAAGCCAGAGACCTGAATAATGCTCGAGTTCTCCACTTTTCTTTGACAATATTCCATTTTGATAGTAAGGCAATTAGACAAACAGAATGCCTTAAATTTAGCTACCCAAGCATTCAGAAACCAAGCTGAACTCAATTTGAATGCTTCCTACTCAAAAGTTTGCTTTCCTAACTAGGAAAAGGACCTAATATTAGAAATCTACATTCTCTTAGATTAAGAGAGTCCAACTGCATGCATATCAATACCATGAAAATAACTTTGCCTAAGTAGAACATGGAAGGGTTAATCTGTATGTGTGAGTCACATTTGAAGGTGATATTGAAATTAGTTAGCTATTAGTAAGCTATGCTAAATATCAAATCATTTTTTCTATTCTTTTGTCCTCATATACGTGTTTAAGAAAAAGCAGGACATCTGTAGTTCGATTATAGAACTAATTCAAAAAGTATATATCTAAAACCTTTGAGATCTCACTTTCTACATTGTACAACCCCATGGTTTATCATCAATGAAAACTGCAAGAGAATGCCAAAATGACCAATAGACTTTTTTTTTTCTCTACATTTCCTTGCATAGGACCCAATATGCAAAAATATACAGTATATATAACATACAATAACAATCCAACACAAAAAGAGGAGGGAAAAAGTTTCCTGATGCTAATATCCCACTGACAAGAGGGCCACATTTGTTCCATTACCTTGATGCCTAAATTTCTGTGCCAAAACTGGCAGTCAGCAGCTCCTCCAGCCATTGTTCCAAGCATGTAAGGATTGATTTCAATAATTTTCTTCACTGACTGTGAAGCTGCCAAATTTTAGGATAGGAAAAGGAATACTAATCAACAATCACGATTCAATTTCTACCCCAACACAACAAAAAAGAAGAAACAAAAGATTGAAAAATTATAGATTTTTTTTTTTATTACGAGGTTTAATCTACAATTACCACTAATAGACTATTTCCTAACCAACAAATTTCTGAAAAATAAAAACTAATGCAAAATACACACAAAAAGTAAGAGAAACATACAGATATAGCCTCCCATGCTAGCTCTAGAATCAGCGGCAACCATGACACCTTCCTTAAAGATGAAAGCAAGCGTGGTGGTACCCTTAGCAGGTTTTACCATCTGGATAGCTTCTTTTTGAAACCCATCAAACTGCAATACACCAATCACACATAAAGTAAGCCCCAAACATCTCCCTTTACACGGGAAACTAATAATGTTGTACCAAATTAGCAGAAATTTTTAACTCACATCAGTAGTGTTTGGGAGATCGAACGACGGAGCAGCCGAAAACCCATCAACAAGTTCACTGGGAGCACCCGAGACAGGCGCAGCCGGTTCTAGTCCGCTGGTGTCAAGCTTCATGATTGGTTCTTTAATTTCTAAAAAAGCGCAAGACTGAATCAGAAAATTTGATGCATTTGATGATAATCCCCCCCCCCCAAAAAAAAAACAAAAACCCAAAAAAAAAAAACAAATTGAAGAAGAATACCCTAAGTGAAGAAAATAAATGCTTTCAAAATATTAAAACCGCAAAAGCGAAAACAAAACTGAGGTTGAGAAGAGAACCTTTCCGATGATCCAGACAATTAAAAAAAAAAGAGAGGTGAAGTGAGAATAAGATGCAGCAAAGCAAAGCAAACTGAAATATAAGGAGGAAAAAGGGTTGATTTCTACTTTTTCTTCAGTTTTCTTGTGCTACGGGAAACTGGGAAAATCTGCTTGTTTGGGTTGTCTCAGATTGGCCCAAGCTTTGATCCAAAACGGAGATGGGAGTATCGACTTTGTAAACCACACAATTATCCAACTGAGTCCACAAAATCTCCTACAGTTATCAAGATCTATGGGCCAAAGAGCTAGTTTTATGAAATGGGCTGAGCCTTGTTTTTGACAACTTCCAATGCCCATTTAAGATTTCACAAAGATTTGTAACCCTCTAGGTTACAACTTTAACGGGGTAATTGCCCACACTGTAAATCAGTATTCATATTCGTTTAATTTTAACGAAAAATATCAAATTTATATATTAACCTTAGTTCAATATGTAATTTTGATACATAAATTTTTATTTTGTGCAATTATGCATATGAAACTTGATTTGTGATTCATATGTATACATAAAATTTTGACTTTGATTCAATTGTATACATTTAAAGAAATGATTACATACATTTATTTTCATGTCAAATTAATATAATTATTTGTGTATACAATATATCAACGTAAAATGATATTAATTCATTAATATTTTAATATTTTATAAAAAGCTCTCGGTTTGCTATTATGTTCCAATATATTGTCTCAACTGATGTTTCAATAGATATCGAAACTTCGTAGATTAACAAGCGGATTAAAAAATAGTATAACAAAACAATAAAGTGACACGTAATATTTGTTAATGCAATTTGAATAACAATCTTACTCAATAGAGCTAGATTTTAGTAAACAAGGGATCTAGAATCATAAAAGCTAAAGCCCAATCTACCATTATACAGTGAGGTAATTGCAGCCCAACAAAGAACCTCAATTTACAATCATTTAACCCAAACAATCTCACTTGCAAAGAAGGTTTACTCTCCAACAAATGTCTAAAAATAAAGAATGCAATTAACGGTAAGCATCCGATTAAATTGAGTAAACAAATTTCAACTGCATATAAGTTATGGGTTTAGTCATTATACTTTAAATTGATAAGTTTTGTAACACCCTTTACCCAACCCGAATTACTGAGTTCAAATATCGAATGTTATGACATACAAACACTTAGTATAAATGTTTAAACAATTTGCATATGATCTTTTTTCAACATATCTCTTTTTGTATTATTAAATATTTTCTTAATAAAAGAAATAAAGAAGACATCCAAGAATACAACAGACTTTTAAAATAGCGTAAGACATTACAACACAAAAGTTTATTAAAGACAGTCTAATCTTGGCGTACTATGCTATATGCCTTACTTTTAAGATATCCTCTATATGTATAATAACCCAACTCAACGTTTCCTAGTTGGCACATTCCTGGCTTGGCTCCTCCTGGCGTACTTACTCTAGCAGCAAAACCTGAAACAAGAACAAACACTTTGTAAGTTCACGCAAACTTAGTGAGTGAGTTGTTAGCACAGAATACCTTAGAACCTTTTTAGTTGAATTCCTCATCTTGCAAATTATGGATCACATCTCTATCTTTGGCAGTACTTTCATAATACCTAATATATACTTATGTGCCAGCTACCATACTTAACGTACCAACTCTCACTTCACTTTTTGACTAACTCTAGATCTTACTAGACAATACATATCTTATTCTTTCATAGTACAACAAAGATATCTCTCAGAAGTACAGCAAAACCTGAAACAAGAACAAACACTTTGTAAGTTCACGCGAACTTAGTGAGTGAGTTGTTAGCACAGAATACCTTAGAACCTTTTTAGTTGAATTCCTCATCTTGCAAATTATGGATCACATCTCTATCTTTGGCAGTACTTTCATAATACCTGATATATATACCTATGTGCCAGCTACCATACTTAACGTACCAGCTCTCACTTCACTTTTTGACTAACTCTAGATCTTACTAGACAATACACATCTTATTCTTTCATAGTACAGCAAAGATATCTCTCAGAAGTATATCTATACAAAACCTACCATTGATGAAATCCCTTCAACTAAACATAGAATACTTTTCTCCAGAATGGACACTCACAAAAACTGCTCTTGATCGATAGAAAAACTAATACATCTCTTACGTTGAACTCCATACTGATCTTCTGGCTGATTCTCATACTGATTCTGGTAGTTATTAGATTACCAATCAAATCATATCTTGAATCAACCCCAAATCATAACTTTTGTTGATAATCAGACTGATAAACCATAATTTATACATATTTTTATCCCATGCTTAGCCCATTTATGAATGGGCTCTCCTTAGATTTGGTGAATTCGATGCTCCTAATCCTTTAATTTCATGTTTTATACTTAGGAGAGCATAGGAGAGTCAAAAAAGTGAGCAACGGGCCAAAAACGAAGAAAATGGACCCATGTGGAAAATTAACACGGCCTGGACTTCCTCATACGGGCGTGTCACACGGTCGTGTCCATTTGGTAGGATTGAAGCACGACTTACATGGGTAGACTACACGCCTGTGCCTATTCAATAGCCTTGACCACGGGCTGGAGCAATCGCACACGGGCGTGTCACACGGGTGTGTCCCTACCGAGCCCAAGTATAGTCCTATTCGGAAAAGGCTAATTTTTAGGGCTCTTAGGCATCCAAAAGCCTATTTGAACACCTAATGAGGCACTTAAGAGGGGGACGCAGAGTAGGAAGCAAGGAATTATTCAAAGAAAGCCGATTGACCATCTCAGAAGCCAGATTTATTATCAAGACTGAAGATCTCCCTTCAAGTTCCTTCAGGAGTTTTGGGTTTTCTTATGTTTTGTTATCTTTATGCTTTTGAGATGTTTTCTTTCATAAGTATGAATTAAACCCCCTAAATACCTAAGGGGAATGAAACCTAAGATGGATCTTGTTATTATTATCTGAATTGTATGATAAATATTTGACTTGTTCTTAATTATGTGTTCTTAATTCTTGTTTTGATATTCTAGGATATTGATTCAACTCAAGCTCTTATTCAGAGGAGGAATAGACCTGTCTAAGAGTAAATTTATCATAATTAAGCGGAGTTAATTGCACGCCTAGAGATAGGGTGATAAGATTTTGCCAGATTAGGGTGAAACTTGATAAGGGAATCCATAGATCGAGTTAATGCAATTCTAGGGTGTTAATTAGAAAGAGATTTCAATTATTCAACCTAGGGTTAGACGCTATTAGTCTCGAGAGAGATAATAATATAACTGAGGGATTTTTACGGATCAAGTCAAATGAATAAATCGTCTAATTCAAAGTCAAATAACAAGTAAAGCCTAGGTGGATTTTTTTCTTAGGTATTGTCTTAATCAATCGAATTTTCCCAAAAGTATTTTCCCAAATTTTCTTTCTGTGCATTCTTAGTTTAGTAATTAGTTTAGATAACCAAACCTCTTAATTCTTAGGCTAGATAATAAAAAGGAAGTAAATACTAGTACTTGTAGTTCCTTTGGGTTCGACAATCCGGTCTTGCTGAACTATAGTTCTGTTCGATAGGTACACTTGCCTTAATCGTGATAATAAGTTAGTCTCAAGAACGATTCATTTATAAATTTTTAAAACCTGTTACGAATATCACGCATCAAGTTTTTGGCGTCGTTGCCAAGGAACTAGGATATTAGGAACACTCGATTTTTATTACTTTAGCCATTTTACTTTTATTGCAATTTAAAATTTTCTTTTCTTTTCTATTCTTCATTTATTTTCTTTTGACAGGTTTTTCTAGTTTATGACCAGAAGAAACCCGTCAGGACTATTACTGTTTGATAGTGAGATTGATCGCACAGTTCGCAGAAATCGAAGAGAAGAAACCTGTCAAGACCATTACTGTTTGATAGTGAGATTGATCGCACAGTTCGCAGAAATCTAAGAGAAATAAGGCGAAGCTTACGATACACAGAAGAGTAAGAGGATAATACTTCAACCACAATCGAAGAGATGGCTGAAAACTAAGAAAATTTGTTACCTCCTACAATTGCTGTTAATCAGAATCCTGCTCCGCGCACTATGTATGATTATGCTAAACCTTCTTTAACAGGAACTGAATCGAGCATAGTTAGACCTGCTGTAGCTATAAATACTTTTGAACTGTAACCTAACATAATTCAAATGATACAACAATTTGTTCAGTTTGATGGTTTGCAGGACGAAGATCCCAACGCTCACTTGGCAAACTTTTTGGAACTATGTGATACATTTAAAATTAATGGTGTTTCTGATGACACCATTCGCCTTCGATTATTCCCTTTTTCATTGAGAAACAAAGCTAAATAGTGGTTGAATTCGTTACCACGAGGATTAATCACTACTTGGGAACAAATGACCGAAAAGTTTTTATTAAAATATTTTTCACCGGCTAAAACGCCTAAATTACGTAATGATATCTCTTCTTTTATGCAGATGGATTTAGAAACACTCTTCGATGCATGAGAGAGATACAAGGACCTCTTGAGAAGATGCCCTCACCATGGGTTACCACTCTGGCTACAGGTTCAAACGTTTCATAATGGCCTGAATCCTTCGACTAGACAAATGGTTGATGCAGCTGCTGGTGGAACCATCAATAATAAGACACTTGAAGATGCCTATGAATTTATAAAAGAGATGTCACTGAATAACTATCAGTGGTAAGTCATGAGGACAAAGTCAACCAAAATCGCCAGCGTTTATAACGTCGATTCGGTCACCATGCTCTCTAATCATGTAGAACTCTTGAATAAGAAAATTGATGGTTTTCTTAGTTCTTCACAAGTTCACCCAATAATGCAGTGCGAAGCAAATGGAGGTGGATCAAGTAGTTTAGAATACCCACCTTATGCCTACAACATGGAGAACGAGCAGTTAAATTACATGGGTAACAATCCTCGATCTCAAAACAATCCTTATAGCAATACTTATAATGCAGGTTGAAAGAACCACCCAAATTTTTCATGGGAGGCCAAGGAAATCAGAGACCACCACCCTCTCTAGGCTTTCAGCAACCACCATACCAGCAAGAGAAAAAGCTGAACCTTGAGGAGATACTAAACAAATTTATCTCGGTGTCAGAAACTCATTTTCAGAATACCGAGACGGTACTCAAAAATCAACAAGCATTAATCCAAGGGCTCGAAACTTAGATTGGACAGCTCGGCAAGTTGATTTCTGAATGACTACAAGGTAGCCTGCCAAGCAACACTGAATCTAACCTAATGGAGATTGCCATTCAAGATGAGGAAGGGTTAGCTGCAAAACCAAGGCCAGAAACGGTGATAAGAAAAGGTAAGAATAAGGTAGGCCAAAATGACCCAAAGCTGGTGAGTACAGAATATAAACCTCGTGTGCCATACCCCAATGCGACAAGGAAAGACCGATCAGACGAACAATTTGGTAAATTCTTTAAACTTTTAAAGAAACTACATATTAAATTACCATTTATTGAAGCCCTTTCGCAGATACCAAATGCAGTCAAGTTTTTAAAGGAGCTTTTAACAAATAAATAAAAGTTGGATGAGGCGTCACATGTGGAGTTGAATGCAGTTTGCTCAGCCATATTACAGAATAAGCTACCCAACAAATTGAAGGATCCAGGGAATTTTACGATTCCTTGTTTAATTGGTAGTTTAGATGTTCATAATGCATTGGCTGACTTAGGGGCAAGCATTAATGTTATGCCTTATAAAATGTTTAAATAGCTAGGTCTTGGGAAACCCAAACCAACTAGGATGAGCATTCAATTGGTTGATAAAACCATTAGATTTCCTAGGGGTATCATTGAAGATGTTCTTGTTAAGATCGATAAATTTATATACCCAGTAGACTTTGTTGTTCTAGACGTAGAAGAGGATAGTAATGCACCTTTAATTTTAGGAAGACCCTTTTTAGCGATTGCTAGAACCATTATTGATGTTGGTATAGGTGAACTCACACTTCGTGTGGGAGACGAAACAATCACCCTTCAAGCTCGTAATTCGAGTAACACATCAAAAATTGAAAGTGGTTGTATAAATCATTCTATTAGTACTGATCATGTGGTGAAACCCTCTGTGTAGGAAACAGTTACGAAGAACACATACAAGCCATGTTCAAACAACAACAAAGGACCTACCTATAAAGAACGACAGCTACAAATAAAGGAGCTGGATGAATGACAGACATAGAAATCGAGAACACCCGGTAAATCGAAACCGAGCCAGAACAAGCTCAATACCTCACCAAATCAACTTAAGGTTGGAGACAAAGTGCTACTAGATGCAGTAGATCCTCGCATCGCCAGTCCTAAACCTAATGAAGAAATTCCTCTTACGGTACTCAGTATTTTCCCATATGGTACAGTCGAGGTAATTCATCCCAAATTCGGCACATTTAAGGTAAATAATACCCGTCTTAAACCTTACGTTGATAAAGTTGATAGCAGGGATGAGGAGTATAAACTTCTCGCACCATCTTGACCATACAGAAGAATGGTAAGTGATGCGATCCCGGTAGCATTATGTTTCGGTACATCTCGACGACATCGAGATTGGCCTAAACTCGAGGGGCCCAAATGCAAAATGAGACCTTTAAATTCATTTATGCTGTTGGAATAAAGACTTGATTTATCTTAGTTACTTTAGTCTTTAATTATGTCTTATTTATTAAATACATATTTTAATTATGACATGCATTATGTGTTCTGCATTTAATAAAGTCATACATTATGTGACTCGATGTTAGTTTAAGTCACTTCATTAAATTAAGTCTTGCATTAAGTAACTCATTTGTTCATTTAGTTTGCATTTTAAACCATGCATTTAAGCATCTTAGTTTAATAAATGAGTTCTTGGACATTTATTCAACTCATCTTAGTTTAATTAATAAGTGTTTTTGTTGAACTTTATTTAATAGTTGCTTCTTTAAATAATCTAGTTCCTAGGATAATTTATTGATGCATGAATTTAAGTTCATTTAATAATGCTTCTCTTAATTAAACTTGTTGCTGGAATAAATGATGCATAAGTGTTAGTTCATTTATTTAAGTTAGTTATTAATTTGTTTTAAGCTTAATAAATGAATAAATGTGACGGTTACATGTGTTAATTGCAGGTGACTTTTTAGCTCCCATCTATTATTATTAAAGGTCATTATGCATTCAATAAGGTGACTTTTCAAGAGATTTCAGTTACAAAAGAGAGGGTTGTTACAAAGAGGCTTTAAATATCATTAAGAAGTTGTTTCTATCAATTAAAGGAGAGCATTATTCTTCTTCAAATTAGGCAGCAACTTTGTTTCATCTTCCATAACCATTTGCTTCATGAGTAATCACTACATGCATTCAATTCTCCATCAAAGAAGCTGGTGTCTTTTCGGTTGCTCATGGAGACTTCAAAAGACTATGAAAGCAACTTAATTGAAGAAGTAAATCACATTGAAGGCTAGAGTTACTTGGAATAGAATTTCTATAGTTGTGACTTTTCATTAGGCCTCATTATTAGCTTCATTAAAAGTGACCTTTCAGCTAGCTTCCCTTTTGACACTATAAATTCATGTAACAAGCCTTTTGAAGGAACACTACTTTTTGGAAATTTTTGAATGATATTCTGCCAAATTTGTGAGGCAAACTTTTCTCTGTTTTCGTTCAAAGATTTGTTGGCTACCTAGTGTTCTAGTTGTGTCATCCATTTTCTTTGTTGAAAACTGAACTTATCACTACTCGTAGTGTAGCGTTCAAACATACCAAGGTTCCTACTTTGCTAAGTAGTGGGTCGAGGTTCTCATATTCTCCATTCGACCACCTTGAAAACTTATAAACATTTGGGTCAATATTTTCTAATATTGGTTCGTGTCTGTTTTCGAGATCATTTTCATTTCCATTCCAATCCATCTTTTCGTTTCATTATAACCAAACCTACAAAAACTTTGTTAAAACATCCTTTTGAACAAATCTAACGCTACTTCTTCGTAGACGATCAGGCAAACTCACATACGACTCGACTCACCCTGAGGCAGATCGTATCATTTGGTATTAGAGCTACAAAAACGAGGAGTACGAACATTCAAAATTACTCCAGGAATAGTCTGTGACTCATCAAGTAAGTTTCAAAAAGAAAAACGAAAAAAACGAAAAAAAATTTCAAACAAAAATTCTGAAAAAAAAAAACAAAATCTGAAAATTTGAACATAGTTTTACTTCTTCTCCATTTTTCAATCCTGAAACCTTTACCCTCTCATCCACTTCCATCCTTGACTTTTTCGCCACACTATACCCGAATTATTCTCTTTCTTGTAAGCCTACCCAGTTGTAAATCACATCATCCCTTGTTACCCATTTGAAACCGACCACCTAGACTAAGGTTAAGCCTTGGCGAATCGGCTTACTAAATCACGAGAAAGGTAAAGAGAGGTAAAAGGCACGAGTGTTGTGAGAGCATTAGAGTGTTGAAAAAGCCGATCTTGAGTGCAAACACGAGTGTGAGTGCCATTCAAATTTTATTGTGAGTGACTAGTGAGGTTTGTGGTAAGGTATTCATTTTCTGCTTTTGTTTTATTCATTTTCTTTTCATCTATTAATCATGTCTCGAGAAGAGTTTTCAGCCTTTGAATTTCAATATTTGTTGAAAGAGATGGAGTGCATGCTCGATCGAAAAATCAAGCCCGTCAAGAAAAGCTAGACCATCGAGCAAGATTTCAACGAAAGCAAATTGTTCCAAGTCAGAAAAGGAGTCAAGAACATCACGGAGACACACATCTGATGACTACTCAGAAGAGATTTCTATCGTGATACCTATTCGACAAGAAATTTGAGTAGAAAGAAAGAAAGCTTCGAGTCTAAGGTCTTTCGAGATAACGAACGAGGGAGCCCAAGTAACTCTTCGTATGCATCCACGAAGACTCATTCTCGAAGAATTGATCGTGAACTCTATCTAAATGATTTCACATCTTTCAAACAAAATACTTATCATGCTGATTCACTTGTATTAACTTCAAGTTGTAAAGAAAAAATGAGAGAAAAAGAAATGAAAGAGAGGCAAGAGGCGAGTAAGAGAGAAAATGAGAGATTCTTGAAAGAGATTGAGAAAGTCATTAAAAAGCCGTTGAAAAGAAAAAGAACAAAAGAGAGTGAAAGAAAAGAGAGGCAAAAGATGATCATGAGAGAAAACGAGTGGATTCTAAAAGAAATTGAGAGAAGCGAAAAAGAAAAGAGTGTGTGCAAGAAAGTAAAGTTGAAAAAGAGAGTGAGCAAAAAGAAAGCGTGGAAGAAACAATTGTTCTTGAAGAAAAAGAAATGAAAGAAAAAGTTGATAGAGGGCAAGAAAAAGAGAGTGTTGTTTCCACTAACCAATCTGTGAATTCTTCTCGTCTTACCTCTTCTTTTCAAGTTCCTAACAATCCGTGTGACGAACTTCAACTTCAATACTTTCCGATGAGAGATGCTTTGTATGATCGTAAAAGGAAAGGTTGAAGATAAAATCCAACCGTAAGTATTCAAAGATAAGGAATCTTTAGAAATCGAGCCACGGCAAACAGGTTTGAAAGTTGTCAGAAAAATTTTCGATGGCTTAATTTATAAAAGATCCCCTTATTTTGATTTAATTAACCCTTATTCTTTGTTTGTGGTTGATAAGTCCATTCTAAGAGGAAGTATGAGGCAGTGTTCTCTTGAGTTGTTTTGTGGTGTAAAACTTGTTGATGACGTCCGATTAAATCGGCAAGCACATAATATCATCTTACATGGTAACGATTCTTCACGAAAGACATTTAAGTTGTTTGATTGTGGTGATTATGTGAATCAACTCGCCTTGTGCAAAATCTTTAAATTTATGCCCATATGTCCTGATGAATGTAAGGAGTTTGGATTATTTGTTTTTGTATATGCACAAATTCTTTTGGATCAGCATGTTTGAAATCATGACACGCATGAAACCTTTGTTGCATTTTCTAGCAAGTGAACAAACTTATGTGTTTAAACCTAGAATTTGCTATTTTGGTTCGATATGTGAAAAATTCAAGCATTTCAAATTTTGTGCGACCAATTTTTGTTTGATTGATGCTTGGCTTTTGACTAAGGGAGCGAAATTTAAAATTATGAATACAATATAAAATCGTTCCTTGATCATTTTATTTGGCTATCCATAAATTTCTTGTGTCATTTTAAAAGGTAAGGCCAACTCATATTTTTGATCCTGGCATTGTTTCAAAGATGTCCCTTAAAGTTGAACATCTGATGTCACTAACCCCTTTACTTTTCGTGAAGGTGATACTTTGAGAAACGCGAGTTGTTCTTGTATTTCTCCTACATTTCAGGTTAGTTCAAGTAAAGAGCAACGACTTTACTATCTTTCCAAGAGAGGAGGTTTACGTTGATTGAAAAGGTCTCGCTCAAACCGATCCACATTCATTCATTCATATGGGAAAACAAGGTGAGTTTTCGAATCTTTTAAGATTCAACCACCCCTTTGAATGTTGATGGAAACATTGTTGATGTTTTGGTTTCAAATGCATTCGTACCTTGATGAGGTTTATTGTTTTTTTATTAGTAATGGATGGTTTGAAAATGATAAGAACATTACTAACAATGGTTGTGTCGTTGATGTGCATTCTTTGATCTATGGAAAACCACATGTTTAAACAAGGTGTGCACATAAAACTTGTGATGTATGAGTGTTTTATTTATATGCATGCTCTATTACCAAATTTGGATATCCAACTTGCAAAGGTAAAACTTGTCAATTATTTTGAATTGACAATCGATCAAGTGCTCAAGTATGCACCAAGACTTGAAAAGGAATTGTTCATTCTTGATTCATCATTTTATTACTCCTTGTCTTTATGATGATGATAATATTTTCTTGTGTCAAGTTGTGAATAAAATTTCGAAAGTTCCTCTGGTTTAACCTTCATTGTATCACTAACTTGTTTTATTCTTTTGTAAGTGACAATGTGAGGTGGTACCCTCTTAAAGAGGAGGGCCGATTTGTGATCCTGAGAAATTTTTTGAGAAAATGGCCCGATTTGAGGACAAATCATCTTCAAGAAGAGGGGTATGATGCGATCCGGTCGCATCATGTTTGAGACATCTCGACGACATCGAGATTGGCCTAAACTCGAGGGGCCCAAATGCAAAATGAGACCTTTAAATTCATTTATCTTTGTTGGAATAAAGACTTGATTTATCTTAGTTACTTTAGTCTTTAATTATGTCTTATTTATTAAATACATATTTTAATTATGACATGCATTATGTGTTCGCATTTAATAAAGTCATACATTATGTGACTCGATGTTAGTTTAAGTCACTTCATTAAATTAAGTCTTGCATTAAGTAACTCATTTGTTCATTTAGTTTGCATTTTAAACCATGCATTTAAGCATCTTAGTTTAATAAATGAGTTGCTGGACATTTATTCAACTCATCTTAGTTTAATTAATAAGTGTTTTTGTTGAACTTTATTTAATAGTTGCTTCTTTAAATAATCTAGTTCCTAGGATAATTTATTGATTCATGAATTTAAGTTCATTTAATAATGCTTCTCTTAATTAAACTTGTTTCGGAATAAATGATGCATAAGTGTTAGTTCATTTATTTAAGTTAGTTGTTAATTTGTTTTAAGCTTAATAAATGAATAAATGTGACGGTTACATGTGTTAATTGCAGGTGACTTTTTAGCTCCCATATATTATTATTAAAGGTCGTTATGCATTCAATAAGGTGACTTTTCAAGAGATTTCAGTTACAAAGAGAGGGTTGTTACAAAGAGGCTTTAAATATCATTAAGAAGTTGTTTCTATCAATTAAAGGAGAGCATTATTCTTCTTTAAATTAGGCAGCAACTTTGTTTCATCTTCCATAACCGTTTGCTTCATGAGTAATCACTACATGCATTCAATTCTCCATCAAAGAAGTGGTGTCTTTTAGGTTGCTCATGGAGACTTCAAAAGACTATGAAAGCAACTTAATTGAAGAAGTAAATCACATTGAAGGCTGGAGTTACTTGGAATAGAATTTCTATAGTTGTGACTTTTCATTAAGCCTCATTATTAGCTTCATTAAAAGTGACCTTTCAGCTAGCTTCCCTTTTGACATTATAAATTCATGTAACCAGCCTTTTGAAGGAACACTACTTTTTGGACATTTTTGAATGATATTCTGCCAAATTTGTGAGGCAAACTTTTCTCTGTTTTCGTTCAAAGATTTGTTGGCTACCTAGTGTTCTAGTTGTGTCATCCATTTTCTTTGTTGAAAACTGAACTTATCACTACTCGTAGTGTGACGTTCAAACATACCAAGGTTCCTACTTTGCTAAGTAGTGGGTCAAGGTTCTCATATTCTCCATTCGACCACCTTGAAAACTTATAAACATTTGGGTCAATATTTTCTAATATTGGTTCGTGTCTGTTTTCGAGATCATTTTCATTTCCATTCCAATCCATCTTTTCGTTTCATTATAACCAAACCTACAAAAACTTTGTTAAAACATCATTTTGAACAAATCTAACGCTACTTCTTCGTAGACGATCGGGAAAACTCACATATGACTCGACTCACCCTGAGGCGGATCGTATCAGTAAGTCAAGCTTAGACTATAAATAAGCACTTATCGGGAGGTAACCCGAGCACTAACAGTGTTAATTTCTTTAAATTTTAGTTTTTAACATCTAACATTCTAATCGAATCATGGAACGCAGGCTTGCTAAAGACCACACGGCCAGGCACATGGGCGTACATTAGGCCGTGTGAAAACAGGGCAAGATTTTTTCCCCAGCATGGGATGCGATAAGTTGCCATGGCCGTGTGATATGGCTGTGGGTGAAACTGCCAAAACAACACGGGCGTGAGACACGCCCGTGCCTCGAAACCGTGGTTGAAACTGAGAATGTAACACTGGTGTGCGACACGCCTGTACCATCCACCTGTGGTCGACACTGTCAAAACGAACAAGGGCGTGGGAGAAGTGAACGAAGCAAGACACGACCGTGCAACATGGCCGTGTGCACCCACACGCCCAAAGAACACGAGCGTGGGCCTAATGTCAGACAGTCCCAAATCCAAAATTCGCGAAACACACGGGCAAAAATTAGGCCACACGGGCATGTCCTATGGCTGTGTGCCCCAAAATCTATATGAACCCCTCACTATTCATTATCTCTCTCCCCAAAAATCCCTAACCCTAGCTGCTACAACTTCACACGCCCTACCCCCACGCCCGTGCGCCACCTAAAACACCGATTTTGATGCCCTAAGCTCCTTTCTTTTGCATTTGTTTACTCTTTTCTCTCTATTTTCTTTAAATATGTTGCTTATTTCATGATTTCTCTGCTCTATTGAACTATTTTGAATGAATATTCATAGTTAGATTATTAAAATACTCATGCTTGTTTATAATAATTTTGTCATTTTAGTTACTACATTATGCTATACTCTTTCATTTTTCTTTGTTCCATGAAATTTATGCTTACCCACATGCATTCATTCATATTCCCGTTACATTATTCCCATAATCCTATAACTTGATATATTTAGTAGTTTTGTTTACTTCATCTATCACGTAAGTCTCGTGAAATATTCCTATTTAGTTTTGTGCTTCCGTGCTATTTTTGGGACGTATTGGTTGAACTTCAATTTTTCAACGCAGGTACAATGTCATCTTTATGTAGTAAGAAGACTGTTGCTCCCACCTCGAAGAAGAGGAAACGAGTAGCGTCATCCTCAGGTCCTACCACGGAGATTAGGCACCCATTCCTTCAGGTTCCCTTAGGACCCTAGGAGGAATTATATCAGATATTATGGGCCCGACCCCTAGGTATGGGCCGCTGCAATGACTGGGCCACACTTGAACATATTCAATTGGCTGACGCGGTCTGAGCCCTCCTAACGACTGACCTATGGGGGCTCTTCTTTGAGATCGTCGAGCTGGTGTATCTTGAGTTCACATTGGAACTCTGCTCGACTTCTATCTTTAGACCGTCATGACAAACTTCGACGATCCTGAAACGATCCAATTTTTCCTTGATGGTCTAGTACGCCAGTTGAGCATACCCGAGTTCGAGATTGCACTAGGGCTATACATGGAGGAGTTCATGGACGACAATGAACTCGACACCCTCCACCGCCACATCCACTACTCCCCCTCAAAATGCTGGAGGGACCTCGTCCCTGCCTCAGCCACCTACGGTCTTAACCGCTCCAAGGTATCGGCTCGCCCTCCATCCTTGAGATATCTACATGCTCTCTTGGCTCACACTCTAATAGGGAGACAAGAGAGCACTAGTGTCGTCACCACCCATGATGCCTATTTGTTATAGAACATGGCGAACGGGCACGTCCTCGACCTTGCCTACTTTATCGCCCTCGCCATCCGCCATCAGACAGAGCGACATCGGAGAGGAGTCATCTCTATCGGGCCCTACGTGACTCAACTGGCTCGGTACTTCGGGCTCCTCAACACAATAGCTCGATCATACTCCCTCACTCTCATCGGCCAGATGTCCCTGATCGCGTGATTTCATGATAGGTTTTAAAAATTTATAATTAATTGTTGTTGAAACTAACTATTATCGCGATGTAGGCAAGTGTACCTATCGAATAGTAGTAAAGTTTTAGCAAGACCGGATTGTCGAACCCAAAGGAACTAAAAGTACTAGTAATGATTGTCTTTTTATTATCTAGCCTGAGAATAAAGAGGTTTTGTTTTTAACTAAGTAATTATCTAAACTAAGAATCCATAGAGAATAGAATTGGGGAATTGCTTTTGGGAAAATCGATTGAATTAAGACAATACCTAAGGAAAAATCCACCTAGACTGTACTTGTTATTCTGGCTCCGAATCGGACGATTTATTCATTTAACTTGTTCCATAGAGATCCCTAAGTTATGTTATTATCTCTATTTAAGACTAATAACATCTAATCCCTAGATTGAATAATTGAGACCTTTCTCTAATTAACACCCTAGGGTTGCATGAACTCGATCTATAGATCATCTTATTAGGTTTCACCCTAATCCGGCAAAATCTTGTCACCCTATGTCTAGGCGTGCAATCAACTCCGCTTAATTATGACAAATGTACTATTAGACAGGGTCTATTCCTCCTCTGAATAAGAGCTTATCTTGAATCAGTATCCTAGGATATCAAAACAAGAATTAAAAACACATAATTAAGAACAAGTTAAATATTTATCATACAATTTAGAAAAAACTAACAAGATTCGTCTTAGGTTTCATTCCCCTTAGGTATTTAGGGGATTTAGTTCATAACTAAATAAGAAAACATCTCAGAATAATAAAGAATACAAAACATAAAGGAAACCCAAAACTCCTGAAGGGAAATTGAGGAGAGATCTTCAGTCTTGATGATGAATCCAGCTTCTGAGACGGATCAATCGGCTTTCTTGGAGTAATTCCTTACCCCCTATTCTATGTGTCCTCTTTCTTCCTCCTCTAGGGTGTATTTATAGGCTTTGGAATGCCTAAGAGCCCTCAAAATTAGCTTTTTTTGAATTGGACTCAACTTGGGCTCAACAGGGACACGCCCGTGTAACACGCCCGTGTACGATTACTTCAGGCTGTGCTCGAGCCTACCAAATTGACACGACCGTGTGGTCTTCCCATGTGAGGAGGTCCAGGCCGTGTTGATTTCGTACTTTGGCCCATTTTCTCCGTTTTTGGCCTGTTTCTCGTTCCTTTCACTCTCCTATGCTCTCCTAAGTATAAAACATGAAATTAAAGCATTAGGAGCATCGAATTCACTAATTCTAATGGAAAATCATCCATAAAATGTGACATCCCAAAATTGACCATAGTCGGGATGTGGTTTCGGGACCACAAAACCGAGACACAAGAATAATTAATTATTATTTTTATTGTGCATGAACGTACATATGTGAAAATTTCGTGCCTTAATTTCGTCATTCGTAGGTGAAATTTATTAAAAAGGACTTATGTGAGGAAATTGAGATATGTGCTAGGCTAATGTTAAAGTGGCCTATTGATACATATTAGAAAATGCTTGGACTTGCATGTCAAATTGCCAAATTTTCCTTATGGTGGCGGCCAAGTTAGATTGATGATGGGCAATATATTTGTTTGCCTTAGATATTATAATAAGAAATTGGATTATGGGAGACAAACTAAAATAAAGAAAGGAATTAAAAGAAAGGGAATAAAATAAGAAAAAAAAAAGGAGTGTTCATCCTTTACCTTGCCATTGCCGTGAGTGAGGGAGAGAAAGGGGAGGAAAGAGAGTTCTCTTTGTTGAACTTGGCGGTTAGAAGGAAGGAAGGAGGGAGAATTTCGGTCACTTGAAGCCTTAAGGAGGTTAGTACATTGTGTTAACTTGTGAGATGCTTACTTGTTTTAAGTGAATGATCATGGTTCTTGCTTAGCCATGCTAAAATGTTGAATAGTGATGGGGAATGAAACATTCGGCTATGGAAAAGGGGGAACTCTTTGATTGCTTAAGATAGTTTAGTTAGTATGTGATTTTTGGGTATTGTGAGTTGAGATGTAAGTGTGTGGGTGCGCTTGGCCATAGGGGTTTGCTAGGAAATTTTGTTGGTTGAATGATGAGTGGCGAATGAACTATGAAATGTTATGAGAAGAATGTGGGAAGCTAAGGTGCGAACCTTAGTCTCGGTGATAGGAATGATTCGGTTGGTGTTTTGATGTCGTGGTGATGAGGCATGAAGTGTTCGGCCATGATGCTAAAATGTGGTGCTTGTGTTAAACTTAGAAATTATTTTGTTAGGGTTAGTATAGGTATGGATGACCGAATATGAGAGCATGATTAGATGAAGAGTTGGTTAATTGATATGTGGTAAATGTTAAGTGTTAAATGAAATGGAAATGATAGATTGATGTTACGAATAGATGTGAAAATATATGCTAGATTAGGAAAATTTGATTAAATGTTCATGAGATGAAATTAGGTGTTTAAAAGATGTTATATTTGACATTGTATAAATATACATAAGTATGCCGTTCGTGATGTTACCTTTAATTATGTGTATAATCGACTAAATGGGTAATTAGTGAGGATGGTTGCTGAATATACAAGCATACATATGCATGTGTAGTTGAATTATAAATATTTAGCAAGACGGTTAAACTAGTTAATTTATTGATTAAGCTCAAGAAGCTAAAGGTGGAGAATCAAGCAAAGGCAAAGGAAAGAACATCGAGTAGCGAGTTGGAACCATTTTACCCAATACAAAGTAAGTCATTAAGCACGTATTTGATATTGCTTAAATGATTGTAAAATTTATGCAATTGTGTTTAATGGGATGATATATATATATATAAATGAAAATGTATGTGTATGGAGTGATGACATTTGTTGAATGTAAAAGAAATAGTGAAATGTGTAGAAAGTTTGCTTTCGGCACTAAGTGTCTTGGGCAATACGTGTGTACGGTGGCGAGATCGGCACTAAGTGTGCGTGCTGGAAATATATGGCACTAAGTGTGCGTGCTGGAAATATATGGCACTAAGTGTGCAAGCTGGAAAAATACTGACCTTTGGGTGTGCGAGCTCGGAGGGTATGGCACTCGTGTGTGCGGGCTTAAATTACGTGGCACTAAGTGTGCGAAATCGAGTAGTAAGCATGTGTGTGCGTACTCTATATATATGGAGGTGTGTCTCCATTGAATTGAGTATGGACAGCGGATCGGTAAGTACCTCGAGCTCATGACGATTAGAGAATACGTTCATGCTTGGGGTTGAATTTGGTAAGCCTTAAATCTATGTGATGATTGAAATTGTATGGTTGTGCTGGAAAATGAGTTAATGTGTAAAAATGCTTGATTATCTTGTTGTGTAGAATATGAAATGTGGATGTATGAATTGGTGCGAGATTGGACCGAAAGGTCCGAGGTATTATGGTATAGATTCGATATGGACGAGTACCTAGCCTCATTTGTTGTACATGTAGTAGTAACTTTATCGTGGATTGATGAATGCTTATGACTTCATGAGTTGTAAACTCACTCGGTGTTTTTCTTGTCACCCATTTTAGGTCTCTCGGACTCGTATTGTTTGCGTGATCGGGACCGTCGTTGAAGTCATCACACCGGCTGAAATCTTGTGGTATTGTTTTTGTTGTTGAAGAACATTTGGCATGTATAGGCTATTATATTTTGTCGAATTGTGGGTTGTAAACTTTAAGCCATGTGAAAATGGCCTATGTGGTCGTCGAGTGGGATGCTAGAACCTATAGCCACGAGTCTTAGAAACTCAAATTTTGATAAGGTGGCCATAATTTGTGTCATGTATGATGGATGATTAAGGCCAAGGAAAAATTCATGAAATTGGCATAGTCTCTGCAGTAACTGTTGCGGACAGCAGCAGTGAGATGAGATTGAAAAATCACTAAAAATAGTAGAAGTAGAATTAAATAGTGAGTAAATTATGGAACTGAACCTTGATGAATCTATTTTTATATGGACGAAACGAAACGACCATATGAGCAGTATACTGAGAAATATTAAAGTTCTCGTGAGACAGGGCCAGAACGGTTTCTGGGTCCCCTGTCGCGACTTTGAAAATTTACCATAAATTATCCAGAAAGAATTAGGAGTCATGCCTTATATTTACAGATTCAATTTTGAGTCTAGTTTCATTAGAAACAAACGGCACCAGTATTAAAGCCCTGTACAGAGAGATATTCAAGTTGTAACGTGCGAAGGTCAGAGCAGTCGATCCCTGTAACATGGGTGACTTTAACTAATAAACTGTACCAATTGGCCCAACCAAAAATTCTAAAAATAAATCCATGGATGGGTATATGAGTCTAAATTCAGGGAAAATTTACGAAACCAGTTTCCGAGTTTTGAAACTCGAGATATGATTTTTAAGACGACGGTGACGCAGTTTTCCAGCCTGACTGGTAATGTCAAATTGGTTGGTATCTTGAGAGGATTTGGCGTTAACCCTCGTGTCCGACTAATCGCGTCGGTCACGAGTTAGGTGTTACAATTTTATTGGTATCGAGTTATGGTTTAGTCGGTTCTAGGACTACCATAGGCGTGTGAGTCTAGCTATACATGCCAAATTGTTAGTGCTTAATAATGTGATGACTTGACGGTTGAAATTTTTGTTTTGATTAGCGATGGAACCCGGGATAGAGAGACCCTTGGCGGATGACGTTGAAAGTATAGCGGCTGCTCTGCGCAAGGGACACCGCTGTTGAGCCTCGATCATCCGCGAATAATCAAAATGAAGGGGCGAAACAAGCCTTCTTCACCATGATGAATGAGTGGGTCGCGCAATATGCCCGAACCAATCCGGGTGTCCAACCATTCCCGAATTTAAATAATCCACCCCAAGAGCCCGTGATGCCATCAGTTACTGATCCTGTGAGGCTGAGTAAACCACCTGTGGACTTGATTAGGAAGCGTGGGGCCGAGGAGTTTAAGGCCATAGTTACCGACGATGCCGAAAGGGCCGAGTTCTGGCTTGATAACACCATTAGAGTGTTTGATGAACTGTCATGCACACCCGATGAATGTCTTAAGTGTGCGATATCTTTGTTGCGAGACTCAGCCTACTATTGGTGGAGGACCTTGATTTCCATAGTCCCAAAGGAACAAGTTACTTGGGATTTCTTTCAAACGGAATTTCGGAAGAAATATATTAGTCAACGGTTCATCGATCAGAAGCGTAAGGAGTTCCTGGAACTCAAGCAAGGCCGTATGACCGTATCTGAATACGAACATGAGTTCGTAAGACTTAGTCGGTATGCTCGGGAGTGTGTGGCTGATGAGGTTGCTATGTGCAAAAGATTTGAAGAAGGATTGAATGAAGAGTTAAAGTTACTAGTGGGAATTTTGGAGATAAAGGAGTTCGTGACACTAGTCGAACGAGCCTGCAAGGCGGAAGAACTTGGGAAGGAGAAGAAGAAGGCTGAATTTGAAGCAAGAGATTACCGTAAAAGATCAACGAGTAAAGCTCCATTCTCGACTGTAAAGAGGTTCAGGGAGGACACCAGTAAGTCGAGGGCTGCGGGAATTTCCATTAGAGCCCGACCATTGACGGACTCCGAGCTACATCGATAGCTAGTGTGGGCAATAATCGTCAAGAGAGACCTGAATGTCCCCAATGTGGAAGACGACACCTAGGTGAATGTTGGGGTAAGTCATTAACCTGACTCACATTACGGATGTGGTTCAAGGACCACTTCATTAGGGATTGCACGAGCTAGATGAGAAGAATAAGATGCAAGGTGCGAGATCTAGTGGGGCGACGGCTAGAGGTAGACCCCCAGGGTTTCGGGAGGTAGGGGTGGTAATCGAGAGGGAGCCACCGATACTGGCTGTTCGATCCGAGACCCGAGCTCCTGCTAGAGCATATGCCATCCGCGCACGAGAGGAGGCATCCTCCCCGACGTTATCACTTGGTACTTTTACTCTCTTTGATACTAGTGTGATTGCATTGATTGACCCGGCTCTACTCATTCATATGTATGTGAAACTTTAGCATCCAAGAAGACTCTACCGTTGAGTCTCATCGAGTTCGTAATTCGAGTGTCAAACCCTTTGGGTCAATACGTACTCGTTGATAAAGTGTGCAAGAGATGCCCCTAATAATTCGAGAATCCTATTTTCCTACCGATCCGATGCTTCTACCATTTGATGAATTCGATGTTATTCTTGGTATGGATTGGTGATCAGTACATGATGCGATGGTGGATCGCAAAGGAAAACCATTGTTTTGAGGAGTGCAAATAATGAGGTAGTCCGAGTCGAGTCATCGATTTAAAAGGAGTGCCGCGATAATATCTTCTATGACCGCCGGAGATATGTGAAAAGGGTGTGAAACATACCTTGCGTATGTGTTGGAAAGTAAAGAGACGGAAAAGAAACTCGAATCGGTATCGTTGGTTTGTGAGTATTCGGATGTTTTTCGGAGGAGTTACCGGATTGCCACCGGTTCGAGAAGTGGAATTCGCATCGGTTGTACCGGCACTACGCCGATCTCAATAGCTCCGTATCGTATGGCATTAACGGAGTTAAAGGAATTGAAGGTTCAATTGCAAGAATTGACGGATAGAGGTTTCGCTCGACCGAGTTTTTCTCCATGGGCGCACAAAGTATTGTTTGTGAAAAAGAAGGACGGAAGCATGAGGTTGTGCATCGACTACCGCCAACTCAATAAAGTGACGATAAAGAATAAATATCCGTTGCCACGAATTGACGATTTGTTTGACAATTAAAGGGAGCCTCGGTGTTTTCAAAGATAGATTTGAGGTCGGGATACTATTAGTTGAGGGTCCGAGAATCGGACATACCCAAAACCGCTTTTAGAACAAGGTACGGTCACTCTGAATTCTTGGTGATGCCGTTTGGGCTCACTAATGCCCTGCGGTGTTTATGGATTTAATGAATAGAATTTTCAGCCATACTTGGATCGGTTCGTAATTGTATTTATCGATGACATTTTGGTCTATTCGAGAGATGAAACCGAACATCTTGAACACCTAAGGCTAGTGTTGCAAATCTTACGAGATAAGCGATTATACGCAAAGTTCAATAAATGTGAATTTTGGTTGAAAGAGGTTAGCTTTTTGGGGCACGTGGTGTCCGTGATCGGTGTCGTGGTGGACCCGAACAAAATTTCGACCATAGTCAATTGGAAACCTCCAAGGAATGTTACCGAAGTTAGGAGCTTTTGGGGCTTGCGGTTACTACCGACGGTTTGTAAAAGGATTCTCGATGATAGCCACACCCATGACAAAATTGCTTCGAAAGATGTCAAATTTGAATGGACGGAAAAGTGTCGAAAAGTTTCACCAATTGAAAACCCATTTGACGAAAGCTCGGTTCTAGTACGGACCGAATCGGCAAAGAGTTTGTCATCTATAGTGATGCCTCCCTACTTGGGTTAGGTTGCGATTGATGCAAGAAGGTCGAGTTGTGGCCTATCGTCGAGACAATTAAAGCCACATGAGAAAAATTATCCAACCCATGATCTCGAATTGGTCGCCATCGTGTTCGCTTTAAAGATATGGCGACATTACTTATTTGGTGAGAAGTGCCATGTGTATTCGGATCACAAAAGTCTCAAATATTTGATGACTCGAGAGACTTAAATCTGCGACAAAGACGATGGCTCGAGTTGTTAAAAGATTATGAACTCGTCATTGATTATCACCGGGAAAGGCTAATGTGGTTGCGGATGCCTTAAGTGAAATCACTTTGCTTTTCTGACGATGAATGTACACTTGTCTATTCTACCCGACAATGTGTTAGTAGTCAATTAAAGGCCAAACCATTGTTGGCTCATCAAATTCAGGAAGCTCGAGAAAGTTGATGAGGAGTTGCTTGCAAAACGGGTGAGTGTGTTCGAACAAGGAATCGAGTTTCAAATTGATGATGACGATTGTTTGAGGTTGAAGTCCTCTGTGTGTTCCAAAGAATTGAACTTATTTCGATAATTCTAAATGAAGCCCATTGTAGTCGAATGTCAATCCACCCGGGTAGTACTAAAATGTACAATGACCTGAACGCCAATTTTGGTGGCCGGTGATGAAACGAGACATTTCGAATTTGTTTCAAGGTGTCGATATGTCAACAAGTGAAAGCGGAACATCAAGTGCCATCGGGATTACTTCACCGATCATGATACCCGAATGGAAATGGGATCGAGTAACAATGGACTTTGTGTCGGGTTACCATTGACTCGTAATAAGAAAGACTCGGTTTGGGTCATTGTTGATAGATCGACCAAGTCCGCTCATTTTATCCTGTCCGCACGGATTTTTCGCTCGATAAGTTGGCGAATTATACGTCTCCCAAATTGTTCGATTGCATGGGGTACCTATTTCTATCGTGTCGGATAGAGACCCAAGATTTACGTCGCGGTTTTGGAAAAAATTGCAAGAGGCTTTGGGTACCAAACGCATTTTAGCCTTTTCACCCCCAAACCGATGGTCAATCCGAACGGATAATTCAAATACTCGAGGATATGTTGAGATGTTGCATCCTTGAGTTTAGTGGTGCATGGGAACGGTATTTACCTTTGGTTGAATTCGCACAACAATAGCTTTCAATCAAGTATCAAGATGGCGCCTTACGAGGCTTTATACGATCGTAAATGCCGTACCCATTATTCTGACTGAACTTAGTGAAGGAAAAATCTTGAGGTTGATTTGGTTAAGGATGCCGAGCAAAAGTTCGAGTAATTCGTGAAAGTTTGAAAGTCGCCGGATCGCCAAAAGTCGTATGCGGATTTGAAAAGAAAAGATATTGAATATCAGGTTGGAGACAAGGTATTTCTCAAAGTCTCACCCTGGAAGAAAGTCCTTAGATTTGGCCGTAAGGGCAAATTGAGCCCGAGGTTCATCGGGCCATATGAGATATCCGAACGAGTCGGTCTAGTCGCGTATCGTTTGATTTTGCCCCCTGAGCTCGAAAAGATTCACAATGTTTTTCATGTCTCGATGCTTGACGATATAGGTCGATCCATCGCACGTAATTGCTCCATCCGAGATTGAGATTCACCTAATTTGAGCTATGAAGAGGAACCGTTCGCATTATGATGCGTGAAGTAAAGAGTTGCGCAATAAGAAAATCCCGTTAGTGAAGGTGTTGTGGCATAAACACGGAATTGAAGAAGCCACTTGGGAACTTGAGGACTCTATGAAAGAGCGATACCGAGCCTATTTACGGTAAGATTTTCTGGGGACGAAAATTTCTTAAGTGGGGAGAGTTGTGACATCCCAAAATTGACCATAGTCGGGATGTGGTTTGGGACCACAAAACCGAGACACAAGAATAATTAATTATTATTTTATTGTGCATGAACGCATACATATGTGAAAATTTCGTGCCTTAATTTCGTCATTCGTAGGTGAAATTTATTAGAAAGGACTTATGTGAGGAAATTGAGATATGTGCTAGGCTAATGTTAAAGTGGCCTATTGATACATATTAGAAAATGCTTGGACTTGCATGTCAAATTGCCAAATTTTCCTTATGGTGGCCGCCAAGTTAGATTGATGATGGGCAATATATTTGTTTGCCTTAGATATTATAATAAGAAATTGGATTATGGGAGACAAACTAAAATAAAGAAAGGAATTAAAAAGAAAGGGGAATAAAATAAGAAAAAAAAAAAGGGAGTGTTCATCCTTTACCTTGCCATTGCCGTGAGTGAGGGGAGAAAAGGGAGGAAAGAGAGTTCTCTCTTTGTTGAACTTGGCCGGTTAGAAGGAAGGAAGGAGGGGAGAATTTCGGTCACTTGAAGCCTTAAGGAGGTTAGTACATTGTGTTAACTTGTGAGATGCTTACTTGTTTTAAGTGAATGATCATGGTTCTTGCTTAGCCATGCTAAAATGTTGAATAGTGATGGGGGAATGGAACATTCGGCTATGGAAAAAGGGGGGGAACTCTTTGATTGCTTAAGATAGTTTAGTTAGTATGTGATTTTTGGGTATTGTGAGTTGAGATGTAAGTGTGTGGGTGCGCTTGGCCATAGGGGTTTGCTAGGAAATTTTGTTGGTTGAATGATGAGTGGCCGAATGAACTATGAAATGTTATGAGAAGAATGTGGGAAGCTAAGGTGCGAACCTTAGTCTCGGTGATAGGAATGATTCGGTTGGTGTTTTGATGTCGTGGTGATGAGGCATGAAGTGTTCGGCCATGATGCTAAAATGTGGTGCTTGTGTTAAACTTAGAAATTATTTTGTTAGGGTTAGTATAGGTATGGATGACCGAATATGAGAGCATGATTAGATGAAGAGTTGGTTAATTGATATGTGGTAAATGTTAAGTGTTAAATGAAATGGAAATGATAGATTGATGTTACGAATAGATGTGAAAATATATGCTAGATTAGGAAAATTTGATTAAATGTTCATGAGATGAAATTAGGTGTTTAAAAGATGTTATATTTGACATTGTATAAATATACATAAGTATGCCGTTCGTGATGTTACCTTTAATTATGTGTATAATCGACTAAATGGGTAATTAGTGAGGATGGTTGCTGAATATACAAGCATACATATGCATGTGTAGTTGAATTATAAATATTTAGCAAGACGGTTAAACTAGTTAATTTATTGATTAAGCTCAAGAAGCTAAAGGTGGAGAATCAAGCAAAGGCAAAGGAAAGAACATCGAGTAGCCGAGTTGGAACCATTTTACCCAATACAAAGTAAGTCATTAACACGTATTTGATATTGCTTAAATGATTGTAAAATTTATGCAATTGTGTTTAATGGGATGATATATATATATATATAAATGAAAATGTATGTGTATGGAGTGATGACATTTGTTGAATGTAAAAGAAATAGTGAAATGTGTAGAAAGTTTGCTTTCGGCACTAAGTGTCTTGGGCAATACGTGTGTACGGTGACGAGATCGGCACTAAGTGTGCGTGCTGGAAATATATGGCACTAAGTGTGCGTGTTGGAAATATATGGCACTAAGTGTGCAAGCTGGAAAAATACTGACCTTTGGGTGTGCGAGCTCGGAGGGTATGGCATCGTGTGTGCGGGCTTAAATTACGTGGCACTAAGTGTGCGAAATCGAGTAGTAAGCATCGTGTGTGCGTACTCTATATATATGGAGGTGTGTCTCCATTGAATTGAGTATGGACAGCGGATCGGGTAAGTACCTCGAGCTCATGACGAATAGAGAATACGTTCATGCTTGGGGTTGAATTTGGTAAGCCTTAAATCTATGTGATGATTGAAATTGTATGGTTGTGCTGGAAAATGAGTTAATGTGTAAAAATGCTTGATTATCTTGTTGTGTAGAATATGAAATGTGGATGTATGAATTGGTACGAGATTGGACCGAAAGGTCCGAGGTATTATGGTATAGATTCGATATGGACGAGTACCTAGCCTCATTTGTTGTACATGTAGTAGTAACTTTATCGTGGATTGATGAATGCTTATGACTTCTCGAGTTGTAAACTCACTCGGTGTTTTTCTTGTCACCCATTTTAGGTCTCTCGGACTCGTATTGTTTGCGTGATCGGGACCGTCGTTGAAGTCATCACACCGGCTGAAATCTTGTGGTATTGTTTTTGTTGTTGAAGAACATTTGGCATGTATAGGCTATTATATTTTGTCGAATTGTGGGTTGTAAACTTTAAGCCATGTGAAAATGGCCTATGTGGTCGCCGAGTGGGATGCTAGAACCTATAGCCACGAGTCTTAGAAACTCAAATTTTGATAAGGTGGCCATAATTTGTGTCATGTATGATGGATGATTAAGGCCAAGGAAAAATTCATGAAATTGGCATAGTCATGCAGTAACTGTTGCGGACAGCAGCAGTGAGATGAGATTGAAAAATCACTAAAAATAGTAGAAGTAGAATTAAATAGTGAGTAAATTATGGAACTGAACCTTGATGAATCTATTTTATATGGACGAAACGAAACGACCATATGAGCAGTATACTGAGAAATATTAAAGTTCTCGTGAGACAGGGCCAGAACGGTTTCTGGGTCCCCTGTCGCGACTTTGAAAATTTACCATAAATTATCCAGAAAGAATTAGGAGTCATGCCTTATATGTACAGATTCCATTTTGAGTCTAGTTTCATTAGAAACAAACGGCACCAGTATTAAAGCCCTGTACAGAGAGATATTCAAGTTGTAACGCGCGAAGGTCAGAGCAGTTGATCCCTGTAACATGGGTGACTTTAACTAATAACTGTACCAATTGGCCCGACCAAAAATTCTAAAAATAAATCCATGGATGGGTATATGAGTCTAAATTCAGGAAAATTTATTGAAACCAGTTTCCGAGTTTTGAAACTCGAGATATGATTTTTAAGGCGACGGTGACGCAGTTTTCCAGCCTGACTGGTAATGTCAAATTGGTTGGTATCTTGAGAGGATTTGGCCGTTAACCCCTCGTGTCCGACACCAGCGTCGGTCACGAGTTAGGGGTGTTACATAAAATGTGTTAAACATGGGGTAAAAATATGTATAAATTATGGTTTATCAAATACCCCCAAACTTAAGTAATTGCTTATCCTCAACCAAAATTCTCAACTCATAATCAAAATAAATTCTTCTTAATTTATAATCTCTATTGATAATATCTCAAAATAATCCATAAGTAATCATACATTGAGAATTCAACTAAAAGAACATAAAAGTTTCAAACATTCCAAGTTGAGTATTTAATCATGCAAATATAGGTGTCTCTCATCATTTAAGTAATTACCTTTGATTCGGAATATCACAAAGTTTCACATCCTCACTAAAGATTCGGTCAAATCACTCGAAGTGTTTTAAAGACAATAAATGAAGCACTCAATAGTCAATAATGAAAATTCATTACCATAGGCTTGCATGAAAATCAAATCTCCACCACTGATAAATTGAGATGAAACATCAATGAAAAGGTCTTTAGAGGGTTGTAATGAGGCTTGGTTAGGGGGTGTGGCCATAAGCTGAAAGAAAGGGTTAGAATCGAGATTGAATTGAAAAAATTACCTAACTAGAAAAAGAGTTAATCATCACTTGCGTACAACAGAGCTTTTTCTCAGAATATGGAATTACTAATGTATATACATATATATTTTTTAATTAAGAACAAGTTAAATAAAACATCGACTAACTATTAAGAACAAGACATAGCTAAGCAAATTCTTCAACTCAAATCTAGAAAAAATAGGGATTAATATATGGGATTTCAACAATAATGAGTTAAGAGTTAATATTAAGGGTAATACAAGAAATGGCTTGTTAGGCTCAAGGGGGTTTACTAGGGGTTAATCGTGGAGGTAGGCTTTTCATGGCATGAGTGGGTTAATCCTAAGTGTCTTAATCATTTTGACATATCAAATCAAATGGTGTGGTCTTGACATACATAATCAAGCAAGTTCTAGAATAACAGTTCGATATTGACGCACTCAAAGCAATAATAAAAGTGAGCATGAAATAATAGATGCTCAAAAGGCTAAAAAATCTCACAAAAATTATGGCTTTTTGATGTGTAAAACTTGTGAATTCTAACTCAAAGTAATACCTAACTTTAGGGAAACAACCTAATATTTTAAATTCTTAAAAATCAACTTATCATGCTTGATTCTCTAATGTCTTAAGGTTTAAACAATCAATGCATAAATGCCTATGTTTTA
Organism: Gossypium arboreum; assembly: GCF_025698485.1. Taxonomy (NCBI): domain Eukaryota; kingdom Viridiplantae; phylum Streptophyta; class Magnoliopsida; order Malvales; family Malvaceae; genus Gossypium; species Gossypium arboreum. The sequence goes on along the minus strand of NC_069071.1, from coordinate 97,435,684 downwards.
ATTTAAGATATATCAACAAAAATAAAAAAATCAATCAAAATTTATCATAAATATGATATAACAGCTTTTTAAGAGAATAAGGTAGTTTTTCAGGGATTTTTCTGATAATGAAATAAATACTCCCCCACACTTAAGATGTACATTGCCCTCAATGTACAAAGATAGATATTAGAGTATAGAAAAAAAATAAGATAGGGGAAGAAGTGAAACTTCCTGTATGATGAATTCCTCGAACTGGAGTTTTGGAGAGTGATCAGTTTGAGAGTGGAGGAGGATACTCTGGCGGTCGTAAAGGTTTATTAGTCCATAAGTCCTGCGCCAAAAGAATATTATATCTAGCGGCGCACGGGCGTGGCAATGAGGTTGTGTGGAATTGCAGCAGCTAGGGTTAGGGTTTTTGAGTGGGGAAGACAATGAATAGTGTAAGGTATTTATAGATTTTGGGGCACACGGTCGGGTAACACGCCCGTGTTCCCTAATTTTTGCCCGTGTGTTTCACGTTTTTCCTATTGGGCATTTTGAAATTCGTCCCACGCTCGTTTATCTTGGGCGTGTGGGTGCACACGGCCGTGTCGAACGACCGTGTCTAGCTTCGTTCGCTTCTCCCACGCCCGTGTATGCAAGGTCCATGCCTGTGTTAATTTAACAGGTTCAACCACAGGTACTAAACACAGGCATTGCAGTTTCAACCACGGGTCTCCCACATGGGCGTGTCTCACGCCCGTGTTGTTTTCGCAGGTTCAACCATGGCCACATCGCATGGCCGTGGCGTTTTATCATAGCCCGTGTTGGGGAAATCTTTTGCCCTATTTTCTCACGGCCCTAAGCACACCCGTGTTCTTGGCCGTGTCTTTGTGGAAAAGCCTATATTCAAGATCTCTATTAGTAAGTTAGGTGTTAAATACTAAAATTTAAAGAAATTAATATTATTAGTGCTCAGGTTACCTCCCAAGAAGCGCTTATTTATAGTCTAAGCTCGACTTACCTCTCCATTGAATGGTCATGGTGGTTTGAGGAGTTTATACTCCTCATTCATGTTATTAATCTCATCAAAATAAGGTTTTAAACTGGTGTTGTTTACCTTAAAAGTGCCGAACTTGGGATGACTCACCTCGACCGTACCAAATGGGAAAATGCTGAGTACCGTAAGAGGGATTTCTTTATTCGATGTGGTAGCAACAATGTGGGGATCTGTGGCATCTAATAAGACTTTATCTCCAACCTTAAGTAGATTTGGAAAGAGGTTGAGCTTGTTCTGTCGTAGATTTGGTTTGTCAGGTGTTCTCGGTTTATACGTCTGCCATTCATCTAGCTCCTCGACTTGTAGCCTTCGATCTTCATGAATGGGTCCTCTACTATTGCTTGCGAATGACTCATGTGCTACCTTTAGACTCATTTCCTGCAAAGTAGGTTGTACCATATTGTCAGTTTTAGAGGAATGGGTTAAATGATCACCTTCAATTTCTGATGTGTTACCAGAATTTCGAGCTTGAAGAGTGATTGTTTCGTCTCCCACACGGAGTGTGAGTTCACCTGTGCCAACATCAATTATTGTTTTAGTAGTTGCTACAAAGGGCCTTCCTAGAATTAAAGGATTGTTGCTATTCTCCTCTATATCTAGAACAATAAAGTCAACGAGAAATATAAATTTATCAATTTTAACTAGTACATCTTCAATAATATCCCTAGGGAATCTTATAGTTTTATCTGCTAATTGAATGCTCATCCTAGTCTGTTTGGGTTTCCTGAGACCTAATTGCTTAAACATTTTGTAGGGCATGACGTTAATACTAGCCCCCAAATTAGCTAATGCATTATTAACATCTAAACTACCAATTAAGCAAGGAATTGTAAAACTCCCTGGATCTTTTTGTTTGTTGGGTAGTTTATGTTGGACAATTGCTGAGCAAACTGCGTTCAGGCCCACATGCGGCACCTCGTCCAACTTCCACTTATTTGCTAAAAGCTCCTTTAAAAATTTCATTACGTTTGACATCTGTGATAGCGCTTCAATAAATGGTAAGTTAATGTGTAATTTTTTTAAGAGTTTAAGGAATTTACCAAATTGTTCATCTGAGCGGTCTTTCCATGTCACGTTGGGGTACGGCACACGAGGTTTATATTCGATAGTCACTGGTTTGTTTTTATTATAATCTACCTCACCTTTACCCTTACTTACCACCGTTTCTTGCCTCGGTTTTGGCTTAGGCTCAACAAATCCTTCTTCATTTTGAACATTAATAGCGTTGAGCTGTTCCTTGGGTTAGGTTCAGTATTACTTGGCAAGCTATCTCGTGGTCGTTTGGAGATTAGTTTAGAAAGCTGGCCTATCTGAGTTTTGAGCCCTTGGATTGAAGCTTGTGGATTTTTAAGTGTCGTTTCGGTGTTCTGAAAGCGGGTTTTTGACACCAATATAAACTTTGAAAGTATCTCTTCAAGGTTCGATTTCTTTTCCTGTTGATAGGGTGGCTGTTGGTATCTCGGAGGTGGTCGCTGATTTCTTTGGCCTCCCCATGAGAAATTTGGGTGGTTCCTCTAACCTGCATTATAAGTGTTACTATATGGATTGTTTTGAGGTCGAGAATTATTACCTATGTAATTTAATTGCTCATTATCCATGTTGTGGCCATAAGGTTGGTATTCCGAATGGTTTGTTCCACCTCCACTTGCTTCGCACTGCATTACTGGGTGAACCTATGAAGAACTAAGAAAACCATCAATTTTCTTATTCAAGAGTTCTACCTGATTAGAGAGCATGGTGACCGAATCGACGTTATAAACACCGACTGTTTTCATTGGCTTTGTCCTCATGACTTGCCACTAATAGTTATTCAATGACATCTCCTTTATGAACTCATAAGCATCTTTAGGTGTTTTATTGTTGATGGTTCCGCCAGCAGCTGTGTCAACCATTTGTCGAGTCGAAGGATTTAGGCCATTATGGAACGTTTGAACCTGGAGCCAAAACGGTATCCATGGTGAGGGCACCTTCTCAAAAGGTCCTTGTATCTCTCCCATGCATAGTAGAGTGTTTCTAAATCCATCTGCACAAAAAAAGAGATATCATTACGTAATTTAGCAGTTTTAGCCAGCGGAAAATATTTTAGTAAAAATTTTTCGGTCATTTGTTCCCAAGTAATAATTGACCCTCATGGTAACGAGTTCAACCACTATTTAGCTTTTTTCCTCAATGAGAAAGGGAATAATCGAAGACGAATGGCATCGTCAGAAATGCCATTAATTTTAAATGTATCGCATAGTTCCAAAAGTTTGCTAAGTGAGTGTTGGGATCTTCATCCTGCAAACCATCAAACTGAACTATTGTATCATTTGAATTGTCGTAGGTTTCAGTTCAAAAGTATTTGCAGCTGCAGTAGGTCTAACTATGCTTGATTCAGTTCCTGTTAAAGAAGGTTTAGCATAATCATACATAGTGCTTAGAGCAAGATTTTGATTAGCCGTAATTGCAGGAGGTAGCTGATTGTCTTGGTTTTCAGCCATCTCTTCGCTTGGAGGTTGAGTATCGTCTTCTTGCTCGTTCTCTGTGTATATTAGGCTTCGCCTTATTTCTCTTTGGTTTCTGCGAACTGTGAGATCGATTTCTTCATCAAAAAGTAGTGGTCCTGAGGGGTTTCTTCTAGTCATAAACTATCAAAACTTGCCAGAAGAAGGAAAAAGAAAATTAGTAAATTAGAATAAAATTTAAAATAAAATTAGATTGCAAGAAAAATAAATGGCTAAAGTAATAAAAATCGATTGTTCTTAATATTTTAGTTCTCCAGCAACGGCGCCAAAAACTTGATCGCGTGATTTGGTGATAGGTTTTAAATATTTATATTTAATCGTTCTTGAAACTAACTATTATCGTGATGTAGGCAAGTGTACCTATCGAACAGTAGTAAAGTTTTAGCAAGACCGAATTTTCAAACCCAAAGGAACTAAAAGTACTAGTAATGACTGTCTTTTTATTATCTAGCCTAAGAATAAAGAAGTTTTGTTTTTAACTAAGTAATTATCTAAATCAAGAATTCACAGAGAATAGAATTTGGGTATTGCTTTCAGGACAATCGATTGAATTAAGACAATACCTAAGGAAAAATCCACCTAGATTATACTTGTTATTCTGGCTCCGAATCGGATGATTTATTCATTTAACTTGTTCCGTAGAGATCCCTAAGTTATGTTATTATCCCTATTCAAGACTAATAACGTCTAATCCCTAGATTGAATAATTGAGACCTTTCTCTAATTAACACCCTAGGGTTGCATTAACTCGATCTATGGATCCCTTATTAGGTTTCACCCTAATCGGCAAAATCTTGTCACCCTATGTCTAGGCGCAATCAACTCGCTTAATTATGACAAATGTACTCTTAGGCAGGTCTATTCCTCCTCTGAATAAGAGCTTATCTTGAATTAGTATCCTGGGATATCAAAACAAGAATTAAGAACACATAATTAAGAACAAGTTAAATATTTATCATACAATTCAGAAAATAATAAAAAGATTTGTCTTAGGTTTCATTCCCCTTAGGTATTTAGGGGATTTAATTCATAACTAAATAAGAAAACATCTCAGAATAATAAAGAATACAAAACATAAAGAAAACCCAAAACTCCTGAAGGGAAATTGAGGAGAGATCTTCAATCTTGATGATGAATCCAGCTTTTGAGATAGATCAATTGTCTTTCTTGGAGTAATTCCTTGCCCCTTATCTGTGTGTCCTCTTTCTTTCTCCTCTAGGGTGTATTTATAGGCTTTGGAATGCCTAAGAGCCCTCAAAATTAGCCTTTTCCGAATTGGACTCAACTTGGGCTCGGCAGGGACACGCCCGTGTGTGATTACTTCAGGCCGTGCTCGAGCCTGCCAAATTGACATGGCCGTGTGGTCTTTCCGTGTGAGGAGGTTCAAGCCGTGTTGATTTCGTACTTTGGTCCATTTTCTTCGTTTTTGGCCCATTTCTCATTCCTTTCGCTCTTCTATGCTCTCCTAAGTATAAAACATGAAATTAAAGCATTAGGAGCATCAAATTCACCAATTCTAATGGAAAATCATCCATAAAATACGTTAAAAATGGGGTAAAAATATGTATAAATTACGGTTTATCAATCCCTACAGGGAATCTCGAGCATGCTAAGTATAAGGATGATCGAGAAACGACGTGGCACCTGCCCTCCTCAGTACTGCCTCGTCTAATCCACCGAGGAGGAGGATCTAGAGGACATTACTGATGATATCCCTCCATGTCATGAGAACCTACCGTCTCGGCCACCACCCCCTCTCGACCAGTTCATGCGACGGCTTCATACGCTGACATCTCTGAGCGCTTTACTCAATTTGAGCAGCAGTGTTTTCAGCGCTTCGATAACATTGATGCTACTCTACAGCCGATTTGTCAGCACTTCCACATCTCATTGCCACCCTCACCTCGCGAACCATTTAGCGATGAAGATGTTTAAAAACTTTTATTTATTATTTTATTATTTTATGTTGTTACTTTTATTCTATTTTAAGACTACTTTTTATTTTTCTTTAAGCTTATTTTTATTAGGTTTTATAATTATTATTTTACAATTTTTAATTTCGACTATTTCATTACGAGTAATTATTCTTCTTTATATATTTCTTAAAAAAGTTCCTAATTCTATCACAGTTATAAAGAGCTCCAAAGCTCACTATTACTTAGGAACTTGAAACTCCACTGGGAAAGGTTCTCTACGACTGCCATGCCCTGCTCGACCACGACCATAGCCAACATGAGATATAATATTCTTTTGGCACAGCATTTGTGGAACCCAACCTCTACCACCACTAGAGTATCCTCCTCCACCCTCATCATTGCTTTGGCCGTTTATTCTCCATGACTCCAATTCAAGGAGTTCATTCATCATTCAGGAAGTTTCACTTCTCTCCCTATCTTATGATTATAAATCTATCTTTGTCAATATATCTTTCTTTGTACATTGAGGGCAATGTACATCTTAAGTGTAAAGGGTCTTTTATATCATCATTAGAAATCCCTGAACTTTGTCTTATTCTCACGTGAATCACTCATATCACTATTAGAATGAATTTTAATTAATTTATGATTTTTATTGATATGTCTTGAATTAAAACATAGGCATTTATGCATTGATTGTTTAAACTTTAAGACATTAGGGAATCAAGCATGATAAGTTGATTTTTGAAGAATTAAAAACTTTTAGGTTGTTTCCCTAAGTTTAGGTATTATCTTGAGTTGAAATTCACAAGTTTGAACATCAAAAAGCCATAATTTTTGTGAGATCTTGAGCCTTTAGAGCATATTTTATTCCTTTCATGATAACTTTCATTATGAGTGCGTCAGTTTTGAGTTGTTATTCTAGAACTTGCTTGATTATACATGTCAAGACCACACCATTTGATTTGATATGTCAAGATGATAAAGGCACTTAGGTTTAACCCACTCACTCCACAAAAACCTACCTCCATAATTAACCCTTAGTGAACTCCTTTTGAGCCTAATAAACCATTAATTGATTCACCCTTAATATTAACCCATAACCCATTATTGTTGAAATCCCCTAATTTGATCCCTATTTTTTTCGAGATTTGATTTGAACAAATTGCTTAGTTATGTTTTATGCTTCTAAATATTTGACTTGTTCTTAAAAAAAAATAATACTTACATACATATTAGTAGTAATTAGTTATTTTTGAGCTTAAGTGTTAATTCCATATTCTGAGAAGAAGCTCCCTTGTATTCAACTGATGACCAGTTATTTTCCTAGCTAGGTAATTTTTCAATTCAATCTCGATTCTAACATCTTCTTTCAGCTTGTGACCACACCCCCTAACCAAAGCCACGTTACAACCCTCTAAAAAGACCTTTTTGATTGATGTATCAGCTCAATATATAGTGGTGGAGATTTGATTTTCAAGCAAGCCTATGGTAATAACTTTTCATATTGACTAATGAGTGCTTTTATTGATATCTTTAAACACCTTGAGCGATTTGAGTGAATCTTTAGTGAGGATGTTAAACTCTGTGATATTTTGATCAAAGGTAATCACTTAGATGAGGGGAGACACCTATGTTTTCGTGATAAAATGCTCAACTTGGAATGTTTGAAACTTTGATGTATTTTTAGTTGAATTTTCAATGTATGAATACTTATGGATTATTTTTAGATATTATTGATAGGGATTATAAATTGAGAAGAATTTATTTTGATTATGAGTTGAGGATTTTTGCTTGAGGACAAGCAAATGCTTAAGTGTGGGGGTATTTGATAAACCGTAATTTATACATATTTTTATCCCATGCTTAGCCCATTTATGAATGGTTTCTCCTTAGATTTGGTGAGTTCGATACACCTAATCCTTTAATTTCATGTTTTATACTTAGAAGAGCATAGGAGAGTAAAAAGAGCGAGAAACAGGCCAAAAACGGAGAAAATAGGCCTACGTGGGAAATCAACATGGCCTGGACTTCCTCACACGAGCGCGTCACACCGTTGTGTCCATTTGGCAGGATTGAAGCACGACTTACACGGGTAGATTACACGCCGTGCCTATTCAACAGCCTTGACCACGGGCTGGAGCAATCACACACGGGCGTGTCCCTGCCGAGCCCAAGTATAGTTCTATTCGAAAAATGCCAATTTTTAGGGCTCTTAGGCATCCAAAAGCCTATTTAAACACTTGAGGAGGCACTTAAGAGGGGGACGCAGAGTAGGAAGCAAGGAATTACTCAAGGAAAGCCGATTGATCCATCTCAGAAGCCGGATTCATCATCAAGACTGAAGATCTCCCTTCAAGTTCCTTCAAGAGTTTTGAGTTTTCTTATGTTTTGTTATCTTTATGCTTTTGAGATGTTTTCTTTCATAAGTATGAACTAAACCCCCTAAATACCTAAGGGGAATGAAACCTAAGACGGATCTTGTTATTATTATCTTAATTGTATGTAAATATTTGACTTGTTCTTAATTATGTGTTCTTAATTCTTGTTTTGATATTCCAGGATATTGATTCAAGTCAAGCTCTAATTCAGAGGAGGAATAGACCCTGTCTAAGAGTAAATTTATCATAAGTAAGCGGAGTTGATTGCACGCCTAGAGATAGGGTGATAAGATTTTGCCAGATTAGGGTGAAACCTAATAAGAGAATCCATAGATCGAGTTAATGCAATTCTAGGGTGTTAATTAGAAAGAGATTTCAATTATTCAACCTAGGGTTAGACGTTATTAGTCTCGAGAGAGATAATAATATAACTTACGGATTTCTACGGATCAAGTCAAATGAATAAATTGTCTGATCCAGAGTCAAATAACAAGTGAAGTCTAGGTGGATTTTTTCCTTAGGTATTGTCTTAATCAATCGAATTTTCCCAAAAATATTATCCCAAATTTTCTTTCTATGCATTCTTAGTTTAGTAATTAGTTTAGATAACCAAACCTCTTAACTCTTAGGCTAGATAATAAAAAGGAAGTAAATATTAGTACTCGTAGTTCCTTTGGGTTCGACAATCCAGTCTTGCTGAACTATACTACTGTTCGATAGTTACACTTGCCTTAATCGTGATAATAAGTTAGTTTCAAGAACGATTCATTTATAAATTTTTAAAACCTGTTACGAATATAACGCATCACAGATGTTACAAATCATTAGAACAATTTGATGTTGTTTACAATAGCCATGATTCTATCAGAATACTACTTTAACAGTCTCAAAATCCTTCACCGTCAGGTTCTCAAAATCCCTCCTTAAGTTGGTAAGCTGCTGCTGCCTTGTCTTCTTTGTACCTTGAAACTCTTCCTTCAGCTTATCCCAAGCTTACTTTAGAGTTTCGTAGGCCATGATCCTAGTGAAGATCATATCAGAAACACCATTTTGAAGACACGACATTGCCTTAAAATTGTTAGCATGACCATCACTATGTTACCTGATTGTGCTATTGTTGGATTGGCTCTCAACGGTGGCTCGACATTCGCATTCACAACCTCCCATAAGTTGTAAGTTTGTAGGTAGGTCTTCATCTTAACTACCCAAATATGGTAGTTTTCACCATTAAAAACTGGTGGTGGAGGAGTTGTAAAACCAATTGGAGACATTTTAACAACAACAACAAAAAAATTGCCCTCAAAGATGACTGGCTTTAAATACCAATTGTTGGTTTTTCTTTGTAAGAAAGAAAGGAAAGACAAACCAAATTTAGCAATCAAATGTGACTTGTTATTTTTTTTTTTTATGAATACATAATTTACATACGAAATGTAGCCTTATATAAGAGAAATATTGACAAGTTGGCAAGCCTAGGAACTTGAAATTACTCATTGGTTGATTTCTGTCCAATCAGCACAGCTAAAATTATCCTATCAAATTTAAGATAAATAAAATAAGCTAACAACTTTTCTGAACAAGTTGGAAACTTGCCAACGTGTATCAAAAACATTGGGACAATCTGCAACAACTCAACTTGGCATAGTCGGTTAACACTTTGATTGTTTGCCCTTCAATAGCTTAGAGTATGCCAGTAAGACAACTCGTGCCTTGTTCATATTTAGACAATTCGCTAGATAGTCTTCCAATGGATGTTCACTAAATAGTTCGCCAACTGACAATCCTCCATTTTTCTTGTGTTTGGTCTGTCCGCCAGATGACTCACATCATTTTTGTCCACGGGACTACTTAATCTTTTGCACTTTTCTTATCCTTCATAAGTGCGAGCTGATGCATGAATGATTGTAACACCCCTCACCCATATTCAACGACAGAATAGGGTTACAGAGTATAACCAGACTTACAACTTAAAAAACCATACAATTGGAATAAAAAATCATCAACCAAATGTAATTCCAATCAAATACAATCACATTGTCCCTATTACGAGCCTACGAGACCCTAAACATAGTTTGAGAGTGGTTCGATACTAAACCGATAACTCAAAAAAAATTCAAATTGCAGGGGTCACACGCCTGTGTCCCCCAATCATGTCTCTCACATGGCCAATAGACACGCTCGTGTCTCAGGCCATGTGGACATTCGAAGTAGGACCACATGGCCGTGTCTTAGCCCGTGTCCAACCCCGTGTAACTCTCTAACTACCTCACAAGGCCAGATCACATGCCCATATGTCTAGCCCGTGTACTACTCGAAATGGCCACATACGCCCGTGTGCCAGGTCATGTGCTAGGCCGTGTGAAAACTAGAAGGTATACTGGCTTGTGCCACACGACCATTCACACGCCCGTGTGCTAGGCCATGTGGAGTAGACTGACTTGGTTTCTAAAACCACACCAGGGGATACACGGTCGTGCAACATAACCGTGTGTCACATACGGCTGAGACACACGACCGTTTCTTTGCCCTTGTGGATAAAAATATGTCATTTACCAAGCCAATTTGCCACCCAAATTTGCATGTACCTACACAACCCAAATAGTACAAATTCATAGCATAAATGAACATCTAGCTTAACCATAATCAATGCTAAATCATACCATTTCCAATACTAATAACCAACATGCTTATTAACTCATGTTTTACTCATTCAAAACATACCAAATACACAAATAAAAATCAACTAACTAAATATTTCCCAAATATACATCATTTTGCATCAATTCACTAGCACAATTCATATCTAATATCAACTATTCAACAACCATAATACCTATCACAAGCAATTATGAACTCATTAATAAAGAGCATTAACACATATATATATATATATATATATATACATATATACATCACCATCTTAGACAAAATAAGCCAACTCTCATGGCTAAACACAAAACCAAACTTAATATTTTACAAGCCAACACAAATGGCCAAAATACATATACCAAAAAGACCAAGTCCCTATACATGCCATATACTTAAAATACCAAAGCTCATAGGTACCAAGTGATAGGTAGATAGTGTGAAGCGATCTCCGACGATCCCCAAATTCGAGCTAGCTTTATAACATTATAAAACACGTGAAAATAAACAAAGTAAGCTATAAAGCTTAATAAGCTCATATAAAATAAACTCAATTCAATCCTAAGATTATAATTCAACAATTTGAATATATCAACATTTAGCATATATTAGCTAACAAACCTTTCATATACAAAATTATGATATTAATCACATTCTTCACAAGTTTCTTCGAACTAAAGTTTATACATGTCATGTACGTACCTGTACCATCTTATATCATTCTCATATTCAATCACATCTTTCGTTTACGGAATATAAGTGGGATACTCAAGAATCTCATCCAATAAATACCTATACCATGGCTCGTAGCCAAATAAAAAAGGTAGCTTCTATCAGAAGTACTGATATCATGGCTCGAAGCCAAATCAGCCGATATTCATGGCTCGAAGCCAAATTGATATAACTCGCACCCAAGGTACTAATATTATGGCTCGAAGCTAACTTAATGTATCCCCTAATGACATGTCACTAGTATCCTAAACAATTCTTAAAGTTCAACCAGGATTTCGAATGTCGAATTGTTGTCGAATCACTATCGAACATATTCATAGTCTGGTATTCACAATTTATACAATATCAAAGCATATGAAACAGTCGTCTCGAACGACCCGTGCAACCTTAACAGTCAATTAATGAAAATGAGCCCAAAGCCCATAATATGGCACATGTACGCCGACAAGGCCATGGCAATGTAAACCACACAGCCTGGCCCAATAATCTCCACACGTCTGTGTGGTTTACCCATGTGAGGCCCACGAGCACGTGGGGCCCACATGGCCCATTTCGGTCCAACATGGCCTAAAACGGCCTAAGCCCATTGAATCACTCACAGAGGCCTCTACGATCGAACGCCCATGTTTTATACTTTCGATTCACCACACGAGTGAGCCCATACTCATGTAGCGACACTAGTCATGTTTTTCGGCTTTCGCCGATTTATGATTATAGCAATGTGTTACACACCTTAAACGAAGATGTGCGAGTAGCCTACGAGCCCAAAGCCTACATTCAATCAAAATACTCCATTAATCAATGACAATAGGATTAACATCTCCTCTTCATATTTATTGTAAAAAAATTCACTAATACTTGCCTTTTTCGTACTAATGAAGATTCCCCCCTTAAATCGATACACGCAACTGATTACGAACTCTTTTAGAGATTACCTGTGTTTCGAACGAACTTATTAACTAACACAGTACACACATATAAATTTAACCAAGTGCATAACCACTTATCGAAGTTGCAAAGCCGAAACTAGGGAAGGAAAGTAATCGGTTCACAATCCTCAAAAAGATCACCACTACAACAAGGCAGAACTAGTACAATCACTCCCCTAACAATAGTCGGTCAGAAAAGAAGGTGTTAAAAGAAAACTATAGATTCGACAGAAAGGGAAAAGGGGTGAACAAAAACAAAATCTAAATAGCGGCACTTACCACTCGATCGATTGAGAAAAAGCAAAAGAAAGAGTCAGCACACAGAGGGTAAATGAAAGAGCAATAGTTGGCCAACAAAGATTCAATTGCACTTGAGAGAAGAAGGAAGAAGGTAGGAAAGAATTGATCACCCCAAGATAAAGTTGAAAGGGTTTGAGAGATAAAAATGCAATAGGTATTCGGCCAAAAGGAAACCGTTTAAGAAAAAGTGTGAAGGAGAAAAAAAATGTGGACAAGAAGGTTAGAGAGAGGAGTAGAATTGCAAGCAAAAAGGACCGAAAGATACCCGAAATAGCACAACACGGCTTCAGAAACAAAAGAAACCAACCACAATTTTGCAAAAACCCAAAAGAAAATGGAGAGAAAAGAACCCTGAAGACTAGACAATGCCGAAAGTATTAGAGAATAACAACTCAGTCGAAAATCCCTATGCCCACTACCAATTTCAGCACAACTCTACCTTACCTCAAACTCCACTTTTTCCTCCCTTATCTCTCTCCTAGAATCTCTCCACCATAATCTACTCAACCACCTATTCAAACTTCAATCAAACACCTCAATTTCAGTCAACCAAGGACACTTCCCCAACACCTGTAGCAAAAATAAAATGCTCTATTTGCCTTGCCAAGACTCAAACCTTAAACCCTAAGAAACACCCCACACGCCACTCACCTCTAGACTAGCAAGCCCTTTGTGACATATTTTACCCATAATAATTTAAAAGTCTACTAACTACAGCAATGGTTAATTTCCTAAAAACAAAGTTTTTGCAAATGCCCAAGCTTGAACCCAAGACTTCTAAGGAGCTTTCCAGGACACTCAACCATTGAAACAAGCATGCATTTGAGTTACACAACATACAGAAAATAAGTACCTATATTTTTGGGTGTTACAATCCTCCAAAGGGTCAAACCCTAAGGCTTTCTCCAATGGATCTTCTTCAAAATTGCTTTCCATAGAAATCAATGTTTCTAACTCTTCCATAACTGAACACTCTTCTGTCGAATCGGGAAATTTAATCGCTTTAAGAATGTTAAAAGTTACTTGATCATCTTGAACTCACATGGTGAGTTCGCCTTTCTGCACATCAATTAACGTTCTTCTCCTGTCTAGGAAAGGTCTCCCAAGGATAATTGGCACTTTTTTATCTGCTTCAAAATTAAGAATAATGAAATCAGCAGGAAAAATAAATTTATCGACTCTTACCAAAACATCCTCAATCTTTCCTTTGGGGTATGTTAAAGATCGATCCGCTAGTTGGAGCATCACAATTGTAGGTCTTACTTCTCCTATCCCTAGTATCTTGAAAATAGACTTAGGCATCAAGTTCATACTTGCTCCTAAGTCACACAAAGCTTTACCACAGTAAGATTCACCAATGTTACAGGGTATCGTAAAGCTTCATGAATCCTTTAATTTCGGTGGCAGCTTGTTCTACAGGAACGCACTACACTCCTTTGTCAAGGCGACAGTCTCATACTCACTCAGTCATTTCTTCTTGGATAGTACATCCTTCATAAACTTCACGTAATTCGGCATTTATTCTAAATCCTTCACCAACGGAATATTGATGTGTAATTGCTTCAAAACGTCCAAAAACTTCTTGTAACAGCCCAATTTAGAACCTATTCAGAACAGTGGTTCAGGACCATGAATCTGAATTAGAAAAATATTTTAAAATTATTTTCTATGTTTATTATGTGTGAATTTATATCTATGAAATTTTCGTGTTTTAATTTTGTTGTTTGAGTGTCGATTTGATAAAAAGGGCTTAATCGCGTAAAATGAAAATTTGATGGTTTATTGTGTAAGGGCTGAATTGAATTTGTCTTTATAATTTGAAGCATTTATGTTGCAATTAGGCCATTGAATATATGAATGGATGGTAATGGCATGCATTATATAGTTTAATTATTAAATCATTAAGGTTAAATATGTAAATTGATTAATAAGTTAATATATTATAAAACATAAAATTAAAATCCATAAGTGTTCATCTTATTGGTTGACCAAATATCAAAAATAAAGAAAGAAAAATAAAGCCTTTAAGGGTTTGGCCAAAGATTAGCTTGATTAAGGTATGTTACTAGCTCAGTTTTTGATAATTTTTACATTTTTCAGATTGTTGCAGTGTAATGTACAAAGCCCATGCTTGAATTTCTGATTTTGATGAATATTTTGAGTTATTCCATTAATGAATAATTGAGCTTTGTGATGTTAGATGATGAATTATGAAAGATATGTTTTGGATTAATATTTTTTGTATTGGATTTTTTTTTGAGTAATTAGGGCTAAATTGCAAAAATAATAAATTGAGGGACTAAAATTTGAAATAAATGAAATGTATGGACTTGTATTAGCATGGGTAACATTCGACCTAAGCATGGCGTGTGCAAATTTTGCATGTTTTGTGCTTTATGAAATTTGGACTAAATTGTAAAAAGTGTAAAATGTCAGGGGTAAAATGGTAATTTTCTTGTTTATGTGTTTTTGGACTAAATTGAATAGAATTATGTTTAAATGAGTTTAATTTGAATATGTTTAGACCAAGAACTAAAGAAATCAAATTTGGATTAGGGAAAAACCAAAGTTGTCGAATAGTCGTTCCGTTCCGATTAATGTTGTCCGAGGTAAGTTTATAGGCAAATAGATGTTGTAAATTTCAGTATATGTATATTATAAATGCTTAGTTGAATTTTTATAATTGTTTGAGAATCTGCCGAAATGATATATGTTTGAGAGCAATAGTTACGTGTTCTATTCAATTGAGTTACGACATTCGAAAGCCCCGTATGAGCCTTAGGAATAGATAGGATATATGTGTCATGACATAGGATTCCGATATATGATGTGCGAGTAAGACCATGGCATCAATATATGTGTGCGAGTAAGACCACGTTTAATACGTTGGCATCGATATGTGACTCCGATATAAGTGTGCGAGTAAGACCACGTTTAATACGTTGGCATCGATATCTAAATTTTGATATATGTGTGAGAGTAAGACCATGTCTAGCACGTTGGCATTGATATGTGATTACATGTAAGACCACGACTGGGACGTTGGCATTGTACGATATGTGTGATTATCTGAGTATCCTATTCAATTTCGAATGGTTCATCGGGTAATGATAAGTTGTGATCGAATGTATAAATCGAGCTAAAGTGATCAGGTATGAGATAGTTGATTACTTATTTGGAAGTAAGGTAAGTTAGTTATTTGATATGTGATGCAAATTATACATGATGCTAATGTAAATATATGTATAAGTATGTGATATTAAATTTTGATTCAAAAGTATATGCTTATGAGTGTATATATATTTGGTTATATAATGGTACCATGGTTTTGAAATTTAATATTACTTTGATAATAGATATATGTATATTTGGCTATGGTTTATACATAGATAAATACATGTGAACTTGGTTGATATGCTTTGTTAAGGTTTTGTTATGTGAGTTGGTATTAAGGTAAATTCGGTTATGGCATATAGAGGAAGTGAAGTTGATATGTTTATTAATATTGAGGTTTAGTAAGTTTGATTATGGATGAGTTTATTTTGGCAAAAAGATTAAAGATATATGTGTGTATTTAATGAATGTATGTTTGGCTATGATATTTGACTATCTACGTTTGGTTTATGATCGCTAGAATGGATATGTTTTAACTATTATATGGAAGTCATATTAAATGACCGAATATATATAAATTGATTTAATTGTGTATATGAAATTTTGGCATGATTTATAGCCTATGGAATTGACATGTTTTGATTTGGTTAAATTATATGAAAAATTATTAATCATAGTCGAGTGAGCAATGTATGAATTGATTATGTTGCAAGTGAAATTCGATCATTTAAATATGATTATATGTACTTGTAAAATTTTGCTTTGTTAACCATGAGGTATATTTCAACTTAGGCTAATATGCGCATGTAGGAAAGCTTATAAATGAATGTATTATTGTAAGTTGAGTACATGAAAATGAATTATGATTAATGTTCATATTAAGTGTTCAAATGCCATGTTATTTAGTTAATATGTTCGGCTAATAGAAATATAAAGTATATGCGATATGATATGTTTTATGTTAATGAGATTAGTAAAATGATTAAATAAATATTATTGATATGTTTAATTTCTAAAGTATGATTAGTATATGTGTTATAAGTGGTGAAAATCATGTTGGTTTTTGTTTGGTTAAGTAATGCAAATGTGTGAATAATGTAAGTTGAGAACTATATGGTTTAAATTAATATGGTCTTATGCATATAGTCTTGAGATGGGTTAAAATGGCTAGGCATATT
Organism: Gossypium arboreum; assembly: GCF_025698485.1. Classification (NCBI taxonomy): domain Eukaryota; kingdom Viridiplantae; phylum Streptophyta; class Magnoliopsida; order Malvales; family Malvaceae; genus Gossypium; species Gossypium arboreum. Next base: position 97,418,963 of record NC_069071.1, on the reverse strand, counting down.
GATTTGGATTGGTTTTTGATCATTCAGATTAGGTATGCTATGAAATGTCTTTGATGTTCAAAAATGATTAAAGATATTATAGTGGATTACACATGAATTAGTAATGGTTTAAATTAATATGGTCTTATGCACATAGTCTTGAGATGGGTTAAAATGGCTAGGCATATTGATTTGGATTGGTTTTTGATCATTCGGATCAGGTATGCTATGAAACGTCTGTGATGTTCGAAAATGATTAAAGATATTATAGTGGATTACAGATGAATTAGTAATGCACATGATTATATTTGATTAATTGATAATGATATTAATATCGTTAAATTTTATAGCATGAATTATTTTTTTACTATGATTAATAATGTATGTTCGAATTGTATTGGTTATATGTTTTATATATGTAGACTTAACTTATATGGATGAGTGATTGGTTGCTAATTGAGTAAAAAATTATTATAAAGAAGTCGATATAATATTGTGCATGATTTGTAATAAGTGACTGTGATAAACTGTGTTTATGTTCGGTAATACCTCGTAGCCCTAATCTGGTGACGGATATAGGTTAAGGATGTTACACTTCTTGAATTGCACCACCTGTTTCTGCTTGTGTTGCTGCAATTTTTGCGGATATGGAGGTGATGGAACCTTCGGTTGAACCGGACAACTCTTCTGAGTAGGTAAATTTGCATCCAAAGAATATGTTGAAGTATCTGAATTCACTAAGTTAGGATTTACCTTGTCAGTCTTTGCAGATTTTGATTCCTTTGGTGTAGGAATTTCAACGGCTGGTTGACTTTCCTCTTTTCAACAGGCTCATCTTCGACTTCAATCAATCGGTGTTCCAGAATTTTACCACTTTGTAATGCCAGTACCTTCATATGTTCTTTACCAAGTTTCTTGCATTCTCAGTATTGCTCGGCAATGTTCCTTGTGGTCTTTTACGAAGCTCCGTAGCTAGCTGACCTATTTGGTTTTCCAAATTTTTTAGTGTTGTTGCTTGGCTCTGGATCAAAGCATCATTCTTTCCGATGTATGCTTTCAATAAGTTCTTCAAACTGTTTGATGCCTCAGCTTGGGCTGGTTTTGGAGCTAGTTGATTAAACCCTTGAGATTGGTTGGGTCTATGCTGCATAAAGTTGTTGTTTGGTCCATTTGCTTGGTTGCTCCAAGAAAAGTTGGGATGATTACGCCATGAAGGATTATAGAATTTGGACTGAAGTCCTTGTCCACTCCTATTTTGATGTTGGTTCCCCACATAGTACACTGACTCGGGATTCAATGGGCAATTCTCAAAAGAATGACCTTCCCCATAGTACACACAGGAAACTACTTCAAACGGACTTGGTGGCTAAGCTGCAAAAATTATTAGCACTATTAGCGGTAATTTGCTTTAACATGGAGGAAATAGACTATACCTGAGTTGATAGCAAAGTGAGAGCATCAACTTCATGAACTCTGGCTACTCGTCTTTCTGAAGCTGTTTGATTTGTTGGCCATTGATATTTATTACTCGCGATCCTTTCGATGATCTCATAAGCCTCATTATAAGACTTAGACAAATTTGCACCATTCGCAGAAGCATCTACCATCAATCTTGTATGTGCATTGAGACCATTATAGAATGTCTCCAATTGGATACAATGAGGAATCCCATGATGAGGACACTTATGAAGTAACTCCTTGAATCACTCCCAAGCCTCATACAAAGACTCGTCATCCAATTGTTGGAAAGTTGTGATCTCGATCCTCAACTTAGCATTCTTCCTAGGCGAGAAATACTTTACCAAAAATTTTTCTGCTAATTCTTGCCATGTGGATATGGAACTTGGTGGCAATGAATTGAGCAATGCTCGTGGTCAATCTCGCAATGAGTACAGAAACAACTTCAACTTCAGTGCGTCTTCAGTCACACTGGCTATCTTGAATGAATCACTCACTTCCATAAACAATCGGAGGTGGAGATGTCGAACTTCCGTGGGCTTACCACTAAATTGGCCCACCATTTGTAACATTTGAAACATCACTAGTTTCAATTCGAATTGGGGTATCTCAATAAATAGCCTTCTAATTCCTGGATTTAACTCACTGAAAGGTGGCACAACATATTTTTTGATGCATCGATCCCTATCATCGGCGATGAGGATGGGATTTTGTACATGTTCGGCTTCATTACCTTGGTCTTGATTTTGATTTCCAAGTTCCATCTCGACTTGTCTTTGAGTTGTTCGTTCATGTCTTCTTTGTCTGAAAATTCACTCAATTTTAGGGTTTATTGAGAGTAAATCGATAATTCGATCTATGCTCATAAACACTTGAAAAAAAATCACAAAATTAAAAAAAAAAGAATAATTTAGTAATGTTAGAAATAACCAAATTTAAAATAAATAATTTCACAAAAAATGACTATGGCAACAGTTGACAATCCCCGGCAACGGCGTCAAAAAATTCTAACGCTCGGGTTTGTGTAAGTGTACACAATCGTTATCAAGTAATAAGTAAGTATCGAGTTATCATCTCCACAGGGATTATATTTGTGCTAAGTCAATTAATTTGTAAAATTATATTAACAATTTGATAAATAAAAACAATATAATTGAGAAATGATGATTAAAATATATTAAACTAAATGCAATGATCCCTGATGTAATTTATCCTAACATGGAACTATATGAATGAAATAGATTTTAGCAGAATTAACAAAATAAGCAACAATTATAACATAAATAAGCTAGGACAATTACTTTAATTAATCTCAAATCATTATCAACATGCTTATCAATATTTAGAAAAACATTCCATGACAATTCGATCTTTCATGAGTTTGGAAATCATATTAGGTCATTTTGGAATCCTTAGTAAATACGCATTGTACTGGTCCTTATTTACTAAGGGTTTCTTAGTCTTCGTGAGAGGTAACAGGGACTTGTTACATTGGAAACAGTTTAATCACACAAATCTAAAAACTATGCAGATAACAGAGCCTGGTTAGGGTTGTTATGTAACCTACAATTTAATTGGGTTAGGATCTAAATTGAGCATGCACCTTTCAATTATGTGTCCATTAGTTGTTGTCTAGTTAGGATCGCTTAGCTAATTCAGGTGCATTTCAATCACGTATGAACGAAATACAAACTTGATTTTAATTGAAAACATGATCGATTGAGGCACAAACATTATAAGCATGAATCAAATAAATATTATTCAATCAAAATAATCATCCTAGCTTAAATAAAATTAAGCTATCATTGTTGTAAACAAGAACAGTAAACACATAGCAAACATTCTTGAATTAAGTTAAAGAAAAGAAAGATTGAATCCAAATCAAAGTGGCTGTCACCCAAGACTCTGACTGATGAGGGCTCATTCGTTCCTTCGCTTCGCTCCTTTGCTGATGGCTCTCCGAGGTGGCTGACCAAAGGCTCTTTAAGAGGCTAATTTGCTAAAAATATTTATGCAAAGATGATGATAAGCGTGAGGGCTAAGAGATTTGAGAGAGGAGAGAATGATGAATGAGTGAGGGATGATTGAGGGATGAGGGATGATTACAAAAGTAAGAAATGGGGTCTTATTTATAGGTGAGGCAAGGGAGCTAGTTTGCTAAAAATAGGAGTGTCCATCTTTTTCAAATCCATCCAAGGGTGCTCGACCATGATTTGTGGAAATGTGACTGATTTTCGCTTGATTTAAGTGCCACAACATCATCAGGATCAGGACTCGGTCAATTGCAAATCTCCAGGTAAATCTCTGATTTCTTCAACTCTTCAAAGACCTTGTGTAATTAAACCAAAATTTGATTTATGAACATCCACATGCAGCTGAATTTTGGGTTGACTTGGTCCTCCATTTGGATGGTTTTGTAATCAACATAAAGCTCTCAGAACTGTCCAACAATAATAGATAATTTAGAGGACCAAAGAATGTAATTTAACCACTTTAATTAATCAATTTACTAAATTAATTAAAACCAATTTATTAATGAAACATATTAAAATAAATTATTAAATATAAGGTTATATTTTATTATTTAATTTAATTATGCATGGCCCACTTTATAGCTTGAAAATATAATATGCTCAAATTAATATGAAAGAAGCCATTTTCTCGCATGAAAACTATAAAATAAAGCATAAAATCACATTTTAATGATTTCTATGTCCCAATTTCATATTTTCATATATTTCATTAATTTATTAAGCAATTACTTGGTTTTAACAACAAATTTAAGTAAAAAGGTGGCAAATTATATAGGAAAAATCTTATATATTTTTCAGTTTACAAAAGTCATCAAAGATTTCATCACACTATCCAGAAGTTGAATTGGTATTTTTGAAACTCTTTGAAATTGGTAATATGGCATGTATAGGCTAGTTGAGTATATGAGATGTATAAGTTTTTTTAGCTATTGAAGCTTATATGTATTAATGTGCTTAAGCCATGCGATTTGGCTTAACTTGGTTAAATATTGGGTTATTTTTATATGTACTAGATATGGCATGTTTTGTTAAATAGTTGATGGAATGAGGATATGTAAATGGTATGGGTATGTGATGGAAATATGAATCAAAACTGTTTGAATGATAGTTGATACTTGGATGTTTAAGGTTAAATTATTTAATAGGTTATATGTGTATATTGACCAATGAATCATATTGGTTTGGTATGTGTTTGAATGCACAAATGGAATTTATCTGAGTATATAAATGTTTGGTTCTGTAATGGCATATAATGTGTATTTGAAATGGTTGTTTTGATAGCCAAATTGAATGAAAGTATGGTGGTATATGTGAGATTAGGTGATTGAAGTTTGGGTGAGAAAAAGTGGCTTAAAACAAGCCTATTTCTCGTCCACATGGTTAAGCACATAGGCGTATGGCTCGTCTGTGTGTTTGATAAAGCTTAGTTAAAATAAGTCAATGAGTTACATGGCCAAGACACACGGGCATGTCATTGGCTGTGTGCAGCACATGGGCTGAGACACGGGCTTGTGGTTGGCCGTGTGACCCAAGTCAGTATATATGCCTTGTTTCTACACGGCTTATGACACGGGCCTGTCTACTGACCGTGTGAGGGACACGGCCTGGGCACACGGGCATGTGACCTCTATATTCAAGAAAATTTTCTAAGTTTCCCAAAGTTTTCAAATGTTATCTATTTAGTCCTGAATGCATGTTTTATGTTATTTATGCTTGACTTAAGCATGTTACAAGTGTAAATGAATGACTTTGATTGAAATGAGTTGATTTAATGACAAATGAATGTTCTGAATTATGCTATAATGTTCTGAATTGGATCAGAGAAGTTGAGTTTTCTATTGAAGTAGTACCGTGAACATCACCAATATCGATAGCTCCGTATAGAATGGCTCTGACAGAATTGAAAGAATTGAAAGCTCGGATGCAAGAGTTAATGGATAGAGGTTTTGCACGACCTAGTTTTTCACCCTAGAGTGCACTAGTGTTGTTCGTAAAGAAGAAAGATGGATCAATGAGACTTTGTATTAATTATCGTCAGCTTAACAAGGTTACAATAAAGAATATGTATCCTTTGTCGCGAATCAATGATTTGTTCGATTAGTTGAAAGGAGCAACAGTGTTCTCAAAGATTGACTTGGGATCGGCTACTATCAGTTGTGAGTTAAGGATTCAGATGTGCTAAAAACAACATTCAGAATAAGATATGAGCATTATATATTCAACTGTGGCTTACACGGCCATGTGACATGCCCATGTCTTAGGCCATGTGGGTATTTAATATAAGGCACATAGCCGTGTCCTAGCCCGTGCAACTCCCTGAATTGTGCCACATGATTTTCCATACACCCATGTGTTAGACCGTGTGGTCAATTTAATTTTCATAAATTAGGTGCAGGTTTCACACGGCCAAGACTCACGTCTGTGTTCTAGGCCATGTAGTACACACAGCTAAGACACACAAACGTGTCTCCGCCCATGTGTCCAATTCTGAGCATTTTGTTTCCCAATTTTAAGATGCAGGGGACACACGGCCAAATCACATGCCCATGTGCTAGGCTGTGTGTCACACATGGTCAAGACACACGCCCGTGTGTCTACCCGTGTGGACAAAATAAGGCCATTTCCTAGCCCTATTTCTCACCCAAATTTAACCTTCAACCTACAACAACATTTTCATATATTTTCCAACCAATTCAAGTCATATAAATCAAGCAAACATAATTAACATGTATGAAATAGTATCACATATTTATATAATCAAGCTTACCCACTTATGATGATTTATATTTTACTCTAATTCAATTTAACCAAACGTTATACATGTATGTATTAAACATGATATAACTTTATATCATCATACCAAAATAAATCACTACTAGCCATTCCAATGGTTAGATTTCAAACATCCATTTACATATCATCATTGGTAAAATTAGCTTATACATGCCATTATGTCAAAATAAGTTTTCTATTTATACTAAAACAAGCTGAAGGATAATGTGATGATACTTTGACCGGTCTCCAACCTTTACGAGCTTCTAAGCACTATAAAATAGAGAAAAGAAAACCTAGTAAGCATTTAATGCTTAGTAAGTTTGTATAACAAAAATTTAACTTACCATATAATTACATTTAAGATAAACATATAATAATCCATCCAAGCAATTTCGCTTATAGCCTAAAACACAACTTCACCAAATCACGTTAGTCAAGTAATTCACATAATACCAAGAACATAGATGAGCTTATCATTTAATGTCTTTCATATTCATATGCTTTCCATAATATTTGTAACAGCCCAATCTTGGGTCTAGTCAGAATAGTAGTTTTGGGACCACGAATATGACATAGAAAGATTTATTTTTATTATATTTTTATGGTCTATAGTTTTATGGAATGAATCTATGAAAATTTCGTCCGAAAATTTTGATGTTTGAGCACTCAATTTAGCAAAAATGACTAAATTGCAAAGAGTGTAAAACTTGAGTTCTAGAAGCTAGAGGTGTCTAATTTCCATGAAATTTTAAATTGAAGGTCCTTAGATGGTAATTAGACCATCTGTTAAGTTAATGGAAAAAATGGACATGGAGTAAGAGAAATTTTAGTGTTTTAAGAAACGAGCATTTTTGTCATTCGATAATTAAATGAATTAATAAGGAAAATAAAGCCAAAATCTTGTTCATCTTCTTCTCCCATGGTCGAATATCACTAAGAAGACATAGCTAGGGTTTGTTCATCTTCCAATATCAATTGTAAGTATGTTATTGCCCCGTTTTTAATGCTCTTTCCATTTTTGAAGTCGTTGTAACTCGATCTACCTATTTCTACCATTAATTAATGAAATAATCAAAGTCTAAATTTTTGCCCATGATACATTTTTTTTTTATTTTGATGCCTAATGGTAGAAAATGTATGCTAGATGTAAGATAAACAACTTTTGCTAGGTGATTTTTGATGGAAATGTAAAAAAGGACCTATTTGTAAAAGTTAAAACAATTAGTAGTAAAAGTGTGATTAAATGAAAAATGTGGGCTGGTATGAGTATGAAAATGGTTCAACTAGGCTTGGGTTTTGAATAAATTGAATACATTTCTTTTTACGAGTCTAGGGACTAAATTGTAAAAATATGAAACATTAGGGGAAAAATGTAATTTTTCCATAATATGATTCTTGGATTGAATTGAACAATGTGAGTACTAAATGAGTTTAATTTGTTATTATAGATCAAGAAAAACGAGGTTTGGAAGGAAAAATAGAGTGTTTGACGATTAGGTCCCATTTCTACTATTTTTGTACCGAGGTAAGTTTGTATGTAAATAATGCATCGTTATATTTATGTTTTAAATGCTTTAAGATTGTATGAATTATGATTGACTCTTGGACATATTAGACAAAGTTTCGACAAACGAGAACTCTCAATTGAGTCTTAGGAATATAATAGGATACGAGTGACATGTCACTAGGAACCCATCTGTTTATGTAATCCAGGTGCTGGTCTCGTACATCCTACCAGTGGCTGGGTAGTCCAGCATATGTTGCGGATACCTAACAACTTGTGTGAGCAGCACTATGTAGCTACATCCTAACTAGAAGCTTCTGTGAGCAGGCCCGTGAATAGCTCGAAAATGAGCCTATATGTATTATGAGATGTGATGTAGCTTTGGCTACATACATGGCACTTATGTGCAAGATTTTCGAGTATCCATTAATATTCCAAGTGTTCAACGGGACTGTCAAAGTTGTGAAAGACTATAATTATGTTGTGAGTTGGTACAGGTATGTATGTAAAACTCATGCTAATGAGCTCGATATGTGATGAACCCTTGGTAAGGTTGTGGTTGAGTAAGTTATGACTATAAGATTTTAATAAAATCCATTCCAATTTTCATTATGCTAATTGCATGTTAAATGTGTGGTCATGATGCTTATTATTTGCATAGGAACTTACTAAGCTTTATAGCTTACTCCCTTCCTTTCCCTTGTCTTATAGTGTCACCAAGCTGGCTCAGGGATTAGAGACTGTCGGAGATCCACTCACACTATGAACAATTATTTTGCTACCAATGATTTCAAGATTTTGAGTTATGGTGTGTATAGGGGACTTGGTTATTTTGTTATGTGTCATAATTGATTTGGCCAAATGTGTTGGCTTATATTGGTTGAAAGTTCATTTTGTATAAGGCCATTTGAAATTTGCTACTATTGGTATAAGTAATTTATATAATGATGCCTTTCATGGATGTGGGAATTTACATGATTTGATTTGATGAGTATGTGATGTTTTGTGTATTGTAGATGGTAGCATGTCAATGATGTGTTGATGTCTTGGTTGTGGCTGATTGGTTGTATGTAAGTGCTTGGATTAGTTCTATGTTGTGTTGTGTAGGTGCGTGCATCCAAGAGTGGCAAAATGGCTTGGTAAATAGCCTTATTTTTATCCACAAGGGTAGACACACGGGCATGTGTCTAGGCTGTGTGTGACACACGGCTTGCCCCATGGGCATGTGCTTAGACCGTGTATCCCCTGCACCATAATTTTTACAAAACAGAATACTTAGGATTGAACACACGGGCATATGACTCAGTCGTGTGGACGACACGATCTCACACATGAGCGTGTGCCCTGGCAGTGTAAAGTCTACACCTATTTTATGAAAAATCATAAATTTTAATTCGAGCATACGGCCTAGCACACGGGCCTGTGACTTGGCCGTGTGTCTTTAATTTGTTCTTGGGTGACAAGCAGAGAGTTACACAGGGTTGGGACACGGGCGTGTGTGACCCCTGTTTATTGAAAAATTTTCTAAGTGTTGCAAAATTTTCTAAAGTTATCGGTTTAGTCTCAAACCATTTCCAAAGCATGTTTTGGGCTTTATAGGCTCGTATTAGGACTTTATGATTAAATACAAAAAGTTTTAATTTAGACGAAAAATTATGACTCAGAAATGTATGTTTAATTGTGTTTAAGTCCGATAATGCCTCGTACCCTATTTCGAAGTCAAATACGGATAAGAGGTGTTATATTTAATGGTATCAGAGCTACAATTTAGTTAATTCTCGAACTAACATAGCGTGTATAAGAGTCTAGCTATATATTCCATATATGAACTGTGATAGTGTGATGACTCCTGACAATTTTAAACTGCATTTTCATATAGTAAATGGATCCCGACTGAGCTGTATCTGATAATATAAAAAGTAATACGCCGGCTCCCGGTCAAGGAGCAGCGTCATTCGAAAATAGACCTCCCACAATTAGTCAAGGAGGAGGGGCTAGGGAAGCCTTCCTCCACATGATAAACGAGTGGTATTCGGAGTTTGTTCAAACAAATCTGAATGCTCAACATCCTCCACCCCCTCCTTATCCCCAATTGATTCTTTTAGTTCCTCAAGGTGTGGATTTGGTAAGATAGAATAAGCCTCCGGTTGATAAGATTCGAAAGCAAGGGACGAAGGAATTTAGGGCTAATGTAGATGATGACCCCGAAAGAGCCGAGTTTTGGCTTAAGAATAATATTAGAGCATTTGGTGAGTTATCATGTACACCCAAAGAATGCTTGAAATATGCTATATCATTATTGAGGGCAAACATATCACTGGTGCTAGTATTTGTGGTACCAAGAAAGAGGGTTACATAGGAATTCTTTCAGAAGGAATTCCGAAAGAAATATATCAGTCAGCGGTTCCTTGATCAGAAATGCAAAGAATTTCTTCAGCAGAAACAAGGCCGAATGTCAGTGATAGAGTATGAGCGAGAATTTGTCAAGCTCAATAAGTATGTCTGAAAGCGTGTTTCCTCCGAGGCTATTATGGGTAAAAGGTTCAAAGATGGGCTGAATGAGGACATCTAATTGTTAGTTGGAATCCTGGAACTAAAAGAATTTGTTTTATTGGTTGAACGAGCTTACAAAGCCGAAGAACTAAGCAAAGAGAAAAGATAGGCTGAGAGTGAGGCTAGAGATGCAAGAAAAAGGTCGACGAGTAAGTCATTTCAATCTCAGTCAAAAAAATCTAGAGAAATGTATTCTCGTTTGAATGTTTCAGCTGGGTATTCGTACAGAGACTTCGGGAAGCAATATTCGAGTTTTAAATCTCAAGCTACTTCAATGGCAAGTGTAGGTTATATTAGGACTAACAGACCCGAATGTTAGCATTGTGGAAGAAGACAACCTGACGAGTGTAGGATGAATGATTGATCTTGTTTCAAGTGTGGTTCTCAAGAGCATTTTATCCCAGATTGCCCTGAGATGGCTGAGAAAGAACAATTTCAGAGTGCAAGGCCGAGTAATACTACCAATAGAGGTAGGCTACCGAGAAATATAGGGAACGGAACTAGCAGTAAAGGTGTGACGAAAGATACAGCCGTGAGATCTGAGGCCAGAACACTTGCTAGAGTTTATGCCATTCGCACTCGTGAGGATACATCATCTCCCGATGTGATTACCAGTACATTTTCTCTTTATGATACTAATGTTATCGCATTGATTGGTCCTGGATCGACTCATTCTTATGTTTGTGTGAATTTGGTATCTAGTATGAATTTACCTGTTGAGTTTACTGAGTTTTTGATTAAAGTGTTAAACCCCTTAGGCAAGTATGTGCTAATTGATAAAGTTTGGGAGAATTGTCCTGTGATGATTCGAGTCACTATTTTTTGGCTGACTTAATGTTGTTGCCATTTGATGAATTCGATGTTATTCTGGGTATAGACTGGTTGACATTGCATTATGCCATAGTAAATTGTAGAAAGAAAACTATTGAATTGAAATGTGAAAATAGTAAGGTTCGTTGGGTCGAAACCGATGAATCAAGTGAATTACTATTATGATTTTGTCTATATCTGCTCAGAAGTATGTAAGGAAAGGTTGTGAAGCTTATCTTCCTTATGTGTTGAATACAAAGATTTCTGAATTGAAAATTGAATCAGTGTCGATAGTTTGTGAATATCTAGATGTGTTCCCGAAAGAGTTACCAGGGTTACCACCGGTCAGAAAAGTGGAGTTTGCTATTGATTTGGTAACTGGGACTTCACCGATATCGATTGCTCTGTATAGGATGGCTCTGACTGAATTGAAAGAATTGAAAGTTTAGTTGAAAGAATTGACAGATAAAGGTTTTGCGAGACTGAGTTTTTCTCCCTAGGGTGCTCCAGTGTTATTTGTAATGAAGAAAGACGGATCTATGAGACTTTGTATCAGTTACCAACAACTTAACAGGGTGACTATAAAGTATAAGTATCTGTGACATCCCTAAAGTGACCCTAGTCGGAAAGCGGTTTCGGGACCGCTAAACCGAGTCACTAAATTATTTGAGTATGATAGTTACTGTCTAAATATGTGAAAATGCATGTGTGAATTTTTTTAATTCTTTGATTTAGTTAATTTGAAGGTGAATTGAAAGAAAAAGGACTCATGTGAAAGGATTTAATTATATGTGGCTAATTTTAAGAGGTTAATAAAGGAATGAAGTAAAATAAATGGAGTTGCATGTCAAATAACCCATTTGACAAGGTTAGTGGCCAGCCATGACAAAATTATGGGCAAGGGAACATGTTTCCAACATGTTATGCTAGTGGTGTATGTAGGAAGCCATAAAATAATAGCTAGCATTAAAGAAATGAACAAAAAAATGAGCATGGATGCCCCCCCCCATTGTGCCATAACTAGAGAGAAAAAACAAAAAAAAAATTGTTCATCTTTTCCCCTCCTTCCTTTGGCCGAAATTCCTAAGAGGAAGAAGAGATTTTTGCTTCATTTTCTTTGTTTAGAAGAGATCTAGAAGGAGATTTGGCTAAACTTGCATCAAGATTAAGGTATGTTGAGGTTGTGTCATGAGATTCATGCTTGTTTTGGTTGCTAACTTGATGTGCATGTTAGCCATGGTTCAAATCCTTGCTATGCCATGAAAAATGGTATTTGGCCAAGGTTGATATTGTGTTAAAGCCATTGCATGCTAAATGTGAAGCTTGTTGATGATGCATGTAATGATGGATTGACTACTCTTGAAATTTCTTTTAGTATTCTTGAGTAGGACATTGAATTCTTTGTTTAACCATGACCGAAGTTGAAAGAGTATGGTTGTGATGTATTCGCCATGGTGCATTCATGAGCATGATTTATGCTTGTTACTTGATTGGTAAAATTTGTGTTTGGATGGGTATGAACCCCTTGAGATTGACCTTGCACCTATATGTGTATACATGTTTGCACATGATGTATTGGCATGACATATATACTATTTCAAGGTATATATTTGCTTGTGATGATGTTTCGGTTATGAAGTACATGAGAGATGTGTATTGAGCTACAATATGTAATGCGTTAGTTAGTAAAATGCATGCTGTTTTTGTGTGGTATTAAGTGCATAATTGGCCTCAACATGGACATGCATATTCGGCCACATGAGGGGAAAATTGGTGTGCATGCATTCGGTTAGAGGCAAGCATATTGATGCCTATTCTTGGCTTAGAAAATTCGGCTAAGAGGAATATTAACTAATGTGTTGAGTTCGATTCGTGATTTCGTACATATGCGACTTTGATGCCTAATGAGCATATATATTGGCTAGGTATCTTGAATTCCTCTTTCGATGCTCAAATGATAAAACCAATTTATTTGTTAAATTAAGCTCAAGAGCAAAGGGGAGCTAAATCCGATAAGGGGAAGGAAAAAGTCGTCGAATAGCCGTCGAAATCGTTCGACCACGTCCGAGGTAAGTTTTCGAGTATCGAAACTTAGATTTTGATTCGATTGAATGAAGTAATAAGCAATCGAATTTGTGCCTTTGTATGTGGCCATTGAGCCGAAATGATATTTTTGCTAAGTGAATTGTGCATAAAAGTTGTGTTATGAAATTGAAACAAAGATGTGTATGAATGTTCGAGTGATATCCGGGCTAAGCCCAAAGGCAATTGTGCAAATTGTGATATCCGGGCTAAGCCCGAAGGCAATTGTGCGAGTTATGATATCCGGGCTAAGCCCGAAGGCAATTGTGCAAATTGTGATATCCGGGTTAAGTCCCGAAGGCCTTTGTGCGGGTTACCATAACCGGGCTATGTCCCAAGGCGTTTGAACAGTAGCTATATCCGGATAAACTCAAGGTATGTGATTCGAGAACTTTGAACTTGCTGGAAAATTTTCAGTTAATGCACTTGTGAAATTCCCAACAACAAGGTATGTTTTGTGTGCTTAGCACACTATGAGTAAGTGCGTATGAATATTCGCTCTAATGATAAATGAGCTATCGGCATTAACTAGGCCGTTATTTGTGTATGAATATAAGAGTTGGGATTGTGATGTAAGCATGTCTTTGAGAAATTGTGCATATGAATTATTGTTTAGCTACTTGAATGCTATGCTTGGGTTGTGTGTATATTATGGCTCGAAACTTACTAAGCATAAATTGCTTACTCCGTTTCTTTGTTTCTCTGTTTATAGATTTTGCTCGTTAGCGATCGGATTCGGGATCATAGAAGTTGAAGTCAACCACACTATCAAAGCCCTTTTTGGTACTCCTTTAGTTGAGTTTTGGATATGGCATGTATAGGACTACCCCTTGTTGGTTCAAATGTGTTGTGATGTACATGTGTACGGCCATGCGAAAATGGCTCGTAGAAGTAAAGTACGAACTTAGACCATTTGTGATTTGTATATATATATATGGTTTCATGATGTGATTATGGATTGGAAATGGGAGTGTTGGTCACATGATCAGCCATTGAATGGCTAAAATGATCATAGGTGAACCTATGTATGGCAAGACTAGTTGGTTCATGGAGACTACAAAATAGGTAAGACCTACCTTAAAACAGGTGCTGCCAGCTGCAGTGACGGGAATGTGAAAATCACCAAAATTGTAGGGATGGTATTAAATAGTGAAAGAATTATGTAAATGAACCTTGATTAGTCTACTTTCATATGGAAGAAACGAAACGGTCATAGGAGTTACGTGTTAAGAGATATTAAAGTTATTGTGAGACAGGGCCAGAACGGTTTCTGGGTCCCCTGTTGCGACTTTAAAAATTTTCTATAAATTATCCAGAAAGAATTAGAAGTCATTCCTTATATGTGAAGATTCCATTTTGAGTGTAGTTTCATTAGAAACAAACGGCACCAGTATTAAAGCCCTGTACAGAGAGATATTCAAGTTGTAACACACGAAGGTCAGAGCAGTCAATCCCTGTAACATGGGTGATTTTAACTAATAAACTGTACCAATTGGCCCAACCAAAAATTCTAGAAATAAATCCATGGAAGGATATATGAGTCTAAATTCAGAGAAAATTTACGGAATCAGTTTCCGAGTTTTGAAACTCGAGATATGATTTTTAAGGCGACAGTGACGCAGTTTTCCAGCCTGTCTGGAAATGCCAAATTGGTCGGTGCTTTAAGAGGATTTAGCTCGTTAACCCCTCGCGTCCGACACCGGCGATGGTCTCGGGTTCGGGGTGTTACAGTATCCTTTTCTGAGGATTGATGACTTGTTTGATCAGTTGAAAGGAGCAACGGTATTCTCAAATATTGAATTGGGATACGGCTACTATCAGTTGAGAGTTAAAGAGTGATACGTGATATTCATGACAGGTTTTAAATATTTATAATGAATTGTTCTTGAAACTAACCATTATCACGATGAATGCAAGTGTACCTATCGAACAGTAGTATAGCTTTAGCAAGACCAGATTATCAAACCGAAAGAAACTAAAAGTACTAGTATCAACATTCTTTTTATTATCTAGCCTAAAAAAAAATAAAAGGGTTTTGTTTATCTAACTAATTAATTAAACTAAGAAATCACAGAAAAGAAATTTGGGGAAATACTTTTTGTAAAACTCGATTGATTGAGACAATACCTAAGGAAAAATCCACCTAGACTTCACTTGTTATTTGACTCTGAATCGGACGATTTATTCATTCAACTTGTTCCGTAGAGATCCCTAAGTTATATTATTATCTCTCTCGAGACTAACAACGTCTAACCCTAGATTGAATAACTGAAATCTCTTTCTAATTAATGCCCTATGGTTGCATTAACTCGATCTATTGATCCCCTTATTAGGTTTCACCCTAATCCGACAAAATCTTATCACCCTATCTCTAGGCGCGTAATCAACTCCGCTTAATTATGACAAAATTACTCTTAGACAGAGTCTATTCCTCCTCTGAATAAGAGCTTAACTTGAATGAATATCCTGAAATATCAAAACAAGAATTAAGAACACATAATTAAGAACAAGTCAGATAATAATAACAAGATCCGTCTTAGGTTTCATTCCCCTTAGGTATTTATGGGTTTTAGTTCATACTAATGAAAGAACACATCTCAAAAGAATAAAAATAACAAAACATAAGAAAACCCAAAACTCCTACGGGAATTTGAAGGGAGATCTTCAGTCTTGATGGTGAATTCGGCTTCTAAGATGGATCGATCGGCTTTCCTTGAGAGATTCCTTGCTTCCTCCTATACGTCCCCCTTATTCTCCTCTTCTAGGGTGTATTTATAGGCTTTGGAATGCCTAAGAGCCCTCAAAAGTGGTCTTTTCTAAATAGGACTCTACTTGGGCTCGGTAGAGACACGCCCGTGTGACACACCCGTGTGCGATTACTTCAGGCTATGGTCAAGCCTGTTAAATAGGCACGGGCATGTGGTCTACCCGTGTGAGGAATTCTAGGCCGTGTTAATTTTGTACATTGGCCCATTTTCTCCATTTTTTGGCCGTTTCTCGTTCCTTTCACTCTCCTATGCTCACCTAAGTATAAAACATGAAATTAAGGCATTAGGAGCAACGAATTCACCAAATCTAAGGAAAAATCATCCATAAAATGTGCTAAGCATGGGATAGAAATATGTATAAATTACGGTTTATCAAATACCCCCACACTTAAGCATTTGCTTGTCCTCAAGCAAAATCCTCAACTCATAATCAAAATAAATTCTTCTCAACTTATAATTTCTATCGATAATATCTCAAAGTAATCCATAGGTAATCATACATTGAAAATTCAACTGAAAGAACATCGAAGTTTCAAACATTCCAAGTTGATCATTTTATTATGAAAACATAGGTGTCTCCCATCATCTAAGTAATTACATTTTATTCAAAATATCACAGAGTTTCACATCCTCGCTAAAGATTCACTCAAATCACTCGAGGTGTTTAAGTACAATAAATGAAGCACTCAATAGTCAATAATAAAAAGTCATTACCATAGGCTTGCATGAAAATCAAATCTCCACCACTATAAATTGAGATGAAAAATCAATCAAAAGGTCTTTAGAGGGTTGTAACGTGGCTTTGGTTAGAGGGTGTGGTCACAAGCTGAAAGAAAAGGTTAGAATCGAGATTGAATTGAAAAATTGCCTAACTAGAAAAATGACTAGTCATCAATTGCGTACAACAGAGCTTTTTCTCAGAATATGGAATTTAACTTCTTTAGCTCAGAAGATCACTACTACTAATATGTATACATGTATTTTTTTTAAGAACAAGTCAAATTACAAAATAGAATAAAACGTAGCTAAGCAACTATTCCAACTCAAGTCTCGACATAAATAGGGATCAAATTAATTTAGGGGATTTCAACAATAATGAGTTATGGGTTAATATTGAGGGTAAATTAATGAATGGGTTGTTAGGCTCAATGGGGTTCACTAAGGGTTAATTGTGAAGGTAGGCTTTTATGGAGTGAGTGGGTTAAACCTAAGTGCCTTTATCATTTTGACATATTAAATCAAATGGTGTGGTCTTGACATGTATAATCAAGCAAGTTCTAGAATAACAATTCAATACTGATGCACTCATAATGAAAGTAAGCATGAAAGAAATAATAGATGCTTTAAAGGCTCAAGATCTCACAAAAATTATGGCTTTTTGATGTTTAAACTTGTGAATTCCAACTCAAAATAATACCTAAATTTGGGGAAACAACCTAAAAGTTTTTAATTCTTCAAAAATCAACTTATCATGCTTGATTCCCTAATGTCTTAAAGTTTAAACAATCAATGCATAAATGCCTATCTTTTAATTCAAGATATATCAATAAACATTATAGACTAATTGGAATTCATTCTAATAATGATATGAGAATATCACATGAGAATAAGACAATATTCACGGGTTCCTTAATGGTGATATAAAAGACCCCCCACACTTAAGATGTACATTGCCCTCAATGTACAAAGATAGATATATTGACAATGATAGATTTATAATCATAAGATAGGGAGAGAAGTGAAACTTCCTAAATGATGAATGAACTCCTTGAACTGGAGTTTTAGAGAATAATTGGCGTGAGAATGGAGGATGATACTCCGGTGGTGTTAGAGGTTCATTAGTCCATAAGTCCTGCGCCAAAAGAATATTATATCTGGTGGTAGCTATGGTCGTGGTCGAGCAGGACATGGCAGTCGTGGAGAACCTTTCTCGATGGAGTTTTTAGTTCCTATGTGATGATGAGCTTGAGGAGCTCTTTATAACTATGACAAAATCAGAAACTTTTTAGGAAGCATAAGGAAGCATAATTACTCGTAATGGAATAACAGAAGTTGATAATTGTACAATAAAAATTATAAAATCTAATAGAAATAAAAATAAAAAGTAGACTTAAAATAGAATAAAAATAAAAACATAAAATAATAAATAAAAGTTTTTAAACATATTCATCACTAGGTGGTTCGTAAGGTGGGGTGGCGATGAGATGTGGAAGTGCTGAAAAATTTGCTGTAAAGTAGCATCAATGTTATCAAAGCGCTGAAAACACTGTTGCTCGAATCAGGTAAGGCGCTCAGAGATGTCAGCGTATGAAGTCACTGCATGAACTGGACGAGAGGGTGGTGGTGGCTGAGACGGTGAGTCCTCATGACGTGGAGGGACATTATCAGTAATGTCCTCAGGGTCTCCCTCCTCGGTTGATTGGGCGAGGTGATACTGAGGAGGGTAGGTTCCTCGGTGCTTCTCGATCATCCTCATACTAAGCATGCTCAAGATGCCTTGTGGGGACATCTAGCCAATAAGAGTAAGTGAGGATGATTGGGCTGTTGTGTTGAGGAGCCCGAAGTGCCGTGCCAGTCGAGTCACGTAAGGGCTAACGGAGATGACCCCCTTCGATGCCGTTCCATCTGGTGACGAATGGCGAGGGAAATAAGGTAGGTGAGGTCGAGTACATGCCCATTCTCCATGCTCCATATAAAGTAGGCGTCTTGAGTGTTGACGACGCCAGTGCTCTATCGACATCCTATCAAAGTGTATGCTAAGATGGCGTGTAGGTACCTCAAGGAGGGAGAGAGAGCCGATGCCTTGGAGCAACTTGGGTCATAGGTGGCTAAACCGAGGACCAAAACATACCAGCACTTCGAGGGAGAGTAGTGGATGTGGCGACGGAGAGTGTTGAGGTCGTTCTCATCCATGAACTCCTCTGTGTATAGGCCCAAAGCTATACCAAACTCGGGCACACTCAACTAGCGGACTAAACCGCTGATACGGAACTGGATTGTTCCAGGATCATCAAAGTTGGTCATGACGTCTTGAACATGGAATGTCGAGCAAATTTCAAGTGGGAGCTCAAGGTACGTCGGCTCGATGATCGCAAAGAAGAGGTCCATGGATCGGTTGTCAGGAGTGGTCGTACATCGTTAGCCAACTAGACTTGTACAAGCGCTGTCCAGTCAATGCAGCGGCCCACACCTAAAGGTCAATCCCGTAGGATATTGAATAGTTCCTCCTAATTGTCGGGTGGAAATTGGAGGTATGGGTGGCGAATTTCCACGGTAGGGCCCAAGGAAGATGCCCCTTTCTGCTTTTTTGAAGTGGGAACGACAGTTTTCTTGCCACGTGAGCTTGACATGGTATACCTAGAAGAAGAACAAAGAATATAACATAACTAACTAACTCAAGAAATAATCATGAATATAGTTAAACTAACCAGTCCAACCAGCAATACTCAACAGTTTAATCTAAATGATAGAAGTTTATATAGCAATTGACATAATAAAAGCATGATTATTTTCAACATAAAATGATTGAACTAGATTCTTATGGGAACACACGAAAAGAATGAATGTATCAGAAAGCATTGACTAAAATGGTAAAGAATAAACGTATAAGCATGACTATAGTGAGAACTATAAATCAAAAAACTGCCAAATAAACCATAAGAATCATAAAATTAGTAAAAGAGATGAAGAAAACAGAGAGAAAACAGTAAACAAATGCTAAGAAGATGAGAATGGGTGTCAAAACTGGAGTTGGAGGCGGCGCACGGGCATGGTAGGGAGGCCTTGTGGACTTGCAACGGCTAGGGTTGTGGATTTGCAACGGCTAGGGTTAGGGATTTTGGGTGAAGAAGATGATGAATAGTGAAGGGTATTTATAGATTTTTGGATACACGGCCAGGGGACAAGCCCGTGTTCCCTAATTTTTTCCAGTGTGATTCTCGAATTTTGAATTTGGGTGCATCTGACATTTTTCCCACTCCCATGTTCCTTGGGCATATGGGTGCACACGGCCGTGGCGCACGGCCGTGTCTGTCTTCATTCGCTTCTCCCACGCTCGTGTATGGAGGCTCATGCCCGTGTTAATCTGACAGGTTTGACCACGGGTTCTAGACACGGGCGTGGTGAATGCCCGTGCTATTTTCTCAGGTTCAACCACGATTCTAAGACACGGGCGTACGTTTTGGCAGGTTCGCCCATAGTCCTAACGCACGGCCGTGGCAACTTATCGCATCCCATGTTGGGGGAAATTTTACCCTGTTTTTACACAGCCTAAGGCACGCCCGTGTGCCTGGCCGTGTGTGTTTTAGAAAGTCTGCGCTCCATGAGTCGGTTAGTTTGTTAGATGTTAAAACTAAAATTTAAAGAAATTAATACTGTTAGTGCTCGGGTTGTCTCCTGAGAAGCGTTTATTTATAGTCTAAGCTCGACTTACCTCCCTGGTGTGTGATCATGGTGGTTCGAGGAGTTTATGCTCCTCATTCCTACTATGAATGCAATCAAAATAAGGTTTTAGGCAGGTATTTTTTACCTTAAAGGTGCCGAATTTGGGATGACTTACCTCGACTGTACCAAATGGGAAAATGCTAAGTACCGTAAGAGGAATTTCTTTATTCGGTTTGGCAGTGTCAATGTGAGGATCTGCGACATCTAATGAAACTTTATCTCCAACCTTAAGTTGATTTGGTAAGGCATTGAGCTCGTTCTGGCGTAGTTTTGGTTTATCGTGTTTTCTCAGTTTAAATGTCAGCCATTCATCTAACCCCTCGATTCGTAACCTTCCTTCTTCATGGGTAGATCCTTTGTTATAGATTGAACATGGCTCATGTGTGTCCTTCGAACTTATTTCCTGCAAAATAGGTTGCAATGTATGATCAGTCTTAGTAGAACAACTTGTACAATCACCTTCAATTTTCGATGTGTTGTTCGGGTTGCAAGCTTGAAGGTTGATTGTTTCATCTCCTACACGAAGTGTGAGTTCACCTGTGCCAACGTCAATAATTGTTCTAGCAGTTGCTAAAAAGGGCCTTCCCAAAATTAAAGGAACATTACTGTCCTCTTCTATGTCTAAAACAACAAAATCAACTGGGAATATAAATTTGTCAATTTTAACGAGTATGTCTTCAATGATACCCCTAGGAAATCTGACAGTTTTATCTGCTAATTAAATGCTCTTCCTAGTTTGTTTGGGTTTCCCTAGACCTAGTTGCTTAAACAATTTGTAAGGCATAACATTGATACTAGCCCCTAGATCAGCCAACACATTATTAACATCTAAACTACTAATTAAACAAGGAATCGTAAAACTCTCTGGATCTTTTAGTTTGTTTGGGTAGCTTATTTTGAAGAATGGCTGAGCAAACCACGTTCAGCTCCACATGCGACCTTTCATCTAACTTTCGTTTATTTGCTAGAAGATCCTTTAAAAATTTGAATACGTTTGGCATCTGTGAAAGTGCTTCAATAAATGGTAGGTTAATATGTAGTTTCTTTAAAAGTTTAAGGAATTTACCAAATTGTTTGTCTAAGTGGTCTTTCCTTGTCACATTGGGGTATGGCACATAAGGTTTATATTTTGTACTTACCGATTTTTGTTTGTTTTGGCCTACCTCATTCTTACCTTCGCTTACCACCGATTCTGGCATTGGTTTTGCCACTAACCGTTCCTCATCTTGAATGGAAATTGCGTTGAGTTGCTCTCTTGGGTTAGATTCAGTGTTGCTTGGTAGGCTACCTTGTGGTCATTCGAAAATCAACTTGGCGAGCTGTCCAATCTGAGTTTCGAGCCCCTGGATTGATGCTTGTTGATTTTTGAGTGCCGTCTCGGTATTCTAAAAACGAGTCTCTGACATCGAGATGAATTTGGTTAGCATCTCCTCAAGGTTCGGCTTTTTCTCCTGCTGGTATGGTGGTTGCTGAAAGCCTGGAGGGGGTGGTGGTTTCTGATTTCCTTGGCCTCCCCATGAAAAATTTGAGTGATTCCTCCAACCTGCATTGTAAGTATTGCTATAAGGATTGTTTTGAGATCGAGGATTATTACCCATATAATTTAACTACTCATTCTCCATGTTGTGGCCATAAGGTGGGTATTCTGAATTGCTCGATCCACCTCCATTTGCTTCACACTGCATTACTGGGTGAACCTGTGAAGAACTAAGAAAACCATCAATTTTCTTATTCAAGAGTTCTACCTGATTAGAGAGCATGGTGACCGAATCAACGTTATAAACACCGGCTGTTTTTGGTGGCTTTTTCATCATGACTTGCCACTGATAGTTATTCAGTGACATCTCCTCTATAAATTCATAGGCATCTTCAGGTGTTTTATTATTGATGGTTCCGCCAGCAGCTGCGTCAACCATTTGTCGAGTAAAAAGATTCAGGCCATTATGAAAAGTTTGAACCTGTAGCCAGAGTGGTAACCCATGGTGAGGGCATCTTCGCAAAAAGTCCTTATATCTCTCCCATGCATCGTAGAGTGTTTCTAAATCCATCTGCACAAAAGAAGAGATATCATTACGTAATTTAGCCGTTTTAGCCGGCGGAAAATATTTTAGTAAAAACTTTTCGGTCATTTGTTCCCAAGTAGTGATTGACCCCCGTGGTAACAAATTCAACCACTATTTATCTTTGTTTCTCAAAGAAAAAGGGAATAATCGAAGGCGAATAGTGTCATCAGAAACACCATTAATTTTAAATGTATCGCATAGTTCTAAAAAGTTTGCTAAGTGAGCGTTGGGATTTTCGTCCTGCAAACCATCAAACTGAACAAATTGATGTATCATTTGAATTGTGTTAGGTTTCAGTTCAAAAGTATTTCCAGCTACAACAGGTCTAACTATGCTCGATTTAGTTCCTGTTAAAGAAGGTTTAGCATAATGATACATAGTGCGCGGCACAGGATTTTGATTAATAGCAATCACAGGAGGTAGCGGATTTTCTTGGTTTTCAGCCATCTCCTCGGTGGTGGTTGAAGTATCTTCCTCTTGCTCCTCTGTGTAACGTAAGCTTCACCTTATTTCTTTTCAGTTTCTGTGAACTGTCTCACTATCAAACAGTAATGGTCCTGACGGGTTTCTCCTGGTCATAAACTAGAAAAACCTGTCAGAAGAAAATAAATGAAGAGTTAGAAAAGAAAATAAAAATTTAAATTACAAAAAAAGTAAAATGGTTAAAGTAATAAAAATCGAGTGTTCCTCATATTTTAGTTCCCCGGCAACGGCGCCAAAAACTTGATACGTGATATTCATGACAGGTTTTAAATATTTATAATGAATCATTCTTGAAACTAACCATTATCACGATGAAGGCAAGTGTACCTATCGAACAGTAGTATAGCTTTAGCAAGACCGAATTATCGAACCCAAAGAAACTAAAAGTACTAGTATCAACATTCTTTTTATTATCTAGCTTAAAAAAATAAAAGGGTTTTGTTTATCTAACTAATTAATTAAACTAAGAAATCACAAAAAAGAAATTTGGGGAAAATACTTTTTGGAAAACTCGATTGATTGAGAAAATACCTAAGGAAAAATCCACCTAGACTTCACTTGTTATGTGACAGCCCAAAATTGACCCTAGTCGGAATGTGGTTTCGGGACCACAAAACCGAGGCATAAAAATAATTAAAAATTTATTTTGATGCCTATCATATGTGTTAAATTGTGTATGACATTTTGATGTTTCAATTTAGAATTATAAATGTGAATTTCACTAGAAAGGACCTAGTAGTAAACTTTGAAAGTATGATGGGGAAATGTGTGATGACTAGTTGAGCATGCATGCAAAAATAAGGGATTTGCATGTCAAATTTCCCCAAGGATGGTATAGTGGCCGCCATGACAAGGGAATATGGGCAAGGAAGACATGTTATGACATGTTTTGTTAATGCATGATGTGATAAATGATAAAAAATTAAGCATGTAGGAGAGAAACAAAAAATCAAAATTTGCTCATCCTTCCCCCTTTTGCCGTGAGTGAAAGAGAAGCAAAGAAAAAAAAATTTTCACCTATTTTCTCTTCTTTGGCCGAAAATACTAAGGAAGAAGGAAGGATTTTGCTTCATTTTCTTTGTTTAGAAGAGATCTAGAAGGAAATTTGGCTAAACTTGCAACAAGAGTAAGGTATGTATGAGGTTGTGTTGGGAGTTTCATGCATGTTTTGGTTGCTAATTTGATGTGCATGTTAGCTATGGCTCAAATCTTTGTTATGCCATGGAAATGGCATTTGGCCAAAGTTGTTATGGTGATAAAGCCATTGCATGCTAAGTGTGAAGCTTGATGATGATGCATGCAATGATGGATTGTCTACTCTTGAGTAAGATTTTGAGCTTTCTTTTTGTTTTATCATGATTGAAGTTGAAAAGGAGCATGATTGTCATATTCGCCATGATGCATTCTTGAGCATGATTCATGCTTCTTGCATGTTAGTTAAAATTTGTGTTTTGGATGGCTATGGACACCTTGAAATTGCCATGCTCATATATGCATATATATGATTGCACATTATGTTTTGGTTATGAACTAAGTGATGAATATATTGGTTTAAAGAAGAAGATGTGGAAGAATGCTTGTGAAATTGCAAGCACAATTCGCCTAGCACACATATAAGTGCTTGATGCTATATTATAAGTTTTGGGCCACAATGTGCAAAGCATTATTTAGTAAATTGCATGCTGTTTTTGTGAGGTATTAAGTGCAAAATTGACCTCAACATGTACATGAATATTCGCCTTGGGTAGCCTATTGAAGGCCTTAGCATTTCCTTGATGCTCGAATAAATTGTATTGAATTGCTTGATGTAGTATAAAATGTGCATGACCATTGTGTATTCAAGCTAAAGGGTGGCCATATGACCATTTAAACTCCTTGTCATATTCGCCAAAAGCTAGCACAATGAGGTTTTAATAAATTGAATTTGTTTGAATTAGCTCAAGAGCTTAGAGGGCCACAATTGGACAAGGGAAGGAGAAAGTGATCGAATAGCCGAAAAAGCCGTTCGACAACATCCGAGGTAAGTCCTCAAGAAGTGACCCTACTTGAATTATGTGAAATAAAGTATGGATGTGTATTGATTATTGATTATGTATGCATGAGTATTAGAATTCTACGGGCTAAGTCCCGAAGGCGAATATGCTTGTGACTATAATTGCGTTTGAGCCTTAGTAACGAAAATGAATTATGTATGTCCAATGATAATTGATGTATGTGTTCATGGGAAATTGAATGATATCCGGCTAAATCAAGACAATTATGCTGGAAATTTTATCCGGTTAAGACCCAAGGCAATTGTGCTAGTGGCTACATCCGGGCTAAGACCAAGGCATTCGTGCGAGACATTCTATCCGGGCTAAGACCAAGGCATTTGTGCACATGGTTATATCCGGTTATGTTCGAAGAATCTTGGGCTGGAGGTGAGTGTTGGCTGCTGTAATAAATTCAATGAGTACACTCAAAAGCCCAAAGAATGAGGTACGTTTATATGTGCATTGGAAAGTCGACATGTTTGAGCAACATTCGCTCAATCGACTAATGAATTTCAGTTATTGAATTGATTGATACTTTGTGAAATTATATAATGATGAAGTGTGAAGTAAGAATGTGTATTAATGAAATGATGCATTTGGTTATGTGAATGTATTGCTGTAATTAGAGTTGATTGTATTCCTTGAGACTTACTAAGCATAAAAATGCTTACCCTGTTGCTTTGGCTCTCAGTTTCCTAGATTTCGCTCAAGCAATCGGATTTGGGATCGTTGAAGTCGAAGTCATCCACACTATCAAGCCTCCATTTTGGTATAAATTTTGGTTGAACTTGAGATGGCATGTATAGGACTACCCTTGTTTGTTAAATATGTTGTAATGTAAGTATGTACGGCCATGCGAAAATGGCTCGAAAAGGAAGCATGAACTTAGACTAATTGTGGTTTGTATGTATATATTTGGTGTCATGATGTGGCTATGGCTTGGAAATGGGAATGTTGGTCATATGATCAGCCATTGGCATGGTTAAAATGATCATATATGAACCTATGTATGGCAAGACTAGTTGATTCATGGAGACTACCAAATAGGTAAGACCTACCTTAAAAAAACAGATGCTGCCAGCTGCAGAGGCGTGAATGTGGAAAATCACCAAAATTCATAGGAATGGAATTAAATAGTTAATAAGCTATGTAAATGAACCTTGATGAGTCTATTTTCATATGGAAGAAACGAAATGGTCATAGGAGTTACAGGTTAAGAGATATTAAAGCTATTGTGAGACAGGGCCAGAATGGTTTCTGGGTTCCCTGTCGCAACTTTAAAAATTCACTATAAATTATCCAAAACGAATTAGGAGACATACCTTATATTTACAGATTCCATTTTGAGTCTAGTTTCATTAGAAACAAACGACACCAGCATTAAAGCCCTGTACAGAGAGATATTCAGGTTATACCGCGCGAAGGTCAGAGCAGTCGATCCCTGTAACATGGGTGACTTTAACTAATAAAATGTACCAATTGGCCCGACCAAAAATCCTAGAAATAAATCCATGAATGGATATATGAGTCTAAATTCAGGGAAAATTTACGAAACCAGTTTCTGAGTTTTGAAACTCGAGATATGATTTTTAAGACGACAGTGACGCAGTTTTCCAGCCTGACTGGAAATGTCAAATTGGTGGGCAAAACATGTGAACTTGGCTTGTTAACCCCTCGGGTCCGACACCGGCGATGGTCTCGGGTTTGGGGTGTTACAATTTTATTGGTATCAGAGCCACGGTTTAGTCGATTCTAGGACTACCGTGATGTGTTTGGGGTCTAGCTATACATGCCATTAAATGATGAATCGATAGTGTGATGATTTCTGACAATTCGACTTTGTGTTTGTTTGTAGCAATGGATCCCGATTCCAACCGAGCGATAGCTGATGATGTGGAGAGTGTGGCGCTGCTCCGCGCAAGGGACAGCGCCGCGGACTCTCAACCTATGGCCAGCAATCCTAATGACGAGGCTAGGCAAGCCTTTTATAGTGTGATGAACGAATGGTTTAATCAATACATTCGAACCAACACGACTGTTCCACAACCTCCATTCCCGACAAATGCAACCCCCACACCTACAATACCTCCGGTGACTGACCAAATAAGGTCAAGTAAGCCCCCAGTCGATAGGATTCGAAAACATGGGGCCACTGAATTTAAGGCTACGGATGATGATGATGCCGAGCGAGCTGAATTTTGGTTAGATAACACTATCCGGGTGCTTGATGAGCTATCCTGTACACCGATGAGTGCTTAAAGTGTGCCATCTCCTTGCTACGTGAGTCCGCCTACTATTGGTGGAGTACTCTGACTTCTGTGGTGCCTAGAGAGCAAGTGACTTGGGAATTCTTTCAAACCGAGTTCCGAAAAAAGTATATCAGTCAGAGATTCATCGACCAAAAGCGGAGGGAATTTCTTGATCTTAAGCAAGGTTCTATGTCCGTTACCGACTACGAACGAAAGTTTGTGAGGCTTAGCCGACGCTGCGTGAGAATGCATTTCGTCCGAAGCTATTATGTAAACGCCGAGGATGGGCTGAATGATGATATAAGGATGTTTGTTGGCATTCTCGAGATACGAGAGTTCGTAGTACTTGTTGAGCGAGCTTGTAAAGCCGAAGAGCTTAGAAAGGAGAAACAAAAAGCTGATGTGGGAACTGGAGAATTCCGAAAGAGGTCCTCGGGAAAGTCTCTTCAACAAGCATCGAAGAGATTTCGAGATGATGCGAGCCGGTCTAGAGGCGTTTCGGGCTTTTCTAGACGAGGACGCGATCGACCCCCTGTGACCACACGAGTCACTTCGATCGCCAGTGGTGGAAATGATCGCCGAGAGAGGGCGAGTGTCCACATTGTGGCAAATGGCATTCGGGAGCTGTTGGTTTCGTGATCGCTCCTGCTATAAGTGTGGATCGCCAACCACTTTATGAAGGATTGCCCAAGGATGCTTGAGCAGAATGTGAGTCGAGTGGAAACCCGGTGCTACCATTGCCGAGGTAGGCCACCTAGAAATATGGGCAATGTCGGTGGCGGTCGAGAGGATCTAGAGATGCTACCATCGGATCTCGAGGCTCGTGCTCCTGCAAGGACTTATGCCATACGCCAAGCGCGTGAGGATCTTGCCTCTCCGGATGTCATTACCGGTACTTTCACTCTTTTCAATACAAATGTGATTGCTTTGATTGACCTGGTTCTACTCATTCATATATATGTGAAACCTTAGCATCCAAGAAGACTTTGCCTATTGAGTCTCTGAGTTTGTAATTCGGTGTCAAACCCTTGGGTCATTACGTGCTTGTCAACAAAGTGTGCAAGAAAAGTCCCCTAGTGTTCCGAGGTTCTTGTTTTCCGCGGACTTAATGCTTTTGCCGTTCGATGAGTTCGATGTTATTCTTGGTTTGGATTGGTTGACCATGCACGATGCGGTTGTAAATTGCAAGAGCAAGACTATCGATTTGAGGTCGCGAATAATGAAATAATTCGGGTTGAGTCCACGGACTTAAAGGGTTGCCATTGTAATATCGGCGATGTTGGCCCGAAATATGTAAGAAAAGGGTGCGGCGTACCTTGCGTCGTGCTCGATGACAAGGAATCGAGAAGAAACCCGAATCTGTGCCCGTGGTTTGTGAATACCGGATGTTTTCCCGAAGAATTGCGGGTTTACCACTGTTCGGAAATAGAATTTGGCATCGAATTGGTACCGGTACCACTCCAATTTCGATAGCTCCGTATCGTATGGCACCAACGGAATTAAAGGAGTTGAAAGCTCAATTGCAAGAGTTGGTGGATAGAGGTTTTGCTCGCCCGAGTTTTTCGCCTTGGGGTGCGCCGGTGTTGTTCGTGAAGAAGAAGGATGGAACATGCGATTGTGCATCGACTATCGTCGACAATAAAGCGGCGATAAAGAACAAATATCCGTTGCCACGTATTGATGACTTGTTCGATCAACTGAAGGGAGCCTCGGTGTTCTCAAAAATAGATTTGAGATCGGGCTACTATCAATTGCGAATCCGAGATTCGGATGTGCCCAAGAGCGCCTTGAGCGAGATATGGTCACTATGAGTTCCTAGTGATGCCGTTTGGGCTCACTAATGCCCTGCAGATTTATGGATTTAATGAATCGGATCTTTAGACCATATTTGGATCGATTCAGTAGTCGTGTTAATTGATGACATCTTGGTCTATTCAAGAAATGAGACCGAACATCTTTGAACACTGCGGTTAGTGCTGCAAATTTTACGGACAAGCAATTATATGCTAAGTTCAGCAAGTGTGAGTTCGGTTAAGAGAGGTTAGCTTCTTGGGTCATGTGGTATTCAGATCGGTATTCGAGTCGACCGAATAAAATTTCAGCCATACTTAATTGGAAGCCTCAGAAATATTCTTGAGGTTCGAGCTTTTTGGGCTTGCTTAGGTTATTACCGACGATTTGTAAAGGCTTTTCAACGATAGCCACGCCGATGACGGCTACTCCAAAAGGACGTTAAGTTCGAATGGACGGAGAAATGCCAAAAAGTTTCGATCAATGAAAACTTATTTCACTTTGAAGCCCCAATTCTAGTGCAACCCGAGTCCGCAAAGAGTTTGTCATCTCAATGACGCCTCTCTACTTGGGTTAGGGTGCGATTAATGCAAGAAGGTCGAGTTGTGGCCTATGCATCGAGGCAATTAAAGCCACATGAGAAAAATTATCCGACTCATGATCTCGAATTGGCGCCATCGTATTCGCCTTAAAGATTTGGCGACATTACTTATTTGGTGAAAGGTGCCATGTATACTCGGATCACAAAAGTCTCAAATATTTGATGACCCAAAGAGACTTAAATCTGCGACAAAGACGTTGGCTCGAAATGTTAAAGGATTATGAGTGATCATTGACTATCACCCGGGAAAGGCGAATGTGGTTGCGGATGCCTTGAGTCGTAAATCGTTATTCACTTTACTGACGATGAATGTGCACTTGTGCGTCCGATCCGACGGTGTGTTAGTGGCTGAATTGAAAGCCAAACCATTATTGACACACCAAATTCGAGAAGCTTAGAAAGTCGACGACGAGTTGGTTGCAAAACGGGCTGCATGTGTTCCGAACAAGGACTCGGAGTTTCAAATCGACGATGACGATTGTTTGAGGTTCAAAAGTCGTCTGTGTGTCCCAAAGAATTGAACTCATTTCGATAATTCGAATGAAGCCCATTGTAGCCGAATGGCAATCCACCGGAGTACGAAGATGTACAATGAATTGAAACGTCGGTTTTGGTGGCATGGTATGAAGCGAGACATCTCCGACTTTGTTTGAGATGTCTAATATGTCAACAAGTGAAAGCGGAACATCGGTGCCTTGAGATTACTTCACCAATCACGATACCCGAGTGGAAATGGGATCGAGTCACAATGGACTTTGTATCCGGACCGCCATTGTCGACAAGTAAGAAGGATGCGGTTTGGGTCGTGGTAGATCGATTGACTAAGTCGGCCCACTTTATCCCCGTGACGCACGGATTTTCAATGGACAAATTAGCGGAATTGTACGTTTCTCAGTTGTGAGATTACACGGGTGCCTATTTCTATCGTGTCGGATAGAGATCCGAGATTTACCTCGCGATTTTGGAAAAAGTTGCAAGAAGCTTTGGGTACCAAGTTGCATTTCAAGACCGCCTTTCACCCCCAAACCGATGGTCAATCCGGCGGATAATTCAGATACTTGAGGATATGTTAAGATGTTGCGTCCTCGAGTTTAGTGGTTCATGGGAGCGGTATTTGCCGTTGATTGAATTCGCTTACAACAACAAACTTTCAATCAAGTATTAAGATGGCACTCTACGAGGCCTTGTACGGTCGTAAATGCCGTACACCATTGTTTTGACCGAGCTCGGTGAAAGCAAGATTTTCGGGGTGGATTTGATTAGGGATGCTGAGCAGAAAGTGAAAGTAATCCGTGAAAGTCTGAAGATAGCCTCCGATCGTCAGAAGTCGTACGCGGATCTGAAGCGTAAGGATATCGAGTATCAGGTGGGTGATAAAGTGTTTCTCAAGGTATCGCCTTGGAAAAAGATACTCAGGTTCGGCCGTAAGGGCAAGTTGAGCCCGAGGTTCATTGGACCATATGAGATATCAGAGCGAGTCGGTCCAGTGGCATATCGCTTGATTTTGCCCCCTGAACTCAAAAAGGTTCACGATGTCTTTCACGTTTCGATGCTTCGACGCTATAGATCCGATCCATCGCACGTGATTAGTCCATCAGAAATTGAAATTCAAGCTAATATAAGTTATGAGGAAGAACCGATTCGTATCCTATCACGAGAAGTGAAAGAGTTGCGAAACAAGCGGGTTCCGCTAGTGAAAGTGTTATGGCTCAAGCACGGGATAGAAGAAGCTACTTGGGAGACCGAGAACTCTATGAAAGAACGATATCCAAACCTATTTACGGTAAGATTTTCGGGACGAAAATTTCTTAAGTGGGGAGAGTTGTGACACCCAAAATTGACCCTAGTCGGAATGTGGTTTCGGGACCACAAAACCGAGGCATAAAAATAATTAAAATTTTATTTTGATGCCTATCATATGTGTTAAATTGTGTATGACATTTTGATGTTTCAATTTAGAATTATAAATGTGAATTTCACTAGAAAGGACCTAGTAGTAAACTTTGAAAGTATGATGGGGAAATGTGTGATGACTAGTTGAGCATGCATGCAAAAATAAGGGATTTGCATGTCAAATTTCCCCAAGGATGGTATAGTGGCCGGCCATGACAAGGGAATATGGGCAAGGAAGACATGTTATGACATGTTTTGTTAATGCATGATGTGATAAATGATAAAAAATTAAGCATGTAGGAGAGAAACAAAAAAATCAAAAATTTGCTCATCCTTCCCCCCCTTTTGCCGTGAGTGAAAGAGAAGCAAAGAAAAAAAAATTTTCACCTATTTTTCTCTTCTTTGGCCGAAAATACTAAGGAAGAAGGAAGGATTTTTGCTTCATTTTCTTTGTTTAGAAGAGATCTAGAAGGAAATTTGGCTAAACTTGCAACAAGAGTAAGGTATGTATGAGGTTGTGTTGGGAGTTTCATGCATGTTTTGGTTGCTAATTTGATGTGCATGTTAGCTATGGCTCAAATCTTTGTTATGCCATGGAAATGGCATTTGGCCAAAGTTGTTATGGTGATAAAGCCATTGCATGCTAAGTGTGAAGCTTGATGATGATGCATGCAATGATGGATTGTCTACTCTTGAGTAAGATTTTGAGCTTTCTTTTTGTTTTATCATGATTGAAGTTGAAAAGGAGCATGATTGTCATATTCGCCATGATGCATTCTTGAGCATGATTCATGCTTCTTGCATGTTAGTTAAAATTTGTGTTTTGGATGGCTATGGACACCTTGAAATTCGGCCATGCTCATATATGCATATATATGATTGCACATTATGTTTTGGTTATGAACTAAGTGATGAATATATTGGTTTAAAGAAGAAGATGTGGAAGAATGCTTGTGAAATTGCAAGCACAATTCGGCCTAGCACACATATAAGTGCTTGATGCTATATTATAAGTTTTGGGCCACAATGTGCAAAGCATTATTTAGTAAATTGCATGCTGTTTTTGTGAGGTATTAAGTGCAAAATTGACCTCAACATGTACATGAATATTCGGCCTTGGGTAGCCTATTGAAGGCCTTAGCATTTCCTTGATGCTCGAATAAATTGTATTGAATTGCTTGATGTAGTATAAAATGTGCATGACCATTGTGTATTCAAGCTAAAGGGTGGCCATATGACCATTTAAACTCCTTGTCATATTCGCCAAAAGCTAGCACAATGAGGTTTTAATAAATTGAATTTGTTTGAATTAGCTCAAGAGCTTAGAGGGCCACAATTGGACAAGGGGAAGGAGAAAGTGATCGAATAGCCGAAAAAGCCGTTCGACAACATCCGAGGTAAGTCCTCAAGAAGTGACCCTACTTGAATTATGTGAAATAAAGTATGGATGTGTATTGATTATTGATTATGTATGCATGAGTATTAGAATTCTACCGGGCTAAGTCCGAAGGCGAATATGCTTGTGACTATAATTGCGTTTGAGCCTTAGTAACGAAAATGAATTATGTATGTCCAATGATAATTGATGTATGTGTTCATGGGAAATTGAATGATATCCGGCTAAATCCGAAGACAATTATGCTGGAAATTTTATCCGGGTTAAGACCCGAAGGCAATTGTGCTAGTGGCTACATCCGGGCTAAGACCCGAAGGCATTCGTGCGAGACATTCTATCCGGGCTAAGACCCGAAGGCATTTGTGCACATGGTTATATCCGGTTATGTTCCGAAGAATCTTGGGCTGGAGGTGAGTGTTGGCTGCTGTAATAAATTCAATGAGTACACTCAAAAAGCCCAAAGAATGAGGTACGTTTATATGTGCATTGGAAAGTCGACATGTTTGAGCAACATTCGCTCAATCGACTAATGAATTTCAGTTATTGAATTGATTGATACTTTGTGAAATTATATAATGATGAAGTGTGAAGTAAGAATGTGTATTAATGAAATGATGCATTTGGTTATGTGAATGTATTGCTGTAATTAGAGTTGATTGTATTCCTTGAGACTTACTAAGCATAAAAATGCTTACCCCGTTGCTTTGGCTCTCAGTTTCCTAGATTTCGCTCGAAGCAATCGGATTTGGGATCGTTGAAGTCGAAGTCATCCACACTATCAAGCCTCCATTTTGGTATAAATTTTTGGTTGAACTTGAGATGGAATGTATAGGACTACCCCTTGTTTGTTAAATATGTTGTAATGTAAGTATGTACGGCCATGCGAAAATGGCTCGAAAAGGGAAGCATGAACTTAGACTAATTGTGGTTTGTATGTATATATTTGGTGTCATGATGTGGCTATGGCTTGGAAATGGGAATGTTGGTCATATGATCAGCCATTGGCATGGTTAAAATGATCATATATGAACCTATGTATGGCAAGACTAGTTGATTCATGGAGACTACCAAATAGGTAAGACCTACCTTAAAAAAACAGATGCTGCCAGCTGCAGAGGCGTGAATGTGGAAAATCACCAAAATTCATAGGAATGGAATTAAATAGTGAATAAGCTATGTAAATGAACCTTGATGAGTCTATTTTCATATGGAAGAAACGAAATGGTCATAGGAGTTACAGGTTAAGAGATATTAAAGCTATTGTGAGACAGGGCCAGAATGGTTTCTGGGTTCCCTGTCGCAACTTTAAAAATTCACTATAAATTATCCAAAACGAATTAGGAGACATACCTTATATGTACAGATTCCATTTTGAGTCTAGTTTCATTAAAAACAAAATACACCAGCATTAAAGCCCTGTACAGAGAGATATTCATGTTATACCGCGCGAAGGTCAGAGCAGTCGATCCCTGTAACATGGGTGAATTTAACTAATAAACTGTACCAATTGGCCCGACCAAAAATCCTAGAAATAAATCCATGGATGGATATATGAGTCTAAATTCAGGGAAAATTTACGAAACCAGTTTCCGAGTTTTGAAACTCGAGATATGATTTTTAAGACGACAGTGACGCAGTTTTCCAGCCTGACTGGAAATGTCAAATTGGTGGGCAAAACATGTGAACTTGGCTTGTTAACCCCTCGGGTCCGACACCGGCGATGGTCTCGGGTTTGGGGTGTTACATGTTATTTGACTCTGAATCGGAAAATTTATTCATTCAACTTGTTCCGTAGAGATCCCTAAGTTATATTATAATCTCTCTCGAGATTAACAACGTCTAACCCTAGATTGAATAATTGAAATCTCTTTCTAATTAACGCCCTAGGGTTGCATTAACTCGATCTATGGATCCCCTTATTAGGTTTCACCCTAATCCGGAAAAATCTTGCTACCCTATCTCTAGGCGCGCAATCAACTCCGCTTAATTATGACAAAATTACTCTTAGATAGGGTCTATTCCTCCTTTGAATAAAAGCTTAACTTGAATCAATATCCTGAAATATCAAAACAAGAATTAAGAACACATAATTAAGAACAAGTCAAATATTTATCATGCAATTCAGATGATAATAACAAGATCCATCTTAGGTTTCATTCCCCTTAGGTATTTAGGGGTTTTAGTTCATACTAATGAAAGAACACATCTCAAAAGAATAAAACTAACGAAACATAAGAAAACCCAAAACTCTTGGGGGAATTTGAAGGGAGATCTTCAGTCTTGATGGTGAATTCGGCTTCTGAGATGGATCGATCAGCTTTCCATAAGCAATTTCTTGCTTCCTCCTGTGCGTCCCCCTTATTCTCCTCTTCTAGGGTGTATTTATAGGCTTTGGAATACCTAAGCGCCCTCAAAAGCGCCCTTATTCTCCTATGCCCGTTTCAGTAACAGTCTAGTAACAGTTAGGGCCTAATACAGTATCAGTAGCAGTGTGGGCCTTAGCCCATTACAGTAACAGTAATCGAAATGCAATCAAAAGTCCTACCCATCCATCCTCTACACTCCACTCTGTCCAGCCCTACACTCCATGTGGGGAAAAAATCAACCCACCCATCTCTACACTCCAAAATAGAGCACCAGTTGCGACACTAAATAGTACATGCAGCAGAGCTGCTAGTACAATACACTTCCTCCAAATATATCAAACCCACCCCCATGCAACATGTCATGTCATAATATCATACGTGTATGCAAAAATGTCATGCCCAAATACAATCATACAAATCATAGGGGCATATCAGTCCTTTTACCTCATAGGGGTGTAACAGTCATTTCATCAGTATGGGATCGAAGTATACTTACCGACCCAACAGTAGGTCTACAGTCGTCTTGAGTGACCCGTGCAACCTTAACAGTCAATCAATGAAAATGGGCCCAAAGCCCACAATACGGCCCGTGTGGGTCCACATGCCCGTGTGGCCTAAAAAGCCCAAAAATGGCCATGGTTGTGTAAACAACACAGCCTAGCCCAATAATCTCCACCCGTCTGTGTGGTTTACTAGTGTGAGGCCCACGTGCTCATGGGGCCCACACGACCTATTTCGACCCAACGTAGCCCAAAATGGTCTAAGCCTATGAAATCTCTCATGGTGTCCTCTACGATCGAACGCCCACGTTTTGTACTTTCGATTCACCACACGAGCAAGCGTAAGTTCGTGTAGCGACACTAGTCATGTTTTCCGGCTTTTGCCGATTTATGATTATAGCAGTGTGATTACACACCTGTTTATGAAAATGTGCGAATAGCCCACGAGCACTAAACCTACATTCAATCAAGGTATTCTATTAGTCGATTGAAAAAAGGGTTAACCACCTCCCTTAATACGATCCCAACTTATCATAATACCTGCTTTTGATTGAACAAAAGTGGCTTAGTCCTCTCAGACCACTGACTAAGATTGACCACACGTTCCTTGTCGAATATCTGCGTCACCAGTGAAATCCATTAGTACGATTGCTAAAATCCATGAGTCAGATCAACCTATACTAATTATAAAAACATAAAGCCCCAGAACAGGGAAAGTAGCATTCGGCCACACCAAAAGATGCAAGCCAACCAACCCCAGTTGAACACAATAACTACAAACAAGGTTACCTTTGATCGAGTGATGAAGGAAAGGTTTCGACTGCTTTAGTATCGCTTGCAACTCCTACACTCCTCGAGAACTAGGAACCAATGAACACCACACAAGAAAAAGGGAGATGAGATTTAGCAATAACAAAAGAAGAGTAATCGGCTTAAACAGTGCAAGGGAGGGGAGACTTGATAAAAGTTGAGAGAAAACAAGAAGGAGTCGAGTGCTTATCGATTTGCCAAAGAATACTTGTAAAAATCAAAACTACAACAGAGAGATACAAAATTTGGCCAAAGTATCCAGATAAGAAGAGAGGGAAGAAAAATGTAATCGATCAAAGAGGTAATCAATTGAGCCAGGGAGAAGAAGAAGAGAATCGGTCAAGACTAAGGCTAAAAACCGAAAGGTTTAGAGAGAGAGGAAAGAAATGAGGGTATTCGGCAACAAAAGGTATTAGGGGAAAACAATTGTCAAAGAGTAGAGGGAGAAGAAAAAAAACCAAGGTAGTCCCAAAATGAAAGTACCCGAAAGCACTAGCCAAAAAGTAGAAGATACTGAAAGCCTTCCTAGCACAATTCGGCTTCAGAAACAAAGAGTGAAAAGAACCACAATTTGGAAAAAACCTGAAATGAAGTGACTAGTTACCAACACATAGTCGAATTTCTTGAGTGGCCAAAGCCTTATTCGGCTACAACCCATTCACTTTCAAATCCCAAGAAATCCTCCTAATATCACT
This sequence comes from Gossypium arboreum, assembly GCF_025698485.1. NCBI lineage: Eukaryota > Viridiplantae > Streptophyta > Magnoliopsida > Malvales > Malvaceae > Gossypium > Gossypium arboreum. Next base: position 97,381,678 of record NC_069071.1, on the reverse strand, counting down.
CCACCATTATCTCCTCAACCACCGAATTCAAACTCTCCTCAACCAACAGTATTTCAGTCAACTTCCACCTCTCACACGACAAGAGGAGCAAAATAAAACACTCCTTAAGCAAAGCAAAACTTGAACTCAAGACCCTTAGTAGCAGCAACACGCCACTATCCCCTAGACCAGCAGGCTTTTTATGTCATGTTTTACCCATATTTATTTAAGAAGCCTACTGACTAGAGACAGGGTTTATTCAAGTAAAAAACAAAATTTTGCACAAGTCAAAGCTTGAACTCAGGACTTCCCAGACACTTCTCAGGACACTTAATCATTGAAGCAAACATGAATTTACGCAACATAACATACAAAAATAAATACCTAGATTTTGGGGCGTTACATGCCCCACGACATGTGTTTAGGCCGTGTGTCCCCTGTACCATAATTTTTGCAAAATGGAATGCTCAGGATTGAGCACACGGGTAGAGACACGGTGTGTGTCTCAATCGTGTGGACGACACAGTCTCAAACACGGGCGTGTGCCCTGACTGTGTGAAGTCTGCACCTATTTTATGAAAAATCATAAATTTTAATTCGACCATACGGCCTAGCACACGAGCGTGTGACTTGGCCATGTGTCTTCTGTAATACCCTAAACTCGGCCTAGACATTAAGACCGAATCTACAATGTCACATTGAAGTGTTTTCCAAAAACATGATTTCGTTGAAAAATACGTTCTATATAAAACCTCTTTGTGATCTTAACGAAAATTTAGGATATCTTGTTCATTGTTAAAACTCTAAGTCATTTAAGTAAAATGTTAATCATATTAGGTTGTTATTACACTTTAAAACAATGTTTGTTACGGAAGCTTTTAAAGAATATTGCGTAAATGTGGTGTTTTGAAAAGCATTTATCTTTTTGAAAATCCTCGGCCTACTACTAACAGATATGAATCAAAGTAGATAAATCGCAAATTTAAATAAAAACTTAAAGAGCCCTTATTACAAAACAAATACCCAAATTAAATTACTTATAAATTAAAAATTAAAAAAATGGAAGCAAATGCAGTTGTGTGGCCACCTTTGAGTCCCTCATAGCACCGATCCGCCTAAGGATTACCTGCGCAGAAAAACAAAAGTGTGAGTTTATGAAAACTCAGTGTGTAATCCCTTTACAACAGTCAGTCATACACTAGGCAATTTCAGTCTGGGCCTAAGCCCATTTCAGTAACAGTTCAATTTCAGTTAGGGCCTTAGCCCATTATAGTATCAGTATCAATGTAGGCCTTAGCCTAATCAGTAGCTCACAGAACAGATATGCAATCAGAAATCCTACCCAACCAGCCTCTACACACCACTTCGTCTAACCCTACACACCATGTAGGGATAAAATCAACCCACCTATCCCTACACACCAAAAATAGCACCAGTTGTGGCACAAAACAGAAATTGCAGTAGAGATGCCAGAATAGTACACTTCCTCCAATCATAATAACCCATCCCCATGCAACATATCATAATATCATGCATGTATACAAAATATATAAAATGGCATGCTCAGTACAGTCATACATCTCATAAGGGCATAATAGTCATTTTACCTCATAAGAGCATAACAATCATTTATCAATTTTAGGGTCGAGGTATGCTTACTGACCCAACAGTAAGTCCATAGTCGTCTCGGGTGACCCGTGCAACCTTAGCAGTCAAACAGTGAAAATGGGCCCAAGGCTGAAAATGTGGGCCCACACGCCCGTGTGGCCCACAAGCCCAAATCTGGCCTTGGCCATGTGGACTACACAGCCTGGCCCAATACTTTCCATTCATCCACGTGGTTTACTCGTGTGGGGCACACGAGCTTGTGGGGCCCACACGGCTCATTTCGGCCCAATGTGGCCCAAAACGGCCTAAGCCCATGAAATTTCTTATGGTGGTCTCTACGATCAAATGCCCACGTTTATGCTTTCGGTTTACGACACGAGCGAGCGTACTCTCGTGTAGCGATAATAGTCACATTTGCCAGCTTTTGCCAATTTACCATTGGGCAGTGTTTACACACTTTGTTCCGGAAAAGCGCAAAAATCTACGAGCACTGAACCTTGAATGAAAGAATGTAGTTAAGCACACTTTAACTTCAGGATCCTCGGAAAAAATCGAAACGAAGCACTGAGAATGGTAGATAGAAGTAATCAGCCTACAAAAGCACACCTTAAAACCGAGGCACGAGATGGTACAATCACACCCTTAATCAAATGCAGAGAGAGATTCAGCTACAAGAGAATTCAGCTAGCAATAAAGAAGGGAAACTTGTAGGAAGCCGAGAACGCAGAGAGGGAGAACAGACAAGGATATTTAGCAAAGGGTTATAGAGGGAAGAAAAGAGTGTTCAGTCCAAGAGAGAGCACGCCGAATGGTCAATATTCAGCCTCAACAAGGAAGCGCAAAGAAACAAAAAAATCAATTAGTAGAAACCGCAAAAGGCAGAGAACATACCAAAACTAAAATTTTTGAGAGAATGGCTAACAAAGCTGAAATTTTTGTGTACCTACTATCCAATTTCGGCACAACTCTACCACACTTCAATCCCAATTTTTCCTCCTTTAATCTCTCCTAAAATCTCTCATCAATTCACTCCAACCAATCCCTATCCAACTCCCACATTTTTTCGTAAATTTCAGCTACATACACCCTATTCCCCTCAAACACTCCAACCGCCCCATCAGCATTAGAATCCCTATGCCATACAACCTCTTACACGGCATAGCAGCAAAATAAAATGCCCTTTTTCATCACCAAGCGTCGAACCTCAAACCTCATGGAACACTCCACACGCCACTTACCACTAGACTAGTAGGCTTTTTATGACATGTTATCCCCACAATTATTTAAAAACCTACTATCTAGAACCAAGGGTTTTATTCAACTAAAACAAAAAATTTTACAAAGGCCAAGGTTTAAACCCAGTACTTCTCAACACTTCTCTGGACACTTCACCACTGAAGCAAATACATATTTTATACAACACAACACCCAAAAATAATAATTTAAGATTTGGGGTGTTACATCTTCAATTTATTCTTGGGTGACAAATAGAGAGTTACACGGGATTGGGACATGGGCGTGTGTGACCACACGGCCTGCCCACACGGGCGTGTCCTATATCCACACGAGCATGTGACCTCTGTTTATTGAAAAATTTTTTAAGTGTTGTAAAATTTCCTAAAGTTCTCGATTTAGTCTCGAACCATTTCCAAAGCATGTTTTAGACCTTGTAGGCTCGTATTAGGGACTTTATGATTAAATGCAAAAAGTTTTAATTTGGACAAAAATTTGCGGCTCAGAAATGTATGTTTAATTGTGTTTAAGTCCGGTAATACCTCGTACTCTATTTTGGCGTCGAATACGGGTAAGTGGTGTTACATTTAGTGGTATCAGAGCTACGGTTTAGTCGATTCTCAGACTAACGTAGCCTGTGTAAGAGTCTAGCTATACATGCCATATATGAACTGTGATAGTGTGATGACTCCTGACAATTTTAAACTATGTTTTCATATAGTAAATGGATCCCGACCGAGCTATAGCTGATGATGTAGAAGGTAATACGTCGACGCCCGCTCAAGGGGCAGCGTCATCTGAAAATATTGCTCCATATTACATGTACACTTTGATGACAAATCATTTCAAATTCAGTTTAGCAATGTCCGTTGAATTTATTAGAAATATCGATGGATACGCTCATATAGTATACTTTAGTGTACACTACTATAATTCATCAATTCATTTCCAAGGGTACCTAATTAGGGCACATAATCAGGAAGCACACTCTCAAGCTTTGTAACGGGAAGTTCACACAAAGCCATTTCGGAAAGCTCATAAAAAACCTATTGGGAAGCTTATCCGGGCTATATAACGAGTAGCTCATAAGAGCCATAATCGGGAAGTTCACAAAGAACCATATCGGGAAATTCAATCGAGCACTATCAAGAAGCTCACAAAGAGCCTTTAATCGGGATGCTCATAAGAGCTAAGGTGTGTCCACAACAAATGTAGAATCACAACCTATCGAGACGCTCCAAAGAGCTATAACGGGAAACTCGCTGAACCATATAACGAGAAGCTTGAGAAGGCTAATAATGGGATGTTCTTTCGTGTGACACCCTTAATGTGACCCTAGTCGGAAAGTGGTTTCGGGACCACAAAACCGAGTCACAAAAATAATTAGATGTTACATTCTGTGCTTATTGTATGTGGAATTTGTATGTGTGAATATTTCGTGCCTTGATTTTATCAATTAGGTGCTAATTTGTAAGAAAGGGCCCATGTGATAGGACTTGAAAATGTGATAGGTGAAATTTAAAGTGGCCAAATAATGCATGAGTTATTGACATGAGGGACTTACATGTCAAATTGACCACTTTTAATTTAGTGGCCGGCCATAATGATGGTTGATAGATATTATATGCATTTTATTTTAGCATGATAATAGTTAATGGCTTTATAGTATGGAAGAAAGAATAATTAAAAGAATGGAAGAGTGATAGAAACAAGGTATGTTCATCCTTCTTTTCCCCATTGCCGTACCTAAAGAGAAGAAATGGAAGTTAAGGCATTTGGTTACCTTTAAGGAAATAAAGGTAAGAGTGTGTTCATCTTCCTTACCTTCTTGCAGTAGAAACAAAAGGAAAGAGGAAGGAACTTGTCTAGGGCATTCGGCTATCTTGGAGGTTAAATAAGGTAGGAGTTCATGTTATTTCTATTGATTTTTATGAGAATCTAGCTAGTAGTCAAGCTCTTATTGCAACCCATATGTTGATTTTTCTTTAGTTTTGGTGACAAATTGTGCATACGGTATTATGGGGTAAATGCAAAAGGATAGTGTTTTGATGTTTTGGATAGAAATATTAGAAAGGGAAAATATGAGCTACCTAAATAGATATATGTGAATTTAAAAGATGGTATGAACAAATGTGGAGTTTTGCTAGTTTAGGATTATTCGCCAAGTGTTTATGTGGTGGAAATTAAGTGTTAAATGAAATGAAAATGATATTATATGGGGTATGTATATTCGACCATATGAGTAAATATGATAGGTATGATTTGTGTTTTGGAGATGTGTTGTGATGTTGATTATATGATTCAAAAATGAGGTATGTTAATGATGAAATATAATCGGGGATGGAAGTAGCTCCTTTTGGAAGTATGATTCGTGGATGTTTTAGAATTGGCCTAAGTGTTTTCGTCATCAACATATATATATATTGCCAAAGGTATGCCTGAGGAATTGGTTAAGTACATTGTTGTTAAATGCTTGTTATTTTGTATAATTGTTGCCTAGCTACTAAATGAACTTAGGATATTATGGATAAGTTCAAGAGTGACAAAATTGAAATGAAGTAGGCTTGTGCCGAATGAGTTTAATGGCTAACGAAAATTGTTAAGTGCTTAGTTAATGTGCATATAAGTAAGTGAAGTTATGTTGTAATAGAACTAAGTATGGCTAGTAAAGCCTATTTAGTTTTCTTGCTATGTTTGACCATAAATATGATACATATTTAAATCTATTGTTTTAGATATAGATTAAATGATATGTGATTGCCAAATGTGATTGTTAAGTGAATAATATTAGTTAAGTACTTAAGCAAATATATTGTTTTACTTAAGCTTAAGCGCAAAGAGGATCAAAGTCGGATAGGGGAAAAGAGAAAGTAAACGAATAGCCGTGGGTATCTAGTCGTCGACCACTTTCGAGGTAAGTTTTAAGTGATTAAACGTTGAGTAAATTCAATCATAATAGAACATAATGGGTTGATTTAATAAGATATGGAGTGGCCATGATATGTTTTAAACTCAAATGGTAAGTTCATAAGTGTTTGGACTTGGAAATTTAAGAGCCAATTGTAATAATTTGCTTAGGACAGCAGCAGTAACGTGATTTTAGAAAATCACCATAAATTATTGGCGTGGAATTATAGGCTGAATAAAATATTGAATCAAAGCTTAATTAGTCTAGTTTCTTATAAAAGAGTCCGTGTGAGCAAAGAAATTTCCTATAAAGAGATATTTAAAGTTGTGTGAGATGGTGTCAGAATGACTCCGAAATCCCCTGTTTTGTTTTTAGAAAATCATTATAATTTGTACAAAAATAGTTATAAGACAAAATTTATATGCTTAGACTCCTTAATGAGTCGAGTTTCAAATGAAATCAAATAGAACACATTTTGAATTTTGTACAATGAGAAATTTGATTCGTAGTGAAGAGTGGTCAGATTAGTCAAACAGTGAAATAGGGGAAACTTTAAGAAAAATCTGGTGTTGATTGGCCAAACCTAAAATTCTGAAAATTTTAGGTATGGAAGATATATGAGTCTATATTCAGGGAAAATTAACGGCAATTGATTTGGAGTTTTGTAGCTCCAGTTATAAATAATTTAGTGACTATTGCTCAGGAAAAACAGATTGTAGTGAATATGTGATTTTGTTGTAAACATTAATGAAACTGTTTGAGTTGCTTATAAGCCATTGTTGAAATTGATGTACAAGGTAAATATATATATGTGTGGTAAAGCCGAATGGCTAATATGAGACATGTATGAGATATGTATATGTGGTAAAGCCAAATGGCTAATATGAAATATGTATGAGGGATGTATATTTGGTAAAGCCGAATGGCTATTGTGCAATACGTAGGAGATGTGTATATTATGGCTGAATGACCAAATGTGAAAGGTGTGTATTATTAGATAATTGATGAGGCAAATGAATTACAAATATGACAGTCGATGTGAATGTTGTAACATGTGATTAAATGTACATGAAACTTGGAAATATATTCCGGGTAAGACCCGATGACTACGTGTGGAGATTCTGTCCGGGTAAGACCCGATGACCACGTGTGGAGATTTTATCCGGGTTAAAACCCCGCAGGCTTTATGCGAGAATATTATCCTGATTAATGTTCGTAGGCTTCGTGCTCGTACTATATCCGAGTTTTAAAGACCCGACGGCTAAATGCTAGGATTCAAGTAAGACTTTTATATTGAGTATCTGCAATAAGTTACCATCAAATAAGTATTATGTATTTAAGATGTTCAGGTACGTATTACTTACTCATCGGCGGAATGATTTCGAGGTGAATTATCAATATCAAAGAGGTAGGTAACTGTGATTAATATTATAACTCCAAATATGAGAATGACCTAATTGGTAATGGTATGCTTGTATAATGAAGTATGTGATGAAATATTCTTATGTATTAATGCATATTCTGCCCAAAAGCCTTATGATTTGAGTATGGGTTGGGTTCAGCTAGATGTGCCAGTACAAGGTAAGGATTATGTCTTGTAAGTTTACGTATATGTGATAAGGAATATGTCTGGTTCTTTATGTACCTACGGTAATTTAGTACTTGTCATGTTGAAATACTTAAAATATGGATGTGATTATGAACAAGTGGAAAGGATTATTGAAAGTTGAAAATTGATGAAGAATGTGCTTTGGGAATATTTGACCATCTAGGTCATTATTATTCGAAAGTATATATGAGACAGCCAAGTGATGCGTTTATTGATATTATAGTTCGAGATGAAGCTCTAGGTTAACCTCATCGAATAGTTGAAATGAATGACCAATGATAGTGAATGAGAACACTTTGTTTTGCTCAAAACTTACTAAGCATTAAATGCTTACTCTGTTTCTTTGATTCTCTGTCTTATAGATTTTGGCTCGTCAGCTACGGGACTCGGGATTGTCGAAGTCGAAATCGCCCACACTATCAAAGCCCTTTTGGTACACTTTTGGTTGAACTCTGAAAATGGCATGTATAGGACTACCCTTTTTGTTATTAGTCAAGTACTTTGGTGTTGTATATATTTGGATAGCCATGCGAAAATGGCTTATGTATTTTGAGCATAGTGGTATAATCATTTTGTATGTATACGGTTATTGAGAGGTGTGGATATACTTGGTAATGATGGGCCATGGGAATGGTTAATCATGATCATATTTTGTGCTATATATGCTAAAGGGCTAGTTGAATCATGGAAACTATGAAATAGGTAAAGTCTACCTTAAAGGCAGATGCTGACAGCAGCAGTGTTGTAAATTAGAAAAATCACTAAAAATAGTAGGAATGGATTTAAATAGTGAATAAATTATGTAATCGAACCTTGATAAATCTATTTTCATATGGAAGTAATGAAACGATCATATGAATAGTATAGTATGAGATGTTAAAGTTTTCGTGGATCAGGGCCAGAACGATTTCTGGATCCCCTGATCTGACTTTGGAAATTCCTTATAAATTAACCAGAGATAATTAGAAGTCATGACATATATTTACAGATTCCTTTTTGAGTCTAGTTTCATTAGAAACAAACAGCATAAGTATTTAAGCCCTGTACAGGGAGATATATAAGTCGTAATGCATGAAGGTCAGAGCAGTCGAACCCTAAAATAGGAGAGACTTTAACTAATAAACTGTACTAATTGGCTTGACCAAAAATTCTAGAAAAAAATCTGTAGATGGATATATGAGTCTAGTTTCAGGAAAAATTTACGAAACTGGTTTTCGAGTTTTGGAACTCAAGATATGATTTTTAAGGCGACAGTGATGCAGTTAGCCAGCTTGTCTGGAAATTTTTAAATGGACTGTGAAAGTAAATGAATTAAGTCTGTTAGCATCTCGTGTTCAACTCCGGCAACGGACTCGGGTACGGGGTGTTACATTTCGAGCCATGGTGTGTTTGCAACATATGCAAGACCACAACCAGTTTGGAAAAAACTTGAATTTCACCTATTCAAACGGGACTTAACAATTCTCAGGTATATTGGATATATAATTATTTTCATTTATATAAAAAATTCATAATTCACATATACAACATTCAATTCAAACATAAGAATGTACACAATTTAATTACACGAACTTACCTTGATACTTGTTCGTATACGAAATCTACTAATCCGAAACTTTTTGTTTTCCTCAATCCAACTCGATATTAAGTCTTTCAGGATCTATATAAATAAATTTAACATCAATTTAATCCATTTCATACTAAATTTAATTCAATTTACATCTTAGGCAAAATTACTATTTTGCCCCTATACTTTTCATAAATGACGATTTTGTCCTTAGGCTCAAAAATTGAAATTAATGCAATTTAATCCTTATTTCGAGCCAAATAAAAATTTTCATATAACTTTTACAACATATGTATTTCACAAAATTCAGAATTTTTCCACAACTTTTACATCTTTACAATTTAGTCCCTAATCATAATTTCATCCAAATTCACTTTGTAAAAGTTGTTTATCTATCAACCACCTTTGATCACCTTTAGCTAAATATTTTTATATCAATATGAAAATCTTTATTTATGGTAACTTATCTGTTTTTTTTTTAAATGAAATCTATTAAACTACAATTGTCATCATATTAGTGCGCCAAATGATAGGGGATAAACTATGCCACATAAGCTTTGTTTGGGTATAAACTATGCCACATAAGCTTTGTTTCCTTTTTTGTAACCTTGTATTGCTATAATATATATGATTTACAAATTCAAGCACAAATTATTTTTTAGAAAAGGAGTTTTTAAGTATTAACTCCTATAAATTTCTAAATCGTATAATTGCGAATATGGAATTAGGAATATAGTGTGCGAGAATCATTTGTCTTAACGATGTCTTATATTGATGAGAAATTGGCCCGTAATTAATGAAGGCTTACTTTTCGAATTTGGTGGTTGGTTACTTGAAATTTATTCACTAGCTTGTAAGTTGTAAGGGTGTGAAAAAAAATTCTAAACCGAAGTGAACCAAATGAGAAAACTGAATCTTTTCGGTTTATTTAATTTTTCGATTTAATTAATTTTTATATTCAATTTATTTGGTTTATTCAGTCTACTTTTAGTTTTAACATTTTAAACTGAATAAACCAAATAAGCCATAACCTATATGGCCAAAAGCTCACAAACTATTTACATATCCAAACTCAAATTTAAACCTTAAACCCAAATACTAGTTAAAATTTAATAAGTCTAAACCCATTAAAATTTAAAACTCAAATTGATCATTTAAATTTTTATAATATTTATTTTAACTTTTATTATTTAATATATAAAAAAACCAAGTTTGATATATAGCTTTAAGAACAATAGAAGACATGAAAATTATAAGTTGGTATGTAAGAATATAGATATTGTTTAAGTTCATTAAAATGATATAATTTCTGATATTTTATAATGAATTTGAAATAAAATTAAATTAAAAGCAATACGATATACTAAAATAAGAAAAAACAATTATGTGAAGAAAAATAAAGAAAATAAAATTATTAGTACCTCAATTAGATTTTTTTTGAACTGAAAAAGCTAAAACTGAAAAACCCAGCAGAAAATTGTCGATTCGATTTAGCTCCTTGATTTATTTGATTTATATAAATAATACAATTTATTCAATTTTTTATATAAAAAATAAAACTGACCGAATGCTCATCCTGACATTCACCAAGAATTTTTAACTTGAAAAATAATAAATAAATAAAAGTGCTGGTAAGTGGCAAGGATAGAGAAAACTAACCTATAATTAAATATATTCTTGAAGTCAGCAATGAGTTCATGGTTTCTTTAACAGATCCAAACAATCCCCAAAGTCAACACTTAATCACAGCTTCCAATTGAGATTCAATTTCGGAAACTTGAAGATCTGAGTTGGAAAATGGGAATCCAGATTTTCAACCCGACACCAACATTTCACTAACCCTGATATAACGAAAACTGCATCCAGGCACAATGGCATATCGAATTCTTTTGAAAAGTTATATTTCTGATTATATGTCAGACATTAATGTCAAATAAAAATATATCAAGAAAAATAAAAAATCGAAACAAGCATATTTATTTGTCGAAGCCTTCTCACAATAGTAGGAAGTAAAGTTGCTGTGGTACAGGAATTAGATTGATCACTCTTACACATGAAAGTTTTTCCCCATCTCTTATACATAATCTGAATGCAAAGATTAGAACCTAATTGAAACGACCTCTCACATGGGTCTATTAGTGTAAATCCTGTGCAATTAAATTGTCTATAACCAACATCCCCACACCCCCACTATCAAATGATGAAAAACAATATTAACTGGGGTTAAATTTTAATTGATTGCCTCTTAACTATAATGCTTGAAAATAATGAGGGAAAAAAAATTGAAACTATGCACCGTAAATCATGACATTGGTAAAGCTGGCACATGATGTTGGGTTGTGATAACCGAACTCCTTTGCACTTTACGTACCATTGCACATCAGATGCCACCATAAATGAGAAAAAAATAAGTGTTGCGATGTACAGTGTCAAAACAAGGCTCTGAAGTTATAGCCTCCGCTGCCACCAATCTGGAACTTTCAACCTTCTACTCCTGTGCATAGCAAGTTGGGCCCGAGGAAGCTTGCGCTTTACCTGTCTCCATAACATATTGACGCCATCTTCCTTCTTTGGAGGGTACTGGAATTCGAAATGATGAGAAATATTCTTAAGTTGCTTCCACATTTCAACCCATCGATCCTTAGGAAACTGACGCAACTGATTGACCAAATAACCTGGTTCTAATGCCTCTTTCATAGAAAAGAATATCGAGAATTCAGAGTAGTCAATTTCATCCTCATAGGGAAGCTCAATCTTATCACTGACAATCACTGGAACACAATGGCTCACAATAGCATCGAATAGTCGGCAAGATGAAGGGGTATCACCTGCAGGATGCAGACAGAACTTCGAAGAACGCATCCCCTCTGTAGACTAACACACAAGAATGCGAAGAAATAAGATAGCATATTTTTAGCACAAAAATCTATTAGAAAAATGCAAAGTTACTCCAAAAATTCTCCTGCAGCTTGAAAATGTGAATATTTGGTTCCAGATTTTGAATACGTTTGGAAGGATTAGTAACCATAATATAGTAAAATAGTTTCCATTTAATAGACTTTCAACACAAAATAGTCTGAAACTTCGTGCCAAAAGTGCCTTATCACATCGAAGCATCCAAAGAAAAAAGTACAAATAGAAGGCATGGTAACTAAAATTAGCACACGTGATTTCTGAAAATTCACCATAACATGTATTGACAAGCAAGTCTGTTTCTTTTGACTACCAAAAATATGCAATTTGGAAACGGGGATCATCAATTCATTATTTAAATGAGAAAATAGTATACTTCCTAGGGCCAAGGTAAGCAGCATACCATTATAATGTTTTTCGGAGTCGCAACACTCTTCTCATAATGAACATCATCAATAGCAGACAAGATCTTTGCCAGTTTGATTCGAATTTTGCCTTGCTGCAACAGAAATGGTCAAGTTAAGTAGCATTTCAAATTCAAAATAGTTCCATCAGAGGAATATTTGTGTTTTACAAACTATCATACATCTTTCCTGACAGTATTTCCCCGGAAGAAAAGAAGTGTAGTTCGAGACTCATATGGGTTGAGAGCGTCATCATCTGTGAAGGAATCCACAACATGCACATACGGTGCAACCACATCTTTGCTTAAACTTGACATGGTTTTAGGATAGCGGCCAAAATCTACAACAATAAGGATTGATGCATTCAACTCTTGTCGAAGAAATCTGAAAGCATTTGGATGTGTCATGGGAATTACATGATCTCTGCCTCCAGATCTTTGATAGTACTTGGATTTTCGCAAGAATTCAAGTAACTCAACCTGAAATGAGAGATCAATTCCACTGTAATCAATAGATGTCAACTCCAGAAAACTGAAATATCATATAATATTAGCTGAAAAGGCCATAGAGTTGGGTAAAGACACAAAGCAAACACTACAAACTAGAGAAAATCATCAGCAGCAGAATGGGAAAAAGTAGCTTTTTTCATATCCTTTGCATTGCACAACATTGTACTAACGAGTGAAGCATGAAATTATTTGCGACAACCTGTGCAAGGTCCTAATCAATGATCGCTACTTGCTTGCATAGAGTAAAAGAGAGCATATAATGTTACTTTAAAAGATAATAATGAAAGAGAAACAATAAAACTTTACCTTACACTCTTCAAAATTATATCAGGAAGCATGAATAGATTCTCCTTTCTCTAGAAATCATTACAATAAAAAATAGAATTGGAACCATTGACTAGGGATTAGATGCATCATGATGAAAAGATTAGTTACTATGTCTAAACATGTCTGAAAGCTGCTTCATTAATCAAATTGAAAAAACATATATCACAGTTTATCTCCCACAATGGTTCCTAAACATCATTTCCTTTTCTTATAATCATTTATTGGTAAATGTACCTCTAATCCTTAACACGATTCCCTTTTATGATAAGGAAATGTGAAAAGGAATAAAGTGCAATTAATGAATTGTTTTTGTTTTTGATTCAGTAGATGTAATTCTCATAAACCAGAAAGCCAAAATCTCATATTTTCGTGGAATTCAATATCAGTGAAGTGCTTCAAGTTGAAACTAAAACAAATACAAAATGTAGCTTAATGAGCTTATTTTATGTAGTTTTAGTATCAAAATAACTAGAATCTAACTCCCTACTCTGGTTTTATCCTTTCACAAAGCAACCGCCAAACAACACAAGAACCATAGTTGATAGAAATTAAATAGCTTGAATTGAAACATCAACATTTCCAGTACCTGTAATCGGCGATCAACCTCCGTCTCAGGATCCGTCATGTTATGGCCGTGTGTATTAAAACTCAACGAGGAAAAAAAAGGCACAAAAAAGGCCTCCGCGGATTCGGGATCCGAAACCCTAACCGCTTCCCTGTCTTCATTGCCGTTGCCGCCAAAAAGAAGCGATGCCATCAGCCAATACTCCACACTGTGCTGCTTCTTTATCCCGGAGTTGGAGGGCCAGGGAGGGAAATTATCCGCCGTAACGGGAGCCGGTCCCTCGAAGCTCCGACGATCCATCATGCCGACGTGGAATTTCCTAGGGAGATCGTACATGTAAACGCGGAGAGGGGGGCCGGAAGCACAGAGTGAGCGTGGAACCTGGGGTGACTGAAGTAAGGGGAAGAAGTATGATCTGAGATCAACGGTACCGACATAGATTGAACATGAAATCAGGAAGAGAATGACGAATGATAAACAGATTGCAGCTTTACCGTACATTTTTTTTTCTGAAAGATAAGAGTTTTGGAAGAATGAGATTTCCTTTGGTTCGTTGCTCACTGATATTTTAACTGTGCTTGGATCTCCGAAAGACAAAAAGACTTCAACTTCCTTTTATCCACATTTGAAGCAAACCAAAAGAGAAAGAAATTATTTACAGTACCGTTGTAAGCTGTAAGTTCAAGGAAACGCCAATTTCGTGCTCCGAATTAGCTGGAAAATACGAATTATTACCCCGGTTTTTCGTTATTTTCTTTTCGGTTTGTTCAATAAACCACTATGTTATACTTAAAATAAACGATTTCTTTTAGGTAAATGGAGGCTTGTGCTGGAAATTTACTTTAAAAGTGATCTAATAAATGTAAATAAATATATGTTGTAATATTAACTCACAAATGGTGTGTTTTTCAATGTTAAAGGACATCTATCTACCTATCAAGGTTCATTTGGATATTCTCAATTAAACTTCGAACATAAATATTGAGGACAGGCTTCTTTAGCAAAAGAAATATGATTTGTTATTATTAAAAATTATTAACATTACATTGATTTTAATACTAGTGGTGTATAAAAACCCTAAAAACTTTTTTTTTTCCTTTACAAGTGAGTTGCTTCTTCTCTCTTATTTTGCTCAACACTGGTGTTAACTGAGGTTGATTACTGCCTGCCTTTTTTTCTCTCTCATCAACCTTCTCTTTGTTGTTTTCACAAGTTATGATTAACAGATGATGGTGATTATCGTTCCTGAACCTCCACCAACCACCAGCAATTTCTCTTGAAAAATAGGTTGGTCGTAAATACTTGAATGATGGCTCTTCAACGACATCTTAATATATCTTTGTTCTAAGAGTATTGCAAAATAATAAATAATTTCATGGGTCAGTTTAGACTTGTGTTAAGTATTATATATTTTTTTATTTCTTTTCCATTTTGTCTTGTCTTGTACAAGTTTTTTAATATTACTTATGCTCTTGCTTTTGCAAGTAATTTTAGGGATGATTTTGTTGCCATCTTCTCTTCTTTGGTGGATGTTCGATTCTTTTGTTGATTTTTCCTACTGTTTTAGAGTATCCGGGGCTGATTTCGTTATCGTGTTAAGTACTAGCTATCACTCCAGATATGTCATGATTGAGTTATCATAAAGCTAGTTGTCAACATGCAATAATGTTCTATTGATGCTAAGTCTAAGCCTTTTTCATGTTGATAAAACTTATTGTAACACCCCTTACTCGTATCCGACGCCGGGACAGGGTACGGGGCATTACCAAACTTGTACTCATACATTCATGCAAAAAGTCGGGCTATAAAATTTTTCTTTAAAACAACTTCATTTATACATACACAAATTGTCCCTAATATTGGCCTACGAAGCCCAAAACAGCCATCGAAAAAGGATCAAGACTAAACCGGGAACTTTTAGAAAAGTTTGGGAAATTTTCCCTAATACAGATCCACACGCCCGTGTGAGACAGGGGACACGCCCGTGTGCTCTCTACACGCCTGTGTCCTCTAGCCGTGTAACTCTCTGACTATGATGTCAGCACCAATTTAGGGTCACACAGCCGTATCACACGCCCGTGTGGCCAGACCGTGTGGTCAATTAAAATTAAATGAATTTTTCATAAAGAGGTATAGACTTCACACGGCCAGAGTACACGCCCATATGGGTAAGCCATGTCCCTCACATGGCCAAGACACACGCCCGTGTCTTAGCCCGTGTGTTTACTACTGAGCATGTCGACTTGCAAAAATAGGGTGCAGGGGGCACACGGCCATTCCACACGCTCGTGGGACAGACCATGTGTCATACACGGCCTAGACACATGCCCGTGTGTCTACCTATGTGGACAATTTGAAGGATATTTTCCAGGCCAATTACCACCCTTAATCTCTCATGTACTTAAGCATATTTCATAGCATGCAACATGTTATACTTAGACACTCAATATTCAACACCATAGCACTTTCACATATTTATAATATCATCCTATTGCACATTCCATTAATCACACCATTTGGGAGCATTTTATACAAATTTCATGCAAATCAACTTAATTATCAAATTTCAAGTTGCACATTTATAACTATTGTCATCTTAGGTTATTAAACCATTTTTTATCTCCTAGTATTTAATCTATACATCTTCATACATCCACCAAGCAATCATATAGAACATCATCAAGGCATCAACACATGCATGCATGAACAATTAGATATTACAACCTAAGAATCAATCATGAGCCATATCACATGGCTATTACAAAATGAATCATCAACATCATAGGCCTTCACAATTTGGCCAAATAGCATAACACATACCCCAAAATGACCAAGTCCCCTATACATGCCATACTCAAAATAACATATTCATTATACCCAATGTTCTTTTGATAGTATGATCGAATGCTTCAACAACTTCCGATCCCCGAGCTAGCTTGGCGGAACCACAAAGAATGGAAAAGAGAGGGGAGTAAGCATTTAAGCTTAGTAAGTCCACATGCAAATAATATGCAATATTAGTAAACCATAATCATGCAAGCCATAATAGCACAACCACCAAGATTATTCATCATTCAAGCATTCTAGCTCATTTATCAAGTATTCATATATATATATATGAATATACTTTCTCATCACATATCATCCTTTAACAAGGCATAACTCATAAGTATAACGTATGTACCTGTACATATCCATAGCATATCAAATAACTTTACCTTTATTACCATGTCCATCTTGGGACTTTCATCGCATCATTCATTATAATACCCGTTGAACACTCAGAAACTATTGGATACATGGAAACTTGCACATGAGTGCCACATAAACATACATAGCCGAAGCTACCTCATATCATGAAACGCTCACAATGGATCTACTCACAGCTTTGCTCGTATAAGCTATCGATCAAGGTGTAACTACACGGGCTGCTCACAAAAGCTGTCAAGCATCCAACCACTCAAGGGTTACCTAGCCACCGATAGGACACAAAAGACCATTGACTGGAACTCAATCACATGTATCGCATCCATTATGAACTCGGACCACTCAAAGAGCTTGGATGGCACATATATCACGAACCCGACCAACTCAACGAGTTCGGACTTCTTAATTCCTAATGACATGTAACACCCCTTAACCCTAAACCGTCGCCGGAACAGGGTTATGAGACATTACCGGATAATCGATTAATTTACGATTAATATTCAAATAATTATCGAATATATTATAATAAAATCATAAGTTCATATAAAAATTTTGCTAATTGACTCTCTTTTTTTATTTTTTTTAGAAAAAAATTCAATATAACCCATTTATAAATATTTAACCTTCCTTGCAAATTCAAATCGCAACCAATTCAAACCAATATCACAATCCATAAAATTTCATATTTAAATACACCTAAACATAGTTCAACATCAACTGAATAATTTACTAAGTAAACATTCGCATATATAGTTTAATTAAATAAACTTCATTCATTCTATTTCAACTTGTTCCCAACTATACAAAACATGTTATGATAATTCTATTTTCATTTCATTAAACCAAGTATCAAAAGATCATGTTAGTATTAATTATACCAAATATATCATATAAATTTTCGTACTATTTCATTAGTTTAAATACCAAAATACCAAATACCATTCTTTACAACAAAATTTATATACATTTTAAAGTGACCAAATTAACACCTATGTACATGCCACTTTTACTAAAAGAAGAATACATCACCGAGTTTGCGCTAGAGTCGGGATCATCTAGATGCTGAACCAAGACATTTGACTTCTACTAACCTGCGCACGGAAACAACCAGACACTGAGTATGGATAAACTCAGTGGTATTACCATAATTCAAATTATATCACAATAATAAAACATAAATATTAAAATACATAACAATAAATTTCTTATATACTAATTCATATTTTTTCATTATTTCATAATAACGATTCAAATTAATAATTCATCAAACAATGTATTTTTCAAAAACTTGAATTTAAACCACTTATGAACATTTAGCTCATACTTTTTTCTTTTTATCACAATTTCAATTTCAATTCATACTTTAATTTCTTTTTCTCCTTTCAATGCCTCAAATTCACATTTCAAATTTCCACCCTATTAACATAACTCGAACTTTGGCGGATACACGGATCCAACCAACCACACCAATATGGCACCCAGTGCCTCATCGGATAGTTCGAAGCAATAGTTGACACCCAGTGTCTCATCGGCCTAGCCTAAGTAAAGTGGTACCCAGTACCTCATCGAATCTATCCGAAGTAAAATAGTGACACCCAGTGTCTCATCGACTCGAGGTCGAAGTATCCCTGAACACTTCCAATCCTATGGCATGCCAACTATATCCGACTTAGCCCAACTAGTTAATAGGGTATTTAATTCATTTTCTCTGTTTCAATCAACATTCACATCAATTCCACTTAAATCACAATTTCACTTTTATTTCAAAAATCCACTTTCAAAATCAAATACACTTTCCATTCACCAATCAAAATACAATTCAATACTAACACATATTTCTCATTCAATTCAACTTCACTTTAAATCCCAAATTCTCTTTCAATTCAACAATTCAATCATAATCCAATACTAAAATTTATTTAACAACCATTCCAATTATCATTCAATTCCATAACAACACTTATCTCATAATTTACTTACCAAATACATAATTTAATTTAACATTTAATGAATAAATAAATAATTTGAATTATAGTAATACAAACCCAGATTTCGCGATTACTCATCGATAACTTTCTCCTTTCCTTTTTGTGCCAATGCTTCGGGTTCTTTGTTGGCTACGAAAATAATAGTAATTTACATTATTATTTATAACATTAATTATAATAAATAATTAAATTTCTAAACAATTTCCACCTTATTCCCAATTTAATCCTAACTAAACTTACTTACTTTCTTAATCCAATTCACTCTCTTTTTCTATTCAAATTTCCTCCATACTTACATTTAACTATTAATTTTTCAGCATTTTTCCTAATTTTGAAATTTCTTCAATTTAATCCATACAACATAAAACTTATAGCCTAGTTTATAATTTAATCCTTTAATCAATTCTAACTTAAAATTCATTCAATTAAATCCCTAATTCATTATTTTGTTCAACATGAACTATGTTCAAAAACCTAAAACTTTCAAAACTTTAACTTAATTTCAACAAAACCTTGTTCTAAAGCTTCTAAAACATCAAAATTAAGAGAAAGGGACTTAATTTAACTTACCAATTAAACTTCAAGCTTCAAATCTTTAGTTTTCCCTTTTTATTTTTCTTTCCTATTCTTTCTTCCCCTGTTCGAACGGCCTCTATTCTTTCTCTTCTTTATTTCCTTTCTTTATTTCATATCTATTTACTTTATTTTAATTTGTTTTCTATTTAATTAATTAATAAATATAAAATATCTATTTAATAGTAAATGTATATATTAAATTGTATCTCATATCCACCCTACATTTGTTTTGATCTAATAAATATCTTTTACTAATTAATAATAAATATAAAATATATTTTCACTAATTATACATAAATAATACAAATGTACTTTTTAAATAAACACACTTGTCATTTTTTTTACCTTACACTTGTCCTTTCTTAATTTATTTCATAATATAATAATAATTAATATAATTTATAGCTTAATAATAATAATAATAATAATAATAATAATAATATCTTTTTACTTAAATTTTAAGTAAATAACTAAATATATTACAAGTGTACCTATTTAATTATTATTTCAATACACTTGTATACTTCATCACCCTACACTTGTCACACAACTAGATTTATTTATTTATTTATCTATAATTCATATTATAATTTAAATAAAATAATAATTATATAATTTAATAATTTAATAAAGTAAGAAAAATCTTACACTTATGTCGCCTCATTCTACAATAAATGGCATATTTGCCATTTTGGCCCTTTTTATTTTATTTTAATCTATAATTCAATTTTTACCCCTTATTCAATTTAGTTCTTTTTACTATTTTCTCTAAATTGAGCTAATTTCACTTAATTAAAGCTTAATTAAACACATTACTAGACTCACAATTATTCCTAATAATTATTTTCGAACTTGTTTCACTAAGACGAAGGCCCTATAACTCACTTTTCTGGTGCCCGTGAATTTTGGGTCATTACATTTCTCCCCCCTTAATAAATTTCGTCCTCGAAATTTACCTGAGAAAAGATGAGGATATTGTGCTCTCATTGTTTCTTCCAGTTCTCAAGTTGCTGCTTCCATTTTATGATTTCTCCATAACACTTTTACTAAAGGAACCTGTTTGTTTCTCAACTCCTTTACTTCTCTAGCTAATATTTGCACTGGTTCTTCTTCATAAGACAAATCCGGTTGGATTTCAATGTCTTCAGTGGAAATGATATGTGAAGGATCCGACCTATATCTCCAAAGCATAGAAACATGAAAAACATTATGAATCTTCTGTAACTCTGAAGGCAAAGCTAATCGATAAGCAACCGGTCCAACTCTTTCTACTATTTCATACGGACCAATAAAACGTAGACTCAATTTACCCTTTCGGCCAAATCTCAAAATTTTCTTCCAAGGTAATACTTTGAGGAATACTTTATCACCAACAGAATATTCAATGTCTCGCCGTTTCAAGTCTGCATATGATTTCAGTCTATCAAAGGTTGTTTTCAATCTGTCTTTAATCTTCTTTACTGTTTCTTCTATTTCTTGAGTCAATTCTGGGCCAATCATTTTTCTTTCCTTCAATTCTGTCCAACATACTGGTGATCGACACCATCGACCATATAATGCTTCATACGGAGCCATTTGAATACTAGATTGAAAACTATTATTGTAGACAAATTCAGCTAATGGAAAATAATGTTCCCAACCTGATTCAAAATCAATGATACAAGCCCGAAGCATATCTTCTAATATCTGTATTACCCATTCAGACTGTCCATCTGTTTGCGGGTGAAAGGCCGTACTAAAGTTAAGTCGAGTACCTAATGATTCATGTAGCTGTCTCTAAAATCTTGATGTGAACCGAGGATCTCGATCCAAAATTATTGACACTAGAATACCGTGTAATCTAATAATTTCCCGGATATACACTTCTGCAAGCTTCTGCAATGACCAATCTATTCTGACTGCTATAAAGTGAGCTGATTTTGTAAGCCGATCAATAATTACCCAAATAGCATTCTTTTTGCTAGCCGATAGTGGCAATCCCATAATAAAATCCATC
This sequence comes from Gossypium arboreum, assembly GCF_025698485.1. Taxonomy (NCBI): domain Eukaryota; kingdom Viridiplantae; phylum Streptophyta; class Magnoliopsida; order Malvales; family Malvaceae; genus Gossypium; species Gossypium arboreum. The sequence continues at coordinate 97,360,289 of NC_069071.1, read as the reverse complement.
GTGATACGATTCCATTTCCACTCAAGAATAGTAATAGGCTGAAGTAGTCCAGTAGGAACATGATGTTCCGCTTTTACCCGCTGACATGTCAAACATTTACTAACATACTCAACTATGTCCCTTTTCATTCCAGGCCACCAATATAATTCTCGTAAATCACGATACATCTTCGTACCTCCGGGGTGTAAGGCAAATGGACTATCGTGAGCTTCTCGAAGAATTAACTCTTTAAGCTCAGAAGTAGCTAGAATACAAATCCGATTTTGGAATCTTAAACAACCATGATCATCAACACTAAAGTTTTCTACTATGCCATTCTATATCATCTCTCTCTTTTTCAACAACTTATTATCTTTCAACTGTGCTAATCTGATCTGATTAAACATTACCGGTTTTACTCTTAACTCGGCCAAAAGACTCCCATCATTACTGATACTAAGCCGTGCAAACATTGCTCTTAATTCAATTGCAGCTTTTCTACTTAGTGCATCAGCCAGAACATTAGCTTTTCCCGGATGGTAATCTATAACACAGTCATAATCTTTTAGGAGCTCTATCCATCGTCTTTGTCTCAAATTTAATTCTTTTTTGGAAAGGAGATATTTCAAACTTTTATGATTGGTATAGATGTAGCATTTCTCACCGTACAAATAATGTCTCCAAATCTTCAGAGCAAAAATCACAACTACTAGTTCCAAATCATGAGTCGGATAGTTACATTCATATGGCTTCAATTGACGAGAAGCATAGGCTATTACCTTTCTGTCCTATATCATTACACAACCCAGACCACTCAAAGAAGCATCACTACACACTACAAAATCTTTCCCCGACTCTGGCAATGTCAAAACTGGTGCCTCTGTTAACATTTGCTTCAATTTTTCAAAATTTCTTGGCATTGATCATCCCACACAAATGGTACATTCTTTTGTAATAGCTTGGTCATCGGCAAAGCTATCTTCGAAAATCCATGTACAAACCTTCTATAATACCCAGCTAAACCAAGAAAACTACGTACTTCTGATACGTTTCTTGGTGGTTTCCACTATACAATCAATTCAATCTTCTTTGGATCAACTTGGATTCCATCTGCAGATACTACATGACCCAGGAATACAGCATCTAACAACCAAAATTCACATTTGCTGAGTTTTTCATACAATTCTTTTTCCCGTAATATCTGTAGCACAATCCTGAGATGCTGATCATGTTCTGACTCTGACTTCGAATAAACCAGTATATCATCAATAAAAATCACCACAAACTGATCTAACTATGGCTAAAAGATATGATTCATAAGATCCATAAAAGCAGCTAGAGCATTTGTCAACCCAAATGGCATTACTAGGAACTCATAGTGACCATACCTTGTACGGAAAGCTGTCTCTCGAACGTCGTTTTCTTTTACTTTCAACTGGTAGTAGCCTGACCTTAAATCAATCTTCGAAAATACAGAAGCTCCTCTCAATTGGTCAAACAAATATCAATACGAGGTAGTGGATATTTATTCTTGATTGTTACTTTATTCAATTGTCGGTAATCAATACAAAGTCGCATCGAGCCATCTTTTTTCTTAACAAATAATACCGGAGCTCCCCACGGTGATATGCTCGGTCGAATAAAACCACGGTCTAATAAGTCTTGCAACTATATCTTCAACTCTTTCAACTCTATAGGTGACATTCTATATGGAGGTATATATATTGGAGCCGTGCTCGGATAAACCTCTATAGCAAATTCGACTTCTCTATCTGGCGGTAAACCCGATAATTCTTCAGAAAATACATCAGGAAACTCACAAATTGTCCAAATTTTACTGCACTGACTTCCAACTAAATCTGAATTAATAACATATGCCAAATATGCTGAACAATCTTGCTTAAGTAATTTAATAGCTGTAACACCCCAAACCCGGCCTAGACGTTATGACCGGATCCGACGTGCCACATCAAAACGTTAAAAATATTTTTCCATTCTAAGTTCAGAAAATCGTACTTGATGTTCAAAGGATTAATTCATTAAGGGTTAAAGTGAATGGAAGCTGTGCACCAGGTAGGAAACCGAGAAAGAGGAAGTGAGTCCATCGGACTGCTTAAATACCAAGCTCTTTCGGATCCAATCCTAGACATGCACACTATCATTACCACACTCTAACATCGCGTATATTTTTAGGTTACCATTGTAATTATGTCTATTTTAGAATAAAACATATTTAAATTTGGAAAACGTTATCATAGCAGAAGCCTTGTTTGTAATCGTGTTACTTTGAAATCAGTTTAAGTTTTTGGAAAACAAACCCTAGATCTAGCCCATTTTGATAGTTAATATAATTTAAGATCATCATGATAAGTTATAAATCAAAACCCCAAAAAAAAGTAATCATAAGCGGCCTTATTACATAACAAAACCCAAATCATCAAAGTAAAGAAAATTGTAGTCCAAATCACCAGAAGAAATCCATATTGCAGAACGAGTGGCCACTCCGAATCCCTCGAGGCCCCAAGCCCACTATGGTTGGGGATTACCTGCATGGATGAAAATAGGGGATGAGTTTGGGGAAACTCAGTGTGTAAAATTAACTCAACCATAGCCCATATCGGTTCAAACCACGGAAACAGAATAAATTGGCCTTAGCCCAGAACAGAATACAGAATTAAGCCCATAGGCCCATAACAGATCAGATCAGATATTTCATGTATATACAAAACCCAACCCATAACCAACCACATACACCCCCTTACCAACCTTTCACCATGTGGGGAGACTACTCGACCCACCCAACCGCTACACACCTCAGAAATATGCAACATGGATGCCTGAACAGATAATGTGACAGAGTCACCAGATACAAATAATTGTGGCAGAGCCACCAAAACAGATATATGGGGCAGAGCCACCAGATCAGATAATTTGTGGCATAGCCACCAGGACGCTTCCTTCATAATATAACCCATGTCCCCATGCAACAAATATTTATTCATGGCATACATCATATAGATTTAAATCAACATGCTTTTCAGACAAAATTAACCCTAGGGGCATATTGGTCATTTACACCTAGGGGTATCATGGTAATTTTTCATACATAAGGGTATTGTAGTAATTTAGCTACCTTTAGGGTTTTCATGCATATCCTATCCATTTATGTACTATCAGAATACTTACCGCGCATACTTACCAAATTAAGCCCGTTGGCCCATGAACTCGATTTTTGGCCCATTAAGCCCAAATTATCAAAATGCATGAAATCGCACGTACTGCAGTTTATTACCTTCAGAATACCAAACATACAAACCCAACTATCTTACGAGCATTCGTACACTCGCAAATTCCCCAAAATACCAACTTTTTGGCATTTCGGTTTTTCGGCTTTTGTCAATCTAGTCTGAGAGGGTGTCAGTTACACACATGTTTTATGACGATTCACTGACGAGATCAACGCACGAACTGCCTAAAATTATAATACTACCACGTTAATCTTACTACCAAAACGAACTACATATTAACTTCTTACCATATTCGGCCAACAACACCTTAGGCCTTAGCGTTCCTACCTTTGCCGAAAATAGCGTCTCGATCCAGATCCGTTCGCTCCACTTGTCCAAGCCCTTGATCAACAGCCTCTTAATCACACTATTACCAAAATAATACTATTATCACAAGCCCTTAGGGCTACAAGTCTAAAAAAAACGATAACCTCCCTAACCTTTTAGGGATTCCGGCTTTTCTTAAAATATGAAAGATAGACTAAGTTGGAAAGACTTACTACCGATTCTTTCAGTCAACGTTCCCCCTTAGTTCCTACTTGATTCTGATGTAGTTCTAAGCCCTCAAATGATAACAAAAGTCCAGCCTTCAGTGATCTCAGTATTCGGCTATGTCCCTAGGATAGTGTGGGAGTTTTGGCTTCTTGCAAAAGTGTAGAGAAAGATAAAATATGAGGGTTTTTACTTGTGGTATTGTCGAAAAAAACTTGGGGTTTAGAGGTTGAGAGAATCAGCCAAAGATGATGAGAAAAATAAGAGATTTTGGCTAGGGAAAAATCGGTACAAAAGGAGTCAAGTTTTCGGGATTTTGGGATTTGAGGCAATCGGCTATAGTCTTAAAAATAATGGAAGGAAGGTGGTATAGAGTAGGGTGGCTGAAGGACTCAGATATGGGGAAAAGAAGAAGAAAAGAATAAGTGGATGGAGAGAAGAGAAAAAGAAAAGAAGAGGAGAATAGTCAGGAAACGACACCACTTACCACTAATGCCGAATTTATACTGGCACTAACCCTAGCAGAAATTTTCCCCCTTAAGCATCCCTTGGCCGGCCAACTCTTGCTCTTCAAGAGTCCACCATTCGGCCAACACAGTTCACCCTAATCAGCTCCTAAATCCTCTCCCTGATCAGCTCCTAAATCCTCTCCCTGATCAGCTCCTAAATCTTCTCCAGACAGACTTTCACTTCAGTTCCACTGCTTACCTTTTCTGTACATAAAAATTAATATCATTAATTTGCTTACCTTGTGACTCGAACCTTAGCCCTCCTTGGTTATCCACACGCCACCTCTAAAGCCCATAAGTGGCGTCACATGCCATCTTACCACAGGCTTCCTTGTGTCCTCTTTTACCTAGTTAATACTTAAAAGCCCAGTTAACCAGAACCCCTTTTTCCCTTTGGATTAAAATCACCTAAAATTACTGGATTTTAACCTAAGCTTGGGCCTTCTAGAGGCCCCCTATCATAATTAAACCTTCATCAAGCAGACAGAACACAAAATTTTAAATTCTACCAATCATTCGCAGAATTCCCAAAAATTGGGGCGTTACAATAGCCTTTATTGCTGAACCAATTCGTGCTGGCCCATTAGTACGAATACCATTTACTTCAACCCGATCTTCACTCTCTGTCTGAATGCTAAATCTCTTTTTATAGCAATCCAAAATCACTCCAAGTTCAGATAACCAATCCATTCCCAGTATTATATCAAAATCCCCAAATGGCATAATCAACAGGTCAACAGGAAAAGTTTTATTTTGTATAATTAACAGGCATCTCGGACAAACCTGGTTCACTAATATTGTTTGCCCCAACAGACTCGACACTTCTATAGACACTCTAGACATCTCAGATTTTAATTTTTCCGACTCAACTAATTTTGAATTAATATAAGAATGTGAAGATCCAGGATCAATTAAAGCATAAACAGGCTCAGAATACAGTAAAAATATACCTGTTACCACATCGTGGGCATTGCCTTCTTCACAAGTTTTGACCATATAAGCTCTAGCTGGTACTCTGGCTTTAGACTGCTGAGTAACAATATCACTGCTCCTTCTACCAGCTCCTCCTTTGGCTACCGAACTACCTCTACCAGATCCCCTGCCTCTAGCTGTAGATACTAATCTCTGTGATGTTACTGGTGCAGCACTATCAGTTTTCGGGCAGTCTCTTATGAAATGATCTGTAGAACCACATCTGAAACAACCTCTAGTTAATTTCCAGCATTCCCCTCTATGGTTCTTTCCACAGTGCTAACAGTTTGGAATTTCTACACTCTGAGGTGGACCTCTCACACTACCAGTAGATATTGTCATTTGTTTACCCCTGCTTCTTCCACCTCTGTCCAATCTAAAACTAAATCTCCAACCACCCTGAGATTCTTTTGGTCTTTTCAGCTGAGGATTCAAACTGGTAGTTCCCGTACGCTTCCCAGTAGGTCGAACACTTTTAGTCTTTTTATTAAGGCCCAACACTTGTTCTACCATTTTAGCTCGCTCAATCAAGTCTACTATTTCAGTAATACGCTGTGATACCAGTTGTACCTTGATCTCATCTTGTAAACCTTGTAGGAATCTTTTACAACTATCCGCTTCAGTTGGAATAAACTCAGAGGCATATCTATTGAGTCTCGAGAATTTCCTCTCATAATCTATCACTGACATGTCACCCTGTTGCAGCATTAAAAATTCTTGTTTCTTGTCTTCGATATACATCTCCCCAACATATTTCTTTTGGAATTCCTTCTGAAATAGATCCCACGTTATCGGATTCTCTGGTAAATGTCGAACCACTGATTCCCACCATAAATAAGCCTCCCCTTGCAGTAATGATACAACACAAATCAAACTCTCCCAGGGGGTACAATCCAATTGCTGTAAAATTCTCTTAGTCGATTCCATCCAATTTTCAGCAGTTGATGGATTGGCTCCTTTTAGACCCATAAATTCAGTGGCACCATACTTTCTCAATTCCTTTATCGGGGCCCGTCTTTAAGTTGGAACTGAAGTCATAGCAGGAACAGTCTCAATTACACTTTGTAGTGCATTGGTAATTTTTCTTAATATATCAGAATCATCTCTATTATTTCTTCTTTTTGCTCTAAGAGGTTGGTTTCTCATCTGGTTAATACTAGGTGTTACCGATTCAGTTTCATCTAACCCATAAGATTCTTCTTCTCCGATATGCATTTCTTCATCGGTATCATTTATTCTTTCATCAGACATCTTTAATCTATAAAATAGAAACAAACAAATAGGTCAGCATCCAAAAATCCCGACTCAGTTTCGACTCAAAAGTGGCATGTACTTCTAGACTTAATTTTCGATCTCGATTTAGGCTGAGAATCGACTAAACTTGATAGCTCTGATACCAACAATTATAACACCCCTTAACCCTAAATCGTCGTCAAAACAGGGTTACGAGGCATTACTGGATAATCGGTTAATTTACGATTCATATTCAAATAATTATCGAATATATTATAATATTATCATAAGTTCATATAAAACTTTTGCTAATTGACTCTCTATTTTTTTTTTTATTTTTTAGAAAAAAATTAATATAACCCTTTATAAATATTTAACCTTCCCTGCAAATTTAAATCGCAACCAATTCAAACCAATATCACAATCCATACAATTTCATATTTAAATACAACTAAACATAGTTCAACATCAACTTAATAATTTACTAAGTAAACATTCGCATATATAGTTTAATTAAATAAACTTCATTCATTCTACTTCAACTTGTTCCCAACTATACAAAACATGTTATGATAATTCTATTTTCATTTCATTAAGCCTAGTATCAAAAGATCATGTTAGTATTAGTTATACCAAATATATCATATAAATTTTCATACTATTTCATTAGTTTAAATACCAAAATACCAAATACCATACTTTACAATAAAATTTATATAACGTTTTAAAGTGACCAAATTAACACCTATGTACATGCCACTTTTACTAAAAGAAGAATACATCACCGAGTTTGCACTTGAGTCGGGATCGTTTGGATGCTGAACCGGGACACTTGACTTCTACTAACCTGCGCACGGAAACAACCGTACACTGAGTATGGATATACTCAGTGGTATTACCATAATTTAAATTATATCACAATAATAAAACATAAATATTAAAATACATAACAATTAATTTCTTATATACTAATTCATTTTTTTTTCATTATTTCATAATAACAATTCAAATTAATAATTCATCAATCAATGTGTTTTTCACAAACTTGAATTTAAACCACTTATGAACATTTAGCTCATACTTTTTTCTTTTTATCACAATTCCAATTTCAATTCATACTTTAATTTCTTTTTCTCCTTTCAATGCCTTAAATTCACATTTCAAATTTTCACCCTATTAACATAACTCGGACTTTGGCGGATACACGGATCCAACCAACCACACCAATATGGCACCTAGTGCCTCATCGGATAGTTCGAAGCAATAGTTGACACCCAGTGTCTTATCGGCCTAGTCGAAGTAAAGTGGTACCCAGTACCTCATCGAATCTATCCGAAGTAAAATAGTGACACCCAGTGTCTCATTGACTCGAGGTCGAAGTATCCCTAAACACTTCCAATCCTACGGCATGCCAACTATATCCGACTTATCCCAACTAGTTAATAGGGTATTTAATTCATTTTCTTTGTTTCAATCAACATTCACATCAATTCCACTTAAATCACTATTTCACTTTTATTTCAAAAATCCACTTTCAAAATCAAATACACTTTCCATTCACCAATCAAAATACAATTCAATACTAACACATATTTCTCATTCAATTCAACTTCACTTTAAATCCCAAATTCTCTTTCAATTCAACAATTCAATCATAATCCAATACTAAAATTTATTTAACAACCATTTCAATTATCATTCACTTCCATAACAACACTTACCTCATAATTTACTTACCAAATACATAATTTAATTTAACATTTAATGAATAAATAAATAATTTGAATTATAGTACTACAAACTCAGATTTTGCGATTACTCCTCGATAACTTTCTCCTTTCCTTTTTGTGCCAATGCTTCGGGTTCTTTGTTGGCTACGAAAATAATAGTAATTTACATTATTATTTACAGCATTAATTATAATAAATAATTAAATTTCTAAACAATTCCTACCTTATTCCCAATTTAATCCTAACTAAACTTACTTTTTAATCCAATTCATTCTCTTTTCTATTCAAATTTCCTCCATACTTACATTTAACTATTAATTTTTCAGCATTTTTTCCTAATTTTGAAATTTCTTCAATTTAATCCATACAACATAAAACTTATAGCCTAGTTTATAATTTAATCCTTTAATCAATTCTAACTTAAAATTCATTCAATTAAATCCCTAATTCATTATTTTGTTCAACATGAACTATGTTCAAAAACCTAAGAACTTTCAAAACTTTAACTTAATTTCAACAAAACCTTGTTCTAAAGCTTCTAAAACATCAAAATTAAGAGAAAGGGACTTAATATAACTTACCAATTAAACTTCAAGCTTCAAATATTTAGTTTTCCCTTTTTATTTTTCTTTCCTATTCTTTCTTCCCCTGTTCGAACAGCCTCTATTCTTTCTCTACTTTATTTCCTTTCTTTATTTCATATCTATTTACTTTATTTTAATTTTTTCTATTTAATTAATTAATAAATATAAAATATCTATTTAATAACAAATGTATATATTACAATTGTATCTCATATACACCCTACATTTGTCTTGATCTAATCTATTTCATAATATAATATAATTAATAATTTTAATAATAATAAACATCTAATAAAAATCTTTTACTAATTAATAATAAATATAAAATATATTTTCACTAATTATACATAAATAATACAAATGTACTTATTTAAATTAATACACTTGTCTTTTATTTTTACCTTACACTTGTCTTTTCTTAATTTATTTCATAATATAATAATAATTAATATAATCTATAGCTTAATAATAATAATAATAATAATAATAATAATAATAATAATAATAATAATAATATCTTTTTACTTAAATTTTAAGTAAATAACTAAATATATTACAAGTGTACCTATTTAATTATTATTTCAATACACTTGTATACTTCATCACCTGCACTTGTCACACAACTAGATTTAATTATTTATTTATCTATAATTCATATTATAATTTAAATAAAATAATAATTTGTATAATTTAATAATTTAATAAAGTAAGAAAAATCTTACACTTATGCCGCCTCATTCTATAGTAAATGGCATATTTTCTATTTTGGCCTTTTTTATTTTATTTTAATCTATAATTCAATTTTTACCCCTTATTCAATTTAGTTCTTTTTACTATTTTCTCTAAATTGAGCTAATTTCACTTAATTAAAGCCTAATTAAACACATTACTAGACTCATAATTATTTCTAATAATTATTTTCGAACTTATTTCACTAAGACTAAGGCCCTATAACTCACTTTTCCGGTGCCCGTGAATTTTGAGTCATTACAGTGACATGTCACTTGTATCCTAAATTATTCCTAAGGTCCAAACGGGGTTTTTCACATTTGCACATTGCGTCTCTATTGCTCTTGCTCGTGACATTGTGGATAGCGACCATAATATCATTGATGCTTACTACAGTACCATTAGACATAGCATATATAATAAGCAATAAAATAGTTATCACATAATGTTAACACCACATAACATGCCACATTGTCACATTATTTACACATGTACTTACCTCAGTACAAAAATGATGGTAATCGAGCCTAATCGTCGTTTACTTTACTCATCCCTCGATCAAGACTCGGTTCACGTTTTTCTTGATCTATAATGTCAAATTTAACTTGTTTAGTAATCATATTACGCAAATCGATCCATAATTCATGCTTTGGTAAATTACCTTTTTACCGCTATCTTTCTATTTATTTACGATTTAGTCCTTAGGCTCGTAAAATGAAATGCATGCATTTTCTTAGTTACCCAAGCCTAGCTGAACCTTTACTATGCTCATATTAGCCCATATTTTCCTTTATTTCACATTATTACTACTTACTTTTACACTTTTACAAACAAGTCCCTTTTTTAGGTGTTTTCACTAAAAATCACCTAGTAAAAGATATTTATAATGCATGAAACATTCATATTCCTCTATTAATCAACAAAATACATGCATGTTACACATGGGTCAAATTTCATACATGAACCCTAGCTCAAAATATAGCTAGAAATGGGTAGATCATGCTTCAAAGACTTCAAAAATACAAAGAATATTAAAAATGGGGCTAGGGAGCACTTACAATCAAGCTTGGAAATGTTGAACAAAACCCTAGCTATGGCTATTGAGAAATTCAGCTAGCACTTGGAAAAGATGGACACATTTTTGCTTTGATTTTCCCTTTTTATTCTTTTAATTACCAAATGACCAAAATGCCTTTAGGGTTTTTCTTTCAAATTTTTCCTATGCATGTCCATTTTTGTCCAAAATTATAGAAATTGGTCAAATTGCTAATTAAGACCCTCTTATTATGATCTAAAGCAATTTCATGCTTAAAGCCTCTAGAATGCAAGTTTTGTATCTTATTCAATTTGGTCCCTAAAGTTCAATTAGACATTTTATGCATAGAATTTCTTCATGAAACTTTCATATAAGTATGTATTCATATCATAGACCATATAAGAATCATATAATAATTATTTCTATCTTGAATTTGTGGTCTCGAAAGCACTGTTCGGACTAGGCCTTAATTCGGGATGTTACAACTCTCCCCCCTTTAGGGATTTTCGTCTCTGAAAATATTAGCGGTAAAAAGGTTTGGGTACTATTTCCTCATAGCCTCCTCGGGCTCCCATGTAGCCTCTTCAACCCCATGTCTTTTCCATAAAAATTTCACAAGAGCAACACTTTTGTTTCTCAATTGCTTAACTTCCTGAGCCAGGATCTTAACAGGTTCCTCACCATAAGTCATATCCGGTCTGATTGCAAACTCTGTCGGTATGTGAGGGATCCGATCTATATCGGCGTAACATGGGCACATGAAATACATCATGAATCTTTTCTAAATCAGTCGGCAAAGCCAATTGATAAGCAACAGGCCTTATCCTTTTGGTAATCTCATACGGTCCATAAAATGGGGACTCAACTTGCCTTTTCTACCGAATCTCAAAACCTTCTTTCATGGAGATACTTTCAAGAATACCTTATCTCCGACTTGATACTCAATTTCTTTCATTTTTAAATCCACATAAGACTTTTGTCTGTCCAATGCCGCTTTCAAATAATCACGAATTACTTTCACCTTTTCCTCGATTTCCTTAATCAAATCTATTCCATGAATCTTATTCTCCTTAAGCTCAGTCCAATACAGTGGTGTATGACATTTACGTCCATACAATGCTTCATAAGTTGCCATTTTCAAACTCGACTGATGACTGTTATTATAGGCAATTCAACCAAAGGTAAGTACTTTTCCCAACTACCTTGGAATTCAAAAACACAACATCTGAGCATAGCTTCAAGTATTTGAATTACTCTCTCGGATTGTCCATCAGTCTGTGGATGAAAAGTGGTACTAAAATTTAGCTTTGTACCCAAAGTTTCTTGTAACTTCTTCCAAAACCGCGAAGTGAACCTCAGATCTCTATCTAAAATAATCGATAAAGGTACTCCATGAAGCCTCACAATCTTAGAAATATACAATTCGGCTAACTTATCGAGTGAATAATCAACACGTACTGGAATAAAATGAGCCGATTTAGTCAATTTGTCAACCACAACCTATACGACATCTTTCTTTCTTGGTGTCAACGGCAAGCCTGTCACAAAGTCCATAGTAATTCAGTCCCATTTCCATTCGAGAACTAAAAATAGGCTAAAGTAAACCTGAAGGTACCTGGTGTTCGGCCTTTACTTGTTGAAAAATCAAGCATTTCGATACAAACTTGGATATATCTCTTGTCATACCATTTCACCAATACATTTTCTTTAAATCATTGTACATTTTCGTGCTACCAGGGTGAACTGACATACGTCCTTTAGAAGCCTCATGCAAAATATTCTGAATCAACTTAGCATTCTTCGAAACACAAATCCTTCCATGGAACCTTAGACAACTATCAGAATCTCTCTGAAAATATGATTCACTTCCTAACTTACACTGAGTTTTCTTAGCTTGTAACTCTTTATCAACTTTCTGAGCATCACAAATCTGTAGAAGAAAAGTCGGTCTAGCTCTTAACTCTGTTAGAATTGCACCATATGAGTAGAGTTAGTCGTGCATTCATAACTCTCAAAGCAAATAAAGACTTTCTGCTCAAGGCATCGGCAATCACGTTAGCCTTACCTGGATGATAATCAATCACAAGTTCATAGTCTTTTAACAATTCCAACCATCTTCATTGCCTCAAATTCAAGTCCTTTTGAGTTATCAGGTACTTGAGACTTTTATGGTTTGTATAGACGTGGCATTTCTCTCTGAATAGGTAATATTGCCAAATCTTCAAAGCAAATACAATGGCAGCTAATTCTAGATCATGCGTAGGATAGTTTTTCTCATGGAGCTTAAGTTGCCTTGAAGTATAAGTTACTACCTTGCCTTCTTGCATAAGCACACAACTTAATCCACTCAAGGATACATCACTGTAACTTACAAATTCTTTTCCTGATTCCGGTTGCACTAACACTAGTGTCTCAATCAACAACACTTTTAGTTTCTCAAAACTCTATTGGCACTTCTCAGTCCATTCGAACTTAACATCCTTTTGTAACAAATTTGTCATTGGAGTGGCAATCATCAAAAATCCTTTCACAAACCATCTGTAGTATCCGGCCAAACCCAAAAAACTTCTAACTTTAGTTACATTCCTTGGAGGCTTCCACTCAACAATAGCAGAGATCTTATTGGGATCAACTCATATACCATCTCCTGAAACAATGAGGCCTAAAAATCCAACCTCTCGAAGCCAAAACTCGCTTTTACTAAACTTGGCATATAACTGTTTATCCCTCAAAGTTTGTAACATTGTTTTTAAGTGCTCGGCATGCTCTGTCTCATCTCTAAAATAATTCCAAATATCATCGATGAACACCACAAAAAACTTATCCAAATATGGCTGAAAAATTCGGTTCATTAAATCTATAAACATGGCAGTAGTATTCGTTAATCCAAATGGCAAAACAAGAAACTCGTAGTGATCATACCTCGTTCTAAAGGCAGTCTTAGGCACATCTAACTTTTTAACTCATAACTGGTAATATCCGGATCTCAAGTCTATCTTAGAGAACCATGTCGCTCCTTTTAGCTGGTCAACCAAGTCATCAATCCTTAGAAGAGGATACTTATTTTTTATTGTCACCATATTGAGTTGTCGGTAGTCAATGCATAATCTCATGGAACCGTCCTTCTTTTTCACAAATAATACGGGAGCACCCCATGGTGAAAAGCTAGGCCTCACAAAACCTTTGTCAGTCAACTCTTGTAGCTGTAACTTCAATTCTTTTAGCTCAGTCGGGGCCATCCTGTATAGAGCAATAGAGATAGGTGTTGTCCCTAGCATTAGGTCAATACCAAATTCAACTTCTCCAATTGGAGGCAAACCTGACAATTCCTCTAGGAATACATCTACATATTCGCATACAACCGGTACTAATTCTGTAACAGCCCAATTTTAGGCCTAGTCGGAACAGTAGTTTTGGGACCACTAATCCGAGGTTAGAGAAATAATTTTTAATATTATGTTATGTGTTGTGGCATGATTATACGAAAGTATGAAAATTTTGGTGAATTAATTTTAGTAATTGTGAAAAATGATTAAATCGCATAAAGTGCAAAAGTCCTATTTTGATAGCTAAGGGTGTCAAATAGCTAGAGAACCTAAATTGGGGGTCTTTGAAGGGAAATTAGACCCTTTAGAGAGGCTTGGCCAGCCATGAAACAAAGAAAATAAATTAGTCAAAGTGTTAGGTATTTGATGACCTAATGTGTGATAAAATAATACCCTAAAGCCTAACCTTCATCTTTTTTTTCATTCATCCTTTCTTCTTGACCGAAAATAGCAGCCATTAGAGGGGTTTTTGAAGCTTGAAATTTCAGCCACTTATTCTCTCCACAAGTAAGTGATCTTGATGGTTTTTCTTGATGATTTTTGTACTTTTAGAACCCTTGTAGCATGAGCTTTCAAATAAGGGGACTATTTTGCAAAATGGTTGAAAGTTTAGGGTTTTACCATGAGAGTGTTCATGTTGTCTTCTAAAATTTTATGGAAGAAAATGAATCATGGTTGTGACATAAATAACCTTTGTGAAGTAGTTTTCACGGAAACCCTAACTAAGGACCATTTTGCATAAGTTGTAAAATAGTTGATTAATGTGTGAAATAATGAGAATTATGGGCTGATCCTAGTATAAAAAGTATTCGGCTAGGCTTGATTAATGAGAAAATGTAATAAAAATTGATTTTCGGACCTAGGGCTAAAATAGTCATTTGTGAAAGTTTAAGGGCAAAATGGTTAATTTGCCCAATTATGAATTTTCGAATGTCTAGATTAATATGCTAATGAAATAAATGAATTTTTATCATTATAGATCAAGAATTACAAAATCCGGACCTAGACCAGGGAAAAGCAAAACAAGTGGATTAAGCTGAACTAGCCGTCTACATTTTGTAATCCGAGATAACTTGTATGTAGATAATACAACTACATTACAATTATATCTGTTTAAATTGATATAGCATAAATTGCTTGATTGCAGAAATGATTAAGTATGATAAATATTGAGATAGTAGAACTCCCGTTTGAACCTTAGAAAATGAAAGCCAGTGTAAGATCATATCTGGGACATGGCATCGGCGTTGAGACGAGAGCTAGTATAAGACATGTCTGGGACATACATCGCCCTCGAGATGTGAGCTACTGTGAGACATGTCTAGGACATGCATCGGCTACAAGATGTGTAAGTGTAAGACCATGTCTGGGACATGGCATCGGCACGGATATGTGAGAGCTAGTGTAAGACCATGTCTGGGACATGGCATCGGTCTCGATTTTAATGGTCAATGTAAAACCATGTCTAGGACATGGCATTGACTTGATGGATGAGCCAGTGTAAGACCATGTCTAAAACATGGCATCGGCATCGTACCCTATGTTTGAGGCTTAATGAATATCAGATAACATTCCAAATGGTTCAACGGTGAGAGTTATAGTTTTTAAGTTAAACGAGAAAAGTATAACCATGTTGAGAGTAGTACAGGTACCTATTTGAAATGTATGAGATGTATCCCAATATATGCTATGTGAATTGTATTGGATAGTGATGAGTAAGTTGTGCTTATGCCTACTTTTGTACTATGAGCATGATGATGAATGGTAAAGTTGTTGTTATATTTATTTGTATGCAACTTACTAAGCTTTATGCTTACTCCCTCTCCTTTCCATTTTCTTACAGTGCCACCTAATTAGCTCGAGGATCATCAGACTTTGGAGGCATCGAGCACACTATCATCTGAAGCACTTGGTATAGTTAGATCTTTTATTTTGATTATGGCATGTATAGGACCCTGACTTTTGAGTTTTGTGTCATTGTTAATTGGCCAAATGTGTTGGCTTACTTTAGCATTTGATTAATTTTGTATAAAGCCATGGATAATGGCTAATGTTCGTTATTGATATATGCAAATGATGATATTTTCATGGATGAATAAATTGCATGAATGAGATAATGCATTGTATGGTTGATTAGACCTTGTGTTGTTGTGTGGATATGTCATGTTAGATGTTATGTAGGTTAGTGCAAGTAAGGGTGGCAAAAAGGCTTGGTAAATAGTCTTATTTCATCCACATGGGTAGACACACAGGCGTGTGTCTAGGCCGTGTGTGACAGACGGTCAGCCCCATGGGCGTGTTACTGGACCGTGTGTCCCCTGCACATAAAATTTACAAGTCAGAATGCATGGTAGTAAACATACGGGCAGGGAAAAGACCGTGAGTCTCAGCCGTGTAGAGGACACAGCCTCTGGCCACAGGCGTGTGCCTTGGCCATGTGCCCTAAATTGGGTGCTGACATTAGAAACAGAATGTCAAGGTTTATAGACACGGGCTAGGACACGGGAGTGTCATGGCCGTGTAAGGGACAAGGGCCATAGACACGAGCGTGTGTCAGGCCGTGTAAAAACCCTGTAGGTTCGAATTTAAAATTTAATTCACACGGACATGAGACACAAGCGTGTCTCCATACGCTTAGGCCGTATGTTTCACACGGGCCATCAGCACGGCCATGTTACAATGACCACACGGGTGTGTTACCCTTCCACACGGGCGTGTGCCTTGTTTCAAGAGTTATTTTCCTAAAGTTAGTTAAAGGACTCGGGTTGGTCCCGAATCATTTCCAATAGATGTTTGGGGCCTCATAGACCCATATTAAGGAGTTTAAACAAAGTTCGAAAAAGTTTTTAATTTGACCGAGTCTTAATGACATCAAATGATTGTATGCATATGATTTAGTATGGTAACGCCCCGTATCCCATCCTGGCATAGGGCTCGGGTGTGGGGTTTTACATTTAGTGGCATTAGAGCTATGGTTTAGTCTGTTCTAGGACTAACCTAGCCTGAGTACGAGTCTAGCTATACATGCCATAATTGTATATTGATAGTGTGACAACTTCTGACGAGTTAAATTGTGTTTTTATTTATATTGTAAATGGATTCTGACGTAGCTACGATGGATGATATGGAGAGTAATGCACCGGCTCCCGCTGAAGGGACCGCGCTAGTAGATAGTGGGCCTGTGACAATGAGTCAGGGTGGAGGAGCTAGAGAAGCTTACCTCCATATGATGGACGCGTGGTATTTAGAGTTCTTTTTTGCGAATCCGAACACTCCACCTCCCCCACCTTCCCCAATTCCTCAGTATGCCCTGTAGCTCCACAAGGGATGGGTACGGTTAGGAGGGAGAAAACACCTGTAGATAAAATACGAAAGCAAAGGGCCGAGAAATTTTGGGCTAATATTGATGTTGACCCAGAAAGAGCAGAGTTCTGGTTGGAAAATACCGTTAGGGTATTTGATGATCTATCGTGCATGCTTGAGGAGTGTGTGAAGTGTACAATGTCACTCCTACAAGACTCAGCCTATCAATGGTGGAATACTCTAGTGTCCATTGTACTGAGAGAGAGGATAACTTGGGAATTCTTCCAAGAAGAGTTCTGGAAGAAGTACATTAGCCAGAGGTTTATAGACCAGAAAGGGAAAGAATTTTTAGAGCTGAAACAAGGTCGTAGAACGATGACGAAGTACAAGCGTGAGTTTGCGAGACTCAGCAAATATGCACGGGAGTGTGTATCTACAGAAGCTATCATGTGCAAGAGGTTTGAGGATGGTTTGAATGAAGATATTCGTCTATTAGTTGGCATCTTAGAATTGAGGGAATTTGTGGTGCTCGTGGAGAGAGCATGTGAGGCTGAGGAATTGGCCAAAGAGAAGAGAACAGCTGACATCGAGTGCTGAGACTCAAGGAAAAGACAGATGGGGAAATCACAGCAAACCTCATCTAAGAAATCGAGAGAGTTTTCTGCCCGATCAAACGCGTCAATAGGATTCTCGAGTAAGAGCAAGAACAAATAGCACATAATGTCTAAAGCTCAAGCCTCTTCTATCGTTAGTGTTGGTAGTCCTCAGCCATATAGGCCAGAGTGTTCACAATGTGGTAGGCATCATTTCGGTGAGTGTCAAGGGAATGAGAGGGGTTATTTCAAATGTGGATCACTAGACCACTTCATCCGAAATTGTCCATGTAATACCCTTCAACCCTAAACCATCGCCGGAACAGGGTTAGGGGGCATTACCAGATAAATTAGACAAATTACGGATAATTCTTAATAAAAAAATTAAAATTAAATAATTAATTATTTAACAAACATATTATAGTATAATCATAAATTCATATAAATTATATTTTTATTTGTAATTTACTTCATTCATTCAATTTTTTTTATAAAAATTTTGACAGCATTTCTTCTCATTTTTACATAAAACCCCTTGCAAGTTCAAACCAGAAACCAACTAATCCAAAACCAATAGCACAATCAAAAACAATTTAAACCTAAAAACACCTAAATCATAACCAATTCATTAACATAACAATTTAATAACTAAACATTCATAATATTAAACAAAATCAACTAATAACTTCATTCATTTTTCATTCTAACTTAATACTAAATTATATAATATAATCTTTACCATTTTATCAAACTAATAACAAAATATGGTATACCATTCTTACAACCAACATTACGAGCATATCTATGTAACCTAAACAACACCTAGTACATGCCACTTTCAATTAAGAAAAGATAAAGGGTTTGAACTAGTTTTTACAACTCTTTTCCCGGCCGTTTTAGTTGTTTCAGGCTTTTTATCTAATCCTAACACACCATTTTGGCTCGCTTAATCAAGTCTACCATTTCAGTAATACGTTGAGATACCAACTGTAATTTGATCTCATCTCACAGACCCCGTAAAAATCTCTTACAAATGTTAGCTTCAGTTGAAATAAACTCTGAGGCATATCTGCTGAGTCTCGAGAATTCCCTTTCATAATCTATTACTGACATGTCACCCTGTTGCAACGTCAAAAACTCTTGTTTCTTGTCTTCGATATACATTTCTCCAATCTATTTCTTTTGAAACTCTTTCTGAAATAGCTCCCAAGTTATCTGATTCTCTGGTAAATGTCGAACCACTGATTCCCACCATAAGTAAGCTTCTCCTTGTAGCAACTATACAGCACAAATCAAACACTCTTGGGGGGTACAATCTAATTGTTGTAAAATTCTTTTAGTCGACTCCATCCAATTTTTAGCTGCAGATGGATCAACTCCTTTCAGACCCATAAATTCAGTGGCACCATACTTTCTCAATTCCTTTATTGGGGTCCGTCTTTGAGTTGGAACTAAAGTCGTAGCAAGAACAACTTCCGCTACTATTTGTAGTGCATCGGCAATTTTTCTCAACATATCAGAATCATCTCTATCATTTCTTCTTTCAACTCTAGATGGTTGATTTCTTATAGGGTTTATGGTAGGTGTTACCGACTCGGTTTCATCTAATCCATATGACTCTTCATCACTAGTATACATTTCCTGATTGGTATCTTCTATTCTTTCATCTGACATCTTTAATCTATAAAACAAAAGCAAATAAATAGGTCAGCATCCAAAAATCCCGACTCAGTTTTGACTCAAAAGTGGCATGTACTTTTAGACTCATTTTTTAAGCTCGATTTAGGCCAAAAATCGACTAAACCTGATAGCTCTGATACCAACAAATGTAATACCCTTCAACCCTAAACCGTCACCGGAACAGGGTTACGGGACATTACCAGATAAATCAGACAAATTACGAATAATTCCTAATAAAAAAATTAAAATTAAACAATTAATTATTTAACAAACATATTATAGTATAATCATAAATTCATATAAATTATATTTTTATTTGTAATTTACTTCATTTATTCAATTTTTTTTATAAAAATTTCGACAACATTTCTTCTTATTTTTACATAAAACCCCCTGCAAGTTCAAACCAGAAACCAACTAATCCAAAACCAATGGCACAATAAAAAACAATTTAAACCTAAATACACCTAAATCATAACCAATTCATTAACATAATAATTTAATAACTAAACATTCATAATATTAATAAAAATTAACTAATAAATTCATTCATTTTTCATTCTAACTTAATACTAAATTATATAATATAATCTTTACCATTTTATCAAACTAATAACAAAATATGGTATATCATTCTTACAACCAACATTACGAGCATATCTATGTAACCTATACAACACCTAGTACATGCCACTTTCAATTAAGAAAAGATAACATCACCAAAAATCTTTTTGCTGGAGCCGGGATCGTTCGGATGCTGGACCGGGACACTGGACTCCTATTAACCTACGCACAGAAACAACCGCATGCTGAGTATTCTATACTCAGTGGTATTACCATAATTCAAATTATCATAGCAATAAAGAATTATAATTACCAAACATGTAACTATCCAATTTCTCAAATATCAAATCATTCTTAAACTTTCATTAATTAATAATAACAATACAATTTTGACCTATTCTTCAATTTCCATCACATATCACATGTAACAATTTCAATCACTACATGAACACTAAGTTCATGCCTTTCATTTTCAATTTCAATTTCAATCCATAATTCAACTTTCTCATTTCTTTAAATATTTCAATAATATAATTAATTAATTTATTTTAAATTTCTCATTTCAGTTGTTCACCCTATTAACAAACCCAGACTTTAACGGATACACGGATTCCAACCCAAACACACCAGTACGACACATTGTGCCTAAAACGGTACATAGTACCTGATTAGTATACGACACATAAAGTGCCTAAAACGACACATGAGGTGTTTGATACGGCACATGAGGTGCCTGAAATACGACACATAAAGTGCTTGATTGGTAAAGCCGGCAAATCCCGTACACTTCTAGATCCTATGGCATGCCAATTATATCCGACTCAGCCCGACTAGTTAATAGGGTATTTCAATTCTCAATTCACTTTCATTTCCAATCCAAGATCACTTTTCAATTACAATTTCACATTCAAATCAATTTACAATTCAATTATACATACACATTCACAATTCAATTCAATTCTCATTCAACTCAAATATCAATACTTACCTTATAACTCACTTATTAAATATAGAATTTATATAAAACATTTAATAAAAAGTAATTTGAATTATAGTAATACAAACCGTGAATTTCTCGTTTTAATCTTCGATAGCTTTCTCCTTTCCTTTGTGCTCCGATGTCTTGGGTTCTTTGTTAACTACGAAAATAATAATAATTTATAATCATCAATACAACACAATTCAATTTAATCCATGAGCCTAAACATACAAATTTAACAATTTTTTTTGTACATATAATTCCACTATTTACTTATATATTCATTCAAAGCTGTCTACTTGAGTCATTGTTACTAAATCATTTATATCTTGAGCAAGAAACTCCAAATTAAGATCCGATAATTTTACCTGAAACTAACTCACATATCTTCTTACCATAAAATTTTTAGAATTTTTGGTTTAGCCAATAAGTACAGTTTATCCTTTAAATTTTCCCCTGTTCTGTTGTCAAATAGTTCCGACCATTCTTCACTAAAAATTAATTATCTCCTTGTACAAGATTCGAAAAATGTTCCCATTTGATTATCTTGAAAATAGGTTCATTAAGGATTTTAAAAATATAAATTCAAACCCATAATTATTTTTATACCATTTTTAATGATTTTTCAAAGTCAGAACAGGGGAACCCGAATTTATTCTGACCTTGTCTCACAAAACTGATAATATCTCATGATATACAATTTCGTTGCTTACACCGTTTCTTCTATGAAAAACTAGACTCAATAAGATTTAATTTCATATTTTTTTATTCCTTAGTTCGATTTTTACAATTTTTAGTGAATTTTCAAAGTCAAAACACTACTACTGCCCAAAACTGCTATGGTGTAAAATGTTAATAACCAAATTTACAACACTAATTCACACTTTATTTCTATTCAAATTTCATTTAAACTCAAATTTAACTATTAATTTTTCAACATATTTTCTTAATTTCAAATTTTCCTCAATTTAGTCCCTAAAACACAAAACTTATAGCTTACTTTACATTTCAATCCCTTTATCTACTCTAACTTTACATTTCAATCCCTTTATCTATTCTAACTTAAATTTCATTCAATTAAACCCCTATTTCATCATTTTATTCAACATGAACTTTGTTTAAAAACCTAAGAACTTCTAAACTACCAACTTAATTCCATCAAAACCTTGTTTTAATACTTTTAAAACATCAAAATTAAGAGAAAAGGACTTGATTGAGCTTATCAATTAAACTCCAAGCTTCCAAAACCCTATTTCCCCTTCTTTCTTTTTTCCTTCTTTCCTTCCCTTGTTCGATTGCTTTCTGTTTTCTTTTCTTTCTTCTTTTGTTTCTTTTCTTCATTCTATTTCTTTTATTTGTTTTAGTTGCTAATAATATATTATAATAATTTAATTATATAATATATAAATATCTTCTACTTAATTAATAAGAAAACATGTAATCATGTTACAAGTGTATATTCATGTATTATTACACATGTTTATTTTCTTTTCAAACATTTTTTTACTTAATTTAATTCTAAATATAATATTATTTAATATAATTTATAACTTAAATAAAATAATAGTAATAATAACTAATTAATTAATTAATATACAATTATCTAAGAAAAGCCTTAGATCTTTAACGGCTTATGCAGCCTCACCTATGCTAATTGGTACAATTGCCAGTTTGGTTCTTTTTATTTTCTATTGATCTATAATTGAACCTTTGCCCTTTATTCAATTTAATCCTTTTGCTTAATTACTCTTAATTAAGTTAAGTTCACCTAATTAAAACTTAATTAGACACACTACTAGACTCATAATTATTTCTAATAATTATTTATGAACTCGATTTACTAAGATGGAGGCCCGATAACTTACTTTTCCGGTACCCGTGAATTTTGGGTCATTACAGTCCAGAATTAGAAAAGAGAAAAAGCATGATATGTGGGTGAATAATGCTCCTTCGAGGGGTAGACCACAGAAGAACCCAGGTAGTGGGGCTAGCAGTAGAAGTGCTCCTAGAGATTCAGCTGTGAGGTCCGAGGGCTGAGCGCCTGCAAGGACTTATGCATTCATGCTCGCGAATAGGCACCTTCACCATACGTGATTACGGGTATTTTTTCTCTTCATGATATTTTTGTTGTTGCTTTAATCAATCCAGGGTCTACCCAATCTTATGTCTGCATGAAATTTGTACCCAGTATAAATATGTTAGTCAAACCTACTGAATTTGTAGTGAAAGTGTCTAACCCGTTAGGCAAGCATGTGTTAGTTGACCAAGTATGTAGATATTGTCCCTTGACAATTAAGGGTCATAGTTTTCCACCTAAACCTCATGTTGTTGCCATTTGATGAATTTGATGTAATCCTTGGAATAGATTGGTTAACTTCTCATAGTGTTGTAGTGGACTGTGGAAGGAAATCTATTGCGTTGATGGGAATATTCTTCGGGTTGAACCAGATGAATCGGATAACTCCCTTATAGTGATATCGTCAATAACTGCAGAAAGATATTTGAGAAAGGGATATGAGGCTTATCTCGCTTTAGTGCTGAATACTCAAGTGTCTGAGTCAAAGATTGAATCAGTACCAATGGTTTGTGAGTTTACAGATGTGTTTTCGAAAAAATTACCTAGATTACCTCCTGTGAGGGAAGTTGAATTTGGAATCAAGTTAGTCCCCGGTATAGCACCCATCTCTATTACTCCTACGGAGTTAAAAGAGTTGAAAGTTCAACTGCAAGAGTTAACTGACAAGGGTTTTGCGAGACCGAGTTTTTCTCTTTGGGGTGCTCTAGTGCTATTTGTGAAGAAAAAAGATGGATCGATGAGATTGTGTATAGATTACCGACAGCTCAATAAGGTGACTGTGAAGAACAAGTATCCCTTGCCAAGGATTGATGATTTGTTTGATCAGTTGAAGGGAGCCACTGTATTTTATAAGATCGACTTAAGGTCGGGCTACTATCAGCTAAGGGTTAAGGAGCAAGATGTACCAAAAACCGCATTTAGGACGAGGTATGGGCACTATGAGTTTCTAGTTATGCCCTTCAGTTTAACGAATGCCCTTACGGTATTCATAGATCTGATGAACCGCATTTTTTGGTCGTATTTGGATAAATTCGTGGTGGTTTTTATCAACGATATACTGATTTCTCTCATGATGAGAATGAACACACGGAGCATCTGAGAACAGTTTTACAAACCTTGAGAGATAACCAGTTGTATGCCAAGTTCAGTAAGAGTGAATTTTGGCTTAAAGAAGTTGGATTCCTAGGACACATCGTGTCAGGAGATGGAATTAGAGTTGATCCAAGCAAGATCTCGGCTATTTTTGAGTGGAAACCGCCGAAGAATGTGTCAGAGATTTCAAGCTTTTTGGGGTTGGCTGGATACTACAAAAGATTTGTAAAAGGGTTCTATATAATAGCTACTCCAATGACAAGATTGTTACAAAAGGATGTCAAGTATGAATAGATAGAGAAGTGCCAATAGAGTTTCGAGAAACTAAAGGCTTTGTTGACTGAAGTCCCAGTTTTAGTTCAACTAGAATCGGGAAAAGAGTTTGTGGTGTATAGTGATGCATCCTTGAATAGGTTAGAGTACGTGCTTATGCAAGAAGGCAAGGTAATAGCCTATGCCTCGAGACAGCTAAAGCCCCATGATAAGAATTACCTGACCCACGATTTGGAGCTAGCAGCCACCGTGCTCGCATTAAAAATTTGGAGACACCATTTGTATGGCGAGAGATGCCGAGTGTTCACCGACCATAAAAGCATCAAGTATTTGATGACTCAGAAAGAGTTGATGTGACATCCCAAAATTGACCATAGTCGGGAAGTGGTTTCGGGACCGCTAAACTGAGTCACCGACATGTTCGAACGTAATATTTATTGTCTAGAATATGTGAAAATGCATGTGTGAATTTTGAGTTCTTTGATTTAGTTAATTTGATTGTGAATTGAAAGAAAAAGGACTCATGTGAAAGGATTTAAATAGATGATAGGCTAATGTTAAAGTGGCCAATTAATGCATGTAAGAAAAGGGGGGGACTTGCATGTCAATTTCCCCCCCCCAATTAGTAGTGGCCGGCCATGCTATGGGTGGAAAACATGTCTCCAACATGTTATGTTAATAGTGTATGTAGGAAACTATTAAATAAAAAAAAGAAAAAAAGCTAGCATTAAAGAAATGGAAAAAGGGGGAAATGATGAACAAAGAGAAATGGTCTCATGCATGCCCCCCCTTTGTTGCCGTGAGTTAAAAAAAAAAAAGAAAGAAGAAAGTGTTCATCCTTGGTTCATGCTTGGCCGAATTGAAGGAGAAAGGAAGAGAAGGTTTGGTCACCCTTGAGCTTGAATTAAGGTAAGTGAGTTCATGTTGGTTCTTGAAAGGTTAGCATACTTTAAGCTAGCTACTAAGTTTCCTACTTAGCCATGTCAAAACCTTGATGATGAATGGTTAATGTTTATACTAGTAATAGCGAAATAAAGATGCTTGATGTCATGAGTAAATGTTGTTTATATGTTTGGAATTGAAAAAAAAAAAGAGAAAAGAGATTGATGTTTAATCACTTAAGGATTCGGCATTGTTTAGGATGACTTAGTTAATATGTGATTTTGGGTATTTTGAGTTTGAAATGTAAGTATATGTGTGTGCTTGGTCATAAGAGTTTGCTAGAAAATTTTGTTGGTTGAGTGATGAATGGCCGAATGAACTATGAATGTTATGAAAAGAATGTAGGAAGCCCAAGGTGTGAATTTTAGTCTCGGTGATAGGAAGGATTCGGTTGGTGTTTTGATGTTGTGGATGAGACATGAAGTCTTGACCATGGTGTTAAAAATGTGGTACTTGTGTTAGACTTAGAATCAATTTGCTATATGGTTAGTATAGCTATGGATGACCGAATATGAGAGCATGATTAGATGAAGAGTTTGGTTAATTGATATGTGGTAAATGTTAAGTGTTAAATGAAGTGGAAATGATAGATTGATGTTGCACATTCGGCTATAGTTAGGCAAATCGATGATTTTTATCTTGACTTAGATAATTGGCTATAAGTCGAATAGCTTAAGATCATAAGGTAGAAAGATATAAATTTGCCATGTGTCTCCTATGCTATGAAATCATTAGTATTTTGATATTAATATTGGGCAAGATGGTTAAACTAGTTAATTTATTAATATTGGAACCGTTTTACCTAACACAAGGTAAGTCATTAAGCACGTATTTGATATTGCTTAAATGATTGTAAAATTTATGCAATTGTGTTTAATGGGATGATATATATATATAAATGAAAATGTATGTGTATGGAGTGATGACATTTGTTGAATGTAAAAGAAATAGTGAAATGTGTAGAAAGTTTGCTTTCGGCACTAAGTGTCTTGGGCAATACGTGTGTACGGTGGCGAGATTGGCACTAAGTGTGCATGCTGGAAATATATGGCACTAAGTGTGCATGCTGGAAATATCTGACCTTTGGGTGTGCGAGCTCGAAGGGTATGGCACTATGTGTGCGGGCTTAAATTGCATGGCACTAAGTGTGCGAAATCGAGTAATAAGCACTGTGTGTGCGTACTCTATATATATGTATATATATATATCTCCGATCGAACAATTATATGGAGGGTGTGTCTCCATCGAGTTGAGTATGGACAGCGGATCGGGTAAGTACCTTGAGCTCATGACGAATAGGAAATACGTTCATGCTCTGGAAATTTGAACTTGGTAAGCCTTAGATCTATGCGATGATTGCAATTGTATGATTGTGTTGTGAATGAGTTGGGGTATAAAGTGCCTCAAATATCGTATTGTATAAATATGAAATGTGGATGTATGACTTGGTATGAGATTGAACCGAAAGGTCCGAGGAATTATGGTATAGTTTCGATATGGATGAGTACCTAGCCACGTTTATTGTTTCATGTTGTGATAACTTTATCAATGGGTGGTTGATGAATGCTTATGACTTACTGAGTTATAAACTCACTCGGTGTTTTCTTGTCACCCATTTTAGGTCTCTTGGACTCGTATTGTTGCGTGCTCGGAACCGTCGTTGAAGTCATCACACCGGCTGGAAATCTTTTGGTATTGTCTTCGTTGTTGAAGAACATTTGGCATGTATAGGCTGTTATGTTTTGTTGAACTGTGGGTTGTAAACTTTAAGCCATGTGAAAATGGCCTATGTGGTCGTCGAGTGGGATGCTAGAACCTATAGCTACGAGTCTTAGAAACTTTAATTTTGATAAGGTGGCCATAATTTGTGTCATGTATGATGGATGATTAAGGCCAAGGAAAGATTCATGAAATTGGCATAGTCTACTGCAGTAACTGTTGCGGACAGCAGCAGTGAGATAAGATTGAAAATCACTAAAAATAGTAGAAGTAGAGTTAAATAGTGAATAAATTATGAAATTTAACCTTGATGAATCTATTTTATATGGATGAAACGAAACGACCATATGAGCAGTATACTGAGAGATATTAAAGTTCTCATGAGACAGGGCCGGAACGGTTTCTGGGTCCCCTGTCGCGACTTTGAAAATTTACTATAAATTATCAAGAAAGAATTAGAAGTCATGCCTTATATGTGAAGATTCCATTTTGAGTCTAGTTTCATTAGAAACAATCGGCACCAGTATTAAAGCCCTGTACAGAGAGATATTCAAGTTGTAATGCGCGAAGGTCAGTGTAGTCGACCCCTGTAACATGGGTGACTTTAACTAATAAACTGTACCAATTGGCCCGACCAAAAATTCTAGAAATAAATACATGGATGGATATATGAGTCTAAATTCAGGGAAAATTTACGGAATCAGTTTCTGAGTTTTGGAACTCGAGATATGATTTTTAAGGCGACAGTGACGCAGTTTTCCAGCCTGTCGGGAAATGCCAAATTGGTTGGTACTTTGAGAGGATTTGGCCCGTTAACCCCTCGTGTCCGACACCGGCGACGGTCACGGGTTCGGGGTGTTACAGTTGAATCTACAACAATGAAGGTGGCTAGAGTTGATAAAGGATTATGAGTTGATTATTGACTACCATCCGGGAAAGGCAAACGTGGTCACCGATGCATTGAGTAGAAAATCCTTATTTGCTTTGAGAGCAATGAACACTCAATTGGCCTTGTCAGAGGATGGTTCGGTTCTAGCAGAGTTAAAGGCTAGACCAACGTTTCTTCAAGAGATTTGTGAGGCTCAGAAAGGTGATAGGGACTTGCAAGCTAAAATGGCTCAGTGTGGGACAGGAAATGAATCAGAGTTGAGTATTGGTACTGACGGTTGTATGATGTATCAAGACAGAATTTGTGTTCCCAAGGATAATGAGCTCATTCAGAAGATTTTACGATAGGCACATAGTGGTTGCTTGTCTATCCACCCGGGTAGTATGAAAATGTACAATGACTTGAAGAAAATGTACTGGTGGTCAGGGATGAAAAGAGACATTTCTGAGTTTGTTTCTAAGTGTCTAGTTTGTCAACAAGTGAAGACCAAACACCAAGTACCCTCAGGTTTACTTCAACCTGTGATGGTTCTAAGTGGAAGTGGGACCGAGTACTGTAACACCCCTAACCCGTATCCGTCGTCGAAACAGGGTTTCAGAGCATTACTAGAATTTGCAGATCACCTAAAAAAAATTTAAATACTTACCGATTCAATACATCATATAAATAAATATATTACCATTCAATCAACAGTTTGGCACTTGTATAAGCATCAAACAACAACATTGTTGGTATACTAGTACATATTTCATATAAATTCAACATTGATATACTTATTTTCTCGACATGTAACACTTGAGTTTAATAATTATCTTTACTTACATAATTTCCTTGTATCAAGATATCAAAGATAATCATATATGTACATATCACGAGACATATTATTCTTTTTTGTTTCTTCATAAGCATATATCATTCATTTCGTTATATCAATATTTCATGCACCATAATTTCCATATATCTTATGTATATTTATTTCGATAATAGTTCATATTAAAATTAACATAAATTAAATTCCATGTACCTATACTTATTTCATTTATCTATCTACTTAATTATTTCATTCAGCTATTTGGTACATATATTTTCATATGACCAATTCTTGTAAACATTTCACAGAACCATTTCATATCACCATTCATCATCTGATACATATTACCTGAATATTAATTGTTCAACTGATGTCATAGCATCTCCCATCCACGGTCTTATTTATCTTCGACATGATGCCATAGTGTATTTCAACTATGGTCTTACTCATTTTCTGTCAGGTTGCCATGGTATCTTTCAACCATGGCCTTGTTCATTTTATGTTACATTGCCATGGTATCTTTCAACCATGGTCTTATTCATTCCCATAATGTTGCCATGGTATCTTTCAACCATGGTCTTATTCTTTTCATGTCACGTTGCCATGTTATCTTTCAACCATGGTCTTACACATTTTATATCCTGTTGCCATGGTATCTTTCAACCATGGTCTTACACATTTTATATCCTGTTGCCATGGTATCTTTCAACCATGGCCTTACACATTTCATATAATGTTGCCATGGTGTCTTTCAACCATGGTCTTACACATTTGATATCATGTTGCCATGGTATCTTTCAACCATGGTCTTACATATTTCATATCATGTTGCCATGGTGTCTTTCAACCATGGTCTTACACATTTTATATCATGTTGCCATGGTATCTTTCAACCATGGTCTTACACATTTCATTTCAGAAAGCACACTCCCGTGAACCTCATCCTTATAGTGGGATTACCAATCCAGACTAAATCCCCTGTAATATAAACTCATAGAGTATTGTCTGATTACCAGTCCAGGCTAAATCCCCTGCAACGACAATTACTCTAATGAGCTTGGATCTGAATTATCAGCCCAGGCTAAATTCAGACCCTAATTCGGATTACCCGCCCGGGCTAAATCCATTTTCCACATATTCTTCGGGAGGGCTATATCAGAATAGGATCACCTGTCTGTGCTTGATCCTTTTTACCGTCAATTTCTTTTCCAATGAGCCATTTAATTCCATTCCATTCAACTGGATTTATTTTCAATTTATATCGAGTATTATCAATATTTCATCATTTATCATGAATTGAACATTCAAATCATATTTTCATCACATAAACACATATTTCAAGTATTTAAAAATACAATTCAAGTTACACAAACTTACCTCATTGCTTGTTTGTGTTTATAATTTCATTAACCCGATATCTTTTCTTTTCCACGATCAAGTATCATATTTGAGTCGTCCAGATCTTTATAAATAAATTTGATCATCATTTTCATTTATTTCATATTCTAATGCATTTAATTAATGCTCTAGGCAAAATTACCATTTTACCCCTAAACTTTTAATTAATGACGATTTCATCCTTAGGGTCAGGAAAATAAAATTCTTACAATTTAATCCTTATTTCCAGCTATGATTCTCATACATATTGATAACAGTCCATGAATTCTATAAAATATCAGAATTTTCCATAATTTCAACACTTTTCAATTAAATCCCTAAAACATGTTTTTCCCCGATCTTGAACTAAATTAATAATTTCATTCAATTTTGTAATTTAAATAATAAAATAATCCATTTAATGAAATTTGGTCATTTCTGACATTTTTACAAAATTTCCCATAAAGTTTTACTTTTATTCAATTTACTCCCTGAGCCTAAAATATGCAAATTAGACATGCTAAATGAATATTCATACATATTTTCCTCCTATTCCTCTCCATTCCACATCCTTAATGTATATAACACACTTGTAAGTAACATTATCTATAATTTTTATTTTTTACTTTTATGAATATTCAAGCTGTCTATTTGCATCATAGTCACTAAATTTTTTATATCTGGATCTATAGATTTCCAAATTAAGATCTGCTAATTTTCCCTGAAACTAGACTCATATATCTTCTTACCATAAAATTTTCAGAATTTTTGGTTTAGCCAATAAGTACAGTTTATTTTTTAAAGTCACCCTTATTCTGCTATCTGACAGTTCCGACCCTTCTTTACTAAAAATTAATTATCTCATTATAAAGGATTCAGATGATGTTCTCGTTTGTTTTTATTGAAAATAAACTCATTCAGTATTTTAAACATATAACTTTAAGATCCTAATTATTTTTATCCAATTTTTTTATGATTTTATAAAGTCAAAACAGGGGAACCCGAAATCATTTTGACCTTGTCTAACTAAATTTGTTATATCTCACAATTTACAATTTCATTGCTTACACCGTTTCTTCTATGAAAAACTAGACTCAATAAAATTTAATTTCATATTTTATTAAACTTATAATTAAATTTCCACAATTTTTTATGATTTTTCAAAGTTAGACCACTACTGTTGTCCAAAACTGTTTTAGTGCAAGATATTAATTACCATGTTTATAACACCCTTATTTTCTTTCTCTACACTATTTTTCATCACTTTCTCTTATTTTCTCTTCACTAACATATCAAGAACATAGGATCATATGTAAAAAAACTCTACATTAACATCAATCCCATGCTTTTTCAAAAATATCAAACTTAAAAATATATTGAAATCATGATGTTCTTACCTTGTTCTATTGATTTCAACATTCATCTTGATTTTCTCTCTCCTTCAGCTTCCATTTCTTGAATCCAACTTGATACTGTAACTTCCCATAGCCTCCTTAACATTTTTCTCTCTTGGTAGCTATGGAAATTCTTTTGATTTTTGGGTGAAAATGGTTAATTTTTGGTAGAAGGACCAAATTGTAAAGAAAAAAAAGTTTCTTTCTTCCTTTTCTCTTCATACGTTGGGTGCATGGGAAAAAGATGATGATTCTTCATCTTTCTTTCCTTATATATAATAAAAATAATAATAATAAAATAATAAAATATCATTTAAAAATTAAATTAAAATATTAATAAACTATTATTTATTTATTTATTTAATCTAAAATATCTCCAACATCATCATTGCTTTCTAGATTTCTCTCTCTTCCAATTGACCATTTTGCCCTTTATTATCTTTTAAAATTCCATCCTTGAGTCATCATTTAATTTAATAAAATTACAATTTAGTCCCTCATAGTTCTTCACCTATTCAATTGGGTCCTAATTCATCCATTTTTCTTAGTTTCTAGTTCATTCTACTCTAAAAAAATTTACACTATTGGTCCTTTAAATTTTTTATATTTACACTTTAACCCCTCAAATTTTGAGTATTTACTATTGTGCAACAAAACTTTTCTTAATTTTACAATTTAGTCCTTTCTTGAATTAATATATCATAATATACTTCTCAATTTTGACATAACTCAAAATTTCCCTTTTTATCACTTTATTTCCTTATTTTACTATATCAAGGATAATATCTTACTGTAAAAATTTTCGGGGTATTACAGTAACCATGGATTTTGTGTTAGGGTTGCCTTTGACACCAAGGAATAAGGATTCAGTTTGGGTAGTTGTTGATAGACTTACTAAGTCGGCACATTTTATACCGGTGCGTACCAATTATTCCCTTGAGAAATTGGTTGAATTGTATGTTTCCGATATCGTAAGACTTCATGGAGTACCTTTGTCGATTATTTCAGATAGAGATCCCAGGTTTATCTCGAGGTTTTGAAAGAAGTTCCAAGAAGCTTTGGGGATAAAGTTGAATTTTAGCACAGCTTTCCACACGCAAACCGACGGTCAGTCAGAAAGAGTAATTTAGACAATAGAAGATATGTTATGGTGTTATGTTCTCGAGTTTCAAGACGAGTTTCAAGGCGAGTTTCAAGGCAGTTGGGAAAAGTATTTACCGCTTGTGGAATTTGCCTACAACAATAGTTATCAGTCGAGTTTGAAAATGGTGCCCTATGAAGCTTTGTATGGGAGTAAGTGTCGAACACCCTTATATTGGACAGAACTTAAAGGGAATTAGATTCACAGGGTCGATTTAGTCAAGGAGACTGAAGAGAAGGTTAAGGTGATTCGGGAAAAGACAGATATCCTACGTGGATTTGAAATGAAAAGAGATCGAGTTTCAAGTTAGCGATAAGGTGTTTTTAAAGGTATCCCCGTAGAGGAAAGTCCTCAGATTCGATAGAAAGGGCAAGTTGAGTCCTCGTTTCATAGGACCTTATGAAATTATCGAAAAAGTAGGGCCTGTTGTCTACCTGTTGGCTTTACCCTCAGAGTTGGAAAACATTCACGATGTGTTTCATGTGTCCATGTTACATCGCTACCGTTCGGACCCCTCTCATGTGATCTCGCCAACAGAGGTTGAGATTAGCTCGGACATGACTTATGGCGAAGAGCTGGTTAATATTTTGGCTTGGGAAGTAAAACAATTGAGGAATAAGAGTATTGCACTTGTTAAAGTATTGTGGGATAGACATGGAGTCAAATAAGCCACATGGGAACCCGAGGAGACCATGAGAGACCAATACCCAAATCTATTCATCGGTAAGATTTTCGGGGACAAAAATCCCTAAGGGGGGAGAATTGTAATGACCCAATTTTGGGCCTAGTCGGAACAGTGGTTTCAGGATCGCTAATCCAAAGTCAAAGAAATTATTTTTAATATTATTTTATGTGTTGTGGCATGATTATACGAAAGTATGAAATTTTGGTGAATTAATTTTAGCGATTTCATGCTTAATTGTGAGAAAAGACTAAATCGCATAAAGTGCAAAAGTCCTATTTTGATAGCTAAGGGTGTCAAATAGCTAGAGAACCTAAATTGGGCGTCTTTAAAGGGCAATTAAACCCTTTAGAGAGGCTTGGCCGACCATGAAACAAAGAAAATAAATTAGTCAAAGTGTTAGGTATTTGATTACGTAATGTATGATAAAATAATACCCTAAAGCCTAACCTTCATCTTTTCTTCTTAACTGAAAATAGCAGCCATTAGAGAGGTTTTTGAAGCTTGAAATTTCAATCACTTAGTCTCTCTACAAGTAAGTGATCTTGATGGTTTTTCTTGATGATTTTTGTACTTTTAGAACCCTTGTAGCATGAGCTTTCAAATAAAGAGTCTGTTTTGCAAAATGGTTGAAAGTCTAGGGTTTTACCATAAGAGTGTTCATGTTTTCTTCTGAAATTTTATGGAAGAAAATGAATCATGATTGTGAAATAAACAACTTTTGTGAAGTAGTTTTCATGGAAACCTTAACTAAGGACCATTTTGCATAAGTTGTAAAATAGTTGATTAATGTTTGAAATAATGAGAATTGTGGGCTGCTCCTAGTATAAAAAGTATTTGGCTAGGCTTGATTAATGAAAAAATGTGATAAAAATTGATTTTCGGACTTAGGGGTAAAATAGTCATTTTGTGAAAGTTTAGGGGAAAAATGGTGAATTTGCCCAATTATGAATTTTTGAGTGTCTAGATTAATATGCTGATGAATGAATGAATGAATTTTTATCATTATATATCAAGAATTACAAAATCTGGGCCTAGACTGGGGAAAAGCAAAACAAGTGAACTAAGCTAAACTAGCCGTCTACATTTTGTAATCCGATGTAAGTGGTATGTAGATAATACAACTACATTGTTATTATATGTGTTTAAATTGATATAGCATAAATTTCTTGATTGTGTAAATGATTATGTATGATGAATATTGAGATAGTAGAACTCTCGTTTGAACCTTAGGAAATAAATTGGATATTCATGCCATGACATTTGGGTTATTGTGTGCTAGTGTAAGACGTGTCTGGGACATGCATTGGCCATATTATGAGAGCTAGTATAAGACCATGTTTGGGACATGGCATCGGCATTGAGACAAGAGCTAGTGTAAGAAATGTCTGGGACATGCATCGGCATCGAGATGTGAGCCAGTGTAAGACATGTTTGGGACATGCATCGGCTACAAGATGTGTTAGTGTAAGACCATGTTTGGGACATGGCATCAGCATGTATAGAGGTGTCAGTGTAAGACCATGTCTGGGACATGGCATCAACTTGATGGATAAGCCAGTATAAGACAATGTCTGGGACATGGCATCGGCATCATATGTAACACCCCGTACCCGAGACCGTTGCCGGAGTCGGACACGAGGGGTTTGCAGACTTAAATCACTTGCTTTCATAGTCCATTTTAAAAATTTCCAGGCAGTTGGCTAACTGCATCACTATCACCTTAAAAATCATATCTTGAGTTCCAAAACTCTAAAATAAGTTTCGTAATTTTTCCCTGAAACTAGACTCATATGTCCATCTACAGATTTTTTTATAGAATTTTTGGTCAGGCCAATTAGTACAGTTTATTAGTTAAAGTCTCCCCTGTTACAGGGTGCGACTACACTAACCTTCATGCATTACGATTTGGATATCTCCCTGTACAGGGCTTCAATACTGATGCGGCTTGTTTCTATAGAAACTAGACTCAAAAAGGAATCTATACATATATGGCATGACTTCTAAATGTCTCTGGTTAATTTATAATGAATTTCCAAAGTCAGATCAGGGGATCCAGAAACAGTTCTGGCCCTGTCTCACGAAAACTTTAGCATCTCATAATATACTGTTCATATGAACGTTTCGTTCCTTTCCTATGAAAATAGATTCATCAAGGTTCGATTACATAATTTATTCACTATTTAATTCCATCCCTACTATTTTTAGTGATTTTTCACTTCCACATCACTGTTGCTGCCAGCATCTATTTTTAAGGTAAACTTTACCTATTTCATGATCCTCTATGGATCAACTAGAGTTTGTCATACATATACCAAAAGTGATCATGAATAACCATTCCCATGGCTAACCGTTACCAACATTTCCATACCCCTCGACGGACAACATACAAAACGATTATAATGCTATGATCAAAGTATATTTAAGCCATTTTCGCATGGCTATCCAAATTTACACAAAACCGAAGGGTTCATGACCAACAACAAAAGGGTGGTCCTATACATGCCATTTCAAAGTTCAACCAAAAGTATACCAAAAAGGAGCTTTGATAGTGTGGGCGACTTCGACTTCAAAATCCCGAGTCCAATAGCTGAAGAACCAAAATCTATAAAACAGAAAATCAAAGAAACGGAGTAAGCATTAAATGCTTAGTAAGTTTTGAGCAAAGAATTTAAGCACATCAGAAGTATAGCGTTCATATAACTAAACGAATAATTCCATATATACATATTCTCAAATCATTCCTACTTCACATTCCAACCCCTATATTCATACATAAGGGATCATCTTAGCCAAATAGGAAGCTCATTACTCATTCGAGCGAATATTATTCAAGGAATCAACTATTCCAATGCACATACTGAAACATACCTCATTGTTGGGATTTTACAAGCGTATTAACTGAAATTTTACAGCAAGATTGCTCATTCTCGAGTCACGTACCTTCGAATTTAACCGGATATAGCTACTCGCTCAAACGCCTTCAGACATAGCCGGTTATAGCAACTCGCATAAACGCTTTCGGGACTTAACCGGATTTAGTAACTCGCATAAATGCCTTCGGACTTAACCGGATTTAGTAACTCGCACAAATGCCTTGGGCTTAGCCCGGATTAGTAACTCGCACAAATGCCTTCGGATCCTAGTCCGGATATAGTCACTTAGCACAAAGCCTTCGGGACTTAGCCCGACATCATTCAATAACCATGCACATTTATCAATAAATCATGACACATCCGTATTTCATTTTCATTAGCAAAGCTCAAACACAAGACACTTATCACACTTGCAATTTCGGCTCATTAGCCACATACAAAGAGCATGATCTAATCCAATCATAATCTAAGTTCTATTACTCAAAACTTACCTTGGATGTGGTCGAACGATTTGGTGGCTATTCGATAACTTTTCCTTTCCCTTATCCAACTGTGGTCCTCTAAGCTCTTGAGCTAATTCAAACAAATTTAACTTATTAAAGTCTCATTATGCTAGCTTATGGCGAATATGACAAGGAGTTTAATAGGTCATATGGCCACCCTTTAGCTCAAATACACAATGGTCATGCATTTTAATCACATTAAGCAATTTAACACAATTCATTTGAACATCAAAAGAGAACCTCAAGGCACTTAGCCCATATATACATTAGACATTAAAGTCCCATATGTACGAAATCACGAATCGAATTCAACATATTAGCTAATATTTCCCTTAGCGAATTTTCTAAGTTAAGATAAAGCCATCAATATGCTTACCTATGGCCGAACATACACATCAACTTATGTACTCATTCATGTGGCGAACATACACATCTATGCTAAGACCGATTGCAACACTTAATACATTCTACAAGTATGGTCACTCGTATTGACTAAACACCATTTTGTTTCAAGTTCAAAACTTGGCTAATACACATATATACACTATTAAAGCATCCTCTCCTTTTCATCAATTCAACACATGCATTACTCATTAATATACAAAATTATATTCGGCCTTGGCACACAACTTGCTAGCCGATTCTTCTCCATATATCAACTAATGCACACATGTGCTCATTTGTTAGACTCTACTTCATCTAACAACAACCATATTTTTCCTCTACTTTCTACCATGGCCGAATGCATCACAACACCATACCATTTCGATTTTGGTCATGGTTAAACAAAGAACTTAATATCTCACCCAAAATTCTAAAAGAAGACTCAAGAGTCATCAATCCACCATCACATGCATCATTACAAAGCTTCATTTTTTAGCATGTAAATGACATCAACACCAATCCACCTTAGCGAATACCATCTCCATGACATAGCAAAGATTTGAACCATGGGCTAGCTAGAACTCAAACTAACAAATAAAAACATGCATGAATCTCATGGACAACTTCAAACATACCTTAGTCTAACAACCACCATAGTCGATTTTCAAGCTCTTCCCTTCCTTTCTTTCCTCTATTCGCCAAGGATGTTCAAGAATGAACACTTTTTTTTTTGTTTTCTTTCCTTCAACTCACGGCAATGGGGGGGGGGGAACAAACACACACATTGCCCATGCTCTTTATTTTATTATTCCTTACATAATGCATTATCCCAACATGTTTATGACATGTTTTTAGCCATAACACTTTGTCCACCCATGCTCATGGCCGGCCACTACATATTAGGGGGGAAAATTGACATGCAAGTCCTCCCTTTTGATTACATGCACTATTAGATCCTTGTAGATTAGCCTATCACATTTCAAAAGTGTCACACAAGTCCTTTTGACTAAATTCACATGCAATTTACTAAATCGAAGCTTAAAATTTTCGTACATTCATATTCACATATTTTAGACCATAAATATCACATTCAAATAATTTGGTGACTTGGTTTAGCGGTCCCGAAACCGCTTTCCGACTAGGGTCACTATAGGGCTGTCACATCATACCCTATGTTTGAGGCTTAATGAATATCCGATAGCATTCCAAATTGTTCAACGGTGAGAGTTACAGTTTAAGTTAAACGAGAAAAGAATAACCATGTTGTAAGTGGTACAGGTACCTATTTGAAATGTATGAGATGTGAGCTCAATATATGCTATGTGAATTGTATTGGATAGTGATGAGTAAGTTGTGCTTATGCCTACTTTTGTACTATGAGCATGATGATGAATGGTAAAGTTGTTGTTATATTTATTTGCATGCAACTTACTAAGCTTTATGCTTACTCCTTCTCCTTTCCAATTTCTTATAGTGTTGCCTAATTAGCTCGAGGATCATCGGACGTCGGAGGCATCAATCACACTATCATCCTAAGCACTTGGTATAGTTAGATCTTTTATTTTGATTATGGCATGTATAGAACCTTGAATTTTGAGTTTTGTGTCATTGTTAATTTGCCAAATGTGTTGGCCAATTGATTCATTTTGTATAAGGCCTTGGATAATGGCTAATGTTCATTATTGATATATGCAAATGATGATATTTTCATGGATGAGTAAATTGCATGAATGAGATAATGCCTTGTGTGGTTGATTAGACCTTGTGTTGTTGTGTGGATGTGTCATGTTAGATGTTATGTAGGTTATGCAAGTAAGGGTGGCAAAAAGGCTTGGTAAATAGCCTTATTTCATGTGTCTAGGCCGTGTGTGACACAAGGACAGAGACACGGCCATGAGTCTCAGCCGTGTGGAGGACACAGCCTCTGGCCACGGGCGTGTGCCTTGGCCGTGTGCCCTAAATTTGGTGCTGACGTAAGAAACAGAATGTCAAGGTTTATATACATGGGCTAGGACACGGATGTGTCATGGCCGTGTGAGGGACACGGACCATAGACACAGGCGTGTGTCAGGCCATGTGAAAACCCCTGTAGGTTTGAATTTAGAATTTAATTCAGACGGGCATAGGACACGGGCGTGTCTCCATGCGCTTAGGCCGTGTGTGTCACATTGGCCATCAGCACGACCATGTTATAATGACCACACGGGTGTGTTGCCCTTCCACACGGGCATGTGCCTTGTTTCAAGAGTTATTTTCTTAAAGTTAGTTAAAGGACTTGGGTTGGTCCCGAATGGTTTCCAATGGATATTTTGCGCCTAAAACCCATATTAAGGAGTTTAAATAAAGTTCAATTTTTTTTTAATTTGACCAAGTCTTAATGACATCGAATGATTGTATGCATGTGATTAAGTGTGATAACGCCCCGTATCCTGTCCTGGCGTAGGGCTCGGGTGTGGGATGTTACAGATTCAATTCTCAATTCGGATTAATTTGTATTCAATATGTATGCCAAATAAGCTTCATACCCTTTTCTCATACATCTCTGAGTAGTCATTGAAGAAATTACCATTGGCAACTTATCTGCATCATCTGATTCGATCTGAAGAATCTCACTATTTTCACATTTCAATTCCATAACTTTCTGTCTACAATTCATTATAGCATCATGTAGTGTCAACCAATCCATACCCAGTATTTCATCAAATTCATCAAAAGGCAACAACATCAAGTCGGCCAAAAAACAATGACCTTTAACCATCAAAGGGCATTTATTACATACTTTATCAACTATCATATGCTTTCCTAACGGATTTGATACCTTAATCATAAATTCTGTAGACTCGATAGGTATATTCATACTAGATGCCAATTTCATACACACATACGAATAAGTAGAGTTAGGGTTTATCAAAGTAATAACATTAGTATCATAGAGAGAAAAATTACTAGTGATCACATCAAGAGAAGTTGAGTCTTCGCGTGCACGTATGACATAGGCCCTAGCCGAAGCCGTAACTTCAGATCTCACTACTGTATCTCGTGTCACATTCTTACTACCGAACCCATTCCCGACATTTCTAGAGGGTCTTCCCCTATAAGCTGCACCACTTGGTCTTGGACTCTGAAAGCTTTCTTTTTCCATCATCTCAGGACAATCCTTAATAAAGTGGTCTAGAGAACCATATCTAAAACAAGATCTTTCACTCGCCCTACAGTTGCCAGAATGACGTCTACCACATTGCTGGCATTCGGCCTTAGAAGGTTTGGCGTTACCTACACTTGCCACAAACATAGCCTGAGATCTAAAACCCGAATTCAGCTGTCTATGATTCCCGTATGAGTGTCCAGCTGACACATGTCAATGGGAGTACATCTCTCTAGGTTTCTTAGACTGAGATGGCAACGACTTACTCTGATATCTCTTTCTTGTGTCTCTAGCCTCGGACTAGGCTTTTTTCTTTTCTTTGACCAATTCTTCGACTTTACAAGCCCGCTCAACGAGTACCACAAATTCTTTCAACTCAAGAATACCCACTAATATCTTAATATCCTCATTAAGTCCATCTTCAAATCTTCTGCACATCTTATCTTTGGAGGATACACACTCCCGAGCATATTTGCTGAGTTTGACAAATTCTCTCTCATATTCACTAACTGTCATACGACCCTGTTTCAAATCCAAAAATTCCTTACGCTTCTGATCGATAAACCTTTCACTAATGTATTTCCTTTGGAATTCCTCTTGAAAGAATTCCCAAGTAACCCTCTCCGGTGGTACCATATATATCAGTATTCTCCACCAGTGATACACCGTATCTCTCAACAAAGATATGACACATTTTAGGGACTTCTTAGGTGTATAGGATAGTTCATCAAATACCCGCATCGAGTTCTCTAACTAGAACTCTGCTTTCTCAAGGTCGTCATTAGCATTTGCCCTAAATTCCTCAGCACCTTGCTTTCAAATTTTATCAACTAGTGTTCTAGAGAATCTCATAAAATCTATACCTTAAGGCATCAATGGTGCAGTTGAGGATTTGGGAGAGGTGGGGGAGGTTGAGCGTTCGGGTTCGGGTTCGTAGAACGTACTCCGTATACCATGCATTCATTATGTGGAGAAAAGCCTCTATGCCTCCTTCTGCTCTACTGACAGTCTCGGGTCTACTCTTGGACGGCACCGCTCCTTCAGCTAGAGTAGGCGCGTTACTTTCTACATTATCCGCCACTGCTCTGTTTGGATCCAATTGCTATATTAAAACACATTTTAATATTGTTAGGAGTCGTCACACTATCATTATATATACGTCTGGCATACATAACTAGATTCACATACGCTAGGTTAACTCGAGAATCGACTAAACTATAGCTTTGATACCACTAAATGTAACACCCCTTACCCGTATCCGACGCTGGGACAGGGTACGAGGCATTACCAAACTTGTACTCATACATTCATGCAAAAAGTTAGGCTATAAAATTTTTCTTTAAAACAACTTCATTCATACATACACAAATTGTCCCTAATATAGGCCTATGAAGGCCAAAACAGCCATCGAAAAAGGAGCGAGACTAAATCGGGAACTTTTAGAAAAGTTTGGGAATTTTCCCTAATACAGAGCCACATGCCCGTGTGAGACAAGGGACACGCTCGTTTGCTTTTTATACTCCCATGTCCTCCAGCAGTGTAACTTTCTGACTATGACATCAGCACCAATTTAGGGTCACACGGCCGCATCACACGCCCGTGAGCCAGACCATATGGTCAATTAAAATTAAATGAATTTTTCATAAAGAGGTGCAGACTTCACATGGCCAGAGTACATGCCCATGTGGGTAGGCCATGTCCCTGACACAGCCAAGACACATGCCCATGTCTTAGCCTGTGTGTTTACTACTGAGCATGCTGACTTGCAAAAATAGGGTGCAGGGGACACACGGCCATTCCACACGCCCGTGGGACAGACTGTGCATCACACATGGCCTGGACACATGCCCGTGTGTCTACCCATGTGGACAATTTGAAGGATATTTTCCAAGCCAATTGCCACCCTTAATCACTCATGTACTTAAGCATATTTCATAGCATGCAACATGGCATACTTAGACACTCAATAGTCAACACCATAGCACTTTCACATCTTTATAATATCATCCTATTGCACATTCTATTAATCACACCATTTGGGAGCATTTTATACAAACTTCTTGCAAATCAACTTAATTATCAAATTTCAAGTTGCACATTTATAACTATTGTCATCTTAGGTTATTAAACCATTCTTTATCTCCTAGTATTTAATCCATACATCTTCATACATCCACCAAGCAATCATATAGAACATCATCAAGGCATCAACACATGTATGCATGAACAATTAGATATTACAATCTAAGAATCAATCATAAGCCATATCACATGGCTATTACAAAATGAATCATCAACATCATACACTTTTACAATTTGGCCAAATAGCATGACACATACCACAAAATGACCAAGTCCCCTATACATGCCATACTCAAAATAACAAATTCACTATACCCAATGTTCTTTTGATAGTGTGATCGAATGCTTCGACAACTTTCGATCCCCGAGCTAGCTTGGCGGAACTACAAAAGATGGAAAAGAGAGGGGAGTAAGCATTTAAGCTTAGTAAGTCCATATGCAAATAATATGCAATATTAGTAAACCATAATCATACAAGACATAATAGCATAACCACCAAGATTATTCATCATTCAAGTATTCTGGCTCATTTATCAAGTATTCATATATATATATATATATATGAATATACTTTCTCGTCACATAACATCCTTTAACAAGGCATCACTCATGAGTATAACATACGTACCTGTACATATCCGTAGTATATCAAATAACTTTACCTTCATTACCATGCCCATCTTAGGACTTTCATCGCATCATTCATTATAATACCCGTTGAACACTCGGAATACTATTGGATACACGGAAACTTGCACATAAGTGCCACATAAACATATGTAGCCAAAGCTACCCCATATCATGCAACGCTTACAATGGAGCTACTTATGGGCTTGCTTGTATAAACTATCGATCAAGGTGTAACTATATGGGCTGCTCACAAAAGCTGTCAGGTATCTGACCACTCAAGGATTACCTAGCCACTGGTAGGACACACAAGACCATTGCCTGGAACCCAATCACATGTATCGAATCCATTATGAACTTGGACCATTCAACGAGCTCGGATGCCACATATATCACGAACCCGAACCACTCAACGAGTTCAGACTTCTTAATTCCTAGTGACATGTCACTTGTATCCTAAACTATTCCTAAGGTTCAAACGGAGTTTTTCTCATTTGCACATTGGGTCTCTATTACACTTGCTCGTGACATTGTGGATAGCGACCATAATATCATTAATGCTTACAATAGTACCATCAGACATAGCATACATAATAAGCAATAAAATAATTATCACATAATGTTAACACCACACAACAGACCACATTGTCACATTATTTACACATGTACTTACCTCGAAAATGATGGTAATCAAGCCTAATCATCGTATACTTTATTCTTCCCTCGATCAAGACCCGGTTCACGTTTTTCTTGATCTATAATGCCAAATTTAACTTTTTTATTAATCACATTACATAAATCGATCCATAATTCATGCTTTGGTAAAATTACCTTTTTACCCCTATCTTTCCATTTATTTACGATTTAGTTCCTAGGCTCGTAAAATGAAATACATGCATTTTCTTGGCTATCCAAGCCTATTCGAACCTTTACTATGCTCATATTAGCCCATATTTTCCTTTATTTCATATTATTACTACTCACTTTTACACTTTTACAAACAAGTCCCTTTTTTAGGTGTTTTCACTAAAAATCACCTAGTAAAAGATGTTTATCATGCATCAAACATTCATATTCCTCCATTAATCAATAAAATACATGCATGTTACACATTTTCAAATTTCATACATGAATTCCACCTCAAAATATAGCTAGAAATGGGTAGATCACACTTCAAAGACTTCAAAAATACAAAGAACGTTAAAAACGGGGCCAGGGAGCACTTACAATCAAGCTTGGAACCCTAGCTATAGATATTGAGAAATTCGGCTAGCACTTGGAGAAGATGGACACAT
This sequence comes from Gossypium arboreum, assembly GCF_025698485.1. Lineage (NCBI taxonomy): Eukaryota > Viridiplantae > Streptophyta > Magnoliopsida > Malvales > Malvaceae > Gossypium > Gossypium arboreum. Next base: position 97,315,984 of record NC_069071.1, on the reverse strand, counting down.
TTTTGCTTTGATTTTCCCTTTCTACTCCTTTAATTACCAAATTACCAAAATACCCTTAGGGTTTTTCTTTCAAATTTTTCTTATGCATCTCCATTTTTGTCCAATATTATAGAAATTGGTCAAATTGCTAATTAGTACCCTCTAATTCATAATCTAAAGCAATTTCATGCTTAAAGCTTCTAGAATGCAAGTTTTGCATCTTATTCAATTTGGTCCCTAAAGCTCAATTAGACATTTTATGCATAGAATTTCTTCATGAAACTTTCACATAAGCATGCATTCATATCATAGACCTCATAAGAATCATATAATAATTATTTCTATCTCGGATTTGTGGTCTCGAAACCACTGTTTCGACTAGGCCTTAATTGAGATGTTACACTTGTCTTTCGCTGCTGATGACGAATATTTGTTATTTTCCTTTTATTTTCCCCGAATTGTACGATCCTATTCATGGAACGAATTAATGATTTTTCCTTTAAAAAAGAAATATTAAAGGTGTTCAAGTATAGAATCAAGCTAACATAGGTTTGGGTCTGATCCATGAATAATATTAACACATTTTATACTTTCTTAAGCCACGACCCAAACTCACCTAGGCTTCCTTTAGATTGGATTTTACCCATGATGAGATGGAATATTGGGTGAATATTCCTTTTCACTGCACTGGTTTCTTGTTTGGAAGATTTGAGGTACGGTGCAATTGAGCACTCTCACCACATTGCTGCTCTCAATTTTCACTAAAGCCCAAGGTGCCAATGGAGAAAAAGCTGAGTCCAGTTTCTTTATTACCCTTGTTCTTTGTTTTTTTTTTTTTAGTTTTATAGAAAGTAATATATTATTAGATATTATTATATAATTTTATATAACAATTTAATAAATATATAAATTTATTGTCATAAATATATAAGTTTAATTATTATTTAATATAAAATAATTTGAATATATTTTATTATTTATTATTAATATAATTTAAAAATATTTAAATTTTATTGCATATGATTTTAATATTTTAATTATCATTTTATAAAAATAAAATTTTATTTTATTTTATATTATTTAATATTAATACAAACTTAATTATTTATTTTATTATAAATATGTTGTAAACTAATGTCTATAATGGTCTTTTTTTATTCTCATCTCACCACTACAGCTGAGTTTGAATCTAAACACATATCCACGACTATTTCTAATCTCATCACTACATTATCCAATCTCACCACTACAGTAACTAATCTCACCACCACCACTATTTTTAACCTCACCGGAGATAAATACACCGCCCATCCAAACTGAACCTCCTTAAATTATTTTTAATTTCTTTTATAAAAATTTTTACTATTTTTATTTTAATATTTAATGTTTAATGTTTAACTTTTTATTTAAAATTTAAACATAACCATAATAGTTTCACAAAAGTATATAATGTTACATTATAATATTATATATATAAATAAAATAAAAAGGATTACATAATTAGAAAGTAGCTCAAACCAATTGAACGTTAAAGTTTAAGTTCAATTCATGTTTTAAATTATTTTAATTTTTTGTCAAAACACATATTCTAAACTTAATATTTTTCTCCAAACCTTTTAAATTTTGAGTTTTAAGTGAGGTTTCAAACTTCAACAAATATTCTACTCTTGAATATGTTGACTCAACACCTATAAATCATAAGATTTACCTTATACTTTTGATTCCCTTTTCCCAACCCTTAAAAATCTCTAAACTCAATATTATAAAAACACTATACTTTTACCTTTCAATTAAACTATAAATCTTATAATTTCACTTAAATATTAAATATTTATTATATTTACATATTATTTGTAATATGTTTAATCTTCCAATATTATTAGTTCAAATACTTAAATAATACTAACGGATGGGTGAATTGATATTTAAAAATTTTGTCAATTTGAATAGAAGTAGAGGCAAATACAGGGGGTGGCAGTGACTTTGGCTCCCTAAAATGGAAAATTTATATTTAGGCATTCTGGAACTTTTTTAAAGTTTTAAATTAGTAAAGATAAAATTATCTTTGGGCCCCTCTAAAATTATAAAAATTTGATTTAATCCTTTAAAATTAAAATATATAAACTATAAAAATTAAAATGTGACAGCCCAAAATAGACCCTAGCTAGGAATGTGGTTTCGGGACCACAAAACCGAGGCATAAAAATAATTAAAATTTATTTTGATGCCTATAATATGTGTGTGCTCATGTATGACATTTTATGATGATTGATTTAGTGTTATAAGGGTGAATTCCACAAGAAAGGACTTAGTAATGAACTTTGAAAGTATGATAGGGAAATGTGTGATGACTAATTAAAGCATGCATGCAAAATAATGGACTTGCATGTCAAATTCCCCCTTTATAGGTGGTGGCCGCCATGACAAGGAGGATGGGCTAAACATGTCATGAAACATGTTTTGTTGGTGCATTAGGGTGAAATAATAAACAAAGGTGTATGGGTGATAAAAATGAAAAAAAATGTGTGTGAGTGTGGTAATCCCCCATTGCCGTGAGTTGTAGAGAAGGAAAGAAAAAATTTTGTTCATCCTTTCTTTGAGCCAAAACTAAGGAAGAAGGAGGATTTTTGCTTCATGCTTGGTTTGGAAGAGATCTAGAAGGAGATTTGGCTAAGTTTGCATCAAGATTAAGGTATGTATGAGGTTGTGTTAGGAGTTTCATGCATGTTTTGGTTGCTAACTTGATGTGCATGTTAGCCATGGCTCAAATCTTTGTTAAGCCATGGAAATGGTATTTGGCCAAAGTTGTTATAGTGATAAAGCCATTGCATGCTAAGTGTGAAGCTTGATGATGATGCATGCAAAGATGGATTGCCTACTCTTGAGTAAGACTTTGAGTTTTCTCTTTGTTTTATCATGATTGAAGTTGAAAAGAAGCATGATTGTCATATTCGGCCATGATGCATTCTTGAGCATGATTCATGCTTCTTGCATGTTAGTTAAAATTTGTGTTTTGGATGGCTATGGACACCTTGAAATTCGGCCATGCTCACATATGTATATATATGTTTGCACATGATGTTTTGGTTATGAAGGAAGTGATGAATAAGTTTGTTTAAAGAAGAAGATGTGGAAGAATAATTGTGAAATTGTAAGCACATTTGGCCTAGCACACATATGAGTGCTTGATGCTATATTGTAAGTTTTGAGCTACAATATGCAAAGCATTAACTAGTAAAATGCATGCTGTTTTTGTGTGGTATTAAGTGCATAATTGGCCTCAACATGGACAAGTATATTCGGCCTTGGGTAGCCTATTGAAGGCCTTAGCTTTTCCTTGATGCTCGAATAAATTGTATTGAATTGCTTGATGTAGTATAAAATGTGCATGACCATTGTGTATTCAAGCTAAAGGGTGGCCATATGACCATTTAAATTCCTTGTCATATTCGCCATAAGCTAGCACAATGAGGTTTTGATAAATTGAATTTGTTTGAATTAGCTCAAGAGCTAAGAGGGCCACAATTGGACAAGGGGAAGGAAAAAGTAATCGAATAGCCGTAAAAGCCGTTCGACAACATCCGAGGTAAGTCCTCAAGAAGTGACCTTACTTGAATTATGTGGAATGAAATATGGATGTATTGATTATTGATTTATGTGTGTATGAGTATTCGAATGATACCGGGCTAAGTCCCGGCGATTATGTTAGTGATTATAATTGTGTTTGAGCCTTAGTAACGAAAATAAATATGTATGTCCAATGATTATTGATGTATGTGTGCATGAGAAATTGAATGATATCCGGGCTAAGCCCAAGACAATTATGCTGGAAATTATAACCGGGTTAAGACCGAAGGCAATTGTGCTAGTGGCTACATCCGGGCTAAGACCAAGGCATTCGTATGAAGTCATTCTATCCGGGCTAAGACCAAGGCATTTGTGCAAATCGTGATATCCGGGTTAAGTCCGTAGGCCTTGGTGCGGGTTACCATAACCGGCTATGTCCGAAGGCGATTGATCGAGTAGCGACATCCGGTTAAACTCGAAGGTATGTGATTTGAAAATTATAAGCTTGCTGGAAAATTTCAGCTAATGCACTTGTGAAATTTCCCAATGACAAGGTAAGTGCGGTGTGTGGTTTTGCGCTAGGAGTAAGAGCGTGTGAATATCCGCTCCTATGATGGAACGAGTTATCGGCCTTAATGAAGCCGTTATTTGTGTATGAACATAAGAGTTGGGATGGTGAAGTAAGTATGATTATGTGAATGTGCATTAATGAAATGATGCATTTAACTATGTGAATGTATTGCTGTAATTAGAGTTGATTATATTCCTTGAGACTTACTAAGCATAAAAATGCTTACTCCGCTGCTTTGGCTCTCAGTTTTTTTTAGATTTCGCTCGAACCAATCGGATTTCGGATCGTTGAAGTCGAAGTCATCCACACTATCAAGCCCCCATTTTGGTATAAATTCTTGGTTGAACTTGAAATGGCATGTATAGGACTACCCCTTGTTGGTTTAAATATGTTATGATGTATATGTGTACGGCCATGCGAAAATGGCTCGTAATAGTGAAGTATCAACTTAAACTATTTGCGGTTTGTATATATATATATGGTGTCATGATGTGACTATGAATTGGAAATGGGAATGTTGGTCACATGATCAGCCATTGGCATGGTTAAAATGATCATATGTGGACCTATGTAAGGCAAGACTAGTTGGTTCATGGAGACTACAAAATAGGTAAGACCTACCTTAAAACAGATGCTGCCAGCTGCAGTAACGTGAATGTGAAAAATCACCAAAATTTGTAGGAATGGTATTAAATAGTGAATCAGCTATGTAAATGAACATTGATGAGTCTATTTTCATATGGAAGAAACGAAATGGTCATAGGAGTTACATGTTAAGAGATATTAAAGCTATTGTAAGACAGGGCCAGAATGGTTTCTGGGTTCCCTGTCGCAACTTTAAAAATTTACTATAAATTATTCAGAAAGAATTAGGAGACATACCTTATATTTACAGATTCCATTTTGAGTCTAGTTTCATTAGAAACAAACGGCACCAGCATTAAAGCTCTGTACAGAGAGATATTCAAGTTATACCGCGCGAAGGTCAGAGCAGTCGATCCCTGTAACATGGGTGACTTTAACTAATAAACTGTACCAATTGGCCCGACGAAAAATTCTAGAAATAAATCCATGGATGGATATATGAGTCTAAATTCATGGAAAATTTACGAAACCAGTTTCCGAGTTTTGAAACTCGAGATATGATTTTTAAGGAAACAGTGACGCAGTTTTTCCAGCCTGACTGGAAATGTCCAATGGATGGGCAAAACAAGTGAACTTGGCTTGCTAACCCTCGTGTCCGATAACCGGCGATGGTCTCGGGTTCGGGTGTTACAATTTTATTGGTATCGAGCCACGGTTTAGTCGATTCTAGGACTACCGTGAGGTGTTTGGGGTCTAGCTATACATGCCATTAAATGATGAATCGATAGTGTGGTGATTTCGACAATTTGACTTTGAGTTTGTTTATAGCAATGGATCCGATCCCAACCGAGCAATAGCTGATGATGTGGAGAGTGTGGCGCTGCTCCCCGCACAAGGGACAGCGCCGCGGACTCTCAACCTATGGCCAGCAATCCGAATGATGAGGCTAGGCAAGCCTTTTATAGTGTGATGAGCGAATGGTTTAATCAATACATTCGAACTAACACTACTGTCCCACAACCTCCATTCCCGACAAACGCAACCCCGCACCTACAATACCTCCCAGAATCTGACCAAATAAGGTCAAGTAAGCCCCAATCGATAGGATTCGAAAACATGGGGCCACTGAATTTAAAGCTACGGATGATGATGATGCCGAACGAGCTGAATTTTGGTTGGACAACACTATCCGGTGCTCGATGAGCTATCTTGTACACCGATGAGTGCTTAAAGTGTACCATCTCCTTGCTACGTGATTCCACCTACTATTGGTGGAGTACTCGACTTCGTGGTACCTAGAGAGTAAGTGACTTGGGAATTCTTTCAAACCAAGTTCGAAAAAAAAAAAGTATATCATCGAGATTCATCGACCAAAAGCGAAGGGAATTTGTTGATCTTAAGCAAGGTTCTATGTCGGTTCACGACTATGAACGAAAATTTGTGAGGCTTAGCCGATACACGCGAGAATGCATTTCGTCCGAAGCTATTATGTGTAAACGCGCCGAGGATGGGCTGAATGATGATATAAGGATGTTCGTTGGCATTCTCGAAATACGAGATCGTAGTACTTGTTGAGCGAGCTTGTAAAGTCGAAGAGCTTAGAAAGGAGAAACAAAAAGGCGATGTGGGAACCGGAGAATTCGAAGAGGTCCTCGGAAAGTCTCTTCAACAGCAACCAAGAGATTTTGAGATGATGTGAACCGGTCTAGAGGCGCTTTGGGCTTTTCTAGACGAGGACTCGATCGACCCCTGACCACCACGAGTCACTTGATCGCCGATGGTGGAAATGATCGTCGAGAGAGGCGGAGTGTCAACATTGTGGCAAATGGCATTCGTGGAGCTGTTGGTTTCGTGATCGCTCCTGCTATAAGTGTGGATCGGCCGACCACTTTAGGAAGGATTGCCCGAGGATGCTTGAATAGAATGTGAGTTAGAGTGGAAACTGGGTGCTACCCTTCGCCGAGGTAGGCCACCTAGAAATATGGGCAATGTCGATGGCGGTCGGAGAGGATCTAGAGATGCTACCATCGATCCGAGGCTTGTGCTCCTGCGAGGACTTATGCCATACGCCAGACGCCGAGGATCTGCCTCTCCAAATGTCATTACCGGTGCTTTCACTCTTTTCAATACTAATGTGATTGCTTTGATTGACCCCGGTTTTACTCAATCTTATATATGTGAAACCTTAGCATCCGAGAAGACTTTGCCTATTGAGTCTCTCGAGTTTGTAATTCGGTGTCAAACCCTTGGGTCATTACGTGCTTGTCAACAAAGTGTGCAAGAAAAGTCCCCTAGTGTTCCGAGGTTCTTGTTTTCCGCGGACTTGATGCTTTTGCCGTTCGATGAGTTCGATGTTATTCTTGGTTTGGATTGGTTGACCATGCACGATGCGGTTGTAAATTGCAAGAGCAAGACTATCGATTTGAGGTCGCGAATAATGAAATAATTCGGGTTGAGTCCACGGACTTAAAGGGTTGCCGACTATAATATCGCGATGTTGGCCCGAAATATGTAAGAAAAGGTGCGGCGTACCTTGCGTCGTGCTCAATGACAAGGAATCGAAAAGAAACCCGAATCTGTGCCGTGGTTTGTGAATACCGGATGTTTTCCAGAAGAATTGCCGGGTTTACCACTGTTCGGAAATAGAATTTGGCATCGAATTGGTACTGGTACCACTCCAATTTCGATAGCTCCGTATCGTATGGCACCAACGAAATTAAAGGAGTTGAAAGCTCGGTTGCAAGAATTGGTGGATAGAGGTTTTGCTCGCCCGAGTTTTTCGCCTTGGGTGCGCGGTGTTGTTCGTGAAGAAGAAGGATGGAACCATGCGATTGTGCATCGACTATCGTCGACTTAATAAGCGACGATAAAGAACAAACATCCGTTGCCACGTATTGACGACTTGTTCGATCAAGCGAAGGGAGCCTCGGTGTTCTCGAAAATAGATTTGAGATCGGGCTACTATCAATTGCGAATCCGAGATTCGGACGTGCCCAAGACCGCCTTGAGCGAGATATGGTCACTATGAGTTCCTAGTGATGCCGTTTGGGCTCACTAATGCCCTAACGTATTTATGGATTTAATGAATCAGATCTTTAGACCATATTTGGATCGATTAGTAGTCGTGTTCATTGATGACATCTTGGTCTATTCAAGAAATGAGACCGAACATCTTGAACACTGCGGTTAGTCTTTGCAAATTTTACGGGACAAGCAATTATATGCTAAGTTCAACAAGTGTGAGTTACGGTTAGAGAGGTTAGCTTCTTGGGTCATGTGGTATCTGCAGACGGGTATTCGAGTCGACCGAATAAAATTTCAGCCATACTTAATTGGAAGCCTCAGAAATATTCTTGAGGTTTGAGCTTTTTGGGGCTTCTTAGGTTATTACCGACGATTTGTAAAAGGCTTCTCAACGATAGCCACGCCGATGACGAAGCTACTCCAAAAGGACGTTAAGTTCGAATGGACGGAGAAATGCCAAAAAAGTTTCGATCAACTGAAAACTTATTTGACTGAAGCCCCAATTCTAGTGCAACCCGAGTCCGGCAAGGAGTTTGTCATCTATAGCGACGCCTCTCTACTTGGGTTAGGTTGCGTATTAATGCAAGAAGGTCGAGTTGTGGCCTATGCGTCGAGGCAATTAAAGCCACATGAGAAAAATTATCCGACTCATGATCTCGAGTTGGCCGCCATCGTATTCGCCTTAAAGATTTGGCGACATTACTTATTTGGTGAAAGGTGCCATGTATACTCGGATCACAAAAGTCTCAAATATTTGATGACCCAAAGAGACTTAAATCTGCGACAAAGACGTTGGCTCGAGTTGTTAAAGGATTATGAGTGATCATTGACTATCACCGGGAAAGGCGAATGTGGTTGCGGATGCCTTGAGTCGTAAATCGTTATTCACTTTACGAGCGATGAATGTGCACTTATCCGTCCGATCCGAAGCGGTGTGTTAGTGGCTGAATTGAAAGCCAAACCATTATTGACACACCAAATTCGAGAAGCTCGGAAAGTCGACGACGAGTTGGTTGCAAAGCGGCTGCGTGTGTTCGAACAAGGACTCGGAGTTTCAAATCGACGATGACGATTGTTTGAGGTTCAAAAGTCGTCTGTGTGTCCCAAAGAATTCGGAACTCATTTTGATAATTTTGAATGAAGCCCATTGTAGCCGAATGGCAATCCACCCGGGGAGTACGAAGATGTACAATGATTTGAAACGTCGGTTTTGGTGGCATGGTATGAAGCGAGACATCTCCGACTTTGTTTCGAGATGTTTAATATGTCAACAAGTGAAAGCGAAACATCAGGTGCCTTTAGGATTACTTCAGCCAATCACGATACCCGAGTGGAAATGGGATCGAGTCACAATAGACTTTGTATCCGGACTGCCATTGTCAGCAAGTAAGAAGGATGCGGTTTGGGTCGTGGTAGATCGATCGACTAAGTCGGCCCACTTTGTCCCCGTGACGCATGATTTTTCAATTGACAAATTAGCTGAATTGTACGTTTCTCGATTAATGAGATTACACGGGTGCCTATTTCCATCGTGTCGGATAGAGATCCGAGATTTACCTCGCGATTTTGGAAAAAGTTGCAAGAAGCTTTGGGTACCAAGTTGCATTTCAGCCCGCCTTTCACCCCAAACCGATGGTCAATCCGAGCGGATAATTGAGATACTTGAGGATATGTTAAGATGTTGCGTCCTCGAGTTTAGTGGTTTATGGGAAGCGGTATTTGCCGTTGATTGAATTCGCTTACAACAACAAACTTTCAATCAAGTATTAAGATGGCACCCTACGAGGCCTTGTACGGTCGTAAATGCCGTACACCATTGTTTTGGACCGAGCTCGGTGAAAGCAAGATTTTCGGGTGGATTTGATTAGGGATGCTGAGCAGAAAGTGAAAGTAATCCGTGAAAGTCGAAGATAGCCTCCGATCGTCAAGTCGTGCAGCGGATCTAAAGCGTAAGGATATCGAGTATCGTGGGTGATAAAGTGTTTCTCAAGGTATCGCCTTGGAAAAGGATACTCGAGTTGGTACCGTAAGGGCAAGTTGAGCCCGAGGTTCATTGGGCCATATGAGATATCGAGCGAAGTCGGTCCGGTGGCATATCGCTTGATTTTGCCCCCGAACTCAAAAAGGTTCACGATGTCTTTCATGTTTCGATGCTTGACGCTATAGATCCGATCCATCGCACGTGATTAGTCCATCGAAATTGAAATTCAAGCTAATATGAGTTATGAGGAAGAACCGATTCGTATCCTATCACGAAGTGAAAGAGTTGCGAAACAAGCGGGTTCCGCTAAAGAAAGTGTTATGGCTCAAGCACGGGATAGAAGAAGCTACTTGGGAGACCGAGAACTCTATGAAAGAGCGATATCCAAACCTATTTAGGTAAGATTTTCGGGGACGAAAATTTCTTAAGAGGGGAGAGTTGTGACACCCAAAATAGACCCTAGCCGGAATGTGGTTTGGGACCACAAAACCGAGGCATAAAATAATTAAAATTTATTTTGATGCCTATAATATGTGTGTGCTCATGTATGACATTTTATGATGATTGATTTAGTGTTATAAGGGTGAATTCCACAAGAAAGGACTTAGTAATGAACTTTGAAAGTATGATAGGAAATGTGTGATGACTAATTAAAGCATGCATGCAAAATAATGGACTTGCATGTCAAATTCCCCCTTTTATAGGTGGTGGCCGGCCATGACAAGGAGGATGGGCTAAACATGTCATGAAACATGTTTTGTTGGTGCATTAGGGTGAAATAATAAACAAAGGTGTATGGGTGATAAAAAATGAAAAAAAATGTGTGTGAGTGTGGTAATCCCCCATTGCCGTGAGTTGTAGAGAAGGAAAGAAAAAATTTTGTTCATCCTTTCTTTGAGCCAAAACTAAGGAAGAAGGAGGATTTTGCTTCATGCTTGGTTTGGAAGAGATCTAGAAGGAGATTTGGCTAAGTTTGCATCAAGATTAAGGTATGTATGAGGTTGTGTTAGGAGTTTCATGCATGTTTTGGTTGCTAACTTGATGTGCATGTTAGCCATGGCTCAAATCTTTGTTAAGCCATGGAAATGGTATTTGGCCAAAGTTGTTATAGTGATAAAGCCATTGCATGCTAAGTGTGAAGCTTGATGATGATGCATGCAAAGATGGATTGCCTACTCTTGAGTAAGACTTTGAGTTTCTCTTTGTTTTATCATGATTGAAGTTGAAAAGGAGCATGATTGTCATATTCGCCATGATGCATTCTTGAGCATGATTCATGCTTCTTGCATGTTAGTTAAAATTTGTGTTTTGGATGGCTATGGACACCTTGAAATTGCCATGCTCACATATGTATATATATGTTTGCACATGATGTTTTGGTTATGAAGGAAGTGATGAATAAGTTTGTTTAAAGAAGAAGATGTTGAAGAATAATTGTGAAATTGTAAGCACATCTGCCTAGCACACATATGAGTGCTTGATGCTATATTGTAAGTTTTGAGCTACAATATGCAAAGCATTAACTAGTAAAATGCATGCTGTTTTTGTGTGGTATTAAGTGCATAATTGGCCTCAACATGGACAAGTATATTCGGCCTTGGGTAGCCTATTGAAGGCCTTAGCTTTTCCTTGATGCTCGAATAAATTGTATTGAATTGCTTGATGTAGTATAAAATGTGCATGACCATTGTGTATTCAAGCTAAAGGGTGGCCATATGACCATTTAAATTCCTTGTCATATTCGCCATAAGCTAGCACAATGAGGTTTTGATAAATTGAATTTGTTTGAATTAGCTCAAGAGCTAAGAGGGCCACAATTGGACAAGGGGAAGGAAAAAGTAATCGAATAGCCGTAAAAGCCGTTCGACAACATCCGAGGTAAGTCCTCAAGAAGTGACCTTACTTGAATTATGTGGAATGAAATATGGATGTATTGATTATTGATTTATGTGTGTATGAGTATTCGAATGATACCCGGGCTAAGTCCGAAGGCGATTATGTTAGTGATTATAATTGTGTTTGAGCCTTAGTAACGAAAATAAATATGTATGTCCAATGATTATTGATGTATGTGTGCATGAGAAATTGAATGATATCCGGGCTAAGCCCCGAAGACAATTATGCTGGAAATTATAACCGGGTTAAGACCGAAGGCAATTGTGCTAGTGGCTACATCGGGCTAAGACCAAGGCATTCGTGCGAGTCATTCTATCCGGCTAAGACCAAGGCATTTGTGCAAATCGTGATATCCGGGTTAAGTCCGTGAGGCCTTGGTGCGGGTTACCATAACGGGCTATGTCCCAAGGCGATTGATCGAGTAGCGACATCCGGTTAAACTCAAGGTATGTGATTTGAAAATTATAAGCTTGCTGGAAAATTTCAGCTAATGCACTTGTGAAATTTCCCAATGACAAGGTAAGTGCGGTGTGTGGTTTGCGCTAGGAGTAAGGCGTGTGAATATCCGCTCCTATGATGGAACGAGTTATCGGCCTTAATGAAGCCGTTATTTGTGTATGAACATAAGAGTTGGGATGGTGAAGTAAGTATGATTATGTGAATGTGCATTAATGAAATGATGCATTTAACTATGTGAATGTATTGCTGTAATTAGAGTTGATTATATTCCTTGAGACTTACTAAGCATAAAATGCTTACTCCATTGCTTTGGCTCTCGGTTTTTTAGATTTCGTCAAGCAATCGGATTTGGGATCGTTGAAGTCGAAGTCATCCACACTATCAAGCCCCCATTTTGGTATAAATTCTTGGTTGAACTTGAAATGGCATGTATAGGACTACCCTTGTTGGTTTAAATATGTTATGATGTATATGTGTACGGCCATGCGAAAATGGCTCGTAATAGTGAAGTATCAACTTAAACTATTTGCGGTTTGTATATATATATATGGTGTCATGATGTGACTATGAATTGGAAATGGGAATGTTGGTCACATGATCAGCCATTGGCATGGTTAAAATGATCATATGTGGACCTATGTAAGGCAAGACTAGTTGGTTCATGGAGACTACAAAATAGGTAAGACCTACCTTAAAACAGATGCTGCCAGCTGCAGTAACGTGAATGTGAAAAATCACCAAAATTTGTAGGAATGGTATTAAATAGTGAATCAGCTATGTAAATGAACATTGATGAGTCTATTTTCATATGGAAGAAACGAAATGGTCATAGGAGTTACATGTTAAGAGATATTAAAGCTATTGTAAGACAGGGCCAGAATGGTTTCTGGGTTCCCTGTCGCAACTTTAAAAATTTACTATAAATTATTCAGAAAGAATTAGGAGACATACCTTATATTTACAGATTCCATTTTGAGTCTAGTTTCATTAGAAACAAACGGCACCAGCATTAAAGCTCTGTACAGAGAGATATTCAAGTTATACCGCGCGAAGGTCAGAGCAGTCGATCCCTGTAACATGGGTGACTTTAACTAATAAACTGTACCAATTGGCCCGACCAAAAATTCTAGAAATAAATCCATGGATGGATATATGAGTCTAAATTCAGGGAAAATTTACGAAACCAGTTTCCGAGTTTTGAAACTCGAGATATGATTTTTAAGGCAACAGTGACGCAGTTTTTCCAGCCTGACTGGAAATGTCCAATGGATGGGCAAAACAAGTGAACTTGGCTTGCTAACCCCTCGTGTCCGACACCGGCGATGGTCTCGGGTTCGGGGTGTTACATAAAATTTCATTCGGCCCCTAAAAATTTGTTCTGGCTTCGCCCCTGAATAAAAGAGAAGTGTTAAAAGAAAATTATAAAGTTTGGACTTGATTTGCTTAAATCCTCACTCTTAGCTCCACTTGCCAACTAATTTCTCAATTGGCATAATAATACATTTTGCCCTTAACGATTGCTTATCTTTACAATGTTGCCCATATTGTTTTTTTTTTTAATTTTTAACTACCACATCTACCCTTCTTTCACATTATCTTACATATCATCCGCCATGTGGATAAATTTGTTCCTATCAACACCAAGTTGACAAACAATCAAAGGTTTTAATGGAAATGTGCAATGAAGGGCTTAATTAATTGTAATTGATAATTAAAGTTATCATTTGGGTATAATCCTTTTTAGAGATTTAATTGGTCCTTTAATTATTTTTCAAGGGCTTAAACATTTATTTACTTATTTATCATCATCATCATCATCATCATCATGGGATGAAGTTCAACAAAAATTGAGCTTTAATTAGTAAAATGCCATAAGTCATTAACTATTCATAAACTCTATACTTTTATTTTTAAAATTTTAGTCCATTAAATACCATTGCATACTGCAAAATGATCACCTTCAGTCTATTAGAAACTTGAGATTATGGATACAATGCAAGGAGATGTAGCACATTTTCCTGCTAAAGATCGTAACACCAAAAAGGTGCAATTCAAAGATAAAGGTGGTGACGGAGAGTCTGAATCTGACATGGTAGTGGATCGGGTTCCAGCTGTTCCTGCGTCTTGGAGGGACAAGGTCCTAGGGAAAGGCACCGTTGATTGGGAAAAGGAGTCAGACTTGGTTGTATTGGAAGAAAATGAGGATCTGGAATTCTTAGAGGGTGATGTTTTGACGTCAACCATCGATGGAATTTCGTCAGTTAATTTCTCTGATCGTATCCAACAGATGTTGGTTAAGGATATGGAACTCACGGTGGTGGTTAAATTGCTAGGATGGAATATAGGTTATGCGGCTCTATACAATCAAGTTATCAGTTTGTGGAAGCCATCCAGACAGTTTCGGCTCATGGACATTGAAAATGGGTACTTTTTGGTGAAATTCCAGCGTGTGGAAGATTTTGACAAAGTACTCTCTCGGGTCCATGGATTGTATATGGTCAGTACTTGACCGTTCAGCCATAGTGGTGTTGGCCTGGATCAGATTGTCTGGCCTTCCTGGACATCTGTACAAGAGAAAGATCATTCTAGAAATAGGGGGATTGATTGGGAGAGTGGAAAAAGTAGATTTTAATACTGTTAGTAGATATAGGGGATGATTTTCCCGTTTAGCATTATATGTTAATGTTGAATCCATTTTTTTTCATTTTTTTTATTTAAAAATGATGGATCGACTTTTTAGAAAGCGAAAATGGAGTCGCCACCAATCTTTTCTTGTTTAGGTGTGATCAGATCACTTAGAAAATTGAGTTGTTTTAATAAAACATTTTGGTTTACTAAAACAATGATTTTGGTCTACGAAAATATGAGAAAATAGGCTCGGGAGTCGGTTACGTATGAGGAAGGATTAGCACACTCATTACGACCAAAATTGGTACCAAATCGATTAAATACTGTCCTTTTGTCTAAAATTAAAAATGTTTTTGAAATGTGGTTCTTGTTAATAACATTTGAATAACCCGAGTCCTTTGCCAAAAATCTTCTTGTTTCGACGTTCAAAAATTTATAATTCGAAAATAACAAAATGATGCCCAACTATTTGGTCCAACGAAAAATCGATACCCAGCTCAGTAGGGCACGATTCCTCGAATTTCCAAATATTGACCATTGCCTCACCTTGGAAGATATGAGTGAAATTCCGAAAAGACATTCGATTATTTTGAACAAACGGGAGATTGCAACCCAACATGATAGGGCACTATTCCCCGAATTGCCAAACATCGAACATTTCTTTCATTTTAAAGAGTTTTTAGAAAACGTGAGTGAAATTCCAAAGGGATCTCCGATTGTTTTGAACAAATGAAAAAGCGCAACCCAGCACGATAGGACACAACATTTCATGTGACAGCCCAAAATTGACCCTAGTCAAAAAGTGGTTTCGGGACCGCTAAACCGAGTCACCGAAATGTTTGAACGTAATATTTATTGTCTAGAATATGTAATTATGAATGTGTGAAAATTTCAAGCTTCGATTTAGTCGATTGCATGTGAATTCAGTTAGTAGGACTTGTGTGACACTTTTGAAAAGTGATAGGCTAATCTATAAGGACCTAATAGTGCATGTAGTCAAAAGGGAGGACTTGCATGTCAAATTCCCCCCCCCAAGTGCTAGTGGCCGGCCATGACAAGGAATTATGGGCAAAACATGTCTTAGACATGTTATGTTGGTACATCATGGGAGAAAAAAAAATAAACAAATAAGTATGGGTAATAAAGAATGAAAAAAAAAAAGAGAATGTGTGAGTGAACCCCCCTTTTGCCGTGAGTTGAAGGAAAGCAAAGAAAAAAAAATTGTTCATCCTTTTTCATTCTTTTTTTGGCCGAAAATACTAAGGAAGAAGGAAGGAATTTTGCTTCATGCTTGGTTTGGAAGAGGATTAGGAGGAGGTTTGGCCATACTAGTGCCTAGATTAAGGTATGTTTGATGTTGTGCCATGAGATTCATGCATGTTTTTGGTTGCTAACTTGATGTTCTTATTAGCCCATGGTTCAAATCTTTGCTATGTCAAGGGAATGATATTCGGCCAAGGCCGATGTTGTGTTAGTGCCATTGCATGCTAAATATAAAGCTTGATAATGATACATGTGATGGGGGATTGAGGACTCTTGGATTTTCTTTTAGCATTTTTGAGTGAGACACTAAGTTCTTTGTTTAACCTCAAACAAAGAACTTAGTGTCTCACTCAAAAATGCTAAAAGAAAATCCAAGAGTCCTCAATCCCCCACCAAATTGAAACGGTATGGTGTTGTGGTGTATTCGGCCATGGTAGATCTATGAGTATGATTTATGCATATTGCATGGTAGGTAAGATTTGAGCTTTGGATATGTGTTTATATTTGGATATAAGCAACTTGAGATTCGGCCCTTGCACCTATATGTACATATGTTTGCATTTGATGTATTGGTATGACATATATACCATCTCAAGGTATATATTTGCATATGATGATGTTTGGTTATGAAATAAATGGTTGATGCATATTGAGTTACAATATGGAATGCGTTAGTTAGTAAAATGTATGCTGTTTTTTTGTGTGGTATTAGTGTATAATCGGCCTCAACATGGACATGCATATTCGCCACATGAGGGGAATTGGTGTGCATGCATTCGGTTAGAGGCAAGCATATTGATGCCTATTCTTGGCTTAGAAAATTCGCTAAGAGGAATATTAACTAATGTGTTGAGTTCGATTCATGATTTCGTACATATGCGACTTTGATGCCTAATGAGTATATATATTGGCTAAGTACCTTGAATTCCTCTTCGATGCTCAAATGATTAAATCAATTTATTTGTCAAATTAAGCTCAAGAGCAAAGGGAGCTAAATCCGATAAAGGGAAGGAAAAAGTAGTCGAGTAGTCGTTTAAATTGCTCGACAACATCCAAAGTAAGTCTTGAGTAATGACCCTACTTGAATTATATTGAAATCATGCTCCTTGTGTGTGGCTATTGAGCCGAAATTGTAAAGGTTTGATAAATATTTTGTGTTTGAGCCTTAGTAACGAAAATGAAATATGGATGTGTCGTGATTATTGATATATGTGTACATGAGCATTTGAATGATACCCGGCTAAGTCCCGAAGGCATTTATGCTAGTGATTATATCCGGCTAAGACCCAAGGCATTCGTATGAAGTTGTTATATCCGGCTAAGACCAAGGCAATTGTGCAAGTTACCAAATTCGGGTTAAGACCAAGGCAATTGTGCTTGTGGTTATATCCGGTTAAATCAAGGTACGTGATTCGAAATGAGCAATCTTGCTGTAAAAATTTCAGTTTATACACTTGTGAAAATTCCAGCAATGAGGTATGTTCGTATGTGCTTGAATTAGTTGAGTCCTTACAAGTAAGTATTCGCTCGTTGATAAACGAGCTACCGCCTTTGGCTAAGTTGTTCTTTTGTGTATAAACATAAGGGTCGGTAATGTGAAGTAAGTATGATTATGAGAATGTGTATTAATAAAGTGATTCATTTAGTTATGTAAATGTAATACTTTAGTCAAAGCTGATTTCATTACTTGAGACTTACTAAGCATTAAAATGCTTACCCGTTGCTTTGGCTCTCTTTTATAGATTTTGCTCGTTAGCTATCGGATTCGGGATCATCAAGTCGAAGTCATCCACACTATCAAAGCCCCCATTTGGTACAATTTTGGTTGAACTTTGAAATGGCATGTATAGGACTACCCTTTTGTTGTAGGACATGTACCTTTCGGTTTGTGTAAACTTGGATAGCCATGCGAAAATGGCTTATATACGTTTTTAGCATAGTACTATAATCGTTTGTATGTTGATCATTATGAGGTATGGAATTGTTTTGAAACGATTAGCCATTGGAATGGTTAATCATGATCACACTTTGTGCTATGTATGCAAAAAGGGCCAATTGAATCATGGAAATCATGAAATAGGTAAAGCCTACCTTAAAGGCAGATGCTGACAGCAGCAGTGATGTGGATGTGAAAAATCACTAAAAATAGTAGGAATGGTATTAAATAGTGAATAAATTATGTAAATGAACCTTGATGAATCTACTTTCATATGGAAGAAACGAAACTGTCATATGAGTTATATGTTAAGAGATATTAAAGTTCTCGTGAAACAGGGCCAGAACGGTTTCTGGATCCCCTGTTCCGACTTTGGAAATTCATTGTAAATTAACCAGAGATAATTAGGAGTCATGCCATATATGTATAGATTCCTCTCTGAGTCTAGTTTCTATGGGAACAAACGGAATCAGTATTGAAGACTTGTACAGGGAGATATCCAATTCATAATACGTGAAGATCAGTGTAGTCGAACCCTGGATTAGGGGAGACTTTAACTAATAAACTGTACTAATTGGCCCAACCAAAAATTCTAGAAAAAAATATGTTGATGGACTTATGAGTCTAGTTTCAGGGAAAATTTACGAAACTGATTTTCGAGCTTTAAAACTCAAGATATGATTTTTAAGGCGACAGTGATGCAGTAACCAGCTAGTCTGGAAATTTTTTTTTATGGACTATGAAACAATTAAGTTAAGTCTGTGTGCACCTTGTGTTCGACTCCAGTAACGGACTCGGGTACGGGGTGTTACATTTCAAATCCTCGATACAAGATCATTTTATAATTTCCAAAACTCATGCTTTTGAAATTTCAAAAGGATATTTAGTTATTTAGGTTAAACAAGAAAAATTGAAACCTAGTAAGTTAGGGTACTATTTTCTTGAATTTCCTAAATTCAAATATTGCCTTATTTTTAATTTGAAAAAATATGGATTTAAATCTCGAGAGAATATTTATTTGGTCAAACAGAAAATCGAAACCCAACACGTTAGGGCACAATTTCTCGAATTACCAAACACGAAATATTACCTCGCTTTGAAATTTATTTTTATTTTTTTAAAGGGAGTGATTATGGAAACAAACTTGCAACGTATTTATTCGATTCATTTGAAGCAAAGAAAATGAAATGAATAATTTCAGGCAAATAGGTTGATTTCAAGCAAATAGGTTGGCAATCTCAATCATAATATAATACATGGGGATGCAAAACAAAGTAACAAATATGGAAAACATATATCAATAATATATTATACAATTTTTGAAAAGTACAAACACGAAAATTGAAACATGCCGAATGATAATAATCTTACCACATACACTATTTAACGTTTCTAACTAATGGTCAAATAAAAATCTATTTTAAGAAAAATATTTTAAAAGGTAATAAAAATGTTAAAACAAATAAACTTGGAATGAACAATTTAAAAGTAGCTAATTATATATATATATATATATATACATAAACAGATAATACATGCAAAAAATTTACAATAGATCGTAAAATAAATAAAAATAAAATAAATAATACATAAAGTATATAAAGTTTAACATATAAATGAGCTTCAAAATAAGTATTATAAGAGGAAATTTAATGTTAGTGTTATGCAAAATAATTTAAAACCAAGATTCAAAAATGTATATATGTATATAATATATATTAGGTGTATAGCAATAGTAATGTGTACCTATATAAAATTTTAAAACGAATAATGTACATATTAGCAAGTTGTAACATAGATGAATTATATAAATGCAACCATGTAAGAATATACAAAAGAATATAAGAATGACATACTATATAATATAAATCAATAATTATACAAAATAATTTGAAACAAGACTTACTTACCAACAATTAACAAGATACATAAAGCATAAAACTTACTATAAACATTGTATATAAAAAATAGTAATATAGGCAAGTGTTTGAAATAAACAAAGTATAATTTAAAATTGGGGAATAAATGGTATACATAAATAGATTTAAAGGAAAAATATAAACATGTTTGCAAGGGAATTCAAATAAGTAATTCAATTAAATTATGTATATATATATATATAAAATAAAGAAAATCCACCTCATATATGTTTGGCCCAACTGTGAGCAATAATGCGCAATAAGCAATTATATGAGGGCTTGATATCCATTACTAGGAAATCCACCTCATATATGTTTGGCCCAATTTGAAGAGGTACCTCGATTCTGCCCATCACCTTTCTCTCCGTGCCGTCAAATGCCTTCACTATGTTCTGGCACTCCTTCATGTGAGAGCTGTCTACAGGTAATCTGTTTAATGTGGTCAATGGCAGGACGTTCAAAGCTGATCCGTTGTCAATCAGTACGCCTGGCAGCGTATACCCTTTACAGCGCGTGGTAATGTGCAATGCTTTAGTCGACCCCATGCCACCGGGTGGTATCTCATCGTCATTAAAGAAGATATAGTTGTCGACACTTATGTTACTAACCAATCGGTCTAGTTTGTTAACAAAGATATCATTGGAAACATACGTTTCATTCAAGACCTTCATTAGCGCGCTGCGATGAACTTCCGAGCTTAGAAGTAAGGCCAGCACTGAGATACGAGCTGGTTGTTTACGTAGCTGTTCCACCATGCTGTATTCACTATGCTTTAGGAATTTTAAAAACTCCTTAGCCTCTTCTTTGTTAACTAGCTCATTGACAGGAAGTTCAGATTTGGTCACTTTTTCCTTCACCCCTTCGACCACTAGGGCTTTTCCTTTTACGGGCTGTGCCTTCTCACTCGCTGTATCGTAACGTCTCCCGCTACGTGTATAGGAGCCCCTATCTTGGTCCTCTTTTAAAGTTCCGACCAGGCTTTCCTTCCCCGAAATTGTCACATTACAATCATAATTCCATGGGACCCTTTTGCTATCTTTGTAAGGGAATACTGCAGGTCTCTAGATTTTGACCCTTGGTGGTAGTTGAACTCTAGCTTCATTATTTTTGGGTCTCGATATGATAACCACGAGGTAGTTAACTGTTTGATTTTGTACCATTGACTCTCCCTCCGACGCACATATGTCTCCCTCTACGGGGTTTTTAGTCTCTTCATAGAATTCCATTTCTTTATTGTTCATCATGTTCTGCACTAGGGCCCTGAACTCCACACACTCTTGGATTTCATGCCCCCCTCATTGTGGAACTCGTAGTAGTTCCTCTCTTCTTTGGATTCTCTTCCCAAATCCAACGCGATCAAACCTCTCATGACCATCTCTCTCCACACTTGTCTCAACGGAGTCCTGACTTTCGCAACCTCACACTTAATCTTCTTGTTTTTGCCTTCGCTTATCCCGTTCACTCCTTGGTCAGTGTGATTGGGGAGTGGGTTTCCTGCTACATTGGGCATGGCTGTGTCATCAAATTTCACGATTCCCACCTTAATGAGTCTTTCGACCACTTTCTTGAATGCAGTGCAATTTTCGATTGAATGCCCGATAATTCCCGCGTGGTATTCACATTGGGCGTTTATGTCATACCATTTGGGATATGGAGGCTGCAGTGGCTCCAGGTAGAAAGGGGATACCACATGAGCGTTGAACAGGTTCTGGTACAACTCCCTATATGTCATAGGTATAGGGGTGAATTGTGGCCTTTCTGTGTTCTTCCTTGCATTGGATTCAGGGCTTTGTTGATTGGTGATCACCATTTTGGGTTGATTTACGGTAAATGATTTGGATTGCCCCTTGTTGAATGTGCTCCTGTTGTTCACTTCATTATCCCTTTTCCTCGGGACCGACTTCTTAGCACTCTCTCCCAATTCTATCTTGCCGCTCCTATCATCACTATGTTAGAGAAGCTCTTGGTGGTGCTTCCCAACATATGAGTGATAAAAGGGGCTTTCAAGGTGTTAATAAAGAGCATTGTTGTCTCTTTTTCTAGAAGTGGCGGCTGAACTTGTATGGCCACCTCTCTCCACCTTTGTGCATACTATCTGAAACTTTCATTTGACTTTTTTTCCATATTCTGGAGAGTGATCCTGTCGGGGGTCATGTCCGTCACATGATTGTATTGCTTCATAAAGGTCTGAGCCAGGTCCTTCTATGAGTTAATCTTGGCTCGACTCAGTTGGTTGTACCACTTAGACGCCGCTCCAACCAAACTATCTTGAAAGCAGTGGATTAGTAGCTGGTCATTGTTAACATATCCCGTCATTCGCCTTCAAAACATGGTGATGTGGGCTTCAGGGCAGCTTGTTCCATTGTATTTCTCGAATTCAGGCATTTTGAATTTAGGGGGGAGGACTAAATCTGGGACCAGGCTCAGATCCTTGGCATCAATCCCTTGATGATGATCCGCGCTCTCCATGGCTTTGAATTTCTCTTCAAGCCATCTACACCGTTCTTCTAATTGTTTTTGCGAATCCATCCTTGCTTTTTCCTCTTCAGCCACTTCATCCAAGTCGGGAACAGGTGGATAGTTCGGGTTGTTGACAAAGTTAGAGCCTGAGCCGGTTTGAAAGTTCATCGAAATTAAAGCTCCGGCCTGAACTTGCTGGGGCATGATTGTGACCGATGGTTTTTGTAGGTTAATCTCGGGCTTCATCGGTATATACATTGGAGTAAAGCCAGGGGGTATTGGAGATCTTCATTGATTTCCTCAACTTGGTCCATGGAGCCCTTTCCCTTATCTATTCCTCTCAACAGTAATTTGGATAACTGGGACATCATCTCTCTCTGAGACTCCATCATTTGCTCCTTCATCTCTCGTTGAATTTTGGCTAGCTACTCTTCCATCTGAGACTGCATTTGTTCTTTCATGTCCTTTTGCATTTGCTCCAATTTCTCGAGTTTCTTATCCATTGATTTTTTTCTTGTACCATAGGGGTGCTTGGTTGGTTGGTTTTCGTTGATTTCCAGGTTACTGAAATAATTTTTAATTAATTAGAAAACTCTTATGGCCTTTAATGCATGATGATATGATGTAATGCAAATGTATGAATGCAAAGGAGGCATCAATTTTGATTCAATTGCCCTTAGAAAATTTCACTTTGAAAATAAAATCTTTTACATAAGGTCGATTTACAGATAACATCTCGCTCTAACACTCAAAGTCCTAATTTTCCTAAGCAACGAGGCCAGCTCTTGTCTGTGGTCTGATTCCAACTCATACTTCACGCTCAGTGTGTCCGTCTGAACTGCTAAAGTTTGCAAGTAGTCTGCTACTTCCTGAATCTAGGTTATGGCTTCCCCCATAAGGTAATCTCTGTTTCTGACTTGGTCTTGCGCATGGTGAAGCTGCTCTTTCCAACGATCCTCGTTTGCCTCGAAAAACTGGATCCGCATCTCGTAGTTCTGTAGTGACGCTTCTAACTCTTCTATCCTTCCTTTCATTTCTTCTATCTTGCTCAAGCTTGCCCTTAACTCTATTGCGGTGTTGCAGTTTCGATACTGATGCAGAGACTTCTCGAGTTCTGCCACTCTAGCACTTAATTCCCCTCGCTCATTTCGCCATCGGCTGACTTTTCTCCAAATCTTCGTTTCGTGATTGAGCTTCTCGAAATTTTCTTTCCCATCGATTGGTATTGGCTTTTTCTTCTCGAATTTTGTGGCACCATTGTTTGGAAGTTTTACCTAAACCTGCAGTCCTCATAGATAGGCGCAGCTTCTTGTAGTTTGTCTTCAAGCTGTTTAGGTCTTCTTCGGCCTTAGTTTTTCCTTTTCTCCATTTCTTAGCCTCTGACCTTTGAGCATCAGTGTCTAACCTTAGATGCATCTTTTTTTCTTCTAACTGTTCGATCTTCTTCCCGAGCTCCGAATTCTTCTTTTCGAAATCTTGCCTTATAATTTCCAATTCTGATGGGGCGACGTGTAATTGTTCCCTGATAGGTCGAGCATTCTCTAAGCTAGGCCTAGGAATATTATCATTAATCCTCTTTTTAAACCACTCGCTATACTCGGGCGTTACCATGGAACCGACAGCTAACCTCTTCATCCAACAAGTTTGCTTCCAAACATCCGATAGCTCCCGAACTCTCTTCTTATAATGAGCACCTTTAAATGAGAATTCACTCTGAGCAGGCTCCCCAAATTCCTAACAATGGCACCCAATCGAAGTTACCACATCGGTACATGATCTAGTCAGGAACCATCCAATAAGCTCTCCACTCGATATCCCCCTCCTTGAGGTTCTGAAGAATGTCCATCCACTTCTCCTCTGAGATATCCTCTCTCCTTTGTATAGCTACTTCTTCTTTTAATGGGAAATAACCCTCGGAGAAGACTCAATAGGAAACTTTGTCTACCTTCCAAAAGTGCCCGTGGAACCATGCCATCAATAATTGCGCACATCCAATGAATCGCCCCTTGCCTGTCTTCCGACATGAGCTCAAAGATCTGAACGTTTCTGCCAATATTACCGGTACCGGTGTGATTCCCTTTTCAAGGTGATCAAACAAGTCAAGGACTGCCTCGTCCACGTGTCTCAAAGCTTTAGGAAAGATCACTAATCCGTAGATGCTTAAGGCAAATATATCAACCCTCTTTCTTTCATCTGGATGTGTCAAGATCAAATCTCGCAAATTCTCCCAAGGGATACATTTGCTATCTCCTTTTTGCTGAATCCGAGTAGTGACCCAAGGCTCGCTCATCCCAGAAATGCTCATCAGTTTCTTCACGAAAGTCTAACTACTAAAATCCCGAGCATAAGTCTTCCGGACCTGAATTTTGGGACACCTGAGCAAAGTAGTGTATTCCTCCATGGTAGGTACCAAATTCGTTTCTCCAAAAGTGAAACACTTGTACGCAGAATTCCAAAACTGTACCAAGGCTCGGAACAAATTCTTATCCACTCTAATGTCTAGCAGGTAGGATACGTCACCATAATTTTGGTAAAACAATTGCTTGATTCCTTCATTCCAACTAGCCCAAATGTTTCTCAACTCTTGCAGCTCGTTCTGTACTACATTGACGCGAGTGAAATCTTGCAGCTCTTATACATACCCTTCTGCCAAGCTATCCCCTCTCTCCTATTGCAGCCTCTCTGACCATGCACGAACGGCCGCATTATCCTCGACTTTACTAAGAAATTCATTCTCTATGTCAAATTTTCTAACTTAGTAATTGAATAGGGCTTAACGCCTCCTTTAGTATGTAATGTTATGCAAAAAAGACAAAACAAAACAAAACACCAGTTAGTGTCAATAATAGCTATTATGACGCATATACGGGTAAGTACTAAGGCTCGGCGCGGTTTTACCCAAGGATGGTTCCTAAGGTTCACTATATGCGGCTTAGTTCTAGAGATAAGGTACCCGAACCAGTAGATTCCTCAATCTTCACCCATTATAGGCTCATATAGATCGAGTTCGGCTCGGGGGGATACATTTCCCTATGACCATGCAGAGATGAAAATCTCACGAAATCATAGGTACGGATATACCCCGGAAGCAATCCACTAGCCCATGTGGAGGTGAAAACCTCACGAAAGCATAGTTTTTTACTCCCAACTTAGAAGGTGTGACCACAGTGGTCATGCAATGCCATGCAATATTATTCTATGGGACTTGAACCGAAACGAATGAAGTAAAAGGATCGTCTATTAAAAACCAAATTTTAAAATTTTCAACAAAAGGATAGAAAATAATCTATTTTGCGGCTTGACTCTCTTATTGTCCCCAGCGGAGTCACCAAGCTGTCGAAACCATTTTTTTTCATTTTAAAAATGATGGATCGACTTTTTGGAAAGCGAAAATGGAGTCGCCACTAATCTTTTCTTGTTTAGGTGTGATCGGATCACCTAGAAATTTGAGTTGTTTTAATAAAACATTTTGGTTTACTAAAACAATGATTTTGGTCTATGAAAATATGAGAAAATAGGCTCGGGAGTCGGTTACGTATGAGGAAGGATTAGCACCCTCATTACGCCCAAAATTGGTACCAAATCGATTAAATACTGTCCTTTTGTCTAAAATTAAAAATGTTTTTGAAATGTGGTTCTTGTTAATAACATTTGAATAACCCGAGTCCTTTGCTAAAAATCTTCTTGTTTCGACGTTCGAAAATTTATAATTCGAAAATAACAAAATGATGCCCAACTATTTGGTCCAACGAAAAATCGATACCCAGCTCAGTAGGGCACGATTCCTCGAATTTCCAAATATTGACCATTGCCTCACCTTGGAAGATATGAGTGAAATTCTGAAGAGACATTCGATTATTTTGAACAAACGGGAGATTGCAACCCAACAAGATAGGGCACTATTCCCTGAATTGCCAAACATCGAACATTTCTTTCATTTTAAAGAGTTTTTAGAAAAGCGTGAGTGAAATTCCAAAGGATCTTCGATTGTTTTGAACAAATGAAAAGCGCAACCCAAAGACGATAGGACACAACATTTCAAATCCTCGATACAAGATCATTTTATAATTTCCAAAACTCATGCTTTTGAAATTTCAAAAGGATATTTAGTTATTTAGGTTAAACAAGAAAAATTGAAACCTAGTAAGTTAGGGTACTATTTTCTTGAATTTCCTAAATTCGAAATATTGCCTTATTTTTAATTTGAAAAAAACATGGACGAAATCTCGAGAGAATATTTATTTGGTCAAACAGAAAATCAAAACCCAACACGTTAGGGCACAATTTCTCGAATTACCAAACACGAAATATTACCTCGCTTTGAAATTTATTTTTTTTATTTTTTTTAAAAGGGAGTGATTATGGAAACAAACTTGCAACGTATTTATTTGGAATGAACAAATAAACTTGGAATGAACAATTTAAAAGTAGCTAAATTATATATATATATATATACATAAGCAGATAATACATGCAAAAATTTACAATAGATCGTAAAATAAATAAAAATAAAAATAAATAATACATAAAGTATATAAAGTTTAACATATAAATGAGCTTCAAAATAAGTATTATAAGAGGAAATTTAATGTTAGTGTTATGCAAAATAATTTAAAACCAAGATTCAAAAATGTATATATGTATATAATATATATTAGGTGTATAGCAATAGTAATGTGTACCTATATAAAATTTTAAAACGAATAATGTACATATTAGCAAGTTGTAACATAGATGAATTATATAAATGCAACCATGTAAGAATATACAAAAGAATATAAGAATGACATACTATATAATATAAATCAATAATTATACAAAATAATTTGAAACAAGACTTACTTACCAACAATTAACAAGATACATAAAGCATAAAACTTACTATAAACATTGTATATAAAAAATAGTAATATAGGCAAGTGTTTGAAATAAACAAAGTATAATTTAAAATTGGGGAATAAATGGTATACATAAATAGATTTAAAGGAAAAATATAAACATGTTTGCAAGGGAATTCAAATAAGTATTTCAATTAAATTATGTATATATATATATATATAAAATAAAGAAATAAAATAACAAAATGAAAAATGAACAAAGGGAATACAAGAAATTAAAATCAACCTTTTTTTTTGCTTTGGATTTTTATCTCTATGTGAAAATACAATGTTTTTTTTATCCTCCTTTCCTTTACATTTGGTTTTATGATGGCTTTTATAGCCTGTTACAACATTTTTTATTATTTACTATATTTTCTTTTTACAAGTGGTAGACAAAAGAGGACTAGGGCGGCGCTTAGGGCGGCACATAGGGTGAAGAGGTTAGGTTTTTTTCTTTTTCTTCATTTTGTATTTTGTTATTTTTTATTTTGGGTTGTATTTGGGCTTGGGGTATTTTGGGTTTTAGTTGAGTTTTGGTATTTGGGCTGTGATTTTATTGGGCCCCGGGCAAAATTTTGGGTCTTACAGTTAACATTGACAAACCTCTAGTTTCCCAGGTTCGGGTCAACAGAGAAATCCAAAAGGTCGAATATGAAGCCTTTCCTTCAATCTGTTTTAACTGTGGCACATATGGACACACGAAGGATTTGTACACTCTATTGATCGGAAGTCGGGGTCAGTGAAAGGAGAAGGAGCCGACGACGGGTCCATCAGGTTCGAACGACGATCAGTCGAATGAACCAGCGGTCTTCGGTCCGTGGATGCAGGTTCAAAGGAAATCACGGCGAAATATTAGGGATTTTCAAAATCAAAGTTTGAAGAAAGAAGGGAAAGCGCGATGCTAGGGTCGAGATTTGCGACGCTAATTAGTCTGCAGTGGCTGGTTTGAAGGCGATTGATGGGGGATTAGAGATTGCGTTGGGGAAAAATCAAGAAAACCAAGTAAACAAGCCTGGGGTGAAGGGGATGGTTGCAACCCAGCAGCTGAACTGCCCATATTTTGAAAACTGGGTCAGATGCTAATAACAAAGTGGGCCTTTACCTGTTAGCCGGAAGGGGCCTATGGATTCGGGCTCCAATATTATGGACAAGGCGTTGGGTAAAAAGCCAATCCAGGCTAATGGGCCGATTGCTCATGGGCTACATTTTAATCCAGAAACAAGGGTTAATATGAGCAAGCTTCCTACGACTGGCCTTGCTATTAGAGGTGTTCATGGGTCGGGCTACCGGGCCCAACCCGAAAGCCTGACCGAAATGTGGGAGGGTCTGAGTAAAAATATAGGCCCGAAAAATGGGCTTTGATAAAAAAATAAAGGCTGTTTAAAAAATGGGCCGGGCCTCGAATAAGGTATTTTTAGCTCGGGTCCGGCCCGAATTCACTAAAGGACAAAAAAATATGCATTTTTTTTTAATTTTTGAATGTTATTTCTTGTTATTTTCTCCCTATTTTGCTACAATTTTACTATTATGATGCTACTATTTTGTTGTTATTGTTTGGATATTGTATAAAACTTATTTTATTGTTAATTTTGTTATTATTTTAAGGAATTTGTTAATTTATTATTATTATTTTAGAGGCATTTGCTTGTTAAGTTTCATCTATCTTAGTGTTATTTAAGTTTACATATTTTTAAAATTTATTTTCAGTTTGTTGGGAAATATTTATTTTGATGTTTTTAGTATTTTGATGTATTATATATATTTAAAATAATATAAAAATTAATATCGCGATTTAGGCCGAGCACTGGTTTTAGTATTTTTATCCGGGTCAGGCTTGGGCAAAATTTTAGGCCCTTTTTTGGGCCCGGGTAAATGGGCATGATTTTTTTTGTTGAGTCCGGCCTGGCCCGGCCCATGAACACCTCTACTTGCTATTAAATCCCAAAAAAATAATGCTCGTTTGGAAATTTTCATGCCTGTTGAAATTAGTCTTGGGGAACCCTAGCAAAAAATAAACGATAATAATTTCAATTCCCTTACTAATGATTCCCTGCAGGTTCAATCTCATGTTTCAATCCTATTTTTAAGGATCTGTCTAAAAAATCAGTTATTTTAAATCTAAGTGTTTTGGACCCGAAGAAACATACTGCGATCACGTTTAATGAAAATGGTGACCATAATATTAATTCTATTTTTAAATCAGGATGTGATAATTTTGCAAGAGGTATTTAGGTTAAACAAGGGATAAAAGGACGTGGCTCTAGTGAAAAAAAATGAGGTTGGTCGGAATGCAAAAAGGCTAAATAAGATCTTTAGAGAATGAGGAGATCTATTTAAGGTTGTGGGTGCTTCGAGAGTTCCCTTGGAAAATATGATGAAGTCCATGGTGGAATTAGTAAGCACTCGGATTGAAAATGACTTGTGCAAGGACTCTACGGGTTGAGAGGGTACATAGGTCAAGGATTCGAGTTTACCCAGTAAGTGAAAGGTTAGTCTTCTTCCCTTTGATTTAAATTATGAATTTGTCAATTTTCACTTGAAATTGTCAAGGTTGTGCCAGTGTTAAGTTTCCTCGAATTTTTCAGGAGTACAACTTAGAGTTCAAGTTTGATATTGTCGGTTTATTTAAAACACGTGTTAGTGGAGTTAAAGAAGATAAAATCATGGCTAAGTTGGATTTTCAATATTCGCACCTGGTGGAAGCTATGGGTTTTTTTGGAGGGATTTGGATTGGTTGGAGAGAATCTATTTGAGTGGAGATAGTTCATAATCATTCTCAATTTGTTCTTACTCTGGTTTCCAGATGTGTGCCTACTCAGTTTCTTTACATTGCATTTGTTTATGGTAGTCCTATCGGCCAAAAGCGTAAGAAGCTTTGGGAGGGGTTAAAATTGACTATCCTAGTAGGTAATGTTCCTTGGATTGCCATCGGGGACTTTAATGCTTTGTTATCCTCTACCAATAAAATTGGTGGAAGAGCTTGTAGGAAAATGTGCCCTCTTTTTGGTGACTTAATGGAATCTGGTGAACTTCAGAATTTGGGTTTTAAAAGACCCTATTTTACTTGGCATAGAGGAGGAGTCTTTGAACATCTTGATAGAGTAATTGGAAATAGTGATTGGATTAATGCTTTCTTAAATTACATGATTACTCACTTTTTGATGTTGAAATCGGACCACATGCCTTTCTTCCTCTCTTTAAATCCAGATAGTTTTACGCCCAAAGTTCGACCTTTTAGATTTTTGGCTAGTTGGGTTAAACACCCAATCTTTTTAGATTTTGTTAAAAGTAAATGGGATTCTAATGGGAGTATTTTAGAGTCTCTCGATCATTTTACTTTGAATGTCAAATCCTGGAACAAGTTTGTATATGGACACATTGGTGTTCATAAAAAAAACTTTTATGGAAGCTTTCAAGTATTCAAAAGGCGATGGAAAACATGGCTTCTGATCGATTAGTGCATTTGAAGATGAAAGTGAGAGAGGAGTTGGAAGATGTTCTCCATCATGAGGAGTTCGTTAAGGGTATCCTTTATCACCATATCTTTCCGTCCTTTGTATGGAGTAGCTCGAGCATAGTATTTGATCAGCAATCAATTCTAGCTTATGGAGACCCATTCATCCATCTCGATCTGTTCTAGAGTTATCCCATTTATTTTTCATTGATGATTTGGTTATTTTTGGTCATGCAGATATTAGGCAGGCTAAAAGGATTAAAACTATCTTAGAGGAGTTTTGTGATTTTTCTAGTCACAAAATTAATATGGGGAAGCAAATTTATTTTTCTCCACTAGGGTTGACAAGGATTTTAAGGAACGTGTCGGGGGTATACTTGGCTTTTAAACAGTGAAAAATCTTGGTACTTATTTGAGAGTGCCCATTTCTCATCAGAGAGTAGCTAGCAGCCCCCTAAGGTTTGTTGTTGATAAGGTCCGAACCAAGTTGCATTGTTGAGATGTCAGGCAATTTTCCCTAGCTGGTAGAGTTACAGTGGCTTAGTCAGTGCTACTTTTGATACTCAGCTATTTCATGTAATCCATGATGGTTCCAAAAGGGGTTTGTGAGGAGATCGAGTGCATGGTTAGAAAATCTATTTAGGGATCATCAAGTAATAGGACGAAGATGGCGTTGGTAAGCTAGAAGGCGGTGTGCCAACCTCGGTCTTGTGGATGTCTTGGGCTAAAGTAGTTAAGGGATCATAACATTTCATTTATGCTTAAACTGGGGTTTAACATTGTGAACAACTCCTCTGCCTTGTGGGTTAGGGTCCTTCAGTCAAAATATGGAATTGAAGCAGATTTGCTTGGAGACATTACTTAAAGCAAGTGTTTTTTCTTATGAAGTGCCCACTCTAACATCTAGCCTTTTTTTACAAGAGAATTTATTTTGGTTAGCTAGAAATGGGTCAAAGATCAAGTGTTGGAAAGATCTTTAGATTTCGAGTGTTAGATTCCATCCCATGTTAACCTTTATTCAGAGTGCCACCTCAAGGATATGATCACAGAGAATGGGTCTTGGAATCTTGATTTATTCCGTTTATGGATACTTGAGGAAACTATTAGATGAATTGTTAGCATTCCACCTTCGCATCATTTGGCGGGACCTAATAAGATCTTATGGATGGGCACCTCTATAGGCACTTTCTCCCTTAAAAGTGTTTATTGGAAGCTGAAGGAAAGTTCTTGGGATCTTAAGGATTTTATTTGGAATATTCTATGGAAATTTCATGAACCTCAAAAAGTTAAACTTTTCATCTAGCTTGTGCTCAAACAAAGATTGCTCACTAATGTGGAACGAGTAAGACATAATATTGAAGTTGGTTGTTCTTATGTAGTGTGTAGAATTGATTTAAAGGACACTTTACATGCCATTAGAGATTGTACTGCGTCAAAGAAAATTTGGTTGCAGGTCATCCCTTCATGTAACAACTCAATTTTTAGTGATGACGGAACAATAGTTTCGGGACAACAAATTTATGTTGTACTGACTTGTAAATTTTATTTTTAGAATATTTATAGAGTCATTAAAATTGAATTAAATTTTGGTTAAGAAATTTTAGCGTTTAGATAGTTAATTAAGGAAAAAGGACTAAACTGAAAAATCTACAAATTTGAGTAAATCTTGAATTCCATGAATTTAATAGCTTAATTATGGAATACAAGGGGAATAAATAATTAGTCCATTAGGATATTAATGGACCATAATAGGCTTTTAAATTGTGATTTTATAAGGTTTTAATTAAGGATGATTATGTAATTTGATAAATAAATTAATGTTTAATAAAATAAAACCAAAATCACCATCATTTTGGGATGTTCCACTGAAAATCAAAGGAAAAACCTCCATTTCTAAAGCTTCGCATTCAGCTAGCTTAAAAACTTTGCATATTAGTCCATTATGATCCAATTTCTTATAATTTTTATGTTTTTGAGATCGTTACAACTAGGTCCAATTAGCCTGTACCTTCGTTTTTTATTCTGTTAAAAACTTTGGAAGTTACCATTGATGAATATTGAATTTTTTGATGAATGCCATGTATTTGAAGCTTTGGTTGTGTTGTTTGATGAATTTGTGAAGTAATTTTTTGTTAAATTTTGAATTAGGGATTAAATTATGAAAATGTCAAAATTTTAGGGTTTGATTCTAAAATTAATATTCATTATGGATTTTTTAAAGGCCTAGTATATTTGGATGGAATATTGACCTGAGAAAAATGGCTAATTTGATAAATTTCGGGTTAAGGGACTAAATTACAAGAATTGTAAAAGTTTGGGGTAATTGTGTAAATTTAAAAAATAAAAGGGTTTTAATTGTAAAATGGTTTGGAATGTGAAATGTAAGATATAATTGAAGAATTCTATATTTTCGATCAAGATCCTATAGATACTCGTGGAAAAGGAAAGATAGCAGAATAGTCCCTAAACTTTTGCAACTATTACAATTCAGTCCAGATAAGTTCGTAGGGTTTAGAATTTAATATCTATAAGAAATTTTGAGTAGAATAACATGGTACAAGATATATATATTAATTGTTGATAATGAATGATTATTTGAAATATACTTTTGAACTTTTAATACTCGGTTTGGATTGAACGCGTGATAGAGTACAATCGTGATTTGGTGTGTTATGGGGGATTGGAGTGGAGATGGTATTGGAGGGATATATATACATATTACCCGAGTAAACTAAGGTTTAGCATTTGTTGCGAACTATCGTGTTGTACTCTTTATTTAGTGTGTTTCATTGGACTAGCTCTTATGAGCATCGGTGTGTTTTGGAGGGATTGGCTCATGTGAGCACCTGATGTGTTTTTGTTGAATTGACGATGTACTCTTATCCGTAATTCGTTCGTTGGATTTGAAAATATCGGTAAGGTAACTTGTTGAGTAATTTTGGTGAAATCTATATATATTTGAGCTTTGAATTGACCATTTATGAATCACCAATTGGGATTGTAGATGACTGTAACAGCTCGATTTTGGGCCTAGTCGGAACATTGGTTTTGGAACCACAAATCTGAGGTCAATAAATTATTTTAATATTATTTTATTTATTATAGTATGATTATATGAGTGCATGAAAATTTTGGTGAATTAATTTTAGCATTTGTGAGCTTAATTGCGAAAAAGGACTAAATCGCATAAAGTGCAAAAGTTTTGTTTTACTACCCAAATATGTTAAATAGCTAGAGAACGAAAATTTGAGGTCTTTAAAGTGCAAATAGGCCATTTGGGGAGAGATGGTCAGCCATGGAGACAAGGATATTAAAATGGTCAAAGGTAGGTGGCCTAATTTGTAGTAAAATAAAACAAAAAGAAAAAGGCTGTCATCTTTTTATTTTTCTCTTTCCACTGATTTTTACCCAAGAAAATGGCCATGGAAGCTTGAAAATTTCAGCAACTTCTAACCCTCACAAGCAAGTGATTTTGATGACTTCTCTTGATGATTTTTACACTTTTGAGACCCGTGTAGCATGAGCTAGCTAATAGGGGGACTATTTTGCAAAATGGTTGAAATTCTAAGGTTTTGCCATGAAAGCATTTATGTTGTTTGCTAAATTTTTATGGAAGAAAATGAGCCTTGGTTGTGTAATAAACAACTTTTGTGAAAGGATTTTCATGAAAACACCTAATATGGACTACTTTGTAAAGTTTGTTAAATGGATGGGAATTGTGTGAAATAATTGGAGTTTTGGGCTGCTTCTAATATAAAAAGAATTCGGCTAGGCTTGGGTAGTGAGGAAATTCGATAAAAATCGATTTACGAGCCCAGTGGAAAAATCGTAAAATTATGAAAGTCTAGGGGCAAAATGGTCATTTTGCCAAAATGTGATGTATAAAATGTATTGATTAATGTAAGGATTAAATGAGTGAATTTGATCATGTTAGATCAAGAAAATCGAGATTTGGGCTTAAATCAGAAAGTACGAGGTTATGGACTAAAATAGAGTAATTGGCCGAAATTTACATTCGAGGTAAGTCTGTATGATAAGAATAGTGCAATTTTATGTTTGAATTATAATTCTTTACTATTATTGCATATATTGTATGATTTAATATATACTGGAAAAGTTGATGAAATGGTGTATATGATGTGGATATATGACATGGAAGAATATTACATGAAAGGCAAGAAAATAATGATCCATGACAAGTGATATATGCAATATGTGATATATGTTATGTAAATTCTTAAAAGCTTATTTGCTATTTGAGTTATGCCTTATTATACTATCAATGGGCAATTGATACTATGGATAGTGAGATCGACACTTCGAGTAAGTTTGACAGAGATGGGGTATCGAAAAATCCTGTCTGAACCTTAGGAATAGTCTAGGATACAAGTGACATGTCACTAGGAATTTAGAAATCCAAACTTGTTGAGTTAGTCCAAGTTTGTGATATATATGAGGCATCTAAGCTCGTTGAGTTGGTTCGAGTTCACTATGGATGCGAGCATCCGAACTCGTTGAATTAGTTCGAGTTCATAATGGATGCGATACATGTAATTCGGTTCCGAGTAATGGTCTTGTGTGTCCTGCCAGTGGCTAGGTAATCCTTGAATTGGTCAGATACCTGACAGCTTGTGTGAGCAGCCTGTGTGGCTACACCTTGACCCATAGCTTTTATGAGCAAACCCGTGAGTAGCTCCATTGTGAGCATTACATGTTATGAGGTAGCTTTGGCTACGTATGTATATGTGGCACTTATGTGCAAGTTTTTCGCATATCCAATAGTATTCCGAGGGTTCAACGGGTAATGCAATAGATGTGATGAAAATCCCGAGGAGGGCATGTTAAAGAGGTATGGTTATATAATATATTACGATGAGTGCAGGTATGTACACTAAGCTTATGGTTATTGAGACTTTGAAATGTTGAGACATAGGTGAGCTAAGATGTATGAATTATGATTAAAAATTTTATTGCAATATCATGTTAACTTATATTTTGCATTTGAACATGAAATTCATGAAATAGTGAGTTCATGATTAGTCAGAAAGTGAACTTATGATAGTTATCATTATATTGCACTAAAACAATGTTGGACAGCAGCAGTTGGATGACTTTGAAAATCCACTAAAAATTTTGGAAATAGATTTAGAAGCTGAATAAAATATGAAATTATATCTTCATGAGTCTAGTTTCGTATAGAAGAAACAGTGTAAGCAAAAGAGTTTCATATTATGAAATATTTAAATTGTGGTGAAATAGAGTTAGAATGATTTCAAAATCCCCTGTTCCGATTTGAGAAAATCATTGGAAATTGTACAAAAACAGTTATGATTTATAATTTATAAGCTTATAATTCTTAATGAGTCTATTTTCAAGAGAAATAGATGGAAACATCATCCGAGTCCCGCATTATGAGATAATTATTATTTAGTGAGGAGGGGTCGAAACTATCCGACAGTGAAAAAGGGGTAGGGGTGTTCAATCGGTTAACCGACCCGAAATAACATTAACCGAATTAACTGACCTTTCAAAATTTTTAACCGTTAACCGAACCGAAATTTTTCAAAAAAATTAACCGAACAGAAAATTTTTCAGTTAATTCGGTCGGTTAACCGAATTAACCGAAAATTATATGTTTTTGAATTTTTAGATAAAATAAGTATAAAATTAACCGAATTAATCGAATTAACCGAATTACCCGAATTACCTAAATTAATCGAATTAACCGAATTAACTGAATTATTTGTATAAAATTATATGTTTTTTATTTTTATTTTTAGTTTTAGACTTTTATTTTTATTTATTAAATTATTTGTAATTTTTATGATTGGGTTGGGTAATTGGGTTGGGTTGGGTACTTGGGTTAATATATATTAGATTGGGTATTTGGGTTTATGTTGGATTGGGTTTGAGTGAATAGTGTGCTATTTATATATTATAATTTTTTTCGGTTAACTGACCGGTTTTGAACCGAATTAACCATTAACCGAAAACTCAAAAAAATTATAACGGACCCCCAACCGAATTTTTTCAGTTTTACCCAAATTTTGCACCCCCCTAAAAAGGGGTAACTTTAAGGAATAAACTGTACTTATTGGCTAGACCAAAAATTCTTAAAATTTTATGGTGAGAAGATATGTAAGTCTAGTTTCAGGGGAAATTAGTGGATCTTACTTTAAGGAATAAATTGTACTTATTGGCTAGACCAAAAATTCTTAAAATTTTATTGTGAGAAGATATGTAAGTCTAGTTTCAGGGGAAATTAGTGGATCTTACTTTAAGGAATAAACTGTACTTAACAGCTTGGCTGGAACATAAGTAAAAATGCAAATATGGTTGTATTACCTTGAGAAGCATGTTGGCATATTGCTTATTATTTTCATATGAACTTTACTAAGCTTTAAGCTTACTTCCTCCTCTCCATTTCTTTAGTGTTGTCAGGTCGGCTTGGGGTTGGAGATCGTCGAAGGCAGCATCACATTATCAAGTCACTACCTTTGGAATAATGAAGCATATGTTAAAAATTTTCAAGTGAGTGGCATGTATAGGGATCTAGTTTCATGGTATGTGTTATTATGATTTTGTCCAAATGTATTGGCTCATATTAACTTATATGTATATGGCCATGAGATGTTGCTCATATTGGTTTCGGTTTGTAAATCTAGCTATTCATGTTATGTCTAATGTTTATGATGTGATTATGTTTGGTTGCCATGCATGGTTGGTAATATGACATGTGTGTTGGATGTATGCTCTATGACCAATTAAGGTGGTCATGGCCATGTAGTAATTGCACGTTATAAAAACAATGTGATAATGGTTGAACATGAATGCTGGATAGATAAGTGGATAACCATAATATAATGGTAAAAGTGATCATCAAAATGATAAATCTTATGAATGTGAATTAAGGAATCTAGACTTGATATTGCATGAGTAGATGCATTGCTTGTAAGAGGACATGTTAATATTATGAATCTATCTTATTAAAGAGCATTTAATCACTAAAATGATACCATGATTTGTGGTTTTAATATGTATAAGGTTGTAAGGGTTTATGAGTAACATGAAGGCTTGGAAAATAGCCTAAGTGTTGGCCACACGGGCTGAGACACGACCGTGTGTCTTAACCGTGTAAGGGACACGACTTGGAGACAAGGGCGTGTGGCCCGGCCTTGTGGTTCGATTTGCATGTTGACATCATAAATAGAGAGTTACACGGCCTAAGGACACGGGCATGTCAAAGACACACGGGCGTGTCCCTATGTCCACACAGACATGTGACCCTATTTCTTGCGAAAATTTTCTAAGTTTTCTTGAAACTTCTCAGAGCTCTCGGTTTAGTCCCAAATCAATCCCGATGTATGTATTGGGATTCGTAGACCCAATTAAGGGACGACATGCATGTGTTTGAAAAATTTGAATTAAAATAAATTTTATGGCCCAGTTTTTGCATGTATGTATATGTTTAAGTCCGGTAATACCTCATACCTTGTCTCAGCATCAAACACGGGTAAAGGGTGTTACAATGACAGGAATCTTTCATGGTTGTTATTACTTTTTGAATTATTATACTTACTTTTGTAAGATTAATTCTTTTAATACGTTAAACTTACTAAGCTTCATTGAGCTTACTAGTTTTAATCTTTGATTTTGTAGATACTTGGAAGGTTAAATGATCAGATTAGCAACTAAGTCACTATCCAACTTAATTTGGTAGTTTTTGGAACGTTTATATCAGATTATATGGCATGTAATAGGTTTGAATGTTGGTATTCATGTTTCAGATATATAAAAATTTAAGTATGAACTTGGTTGTGTAAGTTGTTTGGATGAAACCTTTTTGGTACTTTTGGTATGGTTGGAAATAAGTTAGTTTACGAATGGTTAAGAATGCACATGTTTAGGTATGTTTAATGCATATGTTTGAGGTGCCTATATGGCATATTGGTTATATGGATAATTAGCCTATTGTATGAGTCATTTTATGTAGGTCTTAAGCATGTTTTGAAGCCTTGGTCATGTGTGCAAGTGTACTTAGGCTTATGCTTAAGAAGGGTGAAAGGAATGACTTGATTTTGGCCATTTTCTTATTACACGGCCTGAGACATGGGCGTGCGTCTCAACCATGTGACTTACATGGTCATGTGACCTCTGTAGTTCAAAATTTTCAACTTTTCCTAAACTTTTCAAATGTTTTTGATTTAGTCCCGGATTGTTTCTATTGTATTCTTAGGGCCTCAATGGCTCGATTAAAGGACGCTATGAATGTATTTAAATGAAATTAAATTATTTTGCATAAATGTATGAATTGAATGATTTACTATTTTGTTTGTTCGGTAATGCCTTATAACCATATTCTAGCGAAGGATACGGGTTAGGGGTGTTACATTTAGTGGTATTAGAGTTACGATTTATTCAATTCTCAAGCTAAACTAGCGTGTGAAATGTCTAGAATTACATGCCATATAAATCTACAATATTGTGATGTATTTGATCCGATCTAACCTTTGTTTTTCTTATAGGTTGTAAAGATGTCAGACGGATCTAATCGTGCTGACAATGATAAGGTTAATAGTAATGTACCAACCTCTGATCATGGGAAGAGTAGTAATGTTCTGATTCCTCCAACTCAAGAGCATGAACTCAAAAATATGTTCTTTGGGTGTATGAACTAGTGGTTCAACGAGTTTATACAAATAAATAATCCAACTCAACAACCTCCACCCCTGTTATACCACTTGTTATACCTCCGGTTGCACCTCTACCTCCTCCTATGATTGTGCCTAATCGACATATTCTGATTGAGAAGCTCAGAAAGTGTGGTGCTGAAATATTTCGGGGTAGATTAGAGGATGATCTGATTAAAGCTGAGTATTGGCTTCAGAATATCTTGCGAGTTTTCGAAGAGATGGCTTGCCCTCTTGATGTTTTTCTTAGATGTGTCCTTTCATTATTAAAAGAGGAAGTGTATAGTTAGTGGACTATGACAGTGGCTGTAGTACCGAGGAAAAAATTTCCTAGGATTTGTTTCAGACTAAGTTTAAAAAGAAATATGTCGGGAAAAGGTATATGGACAAGAAAAATAGAGAATTTTTAGATTTAGGTCAGGGAAAGAGATCGGTGGTTGAGTACGAGAGAGAATTTGTGCATTTTAGTAAATATGCCCAAGAAATTGTGCCTACTAAAGAAGAGATATGTATCTGATTTGAAGATGGCCTGAATGATGAAACCCGAATAATGATCGAAGGTAATGAAATCTGAGAATTTGTTGTCTTATCTGATCGTGCACAAAATATGGAAGAAGTGTACAACCTCAAGATACAACGGGATAAACAGATTTGAGAATTTCACAAGAGAGGTTCTTCCAAGTCGTTTTCTACATCATCGGCAAAGAAGACTAAAGAAGATTTTAGCCCAACTACCTCAGTGTCTAAGCATCTGAACAAAAACAAGTTGATTCAACATGATTTCAAAGTTCCTACTAAACCAGTTGATAGTGTGGGAAGTGTACGAAATGCTCTAAAGCCCAGTTGTAGACATTGTGGAAAATATCATCCTGGCGAGTGTAGAGCTAAGTTGAGAACCTGTTTTAGATGTGGGTTGACTGATCACTTTCTTAAGAATTTTCTTAAACAGTCAAAAGAAGATGAAGATCAGAACGAAAAGCAAATGTTTACATATCAGAAAGGTAGACGTCCGGGTCAGAATAGTGCTGCTGGGATAGCTTGTACCAGGGAAAAAGACACTGGTGTTCGATCAGAGGCTAGAGCACCTACTCACACATATGTTATTCGAGCTAAAGAGGAAGCTACTGCTCCTGATGTGATGGCTAGTATATTCTATCTCTTTGATGTTACTTTGCATGTATTGATTGACCTTGAGTCAACTCATTCTTATATTTTCACTGCATTAGTAACGGAAAAGAAATTACCTATTGAATCCATTGATTATGATATTCAAGTTACTAATACACTAGGTTAGAGTGTGATAGTTAACTTAGTTTTTCATAAATGTCCACTAAAAGTTAGAGGTTGTGAATTCCCTGCCAGTTTGATGTTACCACCCTTTCAGGAATTTGATGTTATTCTAGGTAAGGATTGGCTATCGTTGCATGATGCTATAGTAAACTGTAGACAGAAACTAATTGATTTGAAATGCCAGATAGGAGAGATGATTTCATTTAAGTATGAGAGTCCGAAAGATACTATTAGAATTATTTTAGCTATTTCTACACAGAGATTGATACAGAAAGGTAATGAAGCATTTCTAGCACATTTTGATACCAGAGATTCAAAACCTAAGCTAGATTAGTTACCAGTTGTTAGTGAGTTTATTGACGTATTTCCCGAAGAGCTGCCGAGTTTGCCTCCTGATCGTGAAGTTGAGTTTGTGATTGATCTGGTTCCTGGAACTGCACCGATATCAAGATCACTGTACCATATGGCACTAGCTGAATTAAAAGAGTTGAAAGCACAGTTGGAAGAGTTATTAGACATAGAATTTATTCGACCAAGCGTATCTCCCTAGGGTGCACTTGTGTTATTTTGAAA
The DNA here is from genome assembly GCF_025698485.1 of Gossypium arboreum. Classification (NCBI taxonomy): domain Eukaryota; kingdom Viridiplantae; phylum Streptophyta; class Magnoliopsida; order Malvales; family Malvaceae; genus Gossypium; species Gossypium arboreum. The sequence continues at coordinate 97,274,829 of NC_069071.1, read as the reverse complement.
AAGAAAGACGACTCTTTGGGATTATGTGTAGACTACAGGCAGTTGAATTAAGTTACTATAAAAAATAAGTACCCCTTGCCACGTATCGACAATTTGTTTGATCAATTAAAAGGCGCCACAGTGTTTTCGAAGATAGATCTCAGGTCTGAGTATTATCAATTGAAGGTTAGAGACTGTGATGTGTGAAAGACTGCTTTCAGAACTCGTTACGGTTATTATGAGTTTCTGGTAATGCCATTTGGTTTGACTAATGCCCCTGTTCCTTTCATAGATTTAATGAAACGTGTTTTTAACCTTATTTGGATAGATTTGTTGTTGTGTTTATTGACCATATATTGATCTAGTCCAAGACAGAATCTGAGCATGCTCAACATCTGAGAATCGTATTACAAACTTTAAGAGAAAAACATTTGTATGCAAAGTTTAGTAAGTGTGAATTTTGGCTTTGAGAGGTTGGATTTTTGGGTCACATAGTATCATCAGATGGGATTCATATAGGTCCAAGTAAAGTTTCTACTGGGAAAAATTGGAAAACTCCAACGAATGTTTTCGAGGTACAAAGTTTTTTGGCTTTAGTAGGTTACTATCAATGCTTTGTTAAAAACTTTTCGATCATTGCATCACCGATGACGAGATTATTACAAAAAAATGTCGATTTTTTTGGTTCGATACGTGCCAACAGTGTTTCAATCAGTTGAAAACATGTTGACGGAAGCCCCAGTGTTGACTCAGCCTGAATCTAGGATAACGTATGTTGTTTATAGTGATGCGTCTTTCAATGGTTTGGGTTGTGTTCTTATAAAAAGTAGTAGCTTATTCTTTTCGACAACTGAAACCACTTGAAAAGAATTATCCTACTAATGATCTAGAGTTGGCCGCGATTGTATTCACTTTGAAGATTTGGAGATGTTATTTATACAGTGAGAAATGTCACGTGTTTATAGATCACAAAAGTTTAAAATATCTGATGACTAAAAAAAAAACTGAATTTGAGATAGAGACGTTAGTTAGAGCTACTGAAAGATTATGATCTGGTTATTGATTATCATCCAGGAAAAGCGAATGTAGTTGCGGATGCACTCAGTAGAAAGTCGTCATTTTTTGGGTGTCGAAAGTTGAATGCTGATTTAGATCTAAATGAAGATGGTTCTATACTTGCAGAGTTGAGAACTAAACCCCTATTTCTACAACAAATTTGAAAATTGCAAAACGAAGATTCGAGGGTGATGCTGAAATGACAGATGGTTTAGAATAATATAAGTACAAAGTACAGTGTTGATAATAATGGTACATTACGTTATCATGATCGAATTTGCATTCTGAATGATTTAGATTTAAAATGTGATATTCTGTCTGAAGCTCACAGTAGTACGTACTCGGTTCATCCTAGTAGCACGAAGATGTATTGTGACTTGAAATAGATGTACTGGTGGCTGGGTATGAAACAGGAAATTTATGAATTTGTAGCTAAATGTTTGATTTTTATGTAGTTGACTGTCGGGTTTACTACAAACTGTTATGATTCCTAAGTGAAAGTGGGAACGAGTCATGATGGATTTCATATCTAGTTTACCTGTAACTTTGAAAAAGAAAGATTCGGTCTGGGTGATTGTTGATAGATTGACTAAATCGACACATTTTATTCCAGTCAGAATAGATTTCTCACTTGAGAGATTAGCAGAATTATATGTATCAGAGATTGTGACATTACACGGAGTTCTGACATCTATTATTTCTAATCGTGATCCGAGATTTACATTGAGATTTTGGAGAAAACTTTACGAGGCTTTAGGTAATAAACTTAACTTCAGCACAACATTTCATCCTCAGACTAACGCGAAATCAGAACGAGTGATTCAGATTTTGGAAGATATGCTAAGATGTTGTATACTCAAGTTTGAAGGTAACTGGGAAAAGTACCAACTGTTGGCTGAATTCACTTATAATAAAAATTATCAATCTAGTATAAAAATGACACTATTTGAAGCTATTTATAGGAGAAAGTGTAAAACACTGTTGTATTGGTCTGAGTTGAGTGAATCCAAAATGGAGGGAATTGATTTGATTCAAGAAATTGAAGACAAAGTTCAGATTATTCGAGATTGCATGAAAGCTGCATTTGATCATCAGAAATCGTATGCAAATCTAAAAAGAAAATATATAGAATTTGTGGTTGGCGATCGAGTATTTCTGAAAGTTTCTCCGTGGAAGAAAGTGCTACATTTTAGGAAGAAAGGAAAGCTGAGTCCGAGATTTATAGGACCGTATGAAATTGTTGAAAGAATCGACCCTTAGCCTTGCCCTCTGAACTCGAGAAAATCTATAATGTATTCCATGTTTCGATGCTGAGATGGTACATATCTGACCCTACGCGTGTGATTCCTATAAGGAGATTGAGCTACAACTAGATTTAACATATTTAGAGGAACTAGTGAAAATTTTAGCTCGGAATGTCAAAGAATTATGGAACAAACGAGTCCCTTTAATAAAATTCTTGCAGTATCGTCATGGTTCAGAAGAAGCTCCTTGAGAAACCGAGGAATCAATGAAACTCTAGTATCTGAATCTATTCTTAGGTGACAATTTCGGAGATGAAATTTCCTAAGTAGGGAGAGTTGTAACAACCCGATTTTTAGTGGTAATGGAGTAGTCATTTTAAGACCACAAATTTCTATTGTATCGACTTGTAAATGTTATTTTTAGAACATTTATAGAGTCATTAGAATCGTATTAAAATTTGGTTAAGAAATTTTAATGTTTAGGCAGTTAATTGAGGAAAAATGACTAAACTACAAAAAGAGCAAAGTTGAGTAAATCTTGAATTCCACGGATTTAATAGCTTAATTATGGAATAAAAAGGGACTTAATAAATAATTTGTCCATTAGGATATTAATGGACCATAATAGATTTTTAAATTGTGATTTTATAAGGTTTTAATTAAGGGTGATTATGTAATTTGATAAATAAATTAATGTTTAATAAAAAAAAACCAAAACCATCATTTTTTGGGATGGTCCAATTAAAATCAAAGGAAAAACCTCCATTTTTGAAGCTTCACATCCAACTAGCTTAAAAACCTTACATGTAAGTCTATTTTGATCACATTTCTTGTAATTTTTTTTTAATTCTTGAGATCGTTGCAACTAGGTCCAATTAGCCCGTACCTTCATTTTTTATTCTGTTAAAAAATTTGGAAGTTACCATTGATGAATATTGAATTTTTTTATAAATACTGTAACACCCCTAACCCATATCCGTCGCCGAAACAGGGTTACAAGATGTTATCGAAGTTTACAGAATAATTACACATAAATTCCATTGTTTACTTATATTCACATCAAAGCTGTCTACTCGAGTCATAGCCACTAAATTATTTATATCATAGCTGTAGAATTCTAAATTAAGATTTGTAAAAGATTTTGAAACTAGACTCATATCTTTCTACCATAAAATTTTGATAATTTATGGATTAGCCAAAAAGTATAGTTTATTCTTCAAAGTTACCCCTGTTCTGCTGTTTGACAGTTTCGACCTTTCTTTAATAAAAATTAATTATCTCATAGTACAGAATTCAGGTGATGTTCTGTTTCTTTTGAAACTAAACTCATTAAGGATATTAATTATATAAATTATAACCCATAATTATTTTTTTACAATTTTTAATGATTTTCCAAAGTCAAAACAGGGGAGCCCGAAATCACTCTGACCTTGTCTTACAAAAATTCAAGTATCTCATAATATGAAAGTCTTTTGCTTACACCGTTTCTTCTATGTGAAACTAGATTCAATAGGATTTAATTTCATATCTTGTCCAACCTATAATTCGATTTCCATAATTTATGGTGAATTTTAAAAGTCGAACTACTGCTACTAACCAAAAACTGTTTTAGTGCAAAATATTGTTAACTAGTTTATAACATCTTTACTTCATTTCATTTAAATAACATCTTTAATTCATTTCATTTAAACTCTATACATGCCATATAAATCTTTAAACATAAAATAAAAGCTACCAAAATTGATCTGCATAGTGTGCCTTTTTGTGATGATCCGATTTACCAACTTCACTTCAATTCAATCTACATAAAGACATCAAACACACACAAGTAAGCTTATTGAAGCTTAGTAAGTTCCTAAAGTTGAAAGTAATGCTTAACAAACATAATATTTCCAAACAATAACAAAACATTTACTAAAACTCCCTGCCATCCACAACCATTGTTATAATACTTCACATAGTTGAGCTCAACATTAGCAACCGGTCCCTTTTCATTTTAATTCACACCTCATATATTACTTATTATCAAATTAGGAAACGTCTTACGAAATTGAGTACATCGCTGCTCAGTGCCATGATTCAAAACTCAGTATGATTTTCCTCATTGAAATACCATACCTACATTTCACAACTCTGAATAGATTATACCATACCTACGTTTCACAACTCAGTATGGTTAATATCATACCTACATTTCACAACTCAGTATGGATGATACCATACCTACGTTTCACAACTCAGTATGGTTAATACCATAACTACGTTTCACATTTTTCCATGGATCAACCATGGTCTTATCCGTCAATTCATCACATGTCAAGATACAAACGCACTCAATCCTACATTTTTTTCCTTATTTGAATTTCTACATTTATTATTTCATTTTATAAAACTTTTCACAATCCTACAGCAAATTCATATTTAATAACACATTATATCATTCAATTATTCAAAAGTAAACATGTAAATTCAACCATATGAACTTACCCGGCTGATTTGTAGAAGATATTTAAATTTAGGGACTATTCTGCAACTTTTTCTTTTCCTCGTTCTTCTTTGGATTCTTGATCTATAATGTAAAATATTTTCACTCATTAGAATTTATTTCATTTCTATTTTACTTCATAATTTATGCTCTTCAATTTTCAAAATTACACTTTTACCCTAAAATTTACAATTTTTACAATTTAGTCCCTACTCAATTCACCCATCAATTGAACTAATTTTTCTCAATTAACACTTTATTTTATCATTATAAACTATTTCAAAACCTTTGATATTCTGAATTTCAACACCAACCTCTAATGCACAACTTTTTCACAATTAGGTCCTAAATACCTTTTTATTTATTTATCAAAATCACTTAATAAAACCACCTTAATATGAAACTAGAACTTCAATTTCATAAAAATTCATCATAAAATTCCCTTACTCAGCTAGGGTAACTTCCAATTTCATCCACCAAATCAAAAACTAATAAATTCTATAAGTGGACCTAATTGTAAAATTCATAAAAACACAAAAATTATCAAGAAAAAGGCAAGAATTAAACTCACATGATGTAAAAATATGAAAAAATAGCTTTCTCCAGACCTCCTATGGCGTTTTGGCTGAGAAAATATGAAGAGATCTCTAGTTTTTTCAATTTTGTCCTTATTTTATTTGTTAAAATTGTAAAATTTCCAATTCTGCCCTTATGTCCCTTATTTTTCTGCTGATTTTCTTGTCCGTGCCATCCAGCCTATTCACTTTTAGGCTTAATTGCCCTTTAAATCTTATTTCTTTTAACACTTGAGCTATTTAACCCTTCTAACAAATTTTTCATTTGTTACAATTTTGTCCTTTTTATTTAATTGACTCCCCAAACGTTAAAATTTCTCAACCAAACTTTAATACTAACTTAATGACACTCCATAAATATTTTTAAAAATATTTATGACTCGATTTTCAAATTTGAGGTCTTGATACCTCTTTTTTGACTCGTTTGACCTAATAAATTCTTTTAATTCACCAAATTCACCAATTCACAAATTTTTCTAAATTCTTATTTGACTCATAAATATTAAATTACTATCTTGTTCAATCTTTCTTGTCGAATTTAGTGATCTCAAAGCACCGTTTTTGACACCACTAAAAATTAGGCCGTTACAACTCTCCCCTATAAAAAATTCGTCCTCAAAATTTGTTACTTGAAAATAGATTTGGAAACTGTGATCTCATTGACTCTTCTATTTCCCAAGTTTCCTCCTCCATACCATGTTGATTCCATAATACTTTAACCAGTGGTACTCGTTTGTTCCGTAATTCTTTAACTTCATGAGCCAAAATCTTCCCTGGTTCTTCTGAATAAGTCATATCTGGTTGAAGCTCAATTTCAGTATGAGGAATTACGTGTGAAGGATATGACCTATACTGTCTCAGCATAGACACATGAAACACATTGTGAATCTTCTCAAGTTCTGGAGGTAAAGCCAACCAATAAGCTACAGGACCAACCCTTTCCACAATTTCATATGGCCCTATAAATCTCGGACTTAATTTTCCTTTTCTTCCAAATCGTAACACCTTCTTCCATAGTGAAACTTTTAAAAATACTCGATCACCCACTGCATATTCTATGTCTCTTCGTTTCAAATTCGTTTATGACTTCTAACGGTCTGAAGTAGCTTTTAGACTGTCTCGAATAATCTAGAATTTCTCTTCGATTTCCTGAATCAAATCAACCCCAACTATTTTTGATTCACTCCATTCAGACCAACACAATAGAATCTTGCATTTCCTACCATAAAGAGCCTCCAATGGTGCCATTTTTATACTAGACTAATAGCTACTGTTGTAAGAAAACTCAGCCAAAGGTAAATACCTTTCCCAATCGTCACCAAACTTGAGTATACAATATCTTAACTTATCTTCTAGAATTTGAATCACTCGCTCTGACTGTCCATCTGTTTGAGGATGAAATGTTGTACTATAATTCAATCTGGTACCTAAAGCTTCTTGCAGTTTATTCCAAAATCTTGAAGTAAACCTCGAATCCCGGTCTGAAATGATAGATACTAGAATTCCATGTAGTCTCACAATCTCTGACATATACAATTCTGCTAACTTTTTAATTGAAAAATCTGTTCTGACTGGAATAAGGTATGCTGACTTTGTCAATCTATCAACAATCACCCATATCGAATCTTTCTTTCTTGGAGTCATAGGCAATCCTGACACAAAATCCATTGTAACATACTCTGACTTCCATTTAGGAATCATAATGGGTTGTAATAAACCTGTTGGCACTTGATGCTTTGCTTTAACTTGCTGACAAATGAGACATTTTGCAATAAATTCTGAAATTTCTCTTTTCATACTAGGCCACCAATATATTTTTTTTTCAGATCACCATACATTTTTGTACTGTCCGAATGAAAGAATACATACTATTATGTGCTTCAGAAAGAATATTATTCTTCAAATCAGAATTATTTGGAAAATAGATCCTGTTATGATAACGTAACATACATTCATCATCAATACTGAACTCTGAATCTAAATTATCTTGAACCATCTGTCATTTAAGTACCAATTTCAGATCTTCATCCTACAGTTTCTGAATTTGTTGAAGAAACATGGGTTTCACTTTCAAATCTACTAATATAACACCTTCTTTATTAAGAGCCAGATGAGCATTCATTGCTCGAAGTGCAAACAAGGATGACTTTCGACTAAGTGCATCAGCAACTACATTAGCTTTCCCTGGATGATAGTTAATAACCAAATCATAATCTTTCAGCAACTCTAACCATCGTCCCTGTCTTAAGTTCAGTTCCTTCTGTGTCATCAAGTATTTCAAACTTTTGTTATCTGTATAAATATAATACTTCTCATTATATAAATAGTGTCTTCAAAATTTTTAAAGCAAAAACAATTGCAGCTAACTCAAGATCATGTGTAGGGTAATTCTTTCCATGTGGTTTTAACTGCCGTGAAAGATAATCCACCACCTTTCTCGACTGCATTAACACACAACCCAAACCATTTAAAGATGCATCATTGTACACAATATACAGTATACCTGATTCTGGTTAAGTCAAGACTGGAGCTTCTGTTAACATTTTCTTTAATTGATCAAAGCTCTGCTGACATTAATCAAACCACACAAACCCAACATTCTTCTGTAATAAACGAGTCATTTGTGAAGCAATCATGGAAAACTTCTTTACAAAACAGTGATAGTATCCTGATAATCCCAGAAAACTTCGCACTTCAGTTACATTCTTCGGTGTTTTCCAATTCACCACTCTAAAACTTTACTTGGATCCACGCGAATTATTTCAGCTGATACAATATGACCTAGAAATCCAACCTCATGAAGCCAAAACTCACATTTACTAAAATTTTCATATAATTGTTTTTCTCTCAAAGTCAGCAATACAATTCTCAAGTGCTGTGCATGTTTGGATTCTGTCTTTGAATAGACCAATATGTCATCAATAAATACTGCCAAAAATCTATCCAAATAAGGCTGAAAAATCTGGTTTATTAAATTCATAAATGCAGCAGGGGCATTTGTTAAACCAAAAGGTATTACCAGAAATTCGTAGTGACCATACTGAGTTCAAAAATTAGTCTTTGGCACATCACACTCTTTAACCTTCAATTGATAATACCCAGATCTAAGGTCTATCTTTGAGAACACTGCAGCACATTTCAGTTGATCAAACAAATCATCGATACGAGGTAATGGATATTTATTTTTAATTGTTACTTTGTTCAACTGTCTGTAATCAATACACAATCGCAATGAGCCATCTTTCTTTTTCACAGATAAGATAGGTGCACCCCAAGGTGATGTACTCGGTCTGATGAACCTTTTATCCAATAACTCTTGCAATTATGTCTTCAACTCTTTTAGCTTAGCTGGTGCCATTCTATACGGTGTTATTGATATCGGAGTTGTACCCGGAATCACATCAATTACAAATTCAGCCTCACGATCTGGGGTAAATCAGGTAATTCCTCAGGAAACACATCAGTAAACTCATTAACAACTAGAAATTGTTCCATCTTCAATTCAGAACCCCGAGTATCAAGAATGTAAGCTAAAAATGCTTCATTACCCTTCCAATTTATGAGCTGTAAAGGCTAAAATAATTCTGACATCATTCTTTTTATCTCCAAACTCAGCTAAAACTATTTTCCCTGTCTGACATTTTAAATCAATTCATTTTTCTCTACAATTCACTATGGCATCGTGTTTAGTCAACCAATCCATTCCAAGAATAACATCAAATTCTCAGAAAGGTAACAACATTAAATCAGCAAAGAATTCACAGCCTTGTATTTTCAGTGGACAATTCCGACGTATTAAATTAACTAACACAAGTTGCCCTAGCGGATTAGTGACTTGCACATCAAGGTCAGTGGAATCAACAGTCATTTTCTTTTCTGACACTAATGCAGTGCAAATATATGAATGCATATATCCAGGATCAATTAAAGCATACACAGAATCATCAAAAAGATAGAAAATACCAGCTATCACATCTGGAGCAGAAGCTTCTTCCCTTGCCCAGATAGCATATGTACGTGCAGGTGCCCTTGTTTCTGATAAGGCTGCAGTATCTCTCATTGTCGAACGAGTAGTCCCAGCAGCACTCCTGAACATTTACTTTTCTGAGTATTTGCTTGCTTCTCACCTTGTTCTTTATCTTCTTTTAAAATTTAGGACAGTCCCGAATAAAATGATCAGTTCCATCACATTTATAACAAGCTTTGGTTCTTCCCCAATATTCACCAATATGAAATCTACCACAATTTTTAAATCTAGATCTCGGAATATTTTGCACACTACTAGCACTAGCTGCTGGTTTATTAGTTACTCCGACATCTCGTTGAGTTGTCTCACTTTTACTCGATCGTTCTGGATTTATAATAGGTCGACTAGAATCATCTCTAAACTTTTTAGCCGGAAAAGTCAAAATTGGTCTAGAGAAACTTCTTTTGTATACTTCTTTACCCCTTATTTCTCTTTGCATCTTTCTGTTATACGCTTCTTCCATCTTTTGAGCTTGATCAAACAGAACCATAAATTCTTGAATCTCTGTGCCTCCAATCATCATTCTGATTTCATCATTAAGTCCCTCTTTGAATCTAATACATATTTCTCCTTTTGTCGTACAACATCCCGAGCATATATACTGAGATACACAAATTCCCTTTCATATTCGGCCACTGTCTTATTCCCTTATCGAAGAGCAAAAAATTCTCTCTTTTTCTTATCTAAATATTTGTTTCCCATATACTTCTTTTTAAACTCATTTTGAAAGAATTCCCAGGTAAGTTTATTTGCAGGTACCACTGCCTCAATGGTTTCTCACCAATTATACACTTATTTCAATAGTAAAACCGCACACCTCAGATAGTCTTCTAGAGAACACATCATCTGTTTAAAAACTCTCTCCAAACTCTTTAACCAATACTCTGATTTAACTAGATCATCGTCCGGTCTCCCTTGAAATTCTTCAGCTCTAAACTTTCTGAGTTTCTCAATCGGTGTTCTTTTGCTAGATTCATCCATTGATGGAGGAGCAACCGGGGTTGTAATTGGTGGTACAGTAGGGGGAGGAGGAGGTTGTTGTGCCTGACTTCTTCCTTGTATTGTTTCACTATATCACTGATTCATTAACCCGTAAATCATATTTTTAAGTTCTTCCTCTCTCATCAAAGAAATCGGAACATTACTACTTGTTCCCTACTCAGAAGTTTGTATTCTACTATTAACTTCCTCTTCTTGACCAGCACCCTCGGGTCTATCAGATATCTTTACAATCTATAACAAAAATTAGTAGTTAGATTGGACCATTCATATCACACTATCACAAATTTATATGGCATGTATCTCTAAACAATTTACACATCACATTCATTCCGAGAATCGACTAAACCAAAGCTCTGGCACCAATAAATGTAACACCCCTAACCCACATCTGTCGTCAGAATAGGGTTACAAGATGTTACCGAAGTTTACGAAATAATTACATATAAACCATTATTTACTTATATTCACATCAAAGCTATCCACCCAAGTCATAGTCACTAAATTATTTATATCTTAAGCTACAAAATTCTAAATTAAGATCTGTAAAAAGAATTTGAAACTAGTCTCATATATCTTTCTACCATAAAATGTTTAGAATTTATGGATTAGCAAAAAAGTATAGTTTATTCTTCAAAGTTACCCCTATTCTACTGTTTGATAGTTTCGACCTTTCTTTACTAAAAATTAATTATCTCATAGTAAAAAATTCGAGTTAAGTTTCTGTTTGTTTCTTTTGAAACTAAACTTATTAAGGATTTTAAGTATATAAATTATAACCCATAATTATTTTTATACAATTTTTAATGATTTTCCAAATTCAGAATAGGGGAGCTTGAAATCACTCTAACCTTGTCTCACAAAAATTCAAGTATCTCATAATATGAAAGTCTTTTGCTTACACCGTTTCTTCTATGTGAAACTAGATTCAATAGGATTTAATGTCATATCTTATTTAGCCTTTAATTCAATTTCCATAACTTATGGTGAATTTTCAAAGTCAAACTACTGCTACTAACCAAAAACTGTTTTAGTGCAAAATATTGTTAGCAGTTTATAACATCTTTACTTCATTTCATTTAAACTCTATACATGCCATATAAATTTTTAAACATAAAAAAGGCACCGGAACTAATCTGGATAGTGTGCCTTGTTGTAATGATTCAATCTACCAACTCACTTTAATTCAATCTACATAAAGACATCAAACACACACAAGTAAGCTTATTGAAGCTTAGTAAGTTCATAGAGTTGAAAGTAATGCTTACCAAATATAATATTTCCAAACAATAACAAAACATTTACTAAAATTCTCTGCCATCCACAACCATTGTTATAATACTTCACATAGTTGAGCTCAACATTAGCAACTACACAGTCCCTTTTCATTTTAGTTCACACCTCATATATTACCAAATTAGGAAACGCCTTACAAAATTGAGTACGTTGCTGCTCAGTGCCATGATTCACAACTCAGTATGGTTTTCCTGTGACAGCACTAATTTGGCCCTAGTCGGAAAGTGGTTTCGGGACCACAAAACCGAGTCATAAAAATAATTAACCGTTATAATCTATGCTTACTGTATGTGTACATGCACGTGTGAAAGTTTCATGTTTTAATTTTATCATTTGTATGTGAAATAGATTAAATAGGACTCATGTGAAATAAATGTGAAAGATGATAGGTTAATCTCAAAGTGGTGTAATAATGCATGTTAGAAAAAGGATGGGTTTGCATGTCAAATATCCATTTTTGACAAGTAGTGGCCGGCCATGATGAAGTGATAGATAAAAATATGTATTAATTATTAGTTAATGGCTTAATATTTTATAGTATAGATGAATAAAATGAAAATAAGAGAAAGAATGGGAAGAAAACAAAGTCTTAACTTTGTTCTTCTTAGCCGAACCAAAAGGGAGAAAAAGGGGAGCAAACATTCAGCCATTTGAAACCTAAGGAAGGTTAGTAAATCAAGTTAGATTTTTGAAATTCTAGTTTGTTTTAGGTTACTCATCATGCTACTTACTTAGCCCATGCCAAAACTTTGAATTTGGATGGTTGAATTGAACATTCGGTTATGGTAGATAAGGAAGGAATTTGATTTTTATCTTTAAATTTTGATGAAGAAATTGTTGATGAAAGAAGTTGATCTTGTTAAAAACTATAATTTCTAATACTCATATGTGTAATAGCCGAACCTAGACTTTGCTTAATGTCTTGAACAAATGCCGATTAGGTGTTTTGAAATGGATAAATTAGGTGCTTGATTTCCTAAAGGTTCGGCATAGTACATGATATTTTTGTTAGTATGATTTCGAAGAATTTGAGTAATGTTATGTATAAGTAAAATTATTAGGTACGGTCTTGGCGGTATATATGTACAATTGATCTATTTATCTAATAATATCTAGGGTGATAAATAATTAAATAATATGTATACAAAGAATGTGTGAAAGAGTGAATTGGCAATAATCTCTTTAGGACAGCAGCAGTAAAGTGATTTTGGAAAAATCACTATAAATTGTGGGAGTTGAGTTAGAAGCTGAATAAATTATGTAATTAAAGCTTGATGAGTCTAGTTTCTTATAAAAGAAACTATAAAAGCAAAAGAATTGCCGATAATGAGATAATTGAAGTAATGTGGGACAGAGTCAAAATGACTTCTAGATCCCCTGTTTTGTTTTTATAAAATCACTATAAAACGTATAAAAATATTAAAATGATGAAATTTATATTCTTAGACTCCTTAATGAGTCTAGTTTCAAATGAAATAAACAAGGACATGTTTTGAATTCTGTACAATGAGAAATTTATTTCGTAGTGAAGAGTGGTCAGATTAGTCAAACAGTGAAACAAGGGAAACTTTAAGAAAAATCTGGTATTTATTGGCCAAACTAAAAATTCTAAAAATTTTATGGATAAAAGATATATGAGTCTATTTTCAGGGAAATTTTATGGCAATTGATTTGGAGTTTCGTAGCTCCAGTTATAAATAATTTAGTGACTGTTGCTCAAGAAGATAGCTTATTGTGAATTTGTGATTATGAGGTAATCATTGATAAAAATTTGTTAAGGAGTTGCTTAATGTTTTCTTATAAGCTTACTATAATCTGTATGTGTGAAAGTCGAATATATATGTATTATATTCTGAAATAATATTTGAATAGTCGATTAATGTTTAGTTTAAAATTTGTTGAATTAAAGCTCAAGAGCATAGGGGGGGCAATTTCGAATAAGGGAAAAGAGAAAGCAACCGAGTAGCCTATCCGCAGTTGTTCAAATAAATCCGAGGTAAGTCTTTGAGTAATGGAACTTAGCTTATGATTTGATTAAACAATGTTATATATTTATATATATAGCACAATAAATAAATTGTGACCTGATGGTTTCTCTTGATTTACATATTGAAATAAATGGGTAGTGCATCGGCTTGTAATCGAATGGTTATAGAAACTCATGTAGAGTAGCGAAACGGAATCATGTCATTTGTATGAGCTGTTGAGCCGAAAATGAATGATGGATAATCATGTTGTGTTTGTGATCTAATAATGTAAATGAATTGTTAATGATTTATAATATAATTATATTTTGTGCATGACAATTGAGGATTATATCAGGGTTAAGTCCCGAAGGCATTCGTGCTGGTTGCTATTTCCGGGTTAAGTCCCGAAGGCATTCGTGCTGGTTGTTATTTCTGGGTTAAGTCCCGAAGGCATTCGTGCTGGTTGTTATTTCCGGGTTAAGCCCCGAAGGCATTCGTGCTGGTCGCTATTTCCGGGTTAAGTCCCGAAGGCATTTGTGCTGGTTGTTACATCCGGGCTAAATCCCGAAGGCAATTGGGTTGGAAATGTGCGATCTTGTCGTAATAATTTCTATTGATGGGCTTACAACCCTAAGATGATCAGGTATGCACCGTATATACATTGAAATTAAGTTAAGATTGACTATGAGCATGTAAGTATATGGGTTGAAGTGTGAAGTAACATAAGTATGTGATTTTTGCGTATTTGCATTTATTTAGCCTTGTAATCGAATTAGATGTATTCGGCATAATTATGAGGTTAGTTGGGTAAAAAGAGATTATCTACATGATACCGAATTCGTGTTTAAGGAAAAATTTAAGATGACATGTATGAACGATAGGGGTATATTTAATCATGACTACATTTAGTCAGAAAGATGATGAGCCTTATGAATGCTATGCTTTAGTTATAAATGATTTCATTACTTAAGACTTACTAAGCATCGAAATGCTTACTCTTTTTGCCTTCATTCCCTGTTTTATAGATTTTGTTCGTGAACTATCGGACTCGGAGATCCAAAGTCGAAGTCGTCCACACTATCTAAACCTTTCGGTACTCTTGTAAATGAACCTTGATAATGGCATGTATAGGATTGACTTTTGATGTTAATTACGTATCTTTTTGGTGATGTATATATGTATAGCCATGCGAAAATGGCTTGTTAAGTTATTATATGCGCTCCACATAATTAATGTGTATGTGTGGATGATAATCGATTAATGTTTTAAATGTTTTGATGTGAATTAAACTTAGGAATGAATTAAGGTACTATTTAAATTGAGAAGATTGCTTTGCATAGTGTATAAACGAAATTCGAATTCGAAGGTATGCTATCAGAAATTACCTGAGTATTGTCAACTGAATTTTCGTACTTATTGGTAATATTCCTTACCCCCTCCGGCGACGGATACGGGTTAGGGGTGTTACATTTCCTCATTGAAATACCATACCTACATTTCACAACTCCGTATGGATGATACCTTACCTACGTTTCACAACTCAGTATGGTTAATACCATACCTACATTTCACAACTCAGTATGGATGATACAATACCTACGTTTCACACTTTCCTATGGATCAACCATGGTCTTAGCCGTCAATTCATCACATGTCACGATACGTACTCAATCTTGCGTTTTTTTTCTTAATTTGAATTTCCACTTTTATTCTTTCATTTTATAAAAATTTTCACAATCCCACAGCAAATTCATATTTAATAACACATTATATCATTCAATCATTCACAAATAAACATGTAAACTCAACCATATGAACTTACCCGGCTGATTTGTAGAAGATATTGAAATTCAGGGACTATTCCGCAACGTTTTCTTTTCCTCATTCTTTGGATTCTTGATCTATAATGTAAAATATTTTTTCAGTCATTAGAATTTATTTCATTTCTATTTTACTTCATAATTTATTCTCTTCAATTTTTGAAATTGCACTTTTACCCCAAAATTTACAGTTTTACAATTTAGTCCCTACTCAATTCACCCATCAATTGAACTAAATTTTCTCAATTAACACTTTATTTTATCATTATAAACTATTTCAAAACCTTTGATATTCTGAATTTCAACACCAACCTCTAATTCACAACTTTTTCATAATTAAGTCCTAAATACCTTTTTTTTAATCAAAATCACTTAATAAAACCACCTTAATATGAAATTAAAACTTTAATTTCATAATAATTCATCATAAAATTCCCTTACTCAGCTAGGTTAACTTCCAATTTCACCCACCAAATCAAAAACTAATGAATTCTATAAGTGGACCTAATTGTAAAAGTCATAAAAACATAAAAATTATCAAGAAGGCAAGAATTAAACTCATATGATATAAAAATATGAAAAACCAGCTTTCTCCAGACCTCCTATGGCGTTTTGGCTGAGAAAATATGAAGAGATCTCTAGATTTTTCAATTTTGTCCTTATTTTATATGTTAAAATTGTAAAATTTCCAATTTTGCCCTTATTTCCCTTATTTTTCTGCTGATTTTCTTGCCCTTACAGTCCAGCCTATTCACTTTTAGGCTTAATTGCCCTTTAAATCCTATTTCTTTTAACACTTGAGCTATTTAATCCTTTTAACTTATTTTACATTTGTTACAATTTAGTCTTTTTTATTTAATTGACTACCCAAACGTTAAAATTTCTCAACCAAACTTTAATACTAACTTAATGACACTCTATAAATATTTCTAAAAATATTTATGGATCGATTTTCAAATTCGTGGTCTCGATACCTCTTTTTTGACCTGTTTGACCTAATAAATTTTTTTAATTCACCAAATTCACCAATTCACAAATTCTTTTAAATTCTTACTTGACTCATAAATATTAAATTACTATCTTGTTCAATCTTACTTGTTGGATTTAGTGATCTCAAATCATTGTTTCTGGCACCACTGAAAATTATGCCGCTACAAATACCATGTATTTGAAGCTTTGGTTGTGTTGTTTGATGAATATGTGAAGTAATTTTTGTTAAAGTTTGAATTAGGGATTAAATTGTGAAAATGTCAAAATTTTAGGGTTTGATAGTGAAATTAATATTCATTAGGGACTGTTTAACGGCTTAGCATATTTGGATGGAATATTGACTTGAGAAAAATGGCTAATTTGATGAATTTCGGGCTAAGGGACTAAATTACAAGAATTGTTAAAGTTTGGGGTAATTGTGTAAATTCAAAAAATATAAGGGTATTAATTATAAAATGGATTGGAATGTGAAATGTAACATGATAATTGAAGAATTCTATGTTTTATATTAAGATCTAGTAGATACTCGTGGAAAAGAAAAGATAGCAGAATAGTCCCTGAACTCTTACAACTATTACAATTTAGTCCAGGTGTAACGCCCCCACGCCCGAGACCATCACCGGAGTCGAGCTTGGGGGGTTACCGAATATAATTTATCAATTTAAGAACTTCAAATCATTTGTTTCTACATTCACAGCTTTCTAGCTATTCGCGTCACAGTTACAAGAAAAATCATATCTCGAGTTAAGAAACTCGAAATCAAGATCCGTAAATTTTCCCTGAATCTAGACTCATATATCTATTTACTAATTTTTTTTCTAGAATTTTTTATTGGGCCAATTAGTACAGTTTATTAATTAAAGTATCCACTGTTTCAGGGTTCGACTGCTCTGACCTCTGTGTATTACGAATCAGATATATCTCTATACAAGATTTCAATGACTATGAGGTTTGTTTTTATTAAAACTAGACTCAATAAGGAATCTGTAAATATAAATAAAAACTTCTAATTATTTTAGTAAAATTTATTATGAATTTTTAAAGTCAGAACAGGGGATCCAGAAATCACCCTGGCCCTGTTTAGCAAAAGTTTAAATATCTCATAAAATATAATTTATATTCCTGTTTTGTTCAATCCATATGAAAATAGACTCATTAAGCTTCAATTTCATAACTTACTAATCATTTAGTTCTATTTATACTATTTTTAGTGATTTTTCAAATTCATGTCATTGCTGCAGCAATATTCTGTTTTAAGGCAAGTTTCATCTTTCCATGAATTTTTATGAACTAGATAACCTGTTAAACTTCCATGATATCAAACATGATCTAAATTAGCCATCACCATGACTTATCAATATCAAACATTTTCTCAACCAAACATGGCCATATCATAAAATTATTTACACAAAATAGGTATATTGCTATACATGCCATACTTAAGTAGTTGTACAAGCCATTTACCAAGATAAAAGTCCTTTGGATAGTGTGATCGAACTTTCAACTGTCCGATTCTTGAGTCGGCTTGTTCAAAACTACAAATGAATGAAAAGGAAGGAGTAAGCATAAATGCTTAGTAAGTTCATATGTAAATAACAAGTAACATAACAATACAAATATACCAAACAACTTTAGCATGGTACCACCAAAACATATATCACATCTTTAAACATCATTCATCATCTTACCACCTTATCGTTGTTGTATCTATTTTCAACCCGAGGGTTAAGAACATACCTGTCCAAAGTGTCCATTTCACAACACTTACCCAAAACGTCACTTATATCTTAAATGCTCTTCCATTAAACTAGAAATTTCACCCGTTGAACACATCGGAATATAACTCGGATACATGGATAATTTGCACATAAGTGCCACATATGTAATCAAGAAATCATATAACCCGCCCCTAAGTGAACTCGGACTCAACTCAACGAGTTCGGATGCCTAGTTATATCTCACGAACTCAGACTCAACTCAACGAGTTCGGACATTTGCATCCATAAGTGAACTCGGACTCAACTCAACGAGTTCGGATGCTCAACCATCCTAGTGACATGTCACTTGTATCCTAATCTATTCCTAAGGTTCAAACGGGCTTTTTCCCTCTATCTCACATTTGTCGTCTTCCATGGAATATCGGAACCGATACTCGGTAGCAATTCATATTTATCAAGTAGTAAACATGATTTGCATATTACTCAACATTAACCACAAAGCATAATATTTCACGATTAAAAATCAGCATATCATATAATTAACATTAATAACTTAAAATAACATTTATGCTACATTATTTACACATGAACTTACCTTGGTACCAAAATATAAAGATTTTGCAATTTAGTCCACAATCTTTTCTTTTCCTCGATCACGACTTGAATCTCATTTTTCTTGATCTATAATACCAAATTAATCTTATTTAATACATACATTTATCAAAAAGCATTTAATACGAACTTTAAAAAAATTACACTTTTACCCCTAAACTTTTGCATAATTACACTTTTGCCCCTAGGCTCGGGAATTAAAATTTATTCCTTATTCTTATGTTTTATAACATGCTGATCACTTTTCCCTTCTATGGCAACATCAAATTCTCTCTCTAACATATACTTGTGACTATTAGGTATTTTTGTCGATTAAGCCCTTTTACTCGTTTTCACTAAAAACCGAGTAGCACAAGTTGTCTAACATAATTTAAAACCCCATATTCTATCATAAAACATCAAAATACACAAATTTCACTTATGGGTATTTTTCCAAATATAAACCCTAGGTTGAATTATTGCTAGCATAAGCTTAATCGAGCTTCCGGGATTCCAAAAACGTAAAGAACATTAAAAACGGGGCTTGTAATCACTTACTATGGAGCTTGGAAGCTTGAAACAAACCCTAGCTATGGGGAACCCTTGAAATTTCGGCCTAATGAAGAAGATGGACAAAAATTGGCTTTTAATTTTGTTTTTAATTCATTTTAATAACTAAATGACCAAAATACCCTTACTACTAAACTTTCCAAAAATTCCTTCCATGTCCTAATTTTTTCCATGAACTTGAAATTGGTCAAATTGATATTTAAGACCTCCTCATTAATATTCCAAAACAATTTCATACTAAAAACTTCTAGAATGCAAGTTTTGCAACTTATTCGATTTAGTCCCTACTTTCAATTTAAGCACTTTAGGCATAGAATTTCATCACGAAATTTTCACACAATCATGCAATCATATCATAAACATCAAAATCATTGTAAAATAATTATTTCTATCTCAGATTTGTGGTCACGAAACTACTATTCCGATTAAGCCCTAATTCAGGATATTACAACTCTCCCCCCCCTTTTAAGGATTTTCGTCCTCGAAAATCTTACCGGTAAACAGGTGTGGGTATTGGTTTCTCATAGTTTCTTCAGGTTCCCATGTAGTCTCTTCTACCCCATGCTTTTTCCACAACACTTTTACAAGTGCAACACTTTTATTTCTTAGTTGTTTGACTTCTCGAGCTAAAATCTTAATCGGTTCTTCTTCATAAGTCATATCCGGTCGCAGTTCAATTTCTATCGGTGAAATTATATGTGAAGGATCCGAACGATACCGACGTAACATAGATACGTGAAACACATCATGAATCTTCTCTAATTCGGGTGGTAACGCTAGCCGATATGCTACCGGTCCAACTTTTTCAATTATTTCATACGGTCCAATAAAATGCGGACTTAACTTGCCCTTTCGTCCAAATCTAAGGACTTTCTTCCATGGAGACACTTTCAAAAATACCTTATCACCAACTTGAAACTCCATTTCCTTTCGTTTCAAATCCGCATAAGATTTACATCTATCAAGCGACTTTCAAACAATCTCGAATCACTTTCACCTTTTCTTCGGTTTCTTTTATTAAATCAACTCCATAAATCTGATTTTCCTTGAGTTCAGTCCAATACAATGGCGTCCGACATTTACGACCATATAATGCTTCATAAGGTGCCATCTTCAAACTTGTCTGATAACTATTATTATAAGCAAATTATACCAACGGTAAATACTTTTCCCACCTACCTTGAAATTCCAATACACAACATCTGAGCATGTCTTCAAGAATCTGAATTACTCTCTCTGATTGTCCATCAGTTTGTGGATGAAAGGCGGTGCTGAAATTTAACTTTGTACCTAATGCTTCTTGCAACTTTTTCCAAAACCGTGAGGTAAACCTCGGATCTCTATCCGAAATGATTGAAAAAGGTATCCCATGAAGTCTAACAATCTCTCGGATATACAATTCAGCCAACTTATTAAGAGAATAATCTGTACGTACCGGAATAAAATGAGTCGATTTAGTCAGTCTGTCAAATATTGCCCAGATGGCATTTTTCTTCCCTGGAGTTAACGGCAACCCTGATATAAAATCCATAGTAATCCAATCCCATTTCCATTCAGGAACCATAATGGGCTGGAGTAATCCCGAAGGTACTTGGTGTTCAGCTTTCACTTGTTGGCAAACTAAGCACTTTGATACAAACTCGAAAATATCTCTTTTCATTCCACTCCACCAATACATTTTCTTCAAGTCATTATACATCTTCGATCGCCGGATGAACCGCTAAACAACCATTATGTGCTTCATGCAAAATCTTTTGAATCAACTCATCATTTTTCTACACAAATCTGATTTTAAATATCAAACAACCATCGAACCGATTTCAAATCGATCCCGTATCGACTTCACCTTTGTTTTCTTTTGGCTAGCAAATCTTGATCATTTTTGAGCTTGAAATCTCTTGTAAAACATCGGTATTGCTCTTAACTCGCTAGAATCGAACCGTCATCTGAAATTTTCAACCGAGTGTTCATAACTCTCAAAGCAAACAACAACTTTCGCTTAAAGCATCGGCAACCACATTCGCTTTTCTGGATGATAATCGATAACAAGCTCGTAATCTTTCAATAACTCCAACCATCTTCATTGTCTCAAATTCAAGTCTTTTGTGACATCAAGTATTTAAGACTTTTGTGATTGGTATATACGGCACTTTTCACCATACAAATAATTCGCCAAATCTTCAAAGCAAACACCACCGACCAATTCCAAATCGTGAGTAGGATAAATCTTCTCATGAGGTTTTAAGCGTCTCAAGCATAAGCCACCACTTTTCCTTCTTGCATGAGTACACACCCCAAACCATTTAGAGAAGCATCACTATACACCACAAATTCTTTACGATTCGGGTTGTATCAACACCGGTGCTTGATTAATAACTTTTCAATTCTTGAAACTCTGTTGACATTCTTCCGTCCATTCAAATTTAACATCCTTTCGGAGTAGTCTAGTCATAGGAGCAGCAATTATAGAAAATCCATTTACGAACCGCCGATAATACCCATTAGCCCCAAGAAACTTCTAACTTCGTTATGTTTTTGGTGGTTTCCAATCAACAATGGCTGAAATTTTACTAGGATCAACCCGTATACCATCACTGAAACAATATGACCCAAAAATCCAACTTCACGGAGCCAAAATTCACTTTTACTAAACTTAGCATACAAATGCTTATCATCAAAGTTTGCAAAACTATCCTCAAATGCTCAAAGATGCTCGTCTCATCTTTTGAATAAATTAAAATATTATCTATAAACACCACAACAAATCTGTCCAAGTATGGCCTAAATATGCGATTCATTAAATCCATAAACACGGCAGGAGCATTTGTCAACCCGAATGGCATAACTAAAAATTCATAATGACCGTACCTTGTTCTAAAAGCAGTTTTAGGCACATCGACTCTTTTACTTGCGGTGATAATACCCGGATCTCAAGTCAATCTTTGAAAACCATGTCGCTCCTTTTAGTGATCAAACAAATCATCAATTACGTACAGCGGATACTTGTTTTCGATTGTCACCTTGTTTAACTGCCGATAATCAACACATAATCTCATAGAACCATCCTTCTTTTCACAAATAACACGGAGCACCCCAAGGTGAAAAACTCGGTCTCATAAAGCCTTTATCACCAACTCTTGCAGCTGCGACTTTAATTCTTTCAACTTTGTTGGTGCCATTCTATATGGAGCAATCGAGATCGGTTGTTCCGGTATTAAATCAATACCAAATTCTACTTCCCGACCGAGGCAAACCCAAACAATTCTTCCGAAATACATCCGCAAATTCACACACAACCCAAGACTTGATTCAACTTTCTTTTCAACTTCTTTTGTATTAATTACATACGCCAAATAAGCTTCATAACCCTTTCTCAAATATCTACGAGCCGACATCGAAGAAATCATACTAGATAATGCCTCGATTTGTCCGGCTCAACCCGAAATTTCACCACTTTCACGGTTTAATTCTATAACCTTTTCTTTGCAATTTATTATAGCATCATGCAATGTCAACCAATCCATACCCAAAATAACATCAAATTCATCAAACGGCAACAACATCAAGTCGGTAGGAAAGTAATGACCGAATCATTAAAGGGCATTTCTTGCTTACTTTATCAACTATCACGCATTTGCCTAACGGGTTCGACACTCTAATCATAAATTCGTGTTCTCAACGGTATATTCATACTAGACACCGCTTTAATGCATACGTATGAATGAGTAGAATCAGGATCAATCAAAGCAATAACATTAATATCATAAAGAGAAAATGTACCAGTAATCACATCGGGTGAGGAAGTATCTTCACGCGCTTTAATAGCATAAGTTCTAGCGGAACTCTTCTCTCGAGATCTAATCTTTGCATCTCTGGCTACATTCTTCATCGCTTGTTTCACTTCCACTTTTCTGGATACCTTCCCTCGAGTTTGCACCACTAGCTTTTACACTCTGAAATTTTTCTTTCTCAGCTCTCTTTGGGCAATCTCTAATAAAATGGTCCGGAGAACCACATCAAAAACATTCATTTGCTCTGCACGGACCAAAATGATTTCTACCACACCGTTGGCACTCGGGTTTAACAAATCTCGAGTTCCCTACACTGGCTGCAGAAGTATTCTAAGATTTAGGACCCACATTCTGCTTCTTAAAATTTCCATATGATTGCCCAGCTGAAACTTGGGAACGAGGATTCATATTTCTTGACTTTCCGGATTACTGTGAAGATGCCTTACTCATTGGCCTTTTCTTCCAATTTCGTGTCTCGGCCTCTACCTTCCTCTTCTCTTTAAGTAGTTCTTCAGCCTTACAAGCTCAATCAACTAGGACTACCATTTCTTTCAGTTCAAGGATCCCGACAAATACTTTAATGTCTTCGTTGAGCCCGTCTTCAAATCGTTGGCACATCTTGGCTTCTGTAGGAACATATTCCCTGGCATACTTACTCAATCGAACAAACTCTCTTTCATATTCTGAGACTATCATATTACCTTGCTTCAGCTCAAGAAACTCTTTACATTTCGATCAATAAATCTTTCACTAATATATTTCTTCCGAAACTCTTCTTGAAAGAATTCCCAAGTTACCCTCTCTTTCGGTACCACCGAAATCAAAGTCTTCCACCAATTATAGGTGAATCTCTCAACAACGATGTAGCACATTTCAAACATTCTTCAGTGTACAAGATAATTCATCAAATACCGGATAGAATTTTCAAGCCGAATTCGCTTTCTCGCATCATCATCAATATTTGCTCTAAATTCTTCACCCCTTGTTTGAATTCTATCAACGGGGTTCTGTGAAATTTTATCATATCCACTCCTTGAGGCATTGGAGGCATAGGTTGAGGAATTGGGGGAGGTAGGGGAGGTCGTACATTTGGGTTCGTACGAATGAACTCAGTGTACCATGCACTCATCATTTGGCTTGTTCAAAACTACAGTGAATGAAAAGGAAGGAGTAAGCATAAATGCTTAGTAAGTTCATATGTAAATAACAAGTAACATAACAATACAAATATACCAAACAACTTTAGCATGGTACCACCAAAACAGATATCACATCTTTAAACATCATTCATCATCTTATCACCTTATCGTTGTTGTATCTATTTTCGACCCGAGGGTTAAGAACATACCTATCCAAAGTGTCCATTTCACAACACTTACCCAAAACGTCACTTATATCTTAAGTGCTCTTCCATTAAACTAGAAATTTCACCCGTTGAACACATCGGAATATAACTCGGATACATGGATAATTTGCACATAAGTGCCACATATGTAATCAAGAAATCATGTAACCCGCCCCTAAGTGAACTCGGACTCAACTCAACGAGCTCGGCGTCAGATCCATAAATGAACTCGGACTCAACTCAACGAGTTCGGATGCCTAGTTACATCTCACGAACTCGGACTCAACTCAACGAGTTCGGACATTTGCATCCATAAGTGAACTCGGACTCAACTCAACGAGTTCGGATGCTCAACCATCCTAGTGACATGTCACTTGTATCCTAATCTATTCCTAAGGTTCAAACGGGCTTTTTCCTCTATCTCACATTTGTCGCCTTCCATGGAATATCGGAATCGATACGGTAGCAATTCATATTTATCAAGTAGTAAACATGATTTGCATATTACTCAACATTAACCACAAAGCATAATATTTCACGATTAAAAATCAGCATATCATATAATTAACATTAATAACTTAAAAATAACATTTATGCTACATTATTTACACATGAACTTACCTTGGTACCAAAATATAAAGATTTTGCAATTTAGTCCACAATCTTTTCTTTTCCTCGATCACGACTTGAATCTCATTTTTCTTGATCTATAATACCAAATTAATCTTATTTAATACATACATTTATCAAAAAGCATTTAATACGAACTTTAAAAAAATTACACTTTTGCCCCTAAACTTTTACATAATTACACTTTTTCCCCTAGGCTCGGGAATTAAACTTTATTCCTTATTCTTATGTTTTATAACATGCTGATCACTTTTCCCTTCTATGGCAACATCAAATTCTCTCTCTAACATATACTTGTGACTATTAGGTATTTTTGTCGATTAAATCCTTTTACTCGTTTTCACTAAAAACCGAGTAGCACAAGTTGTCTAACATAATTTAAAACCCCATATTCTATCATAAAACATCAAAATACACAAATTTCACCTATGGGTATTTTTCCAAATATAAACCCTAGGTTGAATTATTGCTAGCATAAGCTTAATCGAGCTTCCGGGATTCCAAAAACGTAAAGAACATTAAAAACGGGGCTTGGAATCACTTACTATGGAGCTTGGAAGCTTGAAACAAACCCTAGCTATGGAGAACCCTTGAAATTTCGGCCTAATGAAGAAGATGGACAAAAATTGGCTTTTAATTTTGTTTTGATTTTTTTATGGACTGTGAAAACAATTAAGTTAAGTCTGTGTGCACCTTGTATTCGACTCCGGTAACGGATTCGGGTACGGGGTGTTACAATTTTATTGGTATCAGAGCCATGGTTTAGTCGGTTCTAGGACTACCATAGCACGTATGAGTCTAGCTATACATGCCTTAATGTTAATGTTTAAATGTGTGATGACTTCTGACGGTTAAAATTTTTGTTTTGATTAGTAAATGGATCCCGGTGTAGAGAGAACCTTGGCGGATGACGTTGAAAGTGTAGCGGCTGCTCCTGCGCAAGGGACGCACTGTTGAACCTCGGTCATCTGCGAATAATCAAGGTGAGGGGCTAAACAAGCCTTCTTTACCATGATGAATGAGTGGGTCGCATAATATGCCCGAACCAATCCTACTGTCCAACAATTCCGAATTTGAATAATCCACCCCAAGAGCCCGTAATGCCATCGATGCCATCGATCCGTGAAATTTGAGTAAGCCACCGTAGACTTGATTAGGAAGCGGGCTGAGGAGTTCAAGGCCATAGTTCTCGATGATGCCGAAAGGGCCGAGTTCTTGCTTGATAACAACATTCGGTGTTTTATGAACCGTCATGCACACCGATGAATGTCTAAAGTGTGCTATATCCTTGTTGCGAGACTCAGCTTACTATTGGTGGAGGACTTTGATTTCCATAGTCCCAAACGAACGAGTTACTTGGGATTTCTTTCAAATAGAATTTCGAAAGAAATATATTAGTCAACGGTTCATCGATCAAAAGCGTAAGGAATTCTTAGAACTCAAGCAAGGCCGTATGACAGTATCTGAATACGAACATGAGTTCGTAAGACTCAGTCGGTATGCCCGGGAGTGTGTGGCTGATGAGGTTGCTATGTTCAAGAGATTTGAAGAAGGATTGAATGAGGATTTAAAGCTACTAGTGGGTATTTTGGAGATAAAAGAATTCGTAACACTAGTTGAACGAGCCTGCAAGGCGGAGGAACTTGGAAAGGAGAAGAAGAAGGCTGAATTTGAAGTTAGAGACTATCGCAAAAGATCGACGGGTAAAGCTCCGTTCTCAGCTATAAAGAAGTTCAGGGAGGACACTAATAAATCGAGGACGACTGTGGGAATTTCCATTAGAGCACGACCATCGACGGACTCCCGAGCTACTTCGGTAGCTAGTGTGGGCAATAACCGTCAAGAGAAACATGAATGCCCCCAGTGTGGGAGAAGACACATAGGTGAATGTTGGGGTAAGTCTACCAACAGGGCTCACATTACGGATGCTGTTCAAGGACCACTTCATTAGAGATTGCAGAGCTTGATGAGAAGAATAGGATGCAAGGTGCAAGACCTAGTGGAATGACACTAGAGGTAGACCACCGAGAATTTCAGGAGGTAGGGGTGGTAGTCGAGAGGGCCTCGACACGGCTGTTCGGTCCGAGACCAGTACTCTGCTAGAGCATATGCCATTCAAGCACGAGAGGAGGTATCCTCCCCGATGTTATCACCGGTACTTTCACTCTCTTTGATACTAGTGTGATTGCGTTGATTGACCCGGCTCTACTCATTCATATGTATGTGAAACCTTAGCATCCAAGAAGACTCTACCGTTGAGTCTATCGAGTTCGTAATTCGAGTGTCAATCCCTTGGGTCAATATGCGCTTGTTGACAAAGTGTGTAAGAGATGCCTCTAATGATCCGAGAATCTGTTTTCGCCGATTTGATGCTTTTACCATTTGATGAATTTGATGTTATTCTTGGTATGGATGGTTGACCGTATATGACACAAATGGTGAGTTGCAAAAGAAAACCATTGATTTAAGGTGCGAAATAACGAGATAATCCGAGTTGAGTCTACGGACTTAAAGGGTTGCCATGTAATATCATCAATGTTGGCTCGAAATATGTAAGAAAGGGTGCGAAGCATACCTTGCGTATGTACTTGATGACAAAGAGTTAGAAAAGAAACCCGAATCTGTGCGGTGGTTTGTGAATACTCGGACGTTTTTCCCAAGAATTACCGGTTTACCAATTGCTCGGAGGTAGAGTTTGGTATTGAGCTTGTACAGGACAACGCCGATTTCGATAGCTCCGCATCAGTATGGCACCAACCGAAAGTTAAAAGAGTTGAAAGCTCGATTGCAAGAATTGACGGATAGAGGTTTTGCTCGACCAAGTTTCTCACCTTGGGGTGCACCAGATTGTTTGTGAAAAGAATGATGGAACCATGAGGTTGTGCATCGACTATCGTTAGTGAATAAGGTGACAATAAAGAATAAATATCCGTTACCTTGTATTGATGATTTGTTTGATCAACTAAAGGGAGCCTCGGTGTTTTCAAAGATAGATCGAGATCGGGTTATTATCGATTCATGGATTCGAGATTCGGATATACCCAAAAGCGCTTTTAGAACGAGATACGGCCACTCACGAGTTCTTCGTGATGCCGTTTGGGCTCACTAATGCCCTGCGGTATTTATGGATTTGATGAATCGGATCTTCGCATAAGATTTGGACCGGTTCGTAGTTGTGTTCATTGATGACATATTGGTCTATTCAAGAGATAAGACCGAACATGCCGAGCACCGAGATTAGTGTTGCAAATTTTACGGATAAGCGGTTATATGCTAAGTTCAAGAAGTGTGAGTTCGTTAAGGAGGTTAGCTTCTTGGGTCATGTGGTATCTGATCGGTATTCGAGTCGACTTCGAGCAAAATTTTAGCCATACTCAATCGGAAGCCTCCAGAAATATTCCGAGGTTCGGAGCTTTTTGGGACTTGCGGTTACTACCGACGATTTGTGAAAGGTTTCTCAATGATAGCCACACCCATGACGGCTACTTCAAAAATATGTTAAGTTCGAATGGACGGAAAAATGTCGAAAAGTTTTGATCAACTGAAAACTTATTTGACGGAAGCTCAATTTTAGTGCAATTAATCGGCAAAGAGTTTGTCATCTATAGTGACGCCTCCCTACTTGGGTTGGGTTGCGTATTGATGCAAGAAGGTCGAGTTGTGGCCTATGCGTCAAGACAATTAAAGCCACATGAGAAAAATTATCCCACCCATGATCTCGAACTAGCCGCCATCGATTCGCTTTGAAAATATGGCGACACTACCTATTTGGGAGAAGTGCCATGTGTATTTGGATCACAAAAGTCTCAAATATTTGATGACTCAAAGAAACTTGAATCTGCGACAAAGACGTTGGCTCGAGTTGTTGAAAGATTATGAGCTTGTCATTGACTATCACCCGGAAAGGCTAATGTGGTTGCGGATGCCTTAAGTCGTAAATCACCGCTTGCCTTATGAAGCGATGAATGTACACTTGTGCGTTTCTATCCGACAATGTACTAGTGGTGGAGTTAAAGGCCAAACCCTTGTTGATTCGTCAAATTCGTGAAGCTCAGAAAGGCGATGATGAATTGGTTGCAAAACGGGCTGAATGTGTTCCGAATGTGGAATCAGAGTTTCAAGTTGATGATGACGATTGTTTGAGGTTCAGAAATCGTTTGTGTGTTCCAAGAAATTCAGAGCTCATTTCGATGATTCTGAACGAAGCTCATTGTAGCCGAATGTCAATTCACCCGGGGAGTACGAAGATGTACAACGATTTGAAGTGTCGGTTTTGGTGGCATGGTATGAAATGAGACATCTCCGACTTTGTTTCGAGATGTTTAATATGTCAACAAATGAAAGCGGAACATCAAGTGCCTTCAGGGTTACTTCAGCCGATCATGATACCCGAGTGGAAATGGGATCGAGTCACAATGGATTTTGTGTCCGGACTGCCATTGTCAGCAAGTAAGAAGGATGCGATTTGGGTTGTTATTGATAGATTGCCTAAGTCGGCTCACTTTATCCCCGTGCGTACGGATTTTTCATTGGATAAACTAGCTGAATTGTATGTTTCTCAGATTGTGAGATTACACGGGGTACCGATTTCTATTGTGTCGGATAGAGATCCGAGATTCACCTCACGATTTTGGGAGAAATTGCAAGAAGCTTTGGGTACCAAGTTGCATTTTAGCACCGCTTTTCATCCACAAACCGACGGCCAATCCGAGCGGATACTTCAGATACTTGAGGATATGTTGAGATGTTGCATCCTCGAGTTTAGTGGTTCATGGGAGCGGTATTTACCTTTGATTGAATTTGCATACAACAATAGTTTTCAGTCAAGTATTAAGATGGCACCTTACGAGGCTTTGTACGATTCGAAAATGCCGACGCCATTGTTTTGGACCGAACTCGGTGAAAGTAAAATTTTCGGAGTGGACTTGATTAAAGATGCTGAACAGAAAGTAAAAGTCATCCGTGAAAGTCTAAAGGCAGCCGCAGATCGTCAGAAATCGTGCGCGGATCTGAAACGAAAAGACATTGAGTTTCAGGTGGGGGATAAAGTGTTTCTTAAAGTTTCGCCTTGGAAAAAGATACTCAGATTTGGCCGTAAAGGCAAATTGAGTCCGAGGTTCATCGGACCATATGAAGTATCCGAATGAGTCGGTCGATTCGTGATCGATTGATTTTGCCCCGAACTTGAAAAGATTCACGACGTCTTTCATGTTTCGATGCTTCGACGTTATAGATCTGATCTGTCGCACATAATTAGTCCATCAGAGGTTGAAATTCAAGCCGATATGAGTTATGAAGAAGAACCGATTCGTATCCTAGCCCGTGAAGTGAAAGAGTTGCGAAACAAAAGGGTTCCGTTAGTAAAAGTGTTATGGCTCAAACACGGGATGGAAGAAGCTACTTGGGAACCCGAGAATTCTATAAAAGAGC
This sequence comes from Gossypium arboreum, assembly GCF_025698485.1. NCBI lineage: Eukaryota > Viridiplantae > Streptophyta > Magnoliopsida > Malvales > Malvaceae > Gossypium > Gossypium arboreum. The sequence goes on along the minus strand of NC_069071.1, from coordinate 97,244,316 downwards.
GATACCCAAACCTATTTACCGGTAAGATTTTCGTGGATGAAAATTTCTTAAGTGGGGGAGAGTTGTGACAGCCCAAAATTGACCCTAGTCGGGAAGTGGTTTCGGGACCGCTAAACCGAGTCACCGAAATGTTTGAACGTAGTATTTATTGTCTAAAATATGTGATTATGAATGTGTGAAAGTTTTAAGTTTCGATTTAGTAAATTTCATGTGAATTCAGTCAATAGGACTTGTGTGACACTTTTGAAATGTGATAGGCTAATCTATAAGGATCTAATAGTGCATGTAATCAAAAAGGAGGGCTTGTAACACCCCGAACCCGAGACCATCGCCGGTGTCGGACACGAGGGGTTAACAAGCCAAGTTCACATGTTTTGCCCACCAATTTGACATTTCCAGTCAGGCTGGAAAACTGCATCACTGTCGCCTTAAAAATCATATCTCGAGTTTCAAAACTCGGAAACTGGTTTCGTAAATTTTCCCTGAATTTAGACTCATATATCCATCCATGGATTTATTTCTAGAATTTTTTGTTGGGCCAATTGGTACAGTTTATTAGTTAAAGTCACCCATGTTACAGGGATCGACTGCTCTGACCTTTGCGCGTTATAACTTGAATATCTCTCTGTACAGGGCTTTAATACTGGTTGTGTTTGTTTCTAATGAAACTAGACTCAAAATGGAATCTGTAAATATAAGGAATGACTCCTAATGCTTTCTGGATAATTTATAGTAAATTTTTAAAGTTGCGACAGGGGACCCAGAAACCGTTCTGGCCCTGACTCACAATAGCCTTAATATCTCTTAACATGTAACTCCTATGACCATTTCGTTTCTTCCATATGAAAATAGACTCATAAAGGTTCATTTACATAGCTTATTCACTATTTAATACCATTCGTACAAATTTTGGTGATTTTTCACATTCACGTCACTGCAGCTGGCAGCATCTGTTTTTAAGGTAGGTCTTACCTATTTTGTAGTCTCCATGAACCAACTAGCCTTGCCATACATAGGTTCATATATGATCATTTTAACCATACCAATGGCTGATCATGTGACCAACACTCCCGTTTCCAATCCATAATCACATCATGACACCATATATATACATACAAACCACAAATAGTCTAAGATCATGCTTCCTTTTACGAGCCATTTTCGCATGGCCGTATACATATACATCACCACATTTTCAAACCAACAAGGGGTAGTCCTATACATGCCATTTAAAAGGTCAACCAAAATTTATACCAAAATAGAGGCGTTGATAGTGTGGATGACTTCGACTTTATTGATCCCGAATCCGATTGCTATCGAGCGAAATCTATAAAACAGAGAGCCAAAGTAAAGGGTAAGCATTTTATGCTTAGTAAGTCTCAAGGAATATAATCAACTCTAATTACAGCAATACATTCACATAGCCAAATGCATCATTTCATTAATACACATTCTTACTTCACATTTCATCATTATATACTTTCACAAAGTATCAATCAATTCAATAACTGAAATTCATTAGTCGATTGAGCGAATGTTGCTCAAACATGTCGACTTTCCAATGCACATATAAACGTACCTTATTCTTTGGGCCTTTCAAGTGTACTAATTGAATTTATTACAGCAACCAACACTCACCTCCAGCCCAAGATTCTTCGGAATATAACCGGATATAACCATGTGCTCAAATGCCTTCGGGTCTTAGCCCGGATAGAATGACTTCATACGAATGCCTTGGTCTTAGCCCGGATGTAGCCACTAGCACAATTGCCTTCGGGTCTTAACCCGGATGTAATTTCCAGCATAATTGTCTTTGGGGCTTAGCCCGGATATCATTCAATTTCTCATGCACACATACATCAATAATCATTGGACATACATATTTCATTTTCGTTACTAAGGCTCAAACATAATTATAATCATTAGCATAATCGCCTTCGGGACTTAGCCCGGGTATCATTCGAATACTCATACACACATAAATCAATAATCAATACATCCATATTTCATTCCACATAATTCAATTAAGGTCACTTCTTGAGGACTTACCTCGGATGTTGTCGAACGGCTTTTACGGCTATTCGATCACTTTTTCCTTCCCCTTGTCCAATTGTGGCCCTCTTAGCTCTTGAGCTAATTCAAACAAATTCAATTTATTAAAACCTCATTGTGCTAGCTTATGGCCGAATATGACAAGGAGTTTAAATGGTCATATGGTCACTCTTTAGCTTGAATACACAATGGTCATGCACATTTTATACTACATCAAGCAATTCAATACAATTCATTCGAGCCTCAAGGAAAAGCTAAGGCCATCAATAGGCTACCTTAGGCCGAATATACATGTCCATGTTGAGGCCAATTATGCACTTAATACCACACAAAAACAGCATGCATTTTACTAGTTAATGCTTTGCATATTGTAGCTCAAAACTTATAATATAACATCAAGCACTCATATGTGTGCTAGGCCGAATGTGCTTGAAATTTCACAAGCATTCTTCAACATCTTCTTCTTTAAACAAACATATTCATCACTTACTTCATAGTCAAAACATCATGTGCAAACATATATATACATATATGAGCATGGCGAATTTCAAGGTGTCCATAGCCATCCAAAATACAAATTTTAACTAACATGCAAGAAGCATGAACCATGCTCATGAATGCATCATGGCCGAATATGACAATCATGCTCCTTTCAACTTCAATCATGGTTAAACACAAAAAGAAAACTCAAAATCTTACTCAAGAGTAGACAATCCATCATTGCATGCATCATCATCAAGCTTCACACTTAGCATGCAATGGCTTTATCACCATAACAACTTTGGCCAAATACCATTTCCATGGCATAACAAAGATTTGAGCCATGGCTAACATGCACATCAAGTTAGCAACCAAAACATGCATGAAACTCCTAACACAACCTCATACATACCTTAATCTTGATGCCAATTTAGCCAAATCTCCTTCTAGATCTCTTCTAAACCAAGCATGAAGCAAAAATCCTCCCCCTTTTTCCTTAGTATTTTCGGCCAAGAAGTGAAAATGGATGAACACAACAAATTTTTTTCTTCCTTCTTTCTCAACTCACGGCAAGGGGGCATCCAAGCTCATCATTCTCTTTTTTTTTTTCATTTTTTTATGCTTATTTTTATTATAATACTTCCTACATGACTCACTAGCCAAACATGTTGGAAACATGTTTTCCCTTGCCCATCATACCCACCTTGGCCGGCCATTATAGTCAAATTTGGGGGAATTTGACATGCAAGGACAATATTTCCTAGTGTGCATCAATAGGCCACTTCAACATTTGCCTATCTCATTTCTAAGTTTTCTCACACAAGTCATTTCTAGTGAAATTCACCTTTATAACACTAAATCAATCATCATAAAATGTCATACATGAGCACACACATATTATAGGTATCAAAATAAATTTTTAATTATTTTTATGCCTCGGTTTTGTGGTCCCGAAACCACATTCCGGCTAGGGTCTATTTTGGGCTGTCACAGGGCTTGCATGTCAAATTTCCCTAAATCCAAGCCTAGTGGCCGGTCATGACAAAGAAATATGGGCAAAACATGTCATAGACATGTTTTGTTGGTGCATCATGGGAGGAAAAAAGTAAAATAAGGAGTATGGGTAATAATGAAATGGAAAAAAAAGGAAAAGATGAAAAAAAAAGGATTATGATGAAAACAAAGAAAAAAATGTTCATCCTTTTTCATCTCTTTTGGCGAAATTCTCTAAGGAAGGAGGAAGGAGTTTTTGCTTCATGTTTGGTTTGGAAGAGGATTAGAGGAGATTTGGCCATACTTGCATCTAGATTAAGGTATGTTTGAGGTTGTGCCATGAGATTCATGCATGTTCTTAGTTGCTAGCTTGAGTTCTAATTAGTCCATGGTTCAAAACTTTGCTATATCATGGGGATGATATTCGCCAAGGTAGATTTTGTGTTAATGCCATTGCATGCTAAATATGAAGCTTGTTAATGATACATGTGATGGTGGATTGATGACTCTTGGATTTTCTTTTTAGCATTTTTGAGTAAGACATTAAGTTTTGGAATTGATGGAATGGAGAGTATGCTTAAGTTGTGTTATGAACAACTATGTGTTAAATCGAGGTTTGCTAAGCTAGCTATTAAGGTGAAGTGCAATGTTAGTGATTGATTAATAGTGTATATACATGTATGCATATTCGCCATCAAATTAAGAGCATAGGTGATGATGAGTCTATGCTTTGTACATTCGCCATATATATATATATATGCATGTGTGATTGGGTTATTGATAGTAGGGCTATAGCATATGGTTATGAGCCGAATAGCTAAGAGCATGAGGTAGCAAGATAAAAATTTTACCATGCCGTTCCGTACGTCATAAAATCATTAAAAATGTGAATATCAATATGTGTAGCAAAGCGGTTGAATGAGTTAATTTATTTGTTTAAGCTCAAGATCCTAAAGGAGAGGCGTCCAACAAGGGGAAATCGAAGGTCATCGAGTAGCCGACTTGGAATTATTTTGCACCACACAAGGTAGGTCACTAAGCATATATTTTGTATTGATTTAAATAGACATAATGTCTATGTAATTATGCCGAAAGGAATGATAAATTTATATACATGTATGTATGTGGTGATGAAAGTATTGAATGAAAAGAAAAGAGGTGAGACGCATCGAGTTGTTGATTTCGCCACTAAGTGTGCGGGTATAAACATTTGTGATCATGAGAATGGCACTAAGTGTGCGGGTTTAAAATTTGTACAGCACTAAGTGTGCGAGTTTGATCATATAGCACTAAGTGTGCGAGTTGATTATATAGCACTAAGTGTGCGGACTCACTATATGCTTTTGAATCACTATTGACACTGAGTGTGCGACATTATTGAGTTGATCACGGACAGCGGATCAGGTAAGTACCTTGATTTCATGGCTAATAGGCGCTACGTTTATATTTGGAGTTGAGCTTGGTAAGTTTTGAACCTAGGTGACAATTCAAATTGAAGTCACGTACATAAGAATTATCGTGGAATAAGTGAAAGGTCATGTAGATGTATGATTGTAACGAAAACAAAATGGTGTATAAAATGCCTCAAATATCCTATTGATTAGTATATGGAATGTGAATGTATAACTTGGTATGAGATTGAATCGAAGGTCTAAGGAACTATGGTATAGTTCGGTTTGAATGGAGTAATTAGCCTCGCTCCATTTTGTTCCCTCTTGTGATAATGTTATTAATGGTTGGTAGTGCATTGCTTATGACTTCTCGAGTTATATACTCATTCGGTGTTTGCTTGTCACCTATTTTAGGTTTCTTGGACTCGACTTTTTGCGTATTCGGGACCGTCATCGAAGTCATCACACCGCTAACAACTTTTGGTATTTTCTTCGTAGTTGGTCTAGGAGTACATTTCGGCATGTATAGGCTATTATGCTTTGTTGAAATTGGTATGTAAACTTTTAGCCATGCGAAAATGGCGTAAATGTTCGGTTGAAATTGGTTTTGTGATGTTTGGACACAAGTCATGGTTATAATTTGGGACATGCATGATGAATTATTAGTTAAATCAAGGAAAAGTCATGAAATAGGCATAGTTTGTTTTAGTAACAGATGCTGATAGCAGTAGTGGTGTGGATGTGAAAAATCACTAAAAATAGCAGGAATGGAATTAAATAGTGAATAAATTATTTAAATGAGCCTTGATGAATCTACTTTCATATGGAAGAAACGAAATGGTCATATGAGTTGTATCCTAAGAGATATTTAGGTATTCGTGAAACAGGGCCAGAACGGTTTCTGGATTCCCTGTTCCGACTTTGGAAATTCATTATAAATTAACCAGAGATAATTAGGAGTCATACCATATATGTATAGATTCCTATTTGAGTCCAGTTTTTATAGAAAGAAACGGAATCAGTATTGAAGCCCTGCACAGGGAGATATTCAAGTTGTAACGCACGAAGGTCAGTGTAGTCGACCCCTGTAACATGGGAGACTTTAACTAATAAACTGTACTAATTGGCTTGACCAAAAATTCTAGAAAAAAATCTGTAGATGGACATATGAGTCTAGTTTCAGGGAAAAATTACGAAACTGATTTTCCAGTTTTGAAACTCTAGATATGATTTTTAAGGAGACAGTGATGCAGTAACCAGCTTGTCTGGAAATTTTTTTTTATGGACTGTGAAAACAATTAAGTTAAGTCTGTGTGCTCCTTGTATTCGACTCCGGTAACGGATTCGGGTACGGGGTGTTACAGCCGGCTTGTTCAAAACTACAGTGAATGAAAAGGAAGGAGTAAGCATAAATGCTTAGTAAGTTCATATGTAAATAACAAGTAACATAACAATACAAATATACCAAACAACTTTAGCATGGTACCACCAAAACATATATCACATCTTTAAACATCATTCATCATCTTATCACCTTATCGTTGTTGTATCTATTTTCGACCCGAGGGTTAAGAACATACCTGTCCAAAGTGTCCATTTCACAACACTTACCCAAAACATCACTTATATCTTAAGTGCTCTTCCATTAAACTAGAAATTTCACCCGTTGAACACATCGGAATATAACTCGGATACATGGATAATTTGCACATAAGTGCCACATATGTAATCAAGAAATCATGTAACCCGCCCTAAGTGAACTCGGACTCAACTCAACGAGCTCGGGCGTTCAGATCCATAAATGAACTCGGACTCAACTCAACGAGTTCGGATGCCTAGTTACATCTCACGAACTCGGACTCAACTCAACGAGTTCGGACATTTGCATCCATAAGTGAACTCGGACTCAACTCAACGAGTTCGGATGCTCAACCATCCTAGTGACATGTCACTTGTATCCTAATCTATTCAAGGTTCAAACGGGCTTTTTCCTCTATCTCACATTTGTCGTCTTCCATGGAATATCGAACCGATACTCGGTAGCAATTCATATTTATCAAGTAGTAAACATGATTTGCATATTACTCAACATTAACCACAAAGCATAATATTTCACGATTAAAAATCAGCATATCATATAATTAACATTAATAACTTAAAAATAACATTTATGCTACATTATTTACACATGAACTTACCTTGGTACCAAAATATAAAGATTTTGCAATTTAGTCCACAATCTTTTCTTTTCCTCGATCACGACTTGAATCTCATTTTCTTGATCTATAATACCAAATTAATCTTATTTAATACATACATTTATCAAAAAGCATTTAATCTAACTTTAAAAAATTACACTTTTGCCCCTAAACTTTTGCATAATTACACTTTTGCCCCTAGGCTCGAGAATTAAACTTTATTCCTTATTCTTATGTTTCATAACATGCTGATCACTTTTCCCTTCTATGGCAACATCAAATTCTCTCTCTAACATATACTTGTGACTATTAGGTATTTTTGTCGATTAAATCCTTTTACTCGTTTTCACTAAAAACCGAGTAGCAAAAGTTGTCTAACATAATTTAAAACCCCATATTCTATCATAAAACATCAAAATACACAAATTTCACCTATGGGTATTTTTCCAAATATAAACCCTAGGTTGAATTATTGCTAGCATAAGCTTAATCGAGCTTCCGGGATTCCAAAAACGTAAAGAACATTAAAAACGGGGCTTGGAATCACTTACTATGGAGCTTGGAAGCTTGAAACAAACCCTAGCTATGGAGAACCCTTGAAATTTCGGCCTAATGAAGAAGATGGACAAAAATTGGCTTTTAATTTTGTTTTGATTTTTTTATGGACTGTGAAAACAATTAAGTTAAGTCTGTGTGCACCTTGTATTCGACTCGTGCGGATTCGTGCACGGGTGTTACAATATTATTGGTATCAGAGCCATGGTTTAGTCGGTTTTAGGACTACCATAGCACGTATGAGTCTAGCTATACATGCCATAATGTTAATGTTTAAATGTGTGATGACTTCGACGGTTAAAATTTTTGTTTTGATTAGTAAATGGATCCCTGTAGAGAGAACCTTGGCGGATGACGTTGAAAGTGTAGCGGCTGCTCTGCGCAAGGGACGCCACTGTTGAACCTCGATCATCTGCGAATAATCAAGGTGAGGGGCTAAACAAGCCTTCTTTACCATGATGAATGAGTGGGTCGCATAATATGCCCGAACCAATCCGGCTATCCAACAATTCCGAATTTGAATAATCCACCCCAAGAGCCCGTAATGCCATCGCCATCGATCCCGTGAAATTTGAGTAAGGCACTGTAGACTTGATTAGGAAGCGCGGCTGAGGAGTTCAAGGCCATAGTTACCGATGATGCCGAAAAGGCCGAAGTTTCGCTTGATAACACCATTCGGTGTTTGATGAACTCATGCACACCGATGAATGTCTAAAGTGTGCTATATCCTTGTTGCGAGACTCGACTTACTATTGGTGGAGGACTTTGATTTCCATAGTCCCAAACGATTGAGTTACTTGGGATTTCTTTCAAATAGAATTTCGAAAGAAATATATTAGTCAACGGTTCATCGATCAAAAGCGTAAGGAATTCTTAGAACTCAAGCAATGCCGTATGACAAGATTCGAATACTGAACATGAGTTCGTAAGACTCGATCGGTATGCCCGGAGTGTGTGGTGATGAGGTTGCTATGTGCAAGAGATTTGAAGAAGGATTGAATGAAGATTTAAAGCTACTAGTGGGTATTTTGGAGATAAAAGAATTCAGTAACACTAGTTGAACGAGCACGCAAGGCGAAGGAACTTGGAAAGGAGAAGAAGAAGGCTGAATTTGAAGCTAGAGACTATCGCAAAAGATCGACGGGTAAAGCTCCGTTCTCTACTGTAAAGAAGTTCGTGGAGGACACTAATAAATCGAGGACGATCATTGGGAATTTCCATTAGAGTACGACCATCGACGGACTCGAGCTACTTCCGTAGCTAGTGTGGGCAATAACCGTCAAGAGAAACCCTGAATGCCCCAATGTGGGAGAAGACACATAGGTGAATGTTGGGGTAAGTCTACCAACAGGCCTCATTACGGATGCGGTTCAAGGACCGCTTCATTAGAGATTGCACGAGCTTGATGAGAAGAATAGGATGCAAGGTGCAAGACCTAGTGGAATGATGACTAGAGGTAGACCACCGAGAATTTCAGGAGGTAGGGGTGTAGTCGAGAGGGCCTCGACACTACTGTTTGGTCCGAGACCAGTACTCTGCTAGAGCATATGCCATTCGTGCACGAGAGGAGGCATCCTCCCGGATGTTATCATTGGTACTTTCACTCTCTTTGATACTAGTGTGATTGCGTTGATTGACCTCGCTCTACTCATTCATATGTATGTGAAACCTTAGCATCCAAGAAGACTCTACCGTTGAGTCTCTCGAGTTCGTAATTCGAGTGTCAAATCTCTTGGGTCAATATGCGCTTGTTGACAAAGTGTGTAAGAGATGCCCTCTAATGATCCGAGAATCTGTTTCCTACCGATTTGATGCTTTTACCATTTGATGAATTTGATGTTATTCTTGGTATGGACTGGTTGACCGATATGACGCGATGGTGAGTTGCAAAAGAAAAACCATTGATTTAAGGTGCGCAAATAACGAGATAATCCGAGTTGAGTCTACGGACTTAAAGGGTTGCCACTATAATATCATCAATGTTGGCTCAGAAATATGTAAGAAAGGGGTGCGAAGCATACCTTGCGTATGTACTTGATGACAAAGAGTTAGAAAAGAAACCGAAATCTGTGGGTGGTTTGTGAATACCGGACGTTTTCCGAAGAATTACCGGGTTTACCATTGTTCGGAGGTAGAGTTTGGTATTGAGCTTGTACAGGACAACGCCGATTTCAATAGCTCCGTACCGTATGGCACCAACCGAGTTAAAAGAGTTGAAAGCTCAGTTGCAAGAATTGACAGATAGAGGTTTTGCTCGACCAAGTTTCTCACCTTGGGGTGCACCAGTATTGTTTGTGAAAAAGAATGATGGAACCATGAGGTTGTGCATCGACTATCGTTAGCTGAATAAGGTGACAATAAAGAATAAATATCCGTTACCGCGTATTGATGATTTGTTTGATCAACTAAAGGGAGCCTCGGTGTTTTCAAAGATAGATCTGAGATGGGGTTATTATCGCCATGGATTCGAGATTCGGATATACCCAAAGCGCTTTCGAGCGAGATCTGACCACTACGAGTTCTTAGTGATGCCGTTTGGGCTCACTAATGCCCTTGCGGTATTTATGGATTTGATGAATCGGATCTTGAGACGATATTTGGACCGGTTCGTAGTTGTGTTCATTGATGACATCTTGGTCTATTCAAGAGATGAGACCGAACATCTTTGAGCACCGAGATTAGTGTTGCAAATTTTACGGGATAAGCGGTTATATGCTAAGTTGATGAAGTGTGAGTTACGGTTAAGGAGGTTAGCTTCTTGGGTCATGTGGTATCTCAGATCGGGTATTCGATTCGACCGAGCAAAATTTTAGCCATACTCAACTGGAAGCCTCAGAAATATTCTTGAGGTTCGGAGCTTTTGGGACTGCCGGTTACTACCGACGGTTTGTGAAAGGTTTCTCAATGATAGCCACACCCATGATGAAGCTACTTCAAAAGATGTTAAGTTGAATGGACGGAAAAATGTCGAAAAGTTTTGATCAACTGAAAACTTATTTGACTAAGCTCAATTTTAGTGCAATTTAATCGTGCAAAGAGTTTTTCATCTATAGTGACGCCTCCCTACTTGGGTTGGGTTGTGTATTGATGCAAGAAGGTCGAGTTGTGGCCTATGCGTCAAGACAATTAAAGCCACATGAGAAAAATTATCCGACCCATGATCTCGAACTAGCTACCATCGTATTCGCTTTGAAAATATGGCGACACTACCTATTTGGGGAGAAGTGCCATGTGTATTCGGATCACAAAAGTCACAAATATTTGATGACTCAAAGAGACTTGAATCTGCGACAAAGACGTTGGCTCGAGTTGTTGAAAGATTATGAGCTTGTCATTGACTATCACCCGGGAAAGGCTAATGTGGTTGCGGATGCCTTAAGTTGTAAATCACTGTTTGCCTTGCGAGCGATGAATGTACACTTGTCTGTTCTATCCGACAATGTACTAGTGGCGGAGTTAAAGGCCAAACCCTTGTTGATTCGTCAAATTCGTGAAGCTCAGAAAGGCGATGATGAATTGGTTGCAAAACGGGCTGAATGTGTTCCGAATGTGGAATCAGAGTTTCAAGTTGATGATGACGATTGTTTGAGGTTCAGAAATCGTTTGTGTGTTCCAAGAAATTCAGAACTCATTTCGATGATTCTGAACGAAGCTCATTGTAGCCGAATGTCAATTCACCAGGGGAGTACGAAGATGTACAACGATTTGAAATGTCGGTTTTGGTGGCATGGTATGAAATGAGACATCTTCGACTTTGTTTCGAGATGTTTAATATGTCAACAAATGAAAGCGGAACATCAAGTGCCTTCACGGTTACTTCAGCCGATCATGATACTCGAGTGGAAATGGGATCGAGTCACAATGGATTTTGTGTCCGGACTGCCATTGTCAGCAAGTAAGAAGGATGCGATTTGGGTTGTTATTGATAGATTGCCTAAGTCGGCTCACTTTATCCCCGTGCGTACGGATTTTTCATTGGATAAACTAGCTGAATTGTATGTTTCTCAGGTTGTGAGATTACACGAGGTACCGATTTCTATTGTGTCGGATAGAGATCCGAGATTCACCTCACGATTTTGGGAGAAATTGTAAGAAGCTTTGGGTACCAAGTTGCATTTTAGCACCGCTTTTCATCCACAAACCGACGGCCAATCCGAGCGGATACTTCAGATACTTGAGGATATGTTGAGATGTTGCATCCTCGAGTTTAGTGGTTCATGGGAGCGGTATTTACCTTTGATTGAATTCGCATACAACAATAGTTTTCAGTCAAGTATTAAGATGGCACCTTACGAGGCTTTGTACGGTCAAAATGCCGACGCCATTGTTTTGGACCGAACTCGGTGAAAGTAAAATTTTCGGAGTGGACTTGATTAAAGATCTTTGAATGAAAGTAAAAGTCATCCGTGAAAGTCTAAAGGCGTACCGCAGATCGTCGAGAATCGACGCGGATCGAAACGAAAAGACATTGAGTTTCGTGGGGATAAAGTGTTTCTTAAAGTTTCGCCTTGGAAAAGATACTCGATTTGGCCGTAAAGGCAAATTGAGTCGAGGTTCATCGGACCATATGAAGTATCCGAACGAGTCGGTCCGAGCTATGATCGATTGATTTTGCCCCGAACTTGAAAAGATTCACGACGTCTTTCATGTTTCGATGCTTGACGTTATAGATCGATCATCGCACATAATTAGTCCATCGAGGTTGAAATTCAAGCCGATATGAGTTATTAAGAAGAACCGATTCAGTATCCTAGCCCGTAAAGTGAAGGAGTTGCGAAACAAAAGGGTTCCGTTAGTAAAAGTGTTATGGCTCAAACACGGATGGAAGAAGCTACTTGGGAACCCGAGAATTCTATAAAAGAGCGATACCCAAACCTATTTACGGTAAGATTTTTGGGACGAAAATTTCTTAAGTGGGGAGAGTTGTGACAGCCAAAATTGACCCTAGTCGGAAGTGGTTTTAGGACCGCTAAACCGAGTCACCGAAATGTTTGAACGTAGTATTTATTGTCTAAAATATGTGATTATGAATGTGTGAAAGTTTTAAGTTTCGATTTAGTAAATTTCATGTGAATTTAGTCAATAGGACTTGTGTGACACTTTTGAAATGTGATAGGCTAATCTATAAGGATCTAATAGTGCATGTAATCAAAAAGGAGGGCTTGCATGTCAAATTTCCCTAAATCCAAGCCTAGTGGCCGGCCATGACAAAGAATATGGGCAAAACATGTCATAGACATGTTTTGTTGGTGCATCATGGGAGGAAAAAATAAAATAAGGAGTATGGGTAATAATGAAATGGAAAAAAAAGAAAAAGATGAAAAAAAAGGATTATGATGAAACAAAGAAAAAAAATGTTCATCCTTTTTCATCTCTTTTGGCGAAATTCTCTAAGGAAGGAGGAAGGAGTTTTGCTTCATGTTTGGTTTGGAAGAGGATTAGGAGGAGATTTGGCCATACTTGCATCTAGATTAAGGTATGTTTGAGGTTGTGCCATGAGATTCATGCATGTTCTTAGTTGCTAGCTTGAGTTCTAATTAGTCCATGGTTCAAAACTTTGCTATATCATGGGGATGATATTCGGCCAAGGTAGATTTTGTGTTAATGCCATTGCATGCTAAATATGAAGCTTGTTAATGATACATGTGATGGTGGATTGATGACTCTTGGATTTTCTTTTTAGCATTTTTGAGTAAGACATTAAGTTTTGGAATTGATGGAATGGAGAGTATGCTTAAGTTGTGTTATGAACAACTATGTGTTAAATCGAGGTTTGCTAAGCTAGCTATTAAGGTGAAGTGCAATGTTAGTGATTGATTAATAGTGTATATACATGTATGCATATTCGGCCATCAAATTAAGAGCATAGGTGATGATGAGTCTATGCTTTGTACATTCGGCCATATATATATATATATGCATGTGTGATTGGGTTATTGATAGTAGGGCTATAGCATATGGTTATGAGCCGAATAGCTAAGAGCATGAGGTAGCAAGATAAAAATTTTACCATGCCGTTCCGTACGTCATAAAATCATTAAAATGTGAATATCAATATGTGTAGCAAAGCGGTTGAATGAGTTAATTTATTTGTTTAAGCTCAAGATCCTAAAGGAGAGGCGTCCAACAAGGGGAAATCGAAGGTCATCGAGTAGCCGACTTGGAATTATTTTGCACCACACAAGGTAGGTCACTAAGCATATATTTTGTATTGATTTAAATAGACATAATGTCTATGTAATTATGCCGAAAGGAATGATAAATTTATATACATGTATGTATGTGGTGATGAAAGTATTGAATGAAAAGAAAAGAGGTGAGACGCATCGAGTTGTTGATTTCGCCACTAAGTGTGCGGGTATAAACATTTGTGATCATGAGAATGGCACTAAGTGTGCGGGTTTAAAATTTGTACAGCACTAAGTGTGCGAGTTTGATCATATAGCACTAAGTGTGCGAGTTGATTATATAGCACTAAGTGTGCGGACTCACTATATGCTTTTGAATCACTATTGACACTGAGTGTGCGACATTATTGAGTTGATCACGGACAGCGGATTAGGTAAGTACCTTGAGTTCATGGCTAATAGGCGCTACGTTTATATTTGGAGTTGAGCTTGGTAAGTTTTGAACCTAGGTGACAATTCAAATTGAAGTCACGTACATAAGAATTATCGTGGAATAAGTGAAAGGTCATGTAGATGTATGATTGTAACGAAAACAAAATGGTGTATAAAAATGCCTCAAATATCCTATTGATTAGTATATGGAATGTGAATGTATAACTTGGTATGAGATTGAATCGAAAGGTCTAAGGAACTATGGTATAGTTCGGTTTGAATGGAGTAATTAGCCTCGTTCCATTTTGTTCCCTCTTGTGATAATGTTATTAATGGTTGGTAGTGCATTGCTTATGACTTACTGAGTTATATACTCATTCGGTGTTTGCTTGTCACCTATTTTAGGTTTCTTGGACTCGACTTTTTGCGTATTCGGGACCGTCATCGAAGTCATCACACCGGCTGACAACTTTTGGTATTTTCTTCGTAGTTGGTCTAGGAGTACATTTCGGCATGTATAGGCTATTATGCTTTGTTGAAATTGGTATGTAAACTTTTAGCCATGCGAAAATGGCGTCAATGTTCGGTTGAAATTGGTTTTGTGATGTTTGGACACAAGTCATGGTTATAATTTGGGGCATGCATGATGAATTATTAGTTAAATCAAGGAAAAGTCATGAAATAGGCATAGTTTGTTTTAGTAACAGATGCTGACAGCAGCAGTGGTGTGGATGTGAAAAATCACTAAAAATAGCAGGAATGGAATTAAATAGTGAATAAATTATTTAAATGAGCCTTGATGAATCTACTTTCATATGGAAGAAACGAAACAGTCATATGAGTTGTATCCTAAGAGATATTTAGGTATTCGTGAAACAGGGCCAGAACAGTTTCTGGATTCCCTGTTCCGACTTTGGAAATTCATTATAAATTAAGCAGAGATAATTAGGAGTCATACCATATATTTATAGATTCCTCTTTGAGTCTAGTTTCTATAGAAAGAAACGGAATCAGTATTGAAGCCCTGCACAGGGAGATATTCAAGTTGTAACACACGAAGGTCAGTGTAGTCGACCCCTGTAACATGGGAGACTTTAACTAATAAACTGTACTAATTGGCTTGACCAAAAATTCTAGAAAAAAATCTGTAGATGGACATATGAGTCTAGTTTCAGGGAAAAATTACGAAACTGATTTTCCAGTTTTGAAACTCTAGATATGATTTTTAAGGTGACAGTGACGCAGTAACCAGCTTGTCTGGAAATTTTTTTTATGGATTTGTGAAAACAATTAAGTTAAGTCTGTGCACCTTGTATTCGACTCGGTAACGGATTCGTGCACGGGTGTTACAGCCGCTTGTTCAAAACTACAGTGAATGAAAAGGAAGGAGTAAGCATAAATGCTTAGTAAGTTCATATGTAAATAACAAGTAACATAACAATACAAATATACCAAACAACTTTAGCATGGTACCACCAAAACATATATCACATCTTTAAACATCATTCATCATCTTATCACCTTATCGTTGTTGTATCTATTTTAGGCCGAGGGTTAAGAACATACCTGTCCAAAGTGTCCATTTCACAACACTTACCCAAAACGTCACTTATATCTTAAGTGCTCTTCCATTAAACTAGAAATTTCACCCGTTGAACACATCGGAATATAACTCGGATACATGGATAATTTGCACATAAGTGCCACATATGTAATCAAGAAATCATGTAACCCGCCCCTAAGTGAACTCGGACTCAACTCAACGAGCTCGGGCGTTCGCATCCATAAATGAACTCGGACTCAACTCAACGAGTTCGGATGCCTAGTTACATCTCACGAACTCGGACTCAACTCAACGAGTTCGGACATTTGCATCCATAAGTGAACTCGGACTCAACTCAACGAGTCCGGATGCTCAACCATCCTAGTGACATGTCACTTGTATCCTAATCTATTCCTAAGGTTCAAACGGGCTTTTTCCCTCTATCTCACATTTGTCGTCTTCCATGGAATATCGGAACCGATACTCGGTAGCAATTCATATTTATCAAGTAGTAAACATGATTTGCATATTACTCAACATTAACCACAAAGCATAATATTTCACGATTAAAAATCAGCATATCATATAATTAACATTAATAACTTAAAAATAACATTTATGCTACATTATTTACACATGAACTTACCTTGGTACCAAAATATAAAGATTTTGCAATTTAGTCCACAATCTTTTCTTTTCCTCGATCACGACTTGAATCTCATTTTTCTTGATCTATAATACCAAATTAATCTTATTTAATACATACATTTATCAAAAAGCATTTAATACGAACTTTAAAAAAATTACACTTTTGCCCCTAAACTTTTGCATAATTACACTTTTGCCCCTAGGCTCGGGAATTAAACTTTATTCCTTATTCTTATGTTTTATAACATGCTGATCACTTTTCCCTTCTATGGCAACATCAAATTCTCTCTCTAACATATACTTGTGACTATTAGGTATTTTTGTCGATTAAATCCTTTTACTCGTTTTTACTAAAAACCGAGTAGCAAAAGTTGTCTAACATAATTTAAAACCCCATATTCTATCATAAAACATCAAAATACACAAATTTCACCTATGGGTATTTTTCCAAATATAAACCCTAGGTTGAATTATTGCTAGCATAAGCTTAATCGAGCTTCCGGGATTCCAAAAACGTAAAGAACATTAAAAACGGGGCTTGGAATCACTTACTATGGAGCTTGGAAGCTTGAAACAAACCCTAGCTATGGAGAACCCTTGAAATCTCGGCCTAATGAAGAAGATGGACAAAAATTGGCTTTTAATTTTGTTTTTAATTCATTTTAATAACTAAATGACCAAAATACCCTTACTACTAAACTTTCCAAAAATTCCTTCCATGTCCTAATTTTTTCCATGAACTTAAAATTGGTCAAATTGCTATTTAAGACCTCCTCGTTAATATTCCAAAACAATTTCATACTAAAAACTTTTAGAATGCAAGTTTTGCAACTTATTTGATTTAGTCCCTACTTTCAATTTAAGCACTTTAGGCATAGAATTTCATCACGAAATTTTCATACAATCATGCAATCATATCATAAACATCAAAATCATTGTAAAATAATTATTTCTATCTCGAATTTGTGGTCACGAAACCACTATTCCGATTAAGCCCTAATTCAGGATATTACACCAGGTAAGTTCATAGGGTTTAGAATTTAATATCTATGAGAAATTTTGAGTAGAATAACCTAGTACAAGAATTATATATATATTAATTGTTGATAATGAATGATTATTTGAAATATACTTTTGAACTTTTAATGCTTGGTTTAGATTAAACGTGTGATAGAGTACAATCGTGATTTGGTGTGTTATGGGGGATTGCAGTGGAGATGGTATTGGAGGGATATATATACATATTACTTAAGTAAATCGAGGTTCAACATTTTTTACAAACTCTCATGTTATACTCTTTGTTTGGTGTATTTCGGTTGGACTATCTCTTATGAGCATCGGTGTGTTTTGGAGGGATTGGCTCATATGAGCTTTTTGTGTGTTTGGAGGGATTAGTCGTGTGAGCATCTGGTGTGTTTTGGTTGAACTGACGATGTACTTATCTGTAAGTCATTCGTCATATCTGAAAACATCGGTAAGGTAACTTGTTGAGTAATTTTGATGAAATCTATATATATTTGAGCTTTAAATTGATCGTTTATGAATTACCGATTGGGATTGTTGATGATAGGAAACTTTTATGGTTTTTATTACTTTTTGAATTATTATGCTTACTTCAGTAAGATTTATTGTTTTAATACGTTGAACTTACTAAGCTTTATTGAGCTTACTAGTTTTAATCTTTAATTTTGTAGATACTTGGAAGGTTGGACGATTGGATCAACACCCAAGTCACACTATCCAGCTTAATTTGGTAGTTTTTGGAACGTTTATTTCAGATTATATGGCATGTAATAGGTTTGAATGTTCGTATTCATGTTTTGGATATGTAAAAAGTTAAGTATGAACTTGGTAGTTTAAGTTGATTGGATGAAACCTTTTTGGTACTTTTGATATCTTAAAAATATGTATTAAGTGGCTATGTGATGCATGTTAAGATGACCAAATTAGTATGCTATGAATTGATTATAGTTATTGAATCTAGAATGGTATGATTGGAAATAAGTAGTTGATGAATGGTTAAGAATGCACATGTTTAGGTATGTTTAATGTATATGGTTGAGGTGCCTATATGGCATGTTGGTTGTATGGATTATTAGCCTATTGCATGGGTCATTTTATGCAGGTTTTAAGCATGTTTTGAAGCCTTGGTCATGTGTGCAATTGTACTTAGGCTTATGCTTAAGAAGGGTGAAAGGAATGGCTTGATTTTGGCCATTTTCTTGTCCAAACGGCCTAGAACACGGACGTGTGTCTCAGCCGTGTGTCCCCTATAGGTTTTGAAGGGTTGTAAGTCTGGCAGTTACATGGCCTATTAGACGACTTGGCACACAGGCGTGTGAGGCCATCTCGAGGTTTGGCACACGGGCGTGTGGCTTGGCTGTATGACCCAAGTTAGAGAGTTACACGGGCTTGGACACAGTCATGTGTCCCTATTTCTATTGTTTCACGGCTTAAGACATGAGCGTGTGTCTTAGCCATGTGAGTCACATGACCTGGCCACATGGCTATGTGACCTCTACAGTCCAAATTTTTTAACTTTTTCCTAAACTTTCCAAATGTTTCCAATTTAGTCAAAAATTGTTTCTATTGTATTCTTAGGGCCTCGAGAGCTCAGTTAAGGGACACTGCGAATGTATTTAAATAAAATTAAGTTATGTTTGCATAGATATATGAATTGAATGATTTACTATTCCATTTGTTCGGTAATATTTTGTAACTCTATTCTAGCGACGAATACGGGTTAGGGGTGTTACACTTCAGATAAAAGAAGATGGTTTATCTTAGGAAATCTACTTGAGTGGCTTGTGGATAATTTTCTCAATAAATAGAGATTTATGATGGGAGAGGTGGAATGGGAAACCTTCTTTGGTATATTAGCGTGGCACATTTGGAATAATAGAAACCTTTTTATTTTCCAAGGCATGACATGGAGTGCTAGTGAAGCTCTTAAGATCTCTTATAGTTGGGCTAAGCAATATGCTTCTTAGAACAAGAAAAAATTGTCCAAGTGGAGACAAGTAAGGGACACAATTCCTTGGAAGTATGGATGGGTTCAATTAAATACCAACAGTGCTGTCAAGAAGGGCACCAAAATCATTACGTCTGGAGGAGTCTTGCGGGATCATGCAGGAAAGTGGATCATTGGATTCAACAGATACTTGGGAGAATGTTTAGTTTTAGAGGTTGAAATTTGGGGATTATGACGATTTGAACATTTGACACAATCGAAATTACGATAGAGTGTTGATCTAGACTGATAGTTTGGAGGTTATGAATGCTATTTAGGAATCATAATTGTCATCATTGAAATCTACTTTAATTTTACGGATTCATTTCCTCCTATTGAAGGTTGGTCATTGGCTGATACAACATATCCCTAGAGAAGAGAACAAGGTTACGGACCAAGTCACTAAAATGGCTTTTGATAGGAAAGAGGGTTTGTTACTATTGGTGGGTCCACCTAGAGAAATTTCATATGTATTAAGTTAGTGTAATTTTTATTTTCTTTCACCAAAAGGGAATTTAGCCCATTTATTTTTTAGATTTCAGATTTTAGGTCCAATTATTAACATAGTTAAATTTATTAGTGTGGAATTTTAAATAAAAAAAAACTACTCATTTGATAGTCTTGTAACTAAAAAATGAAGTTGCAATAAACCAAAAAGTTTTAATATTATTTACGATTAGACCTGACTTCTAAAATATAAAAAAGTAGAATAACTAAATTCTTAAAATAAAAGTTAAACTTTCGAATTTTCAAACATGAATGTAGTGACAGCACAATAGTATAAGTGATGAAAGCCTTCTGGACTAATAAACCTAAGCCTAAAAATGGTAAAGAGAATTTTCAGTCTCTCTCAATTTACATATCGAGAAATTACGTTTTAAAATAGTAGTTTAGTTTCATCAATTTCGAAAATGAGCAAAGAAGGAAAATTATCACAACGTTCAATTTTTTTGTCGACGTATCTTACTTTTGATTGGTATAATAAATAATTTAGCCCTCCAACATTTACATATGCTATCATTTTAATCTTAATTCAAAAACATTATATGAAAATAAAAGATGGGTAAAAATTTTAAGAAATCTAAAAAATCAAAATGAATATATACAAATCCGAACATAAAAATATATGATTTTTCAAAACTCTCAAAATTCAAAAACATATGAAAATTAAAAAAATTGTAAAAATGCACTGCAATGATTATATAAGTTAAAAGCAAAATTGGATACTATGATTTTTGGCAAGATTCCAACCTGTGACTAAGAAAAAAGTGAAGAAGCTTTTGATGATGGTTCTTGAAAAAATCATATACATTATCTCCAACTAAGTATTAAATGCAATTTTATTTTATACTAAAATGTTTTTAAAATGGCAACATGCCCAGAACTCATTGCATTGTAGGTAAAACCATTTGAGCTTTTCAGCACAATAAAGCTTTTAATTTATTATTTCCTTCTGAAGGTACCCCCATGTTACAGCTCCTCTTCTTACCTTCTCTTCATCGCTTGATCCTTGTGTCACGGGATTAGATTTTTAGTCTCAAAAATCGTGTCACCTTAAATGATTTCTTGGGTTCAAATCATGTCGAAGTCAGCTACTCTAAAAAATTGAGAATTCTAACAGAAACTTTCTAAGGCACCAAAGCAAGGTGGAAGCAAACTCGAAAGATAAAAGAAGCTACGAATGAACAAAAAGCCACAAAAAAATAGCGCATACTAAATGTTTGAGTAAATGCTCTCAATAGCATTCAATAACTATGAAGAATTACAATTAAGAGAATACAAATGAGGGGGAAGACCTCTATTTATAGTTGAGCTTATCCAAAACCAATGATATAGATTGAGATACATCAACAGTCGAGATTAGAGCTTATCTACAATTGAGAGTCCTAAGGGATTTAAACTTTATACAATCTTATCCTTTTAGGATTTACCCTATTTACCCTAGTAAGTTTAGTTTTACTGGAGTATTTCGCTAAGCCACCAAGGCTTTAATTAGATGTGCTTCTCCATTGGTTCCACGGATCGGGTCAGTTTAAGTGGATCAAATAAACCCCATTTCATAAGTTGACCTCTATGGGAAATTTTGTGCACAATGGCCATGGGCTTTAATCTATAGCCCATGACATTATCCCTACCCATTCTCACGACGCCCTCATCGCGTCCTCGAAATGACACTAGTTTGACTCATCTCAGAATGGTCTTGGTTTAATCCCAACATCTCTCTCTATCGGTTCATCTTGTGTAACAACCCATTTTTAGTGAAATCTAAACAGTGGTTTTGGGACCACAATTCCAACAAGTAAATTATTATTTTTTTATTATTTTAATGTCTATGGGATTATAGTAAGGTCCTATTAAAATTTCATCATGAAATTTTGATGTTTGCATGATTAATTAAGTGAAAAGAACTAAATCATAAAAATTGTAAAAGTGGAGTTCTATTAGTTCATAGGGTCAAATGGCTATGAAACTTTAAAGTGAATGGACTTAAATGGTAATTGTACCATTCTTAAAGTTAGTGGACATATATGGACATAGTTTAAGTGATTTTTAAAGTTAAAGACTAAGGTGAAAATAGTAATTTGATAATTTAACTTAAACAAAAAATAGGTAACAATTGGTACCATCTTCTACATTGGTTTTCTCCATCGAAATAAGGGAAAGAGGAAGCCATTTATACACTTTAAAGGTTCGGTCAAGTTTGCTTATTGCATGTTAGTGATTTCGATCCCCGTTTTTAATTATTTTTATGTTTTTTAGCACATTTTAACTTAATCTAACTAGCCTGGGGATCAATTGGTAAACCTATCAAAGGTTCAAGGTTATGTCATGAATTTTATTGAGTGGTTTTTGATGTTAAATGGTAGATTATGAATCCTTTTTGAAAAATAAACAAGTTTTGTTAAATGATTTTTGTTGAATTTTGGAATTAGGGTCTAATTTTTTAAAGGTATAAATTCTAGGGTTTTATTGTAAAATGATGGTAAATATGAGTTGTTTCAAGGTCCTTTGTTTGTTTGATTAACATGGATTTTGATTTAAAATGGTTAGGTCTTAAGTTATAAGCTTAAGGACTAAATTGTAATAAATAAAAAAGTTAAGGACAAATGGTAATTTTACATAAATATGAAATGTGGATTAAATTGAATACTATAAGTATTAAATATATTTAAACTGTCTATTTAGATCAAGATAAACCACATCTAGACCTAGATCGAGGTAGAACAAAAGCTTCGGATTAGCTCGATTTAACCTTCACGCCCCTAGTTGTCGAGAGAAGTTCATATGAATGGTTATCATATTCATGTTATTTAATTGAATGATACTATGCTATTTATAATGTACTTGATCGATACATAAACTTGTCAATACTATGAAGAAATGATGGAAATCTAGTCTCGGTTGAACCTTAGGAATTCTTAGGATATGAATGACATGTCATTAGGGATTTCATGTTTCGGGTACTTTTCTTGAATGTCCTACTGATGGCCGAGGTCTTGTATTTGTTGTGGATACTCCACAGATCGTGTGGGTAGAATCGTGTAGCTTTCATTCTGACCCACAGCTCGTGTGAGCAGGCCCATTTCGCAGCTCGTGTGAGCAATGATATAAAGGAAAGGTTACTGTTATATGTAAAGGCACACTTTGTGTGAGCTTTCCTGAGTATCAGATGAAATTATAGATGGTTCAACAGGCAAGAAAATGGATTGAAAAGGTAAGTATTCAAATGGAACCAATCATGATCTTATAGAAAGAATGCATGAACTATGATGTATTTCATATGAAAAATGACTTATATTATGGAAGGCTCATTTGATTTATGTGCAAGTGTGCTAACTTGTGTATTGATGGTGATGTATAGTCTTATGTCAAGCTTATGATTTGGATTATATTATGCTTATGCTTTACATTATGCAAATGAAATGGTAAGTTATGTTTTATTTTATACTAGCTTACTAAACATTAATTGCTTATGTAGTTTCTTTCCTATGTTTTATAGATTATCGGAAACTCGTCAAAGATCTATCACACTATCCAGCAAATATATCGGTAGTATATAGGGTGAATTGTAATGGCATTTTGTTGAATGTTTAGTTGATGATTTGGCATGTATAAGCTGTGGAAGTTAACTTGGTTGGTACCATTTGATACCTTGCTATATTGTGTCATTTTGGTTATCTTATGATGTATGTTTTGAATAACTCTTAAGGTATGTTTTGAATTGGTATGATTATGGTCAAGTTATGGCATGTTTTGGAAATTATTGAATTAGTAAGTAATAATTGAAATGTGGTAAAAGTTTACATGTTTAGGCAAGTGTTATTGAATGCATTTGAGGTGCCTTTGACTGGCATATCGGTTAGTTATGTTAGGACTTTGAAAATGGCATTTTGGTGTATTTTTTGGAAATGTTTAGGTCCTTTTAATGTGAGCATGAATGGTTTGAGAAGTTAAGCATGATATGGTATTGAAATGGTTTGATTCTTGGTGAATTTTAGGTCCACACAGCTTGAAACACAGGCGTGTGGCTCAACTATGTGTGGCACACAGCCTGTGACACAGCCTGTGTCATCTGAGAGTTCCTTTGTATTCAAGTCAGTGAGTTACATGGCTTAGCACATGGCCTGGCACACGAGCATGTGACACGGCCATGTGACCCAACTCAGAGAGTTACACGGGTGAGGACATGGGCTGTGACACGGCCGTGTGTCTCTAGCTCGAAGGTTACACGGCCTGAGATACGGGCGTATGTCTCAGCCGTGTGACGCACACGGCCTAGCCACACAGCTTTGTGACCCCTATTTCCAAATTTTTGTAACTTTTTTCTAGACTTTCTAAATGATTTTAATTTGGTTCCGAATCATTTCTAAGGTAATTCTAGGGCCTCGAGGGCTTGATTTAGGGATGGTATGTATGTGTGTGATTTGGTTATGATATGTTTATGTTATTAAATGAAATTAAGTTTAAATGTTTTGATTGTACAATAATGCTCTATAACCCTAATTCGGCAACAGATACGGGTTAGGGGTGTTACATTTAGTGGTATCAGAGCTATGGTTTAATCAGTTCTTGGACTAAGCATAGCATGTGTGGAGTATAGAAATACATGTCATTATATAACCTATGATAGTGTGATAACTCTTGACTTAAATTAAATTATGTTTTCATATAGATAAGATGTCAACCAACCGTGCCGATTCTGATGAATTTGAAAGTAATGTGTAAGCCTCTATTCACGGAGCAGCTTCTAGTGGTAGTAGGTCCCCGTGTAAAGGTCAGGGAGGAGAGGCTAAAGAAGTCTTCTTCCAAATGATGTTCAAGTGGTCTATAGAGTTCGTGAGAACGAACCCAATGGCTCAACGACCTACGCTCCCACCCGTACCCCAACCAGTCCCCATAGCTCCTTAGGGTTTATATCAAATATGTACAAGAAAGCCTTCAGTTGATAAAATACCAAAGTATGGGGTTGAAGAGTTCCGTGGTACAACTAAAGATGATCTAGAGAGGGCTAAGTTTTGGTTGGAAAACACAGTAAGAGTTTTTGATGAATTATCTTGTACGACGATTGAATGTTTACAGTATGATGTTTCTCTGTTGAAAGACTCGACTTATCAGTGGTGGAATACATTGATTGTGATAGTAGCGAGGGATTGTGTAAATTGAGAATTCTTCCAGACAGATTTCAGAAAGAAATATGTAAGTCAGAGGTTCCTCAATAAGAAACACAAAGAGTTTTTTTTGAATTGAAACGAGGCTGAATGACAGTGGCCGAGTATGAGAGAGAATTTGTACACTCATCAAATATGCTCGAGAGTGTATACCATTTAAGGCTGTCATGTGTACAGGGTTTGAAGATGGTTTAAATAAAGATATTAAGTTGTTAGTTAGGATTCTTGAATTGAAAGAATTTATGGTGTTAGTCCATAGAGCTCACAAGGCCGAGGAACTTAGCAAGGCTAAAAGAAAAGCATATTCAAAGGCTCATGATTCAAGAAAATGACCTATATGAAAATCATTCTCGTCTCTATTGAAGAAGTCAAATGAGTTTCATAGTTGTTCATCAGCTTTGATGGATTATTCTAGGAGAAATAAAGGAAAGCATCATTCGAGCTCGAAATCTCAGGCTACATTTGTAGCGAGTGTGGGTAGTGTTAGGAACAACAAACTTGAATGTCAGTAATGTAATAGACGACACTTCGATGAATGTAGATTGAAAGACGGGTTGTATTTTAAGTGTGGTTCCTGCGATCATTTCCTTAGAGATTTCCCAGAAAGGTTTGATAAATAAAAGGCTTCGAATACTTGTTCGAGTAATACGACTGCGAGAGGGAGACCACCTCGAAACAGTGGAAATACTAGTAACAATCGAGGTGGAACGAAAGATTCTACTGTTAGATTTGAGGCACGGACACCAGCTAGGGCTTATGCGATTCGTGCTTGAGAGAAAGCTTCAGCACCTGATGTGATCACCAGTACATTCTCTATATTTGATACTAATGTTAATGTTTTGATTGACCCGAGATCAACGCACTCATATATATGCATAACTTTAGTGTCAGATAAGAAAATACATTTTGAGTCTATTGAATTTTTAGTTAAAGTAACGAACCCTCTAGGTCAATATGTATTAGTTGATAAAACCTGTAAAAAATGTCCTTTGATGATTCAGGGTTGCAACTTTCCGGCTGATTTGATGTTATTAACCTTTGATGAGTTTGATGTGATTTTGGGTATGGACTGGTTAACTCTGCATGATGCTATTGTGAACTGTAGACAAAAGCAATTGTGTTGAAATTTTAGAATAGTGAAAGGATTTTAATTGAATCAGATGGATTGGATGGTACATCTAATGTTAACTCAGTTGTGATAGCACAGAAATATGTTTAAAAGGGTTGTGAAGCGTATCGCGCTTATATGTTTGATTCCAGGTTTTCAAAATTAAAGTTGGACTCGATTTCAATTGTATATGGGTTTACAAATGTATTTCCAAAATAATTACTAGGGTTATCGTTGATTAGAGAGGTTGAGTTTACTATTGAATTAGCATCGGGAACATCTCTGGTATCAATAGCTCTGTATACAATGGCACCTATAAAGTTGAAAGAATTGAAAGCACAGTTACAAGAGTTGACAGATAGGGGCTTTGCTCAACCCAGCTTTTCTCCTTGGGGTACTCCTATTTTATTTGTTAAGAAAAAAGATGGGTCTATGCGATTGTATATTGATTACGTATAAATGATTTGTTTGATCAGTTGAAAGATACGACAGTATTCTCACATATCGATCTTCATTCAAGATATTATCAGTTATGGGTTAAACACTCAGATATGCCGAAAACTACTTTCAAAATTAGGTACGTACATTATAAATTTCTTGTTATGCCATTTGATTTGACCAATGCACTTGCGGTGTTTATGGATTTGATGAACAGAATATTCATATCTTACTTAGATATATTTGTTGTTGTATTCATTGATAGCATTCTAATCTATTCTTGAAATGAGACAGAGTACGCCCAGCATTTGAGAATTGTGTTGCAGACCTTACGCAAAAAATAGTTGTTCGCAAAGTTTAGCAAATGTGAGTTCTAATTCTAAGAAGTTGGATTTTTGGGACACGTGGTATCGGTACACAGTATTAAAGTTTATTCGAGTAAAATCTCAGCTATAGTGGATTGGAAATCTCCAAAAAATGTTTCAAAGGTCAAAAGTTTTCTAGGTTTAGTCGGATATTATAGAAGATTTGTTAAGGGATTTTTGATGGTTTCTACACTGTTGGCAAAACTACTACAGAAAGACGTCAAGTTCTAATGGTCTAAAAAGTATCAACAAAGCTTTATTCAATTGAAAGTGTTATTAACTGAAGCCCCTCTGTTGGTTCAGCCTGAGTCTGGTAAAGAATTTTTGAATAGTGATGCTTTATTAAATGGTTTAGGCTGTGTTTAATGCAAGAAAGCAAAGTGGTAGCGTATGCTTCCTGACAGTTGAAACTGCATGAAAAGAATTATCCGACTTATGATTTTGAGCTTGCAACTATCATTTTTGCTTTAAAGATTTGGCGACACCATTTGCACGGAGAAAAATTTCATATCTTCATGGATCACAAGAGCTTGAAGTATTTGATGTCACAGAAAGATTTGAACTTGAGACAACAAAGATAGCTTGAATTATTGAAAGATTACGATTTGATCATCGATTATCATCTAGGAAAGGCTAATGTTCTTGCTGATGCTTTGAGTAGAAAATATCTGTTTACTTTGCGAGCTTTGAACTCACGGTTGACGTTGATTTATGATGGTTCAATTTTAGCTGAATTAAAGGCTAGACCAACGTTTGCGCAACAAATTTTTGAAGCTCAGAAAAGTTACGATGAATTGATTGCTAGGAAACAGATTGAGTCGACATCTGATTCAAATTTTCATGTTGGTTCAAATAGTAATTTGTAACTCAAAAATAGGATTTGTGTTCCGAGGAATTCTGATCTCATCCAGAAAATTTTACAAGAAGCTCACAATAGTAGCTTATTGATTCATCCTGGTAGCAATAAAATGTATGGTGATTTGAAACATATGTACTAGTGGCCAAGTATGAAATGAGAGATTTCAGGGTTTGAATCAAAATGCTTGATCTGTTAGCAAATTAAAGCTGAACATCAGATACCTTTTGGTTTATTACAACCTATGATGATTCCAAACTGGAAATAGGAACGTGTCACGATGAATTTTGTGTCAAGATTGTTGTAGATCATTTGACGAAATCCGTGCATTTCATTCCTGTGCGTACGTATTATTCACTTGAGAAATTGGAAAAATTGTATGTTTCTAAGATTATTAAATTGCATGATGTGCCAATTTCTATTCTTTCTGACAGGGATCCACAGTTTACATCTCAATTCTGGATTAAGTTACATGAAGCTCTAGGTATTCGACTGCATTTTAGTACGGTGTTTAATCCACAGATCGATGCTCAATCTGAGCGGGAAATTTAGGTACTTAAAGATATGCTCTAATGTTGTGTTTTAAAGTTCGAAGGTAACTAAGAGAAA
Source organism: Gossypium arboreum (assembly GCF_025698485.1). Lineage (NCBI taxonomy): Eukaryota > Viridiplantae > Streptophyta > Magnoliopsida > Malvales > Malvaceae > Gossypium > Gossypium arboreum. The sequence continues at coordinate 97,215,841 of NC_069071.1, read as the reverse complement.
TTTCTGACATTGATTGAATTTACATACAATAACAGTTATTAGCTGAGCATTAAAATGGTACTGTACGAAGCTTTGTATGGTGAGAAATGTCGAACGCCACTATACTGGACTGAGCTGAGCGAGAAAAATTTATTCGGTGTAGATTTGATTGGAGAAACCGAAGAGAGATTCAAAGTGATATGTGATAGTTTGAAGTAGCTTTGGATCATTAGAAATCCTACACGAATTTGAAAAGAAAAGATATAGAGTTTCAGTCGGCAATAAGGTATTTCTAAAAGTATCGCCTTGGAGGAAAGTTCACCGATTTGGTCGAAAAAGAAAGCTTAGTCCATGATTCATTGGGCCATATAAGATCATTGAGAGGATTTAGCTAGTAGCTTATCGATTAACTTTGCCGTCAGAGTTAGAAAAAAATCATAATGTATTTCATGTATCGATGTTACGATGGTATCGATTAGATCCTTCACACATGATTTCACCTGTAGATGTTGAGATTCAGCCAGATATGATGTATAGTGAAGACTGGTCAGAATTCTAACTAGGGAAATTAAAGAGTTGAGAAATAAAAGAATAGCTTTAGTTAAAGTTCTCTGGCAACATCATGCAATTGAAGAGGCTACCTGGGAACCAGAAGAAGCTATGAAAGTGCAATACCCGAACCAATTTTCTGGTAAGATTTTTGGGGACGAAAATTCCTTTAGGGAGGAGAGTTGTAACAGCTCGTTTTAAGTGAAATCAGAACAGTGGTTTTAGGACCACAATTCTGATGAGTAAATTATTATTTTATTATTATTTTAATGTCTATAGGATTATAGTAAGGTCTATTAGTTAAAAAGGTCAAATGACTATAAAACTTTAAAGTGAATGGACTTAAATGGTAATTGTACCATTCTTAAAGTTAGTGGAAATATATGGACATAGTTTAAGTGATTTTTAAAGTTAAAGACTAAGGTTAAAAAAGTAATTTGATAAATTAACTTAAACTAAAAATAGGTAAAAATTGGTATCATCTTCTAGATTGGTTTTCTCCACCAAAATAAGGGAAAGAGGAAGCCATTTTGTAACACCCCAAACTCGACCCAGACGTTATGGTCGAATCTGTGATGTCACATTGGGATGTTAAAACATAAATTTCGTGAAAATCTGTTCTGCATAACAACTTTTTTAGGTTCTTAACAAAAGTTTAGGATGCCTGGTTTATTGTGAAAACTCAAGTTGTTTTAGAAAAATATTAATTACAATAGTTTGTTATTAAAACTTTAAATCAGTGTTTGTTGCGGAAGCTTTCAAAATATCTTGCATAATCGTGGTGTTTTAAGAAAAACATTTATATTTTCTTGAAAATCCGAGACCTACTACTACCAGATTAAAATTTAAGTAACTAAATCCCTAAATTTAAAATAAAAATTAAAGAGGCCTTATTACATAATGAAAACACAAAATAAAGTCTTAACTATAATATTAAAAGAAACTACGTCGAGTGGCCACCTCTGAGTCTTTCGTCGCCTCGATCCGTCTAAGCTTGGGGATTTCCTGCACAAATAACAGATGGGTGAGTTTACGAAAACTCAGTGTGTGAAATCTTCTTAAACCATACAGACCGAGTAAACACTATCTGGGCCTAATCTCTTTCAGTATCAGTTAGGCCTTAGCCTATTTCTTTAACAAGATGGCAGTGCAGGCTGAGCCCATTTCGATAATAATGTGATGCGGGCCTAAGCCCGTTAACATATCAGTACAGTATGCAAACAAGAATCCCACCCAATCCATCCTCTACCACCATCTCCGTACCAACCCTACACACCATGTGGGGATAAAATCGACCCACCCAACCCTACACACCAAGTCATGCCAGTTGCGGCACTAAAACAGTATTTGTAGTAGAGCTGCAAGTATTAGGCTTATAGCCTTTCAGTACACTTCCTCCAAAATCATATATCCCACCCCATGCAAATGCAACATAATATAAATGTACATACAGTAAAAATGGCATGCTCAAACAGTCATACATCACACAGGGGTAAAATAGTCATCTTACCAAAATAAATGCCCAGGTATTCTTATCGGCCAAACAGAAGGTCCACAGTCGTGTTGGGCGACCTATGCAACCTTAACAGTCAATCAGTGATAATGGGCCTACAACACATATTTTGGGCCCATGTGGGCCCACATGCTCGTATGACTCATATAGCCCAGAAATGGCCTTAGCCGTATGGTTTACATAGCCTGGCCCAATATTTACCACACTTTTGTGCGTTTTTCCCGTGTGAGGCCCACAGACCCATTGGGCCCATATAGCCCAGTTCGGCCCAAAATGACCCATGAATGCGCCTACAGCCATCTCGTCAACCACACGATCGTATTCTACGACACGGCCTGCCACACGGGCGGCCGCACGCCTGTGTGGTGTCGACAGCCCTCTTTTTGGCTTTTCAGCTTTTTGCCGATCTATGTTACTAGCAGTACAGTTACACACCTGTTCACAAAAACGTGCGAAAATTCCCCAAGAACTCCCACCTACATCCATTCACAGGATCTAGTTAATCGCATACCAATCATCCTATCCAAAACCCCACCAAAATAACTTGCCCAAATACTTACCCCTTACTAGCACAAATCAGCCGTTAATGGCTTACTCGATGAATCCGTTGTAAAAGACCAATCAAAATGCCTTTAGGGTTTATCTTCAATCCAAACCACACTTATCAATCACCAACAATAAAATAGTTTGTACTAGTTGAACCATTACTTACTAAAATTTAATGCCCAAACTAGGAGGAGGAATATTCGACCTATACCCACAAAAGCTGAAAGTGTACAGAGTGATAGGGATAAAGTAGCACAATCGTACTTCTAGCAGCAAATGGCAGAGAAGAGGAGATATTAACAAAAGATCATAACAGTAATGAGAACAAAAGAGAACTTAAAAATACTTACCGCTTGTCAGTGATTCCTCACAAACCTGACAACAGAACGAAGGTACAAGAGCAGAGGATGGAGTATTCAGCCAAGATACTAGATTGAAAGGTGTGATAGAAAAATCGGACCAAAAGAGAAAAGAGAACCGCCCAACCACTGTGGAAACGAAAGAAAGATGAGGGGAAAGTAGAAGGTGTTCGGTTTTAGTAAAGCTAGAAAGGACACTTGAAGAAAACCGAAGGAATAGAGATGATGAGGGAAGAAGTGTTCAGCTAGGGTTCAGAGAAGCCGAAGAAAAATACCAAAAAAGCACAAAGAGGAAAATGCCCGAATGGTCACTCTCAAAATTCAGCTACCAAAACAAAACCTCTACCCAACGAAAGAAAAGAAGCAGAAAGGAGAGCAAAAACTACACAATTGCGGCACTAAGAGTCTATGACTGATTTTGCCTACACAAGTTGGATCCCTAGAGTCCTTATACGGCACCACCACTCTTACACCAACCCATCTCCTTGATTTCCTCCTAAAACCTTTCTACAACATCCTCAAACTGATCACTATCCAAATCCCCCTTTTTCCTCCTAACTTTCGGCTACATGATCCCTCAACCACTCAAACACGCCAACCGTCTAAGTAATAGAGTCCCACTGCCATACAACCATCCACCCAGTAGTTTGCAAAATAAAACACCCTTGCACACAACAAGACTCGAACTCAAGACCCTTGAGCATCCTAATACGCCACTTACCACTAGACTAGCAGGCTTTTTATGCCATGCAACCCTCACATTAATTTAAAAGCCTACTAGCTGCAGACAAGGGTTTACTCTATTAAGAGCAAAACTGTAACACCCCTAACCCGTATCCGTTGCCGGACTAGGGTTAAGAAGCATTACCAAACATAATAGCACATTTAATGATCATGCAAATCATAGTTTATATTCATATATATATAACATATTACTAATTTAATAATAAACATAAATCATACTACATAAATTATTCATATCTTAAAGTTCAATTGAATTCATATTGAACATACATCATGTTCTCAAGTCAATAAAAATATCTCAAGGTCTATAATATACATTTTATAAATACATAACTCAACCTATATATTCTATTACCTAAATAAAATAAATCAAACATTTTCCCATTTCATAAATAGAAATTTCATTTTAATACTCTTACACATGCAATCATTGAAACTAATCAAACATATATATATACAACTTAATGTCCAATCATAAATATATGACATTAAGCAAAATTACTATATAACCTTACCTACCTTTGATGTTACTATAATATATATGCATTTTAACCTATTCCATTATTTAAGTCATGACTATACCAATTCATATATTATGCATGTGCTTTAATTTTAAAAATTTTCACGACATATAAGGCATGTGTATATAATACACATAAACAAGCATATTCATTTAACCACATACAATTATGATTATAATCAATTTTAAACACTAGTACCAAAGCAAATCATACGAATGTACCTATCCATTTTATACCAAATTATTTAACCACAATTATGACACATTTTGACTCAATACATAACCTATATTTTGATCTTTTATTACCGAATCTCATACAAAACATATTAACCAAAACAATCATATAACATACACATTATTTGTTTTCATCAACCGTACTTAATTAACTAATTATTAAAGCATAATATATGCACATACATTCCCATTACAAATCGAATCAAAATGACTAATACACATTCGAATATATATATATATATATATATATATATCATTAACATTTTACTCCATTACTAGGCCAGATTAATAAACCATTTACAAAGACAAAACATACCATACATCCAAATTACCAGAAGTGAGCTAAACATAGGCTATTTGTGATACCTTAACAAAGCACAACAATCAAGTTCTCAAATATTTTTATCTATGTACGAACCATAACCGAATCAAGCAAACTCATATCCAAAATTACCAATCATTTTTCAGTGCATTAATACATATAAATTTGACTAAATTTCGTATATTCACATCATATAATAGACAACCAATTAATCCTAAAACATGCACCTGCATTATCATCCATTACATCTTCTATTCGGCCAATATATATATATTAACCTATAGTATAACATCCACACAGCATGATAATCAAACATTTATATTTATTTTACATAACAAGCAATATATTAAGATCAAATATTCATTTTACTTATTATAAATCTATGCACATATAATCATATCAAATTGAGTCATATTTGAACAATCATATTAAATCATATCATACACATATAGCATAAAATTTTCACCTATTTAATCATATCAACTCATATGACTATATCATCAACAATATGTCAAACATACCATATACATATTGCATGCGTCATGCGTCATGCTTTCAAAATAGACTTAACCATTAACCATAATTACACAACCATTAGCAAACATATCAAACACCTTACACATATGTACATACCAATACCGAAATTTGCTTAAACTTAAACATTATACTTAGCCATTTTCGCATGGCTTTATTTACATATACGTTCAAAACCAAATATATCAAAATTAGCCTATACATGCCACGTAACCAAATCTCAAAATATTATTTACTGAAAAGATAATCGGATAGTGTGATAACATCTCCATCGACTTCCAACCCAAACAGATCTTTGAAAATCTATAAACATAGGAAAAACACACAGAATAAGCTTCGAGAGCTTAGTGAACTATAAGCAAATAAATAACTCAATATTAATGTTAACTTAATTTAATCAAACTAATTTATACTATTATAATCACAATTATTTTCAAGCTCATAATTTCAAATATAACATATACTTCCATGTACAAACTTTACCTTGGCCTAATATACATGTATCTATTATCAAAATAACATACACTTTCAAAGCTATATTGTCAATATATATATAACCGAATATTTAAACTCTTATATGCATATCTTTATAAATCAAACCTTAATATCACATTTTTATGCATGATATATGGCCGAATATACTTCACAATTGCCCAAATATGAAAACATATACATTTCATTTACAAAATCACATATACTTATCATTTGGCCGATTATAGATTTTCATATACATATATACACTCATTTATGTCATGAATACATATGTAGACCGAATGTATACTTTCACATATGCATATATATAATTCACATCAACATTTAACATTTATATCATCAATTCAAACATTCAAATTACCATAATTTCATAATTTAATATGAATACATACCTGAGCCTTTTAACTCAAATTTTTTATTCGCCTTAACTTATTATTGCCCGTTGAACCATTTAGAATTGAATAGGATACTCAGATAATCACACATATCGTACAATACCAACGTCCCAGACGTGGCCTTACATGCAATCACATATCGATGCCACTGTCTCAGACAGGGTATTACTCGTAAACACATATCGGAATCACATATCGATGCCAACGTATTAAACGTGTTCTTACTCACACACATATATTGATTCCAGGGTCTTACTCGCACATCACATATCGGAATCCTATGTCATGACATATGTATCCTAGTTATTCCTACGGTTCGTACGGGGCTTTCAGACGTCGTAACTCGGTCGAATCTAACTCGTAAACATAGTTCCGAAGTATAATCATATTCGGCTAACATATATACAAGCTCATAAAATATAAATCAGCATTTTACATTCACATATATTCAATATTTACAGCATTTATTTGCTTATAAACTTACCTTGTTCTAACACGAACGGACCGAAACGGCTATTCGACAGTTTTCGACTTTCCCCGATCCAAATCTGAATTCCACATTTATTGATCTAATTCAATACAAATTCAACTTATTGAATAATATATTCAATCAAATTTATCCAAAAACACATAAATTGGATAATTACACTTTTACCCCTGACATTTCATATTTTTCCCAATTTAGTCTTTATTTCACAAAACACAAAATACACAAAATTTCTATACACCCATGCTTAGCCGAAACTTTATGGTGTTCAAACAAGCCCACATATTTCATTTATTTCTCATTTTAGTCCCTCAAAATCTCATTTTTACAATTTACCCTAAATTACACAAATTCATCAAAAATATATCAACCGAATACATATCTTTTATTTTCCAACAAATAACATCACAAAGCTCACAATTTCATCAATGGAATATTTTAAAATCATCAACTAAATCAGAAATTGAGACACGGGCTTGATAAAACACTAAGCAACGATCACAAAAACGTGGAAATTATCAAAAATGAAACAAAACTCATACCTTAATCAAAGAACAACCATGGCCGAACCTTAAAACTCCATAAATGGCTTTCTTCTTCATTACATTTGGCTAAAGATGATAAAAGATGGACTAAAATCATTTTGGTTTTATTTATTAACCTTTAATAATTATTTTACTATTATAACCTTACTAAAATAATCTTTAAAACATATAAACCAAGTTCATAAATGTCCACTAGCCTTTCAAATGATTTAATTACCATTTGAGGACTCCCACTTTAAAAGCCATAGCTAATAAATACTTTTATCAAATAAAATGCAACTTCTACTCTTTACGCGATTAAGTCCTTTTTAATAAATCGGCACACAAACAATGAAATTTTCATACAAAATTTTCACAGATATCAATTCACATATTATAAACACGAAAAATAATATTAAATTTTTTGACTCGGATTCATGATCCCGAAACCACCGTTCTGAATAGGGTCTAAATCGGGCTGTTACAAAAATTTTGCTTAAGCCAAGGCTTGAACCCAAAACTTCCCAGACACTCCAAGAGCACTAAACCACAATGGCAGACATACTTCCACGTCACAGACACATATAAATGATTTAATAGGGATTTCGGGATTTGAGAAATTGAAGCGTTACAATTCTACCCTCCTTAAAGAAAATTTCGGCCTCGAAATTTACCTAGTCAGAATAGGTGAGGGTATTGCTAACGCATCGCCTCCTCAGGTTCCCATGTAGCCTCCTCAGAACTGTGGTTCTACCAAAGAACTTTCACTAATGGGATTGATTTCCTTCTCAAGACTTTCACCTCTCGATCCAAGATCTGGACTGGTTCCTCCTCGAAAGTTAAATCTGGTTTAACTTCAATCTCCTCAACTGGTACCACATGCATAGGATCAGAGCAGTAGTGTCTCAGCATCGAGATGTGGAACACATTATGAATCCGCTCTAAATTTCGAAGGTAGCTCTAACTGGTAGGCAACTGGTCCTACTCGCCTCAATATGCGGTAAGGCCCAATAAACCTTGGGCTCAACTTGCCCTTACGCCCAAATCTCAGCACCGCCCAAATCTCAGCACCTTCTTTCATGGCAAGATCTTCAAAAATACAAAATCTTCCACAGAATACTCAATTTTCTTACTTTTCAAATCTGCATACGACTTATGTCTGTCTAATGCCACCTTCACTCGATCCCGAATTAATCTGACCTTATCCTCGATATCAGATACTAACTCAGGACCCAGAGCACGCCATTCACCCAACTCAGCCCAACATTACAGAGTGCGACACCTACGACCATATAATGCTTCATAAGGTACCATCTTTATGCTAGACTGGTAGCTATTGTTGTAAGCAAACTCTGCTAATGGCAAGTAATCCTCCCAACCACCTCGGAAGTCAATTACACAACTCCTTAACATGTCCACCAGTATTTGAATCACCCTCTCTGACTGACCATCTGTCTGAGGATGGAACGCAGTACTGAAGTCCAACCTTGTACCTAGAGCTTCATGTAACTTCTTTCAGAACCAAGATGTGAAACGAGGATCTCTGTCAGATATTATGGAAATTGGTACCCCATGAAGTCTCATTATCTTGGATACACACAACTTAGCCAGTTTTTACAAAGAATAATCCGTGCATACCGGTATGAAATGGGCAGATTTGGTCAACCAATCCACGATGACCCATACTGAATCTTTCTTAGAAGGCGTGAGGGGTAGCCCACTTACAAAGTCCATAGTTACTCTTTCCCACTTCCACAGCTGAATCTTAACCGGTTGAAGCAACCCAGAAGGCAACTAATGTTCTGCTTTAACTTGTTGGCAAGTCAGATATTTCCCCACAAAGTCGGTAATCTCACACTTAAGACCCGGCCACTAATATATCTCACGGAGATCTCTGTACATCTTATTTCCACCTAGATGCATAGCATAGGGGCTACTATGCGGCTCTCACAGTAAAGTCTTCATTATCCTTAGGTACACAAATTCTACTTCAGAAATAGAGTACCCCTTCACTATTCAGCCCAAAATGCACAGTATTACCATTCTCGATCCGACGAAACCAAAAACCCAAAGATCTATCTTCGAACTGTTTACTCTTAATCTGTTCAATCCACACTGGTTTAACTTGGAGTTCAGGCAACAAGCTACCATCATCAAATAAGCTAAGACGAGCAAACATTGCTCTCAGATCAGTCATAGCCCTAAGGCTTAGTGCGCCAGCCACCATGTTAGCCTTACCAGGGTGGTATTCAATTGAACAGTCATAATCCTTAAGCAGCTCAATCTATCTACACTATCTAAGATTTAACTCCTTTTGAGTGAGGAGATACTTAAGGCTGTGTGATCCGTGTAGATGATACACTTCTCACCGTACAAGTAACGCCTCCAAATTTTCAATACAAATGCCACTGCGGCCAACTCCAAGTCATGTGTTAGGTAATTCGCCTCATGAGTCTTAAGCTGGCGAATGCATAAGCTACCATATTACCCTCCTGCATCAACACACAACCCAACCCAATATGTGATGCATCATTGTACACAATAAATTCTTTCCCAGACTCCGGTTGAATTAAGACAGAGGCCTCAGTCAAAACTTTCTTGAGCATCTCAAAACTCTCTTGTTGCTCATCAGTCCAATTAAAAGGTACGCCCTTACGTAGCAACTTAGTTAAAGGCGCGGCAATCAATGAGAACCCCTCTACAAATCTTCGATAGTACCCAGCCAGTCCTAGAAAACTACAAATTTCTGACATAGTCCTGGGCTACTTCTAATCTAAACTAGCCTTAATTTTTTGAGGATCAACCCTAATCCCCTCAGTAGATACCAAATGACCCAAAAACGTTTCCTCATGTAACCAGAATTCACACTTGCTGAACTTGACGTACAATTATTTTTCCCTCAAAATTTGCAAAACTATTCAGAGATGCTCATCATGTTAATTTTTAGTCCTCGAATACACCATTATGCCATCGATAAATACTACAACAAACCGATCCAGATAGGGTTGAAACACTCTGTTCATCAAATCCACAAAAACTGCCAGTGCATTTGTCAGTCCAAAAGGCATTACCAGGAACTCGTAATGACCATAACGAGTTCTAAACATCGTCTTGTACACATCGGCCTCTTTAACTCTTAGTTGGTGATACCCCGACCAGAGATCTATTTTAGAGAAAATCGACGCTCTTTGTAGTTGGTCGAACAGATCATCAATCCTTGGTAGAGGGTATTTGTTCTTAACAGTCAGCTTATTCAGTTGTCTGTAGTCGATGCACATACGCATGGATCCATCATGCTTTTCCACAAACAAGACTGGCGCTCCCTACGGAGACACACTAGGTCGGATAAACCCACGGTCCAGTAATTCTTGAATTTGGGCCTTAAGCTCCACAAGCTCCTTCGGTGCCCTTCTGTAGGGGGCGATGGACACCAGAGCCGTACCAGGAAAGAGATCAATCCCAAAATCCACTTCTCGTTCTGGAGGTAACCCCAGTAGCTCTTTAGGAAATACGTCTGGAAAATCCTTAACAGTCCTGATATACTTTACCGAAGAGTCCCCAACATCTGAAACACTGACATAGGCCAAGAACGCCTCACAACCCTTACGAACCAATTTCTCGGCCCTTAGTGCAGAAATTACATTACTCAAATAGTTTCGTGCTGCCCAATTACCACTACCTCCTCATCTACCTCAGTTTTTAGTACAACCCGTTTAGTGGCACAATCCAAGCATACCTGATGTTTAACTAACCAATCCATGCCCAGTATTAGGTCGAATTCTCTGAAAGGCAGCTCCATAAGATCGGCTAGAAAGATAACTCCTTGTATCTCCAAGGGAACATCTCTAAACATCTTATTAATCCGAACGGACTGCCTCAGCGGACTCAGAACAGTAACCTCACTCATAGTGTTTTCAGCCATAAAACCCAATATCTTAGACACAGAGCATGCTCTGTATGAATGAGTAGACCCCACATTAATCAATGCAGTATAAGGTATATTTTGGATGAAGAATGTACCCGTAATGACATTTGGAGCATCCTCATCCTTTCAACGATGTGCAGCATAAACCAATACCGACTGCCTTGCCTCTGTATGACCAGTACCTCTGCTCGGTGGTCTACAACCACGGCCAATACCATTTTCACCCTTGGCATGACCACGGCCTCTTGGTGGTTGCTGACCACCCCGCTAAACATTACCAAAACCAGTAGCTTGCACCTGCTCGGGCCTTCGTGCACAATCCTTGACGCGGTGCTCTAATGATCCACGTCTTAGACATGCACTCATCTTTTTCCAACATTCGCCCTGATGGTGTTTCGTGCAATCAGCACAAAATTGCGGTCCAGTAGTAGTAGCGGCAGGGGTCCTAACGCTGGTTGGTCCCTCAGCTCTGGCTTTTTCTTAAACCTCTTAAAAGGATTTGAGGGCTCAACATCCCTCTTACCTCTACCTTTCTCTCTGTTCTAGCGCTCAGCGCGCGTCACATCCTTGGCAATTTTTGCCTTGTCAACTAGTGCTACAAAATCCTGCTCCCTCTGTGGAGCTATCAGAACCCTTAGACCATCCTTTAGGCCATCCTCAAATCGGACACACTGCTCGTATTCTGTTGCCACCATCCGACATGCATAGCAGCTCAGTCGTGGAAATTTGGCCTCATATTCAACCATTATTCTATCTCCCTAAGTTAAATTTAGAAATTCTCTCCTACGGGCATCCATATAACTAGCACCCACATATTTAGCCTGGAAAATAGTCTTGAAAAACTCTCAGGTCAAACAATCGGCTTGAGTGCCCTCTTTAACAGTAAGAAACCATTTGTAAGCCTCGCCTCTTAGTAGAGATACTGCACCTTTTAGCTTCTGATCAGGGGTGCAGTCAAGGTCATCCATGATCCTTTCTGTGGCCTTAATCCAATATTCAGCCACATCAGGGGCAACTCCAGCAATACCCCTGAATATCTCCGCCCCATTAGACCTGAGTCGTTCTGTAACCTACCCACGGCCTCCAACACCAACACCAACACCAGGCCCAACGACCCTTTCCAGAATCCTCAATATTGCTTAGGACAGTGTGTCGTCCCCAGCCACTCGATTTTGAGACCCTGTCTCAGCCATAGGTGAAGCTGGTGCCTCTCTAACTTTCTCGTTAGACAGGTGTCCAGAAGACGAAGACCCAGCCCGAGCACCTCCATGGCTTCTGCCGCAACCTCTACCACGAGTTCCTTTAGTGCTCATTATCCAATCGTGCTTTTATCTATATTAAAATTTTTATGCCAATCAATTTATTGTTCCATTGTTTATTACTAATATCTTATGAACATTATTATCTCAGAGTTTTATTTTCGCAGTTTATATTCTTACTACAGTTTGTAGTTTACTCTAACTAAAGAGTTTTAGTACAGTTTTACTACCTAAAGTAGTCTCAGTAATAACATTTTAATATTATCCTTTCAGAAAAAACAATCAGAAAACTTACAGGATTGGCGTAGAGACTCGGTGTACCACTCCTTCAGTAGAACATTCTCAAATAATCATTAATTAACTATTTTAAAACAATATTATTGAAATTTCCACATTTATTTTAAAAAACCCAAATCCACAATCAAATTTTGAAACCTGGCTCTGATATCACTAAATGTAACACCCCAAACCCGGCCCAAACATTATGGCCAAATCTGTGATGTCCCATTGGGATGTTAAAACATAAATTTCGTGAAAACCTATTCTACATAGCAACTTCTTTAGGTTATTAACAAAAGTTTAGGATGCCTAGTTTATTGTGAAAACTCAAGTTGTTTTAGAAAAATATTAATTACAATAGTTTGTTATTAAAACTTTAAATCAGTATTTGTTGCGAAAGATTTCAAAATATCTTGCATAATCGTGGTGTTTTAAGAAAAACATTTTATATTTTCTTGAAAATCCAACTACCAGATTAAAATTTAAGTAACTAAATCCCCAAATTTAAAATAAAAATTAAAGAGGCCTTACTACATAATGAAAACCCAAAATAAAGTCTTAACTATAATATTAAAAGGAACTACGCCGAGTGGCCACCTCTGAGTCCTTCGTCACCTCGATCTGTCTAAGCCTGGGGATTTCCTACACAGATAACAGATGGGTGAGTTTACGAAAACTCAGTATGTAAAATCTTATAATAGCATACAGACCGAGTAAACACTATCTGGGCCTAAGCTCTTTCAGTATCAGTTAGACCTTAGCCTATTTCTTTAACAGTAGCAGTTTGGGCCTGAGCCCATTTCAGTAATAGTAACAGCCTGGGCCTAAGCCCATTAACATATCAATACAGTATGCAAACAAGAGTCCTACCCAATCCATCCTCTACACACCATCTCTGTACCAACCCTACACACCAAGTCATGCCTGTTGCGGCACTAAAACAGTATTTGCAGCAGAACTACCAGTATTAGGCTTATAGCCTTTCAGTACACTTCCTCCAAAATCATATATCCCAACCCATGCAATGTAACATAATATAAATGTACATATAGTAAAAATGGCATGCTCAAATAGTCATATATCACACAGGGGTAAAACAGTCATCTTACCAAAATAAGGGCCCAGGTATACTTACCGGCCCAATAGAACGTCCACAGTCGTCTTGGTCAACCCATGCAACCTTAACAGTCAATTAGTGATAATGGGCCTACAACCCATATTCCGGGCCCATGTGGGCCCACACGCTCCTATGGCACATATAGCCAAGAAATGGCCTTAGCCGTGTGGTTTACACAGCCTAGCCCAATATTTACCACACTTTTGTGCGTTTTTCCTATGTGGGGCCCAAGACCCATTGGGCCCACACGACCCAGTTCGGCCCAAAATGGCCCATGAGTACACCCACGGCCATCTCGTCAACCATACAGTCATGTTCTATGATATGGCCTAGCACACAGGAGGCCGCACGCCCGTGTGGTGTCGACAGCCCTCTTTTCAGCTTTTTGGCTTTTTGTCAATCTATGTTACTAGCAGTGCGGTTACACACCTGTTCACGAAAACGTGCGAAAAGTCCCCAAGAACTCCCACCTTCATTCATTCACAAGATCTAGTTAATCGCATACTAATCATTCTATCCAAAACCCCTACCAAAATAACTTGCCCAAATACTTACCCCTTACTAGCACAAATCATCCGTTAATGGCTTACTCGATGAATCAGTTGTAAAAGACCAATCAAAAGGCCTTTAGGGTTTATCTGCAATCCAAACCACACTTATCAACCACCAATAGTAAAACAATTTGTACTAGTTGAACCATTACTTACTGAAATTTAATACCCAAACTAGGAGGAGGAATATTCGGCCTACACCCATAAAAGCCGAAAGTGTACAGAGTGACAGGGATAAAGTAGTACAATTGTACTTCTAGCAGCAAATGGCAGAGAAGAGGAGATATTAACAAAAGATCATAATGGTAGTAAGAACAAAAGAAAAGTTACGAATACTTGCCGCTTGTCAGTGATTCCTCACAAACCTGACAACAAAATGAAGGTACAACAGCAGAGGGTGGAGTATTCGACCAAGCTACTAGATTGAAAGGTGTGATAGAAAAATAGAGCCAAAAGAGAAAAGAGAATGCCCAACTATTGTGGAAACGAAAGAAAGATGAGGGGAAAGTAGAAGGTATTCAGTTTTACTAAAGCAAGAAGGAATGCTTGAAGAAAACTGAAGGAATAGAGATGAGGAGGGAAGAAGTATTCGGCTAGGGTTCAGAGAAGCCAAAGATAAATACCAAAAATGCACAAAGAGGAAAATGCCCGAATGGTCACTCTCAAAATTAGGCTACCAAAACAAAACCTCTGCCTAACGAAAGAAAAAAAAGAAGAAAGGAGAGCAAAAATTACACAGTTTCAGCACTAAAAGTCTATGACCGATTTTCCTAATGGAAACCACCACAAGCCCAATCCTTAGAGTCTTCATACGACTCCACCACTCTCACACCAACCCATCTCCTTGATTTTCTCCTAAAACCTCTCACAACATCCTCAAACCGATCACTATTCAAATCCCCATTTTTCCTCCTAACTTTCGGCTACATGATCCCTCAACCACTCAAACACTCCAACCGTCCAAGTAATAGAGTCCCACTGCCATACAACCATCCACCTAGTAGTTTGAAAATAAAACACCCTTGCATGCAACAAGACTCGAACTCAAGACCTTTGAGCATCTTAATACACCACTTACCACTAGACTAGACGACGTTTTATGCCATGTAACCCTCACATTAATTTAAAAGCCTACTAGCTATAGACAAGGGTTTACTCTATTAAGAGCAAAACTTTGCTCAGGCTAAGGCTTGAACCCAAGACTTCCCAGACACTCCTAGAGCACTAAACCACAATGGCAGACATACATCCATGTCACAGACTCACATAAATAATTTTAACAGGGATTTCGGGATTTGAAAAATTGGGGTGTTACACATTTTTACACTTTGAAGGTTCGGTCAAGTTTTCTTATGGCATGTAAGTGATTCCGAGGCCTTTTTTTAATGATTTTTATGCTTTTGAGTCCATTTTAGCTTAATCTAGCTAGACCGGGGATCAATTTGTAAAAATGTTAAAGGTTGAGGGTTATGCCAAGAATGATCTTGAATGGTTTTTGATGTTAAATGGTAGATTATGAATCATTGTTGAAAAATAAGAAAATTTTGTTAAGTGATTTTTGTTTAATTTTGGGATTAGGGACTAATTTGTTAAAGGTATAAATTTTAGGGTTTTATTTGAAATTGTAACACCACTAACCCGTAATCAATTCTGGAATAGGTTTACGGAGTATTATCAGACTTATAGATCGAACAATTACACATTTTGTAAACATTTAACATTCATATAAAAAACCATTCAAATATATTTATACGTCCCTAATACGAACCTTCGAGGCCCCAAATAGACTTTAGAAGTGGTTTGGGACTAAACCGAGTTCCCTACAAATTTTTAAGAAAACATGAAAAATTTTCAAAGTACAGGGGTCACATGCCCATGCGAACAAGGGACACGCCCGTGTGGCTATGGGACATGCCCGTGCTTTAGCCCCTGTCCGACCCGGTGTAACTCTCTAACTTGGGTCACACGGCCAGACCACACGCTCGTGTGCCAGGTCGTGTCCCCTTCACAATGGCCTCACACACTCGTGTACCAGGCCGTATGTTGGGCCGTGTAAAAACCAAAGGTTATACTGACTTGTGCCACACGGCCAAGCCACACGCCCGTGTGCTAGGTCATTTGAAGCTATTGACTTGGTTTTAAAAGAAACATCAGGGGACACACGGCCGTGCCAATTGACGCACGGCTAAGACGCACGGCTGAGACACACGCCCGTGTCTCTACCCGTGTGGACAAAAATGGGCTACTTTTCAAGCCATATTCCTCACCTATATTAGTTCTAACCTATACACATCAATTGGCATACAACCATGGCACTAAACTAACCAAACATCATAATATTCAAAGGCACATTTATTTGACTACTTACATACATATTAACATATCTCCAAAGCCTACCTAAATGGTCAATCTCAAGCATGAAACAAAGTGCCTGATTTCAACATGCATATCACATATCAATTCCCATTACTTGATAACCAAAATACTAATTTAACACAAGGAATCCATATAGCAACAAAATGCCTCATAACATAAAGTCATATATACATATTCACACATCCAGATATACAAGAAAAAAAAAAGTCAACTTATGTGGCTATAGACATGACCAAAACACAATAAGATAAATAGGTCACATTAGCCAAAACACTTATACATGCTATTTAACCCAAATTGTAAAGTCTAAGTACCAAAATAGAGCTTGATAGTGTAACACGATCTCTGACAACTTCTAAAATCGAGCGAGCTTTTGAACCACTAAAACATAGGAAAAATAAACAAAGTAAGCAATTAAACTTAGTAAGTTCGTATAATGTGAATTAAACTTACTATTTGAACAACATTTAGGTAAGTAAACCCAAAGCATGATACAATTCAATTTGTCCAAAGCCTATAATACAATCCATAATCCCATTAGTTATATATTCACATAAAACAAGAATCATATAAGAGCTCATTAATTGATTGAATTCCATATAAACATGTATCAAATATCAACCATTTCCATATAATTACTTGTACTTATTCATATCAATCTCATATAATCTCATAATATAACTATGCCTATTGAACCATTTAGAATCTCGTTAGATACGCGGGTGGTACACCCAAGGTATACTGAACGGTAATTTGTCAATTCTTATACATGTATGCTCCTAAGAGCGATAATCAGTAAGCTCCTCCGAGCTGAGTATCAATAATCTCTAACGAGTTGCAAATCGATAAGCTGATAAGAGCTATGGTGAGTTCACAACAAATACAGGATCTCAACCAAAACGGTAACCCTAATGACGATGTCATTTGTATCTTAAAAATTTCTGAAGTGCAAACGGACTTGGTATTTCTTGTATGTCGATAGTTATGCATTTGATAATTATACATAATAATTAAATCATTCACATAGGTATAATTCAATTAAAGCATATAAATACTCAATTTAATTACACAAACTTACCTCAAACTAGTATGACGGAAAACGATCATTTAATCGATAACTTTGTCCTTTCCCTGATATAATTCCGTACATTGCTTTTCTTGATTTATATAATCAAATTTAGCCAATTAATAATTATTCTATTCAATTTAGTCCAATTTCATAATATGAAAAAATTATCATTTTGCCCCTAACATTTGACTTCTTTACAAATTAGTCCCTAGGCTCGTAAAAATGAAATTCATGAAATTTCATACACCCAAGCCTAGCCGAAACTCATATGTGCTTATAACAGCCCATAAATCCCATAATTTCACACATTTATCACCAAATTTTCATTTTTCACAACCTAACCCTTAATTGACAATTTCATTAAAAATCCTTTAACAAAAGTTATTTATTTAACAACCAAGATTCATTTTCTTCCATTAAACTTCAAAAAAAACCAAAATGCTCTCATGAAAAAACCTTAGACTTTCCATTATCTTGCAAATTAGCCTCCTAATTAGCTAGCTTAAGCTACAAGGGTTCCAAAAATATAAAAATCAACAAAAACAACCACCAAAATAACTTACATGCAAGAGAATAGCTTGGCTAAAATTTTCAAGCTTCCATGGCTATTTCTTGTTGATAGAAACTATTGGTGGAGAAGAAGATGAAAAAGATGATAGCTAGCCTTTGCTTTATTTTTATTTTATCAATTAAATCACCTAATATCACTTAACCTTACAATATTTTTTTTTTATAATTTCTCTCCATTTACATCCACTAACTCAACTTGTGGTCTAAGTACCAATAAAGACCTCTACTTTAAAGTTCTATAGCTATTTGACACCTTTAGCTAATAGAACACAACTTTTGCACTCTATGCGATTTAGTCCTATTTCACAAATTGAGTATACAAACAGTAAAATTTCTTAACAAAACTTTTATTCCATGATTCTAACATGCTATGGATATTAAAAATATATTAAAATAAATTTTACGACATCGAATTTATGGTCCCAAAACTGATTTCACTAAAAATGGTTGTCACAGAAATGATGGTAAATATGAGTTGTTTTAAGGTCCCTTGTATATTTGATTAACATGGATTTTGATTTAAAATGGTTAGGTATTAAGTTATAAGCTTAAGGACTAAATTGTGAAAAGTAAAAATGTTAGCGGCAAAATGGTAATTTTACATAAATATGAAATGTGGATTAAATTGAATATTATAAGTATTAAATGGATTGAAATTAACTATTTAGATCAAGATAAACCATGTACGGATCTAGATCGAGGCAGAGCAAAAGCTTTACATTAGCTCAATTTAACCTTCACTCCCCTAGGTGTCGAGGGAAGTTCGTATGAATGTTATCATATTCATGTTATTTAATTGAATGATACTATACTATTTATAATGTACTTGATCGATACATAAACCTGTCAATACTATGAAGAAATGATGGAAATCTAGTCCCGGTTGAACCTTAGGAATTCTTAGTATACGAATGACATGTCATATAAACCTTGCATGCTATTTTAAAATATTGAGTGGGAGAAGGTCCTTGAACAAGACCTACGACCTCCATTAATGGTCCCTAAGTGATAGCATAATAAAGTTTCAAGCCGATTCCTACCCTGACCATGCCTAAGGTAAACTTTACCATTTGGGTTGACTAGATGAGATTTCCTTTTAAGGACAACTAGTCATGCATGACTCTCAGTGAGATTGTCTCAAAATGACTCACAAATGAACGTGTGTTCATGATGGGTGTTGAGTCAATGGTTACACACTTAATATTTTAAAATAGCATGCAAGGTTTTTTTATCCCATATTTCAAGAATGATCATACAACAGTCTTAGTGGCATTCTTACCTAATTTATATGACATGCTTCAATATATGCATGACATGCTATGACAATTTTATAATATTCACATTCATTTATTTACAAGAATCAATCAATCATAAAACAAACAATTTTGATTCTTCATAATTTTTCTTTTGAGAGAAAAATCAAAGGAATGAATGTGAATCGCGCACCAAGTAGGGTTCTAAGAAAGGGAGGTGAGCCAAATTTGACTGCTTATAAACCAAGCCTTTCCTAGCTAGAGCCAATCCTAGACATGCACCTTCTCATTACCAGACTTCTCACAGTAATCGAATAACCTAAAAAAGTGAATAGAACAATACAACACATGTATTTTCTCATTACTACACTTCTTATTTTTAATAGATAAACTATGGATCATCTCATATATATATATATATATATATATATATATATATATATCACAATTATAACATTATATAATATAAATATTATAAAAAATATAAAACAAATATATAAGGAGATAGGCAATTAAAATAAAATTTCCAGCTAAGGTTTTCATGATTCTATTTCTAGAAAATAAATGAAAAATTAAATTACATAATTTTTCACCATAAGGCATTCTTTGGGTCTTCAACTGCCATTGCTCCATCTTCTCCTCGTCATGGACTTCTTTTGGAAAAATTAAGCCCTATATTCGTTTCCATCTCACAAAAATTCTATGAATTAAAAAAAAAAGTCATGCGTGGAGATGATAGCCCATGGTCTATTTCCTAAGAACCACAATCTTGGAAAAAAAATTATATAAAAAATATATAAATATAGCATCCATTCTCATATATAACTCAAAATATGCATAAGATCTAAAAAAAAGTCACTTTCTATGTAATCAAATCATTTAAGAAGAAGAGAAATAATATATTTTGATTGTTTATACTTATAGATAGAACACAACCTGTCACCGATACCAATAATTAGAAAATTGGGTTTGGAAACTGTAACGAAAAAATAAATTTAGGGAAAAACCAGAGTTTTAATTTTTTTTCCCCAAACAATAACTTGGTTTTGATATCTATAGTAATAAACACTTAATCAAAATTGTGCATTTTCGATTCATCTAGGATGAATGCTTCGACCGACTAGTCTTCTCCTTTATCCTCAAGCTCACGTCTCTGAATTAGAAAATTTTTCACAAAAATTACCAGTAGAGTAATTTCGCAATTTCTCTAAACTTTTGGGTCAAGTTGTAAATCAGAAAAATATCTCTAAAAATTTTCTAAAGATACAATTTATTCAGAGAATTTTCTCTCTATAACTTTCTCTTGAATTCAAGTGTATAAAAAATAATAACCCAATGCTCTCTTTATATAGGAGAGTTTAGAGAATTAAATTATGACTAAACTTAATCACTTTAATATTAAATTAATATAAATAAAAATTAGATTAAATTTAATATTAAATCTTCTTTAATTAATAGAATATTTATCTTCAAGATAAACATTAAATTAAATTTAATATTAAGATAATCACTTTAATATTAAATTAATAAAATACTATTAAGATAAATATTATATTAAATTTAATATTAAATCTATTAAAATAATATTGTTTTTAGAATAGTTAATCTGAAATCAAATTCTTTGGTAGAGTCCCAGTAGGAGTGTAATTCGTCCACTGCTTAGCCATTAAAGAACCACTGTCGCCGACCACTTCCCGGCCATTGGAATGTTGCCATTGCAATCGTCGACACCCTGAGCTAGTTCAGTTTCTACTGGTTCAGTCCGAGCAAATGATAGCCCGGCTGGTCCGGTCCAGCTACCAATTGGACCGTCTGTGTAATAGCCCGATTTTGGGTCTAGTCGGAACAGTGGTTTCGAGACCACAAACCCGACGAAAAAAAATTATTTTTATTATATTTTTATAGTCTATAAATTTATGAAAATATTTCGTAAAAATTTTATTCGAAAATTTTGACGTTTGAGCACTCAATTTAGTCAAAAGGACTAAATTGTAAAAAGTGCAAAAGTTGAGTTCTTTATATATGAGGTGCCTAATTGTTATGAGTTTTAAATTGAAAGTCCTTATGTGACAATTATTCCTTTAATAAGTTAGTGAATGGATATTTGTTTGGTATTTTGAAATTTGGTTGAAATAAAAGGGTAATTTTTAAATTAATTAAAATAACCTAATAAGACAAATGATAAAAGCTATCATTTTTTTCATTCTTTCTTCTTCAACCGTGGAAAGAACAGAAAATAGCAGCCATGGATGAGCTCCATTCGCCAAGCTTTTATGGCTTATATAGGTATGGTTTTGTCCCGCTTTTAATGATTTTCGTATTTTTGAGATCCCCAAGCTTAAATTTTCTATTTCTACCAATTGATTGAAGAGAAATTAGAGTTTAAAATTTACCCATTCATGATATGGTTGTGCTTTGATGATTTATAGTGGATAATGAATGTTTGATGTGTTAAATATGAGTTTTATTCAATGAATTTCGGTAAAAATGTCAAAAAGGGGTTAAATTGTGAAAGTTACAAATTGGTCATAAGTGTGTGAATTAGTGAAAATTTGGAGTTGGCATAGAAGAGAAAAATGTTCAGCATGTCTTAAACCTTATAGAAATTGAATAAAAATTAATTTACGAGCATTGGGGTAAAAGTGCAAATATGCAAAAGTTTAGGGGTCAAAATGAAAATTTGTAAAAGTATGATTTTTAGACCCATATGAATATTGTGACTGATTGGTAGGCTAAATGTGATGTTATAGATGATGAAAATTGAGACTTGGACCTAGAACGGAAAGAAATCGATTTATGGACTAGTATGTCCTTTTCACATTTGTGGTATCGAGGTAAGTTCAGTATGTAAACAATACCATGCTATACATGTATTTAAATGTTATCATTACATGAATTGTACAGATATTAATGTGTATGTAATTAATAGAAATATGATAAGACAAAGCCTTAATAGACGAGGAAAAATCCCGTTTGAACCTTAGGAATAGAATAGGATACGAGTGACATGTCACTAGGAATTATGAGTCTAGATGACTAGCTCGAGAGTGAGCATTGAAATGTCATGAGATATGAGGTAGCTTTAGCTACAATTGAAGCACTTATGTGCAAAGGCTTTTCCAGTATCTAATTAGTATTCCAAGTGTTCAACGGGCAATCCAAGGAAAGAGTTAATGATGGTCTCAATGAGGTAAGTCATTGGTGAGTATGCACTCGAGTTATGTTACGAGTTGTGCAAGTATGTATACTAATCCTATGAGAATGCCTTGATATGTGATGATCTATGATGCATAATATGTGTTCTTACCATGATGGATAAAATGGTGTTGTATTAATATTATGAACAATGATCATGAATGAGTAATTTAGCCTTGACAGATTTGAGTTACTGCAGTAGTGTAACTTTGAAAATACACTAAAAATAGTGGAAAATGAGTTAGAGGCAGAATAAAATATGGGATTAAAGCTTAATGAGTCTATTTTCACATGAAAGAAACAGAGGAAGAAAAAGAATTCCATATTGTTTGATATTTGAATTCTTGTGAAACAGGGTCTGAATGAATTCGAGATCCCCTGTTCTAACTTTAGAAATTCACCAAAAATTTTACAAAAATTATTAAGAGTTATACCTTACATGAATGGATTCCTTATTGAGTCTATTTTTATTGGGAATAAATGGCATGGTCGTTGGAATTTTGTACAGGGAGAAATTCGGTTTGTAGTGTACAGGGGTCAGAGTGGTCATACCCTGAAACAGGGGAGACTTTAACTAATAAACTGTACTATTTGGCTTAACCAAAAATTCTGGAAATTTTATGGAAAAAAGGAAAATAAGTCTAGTTTCATGGAAAATTAACGGAACTTAATTCGGAGTTTCGTTGCTCCAGATATAAATAATTTAGTGACCGTTGCTCAGAAAGACAGCTTGTAGTGAACTTGAAAATATGTTGTAAACATTGATAAAACAAGTTAATGAGTTGCTTATTGTTTTTATATGAACTTACTAGCTTAAAGCTTACCCCCTTCTTTCCCATGTTTTCTAGAGTTTCCAGGTTAGCTCGGGTTGGAGGCCGTCAGAGATATTATCACCCTATCGAGTTAACGTTATCGAGTAAGGAAACTCAAGTGATTCGAGTCTATGGCATGTATAGGGTTTTAATGTGAGTATGTAATATTATGATTTAGCCAAAGGCAGTGGCTTGTTATTAAGGTAGTATTAGTCATGTAAATTGGCCTATGTCGGCTAATGACATTATGGGCCCATATGATTATTCTTATGCATGTATGTTATTATCTCTTGTGATGTGGCTTACAACATGTATGCCTAGAGATTAAATTGAGATTCATTGATGAGCTAGTAACTAATGCAGGATTAAGTGATTGGTAAATAGTTAATAATGCTTCATGAATGGTTTGTGAGGTAATGATAGTTATGTCTAGTATGTGGTAATGATATGGGCAAATTCTATAATATTTATTGCATAAGAAAATAACTTGAGCATAACATGTTTGTAGATGTTTAAGAGCTCATTTATGCCACGTTGTATGTTATTGGATAAGTATGTATCTATGCATGTGGTGTGAGAGTGATAAAAGGCTTGATAATTAGCCTATTTCTGGCCACACGGCCTGAGCACATGGGCGTGTGAAGCCTTAACGCAAGAGATTTTTCTAAGTTTTTCATGAGTTCTCGATTGGGTCCCGAACCGCCCCGAATGCATGTATTGGGCCTCGTAAGCTCGCATAAGGGACAGATTGCATGTGAAAAGAAAAGTTTTTAATTATTTGAGATTTCATGGCCCTGTTTAGTATGGAAGTGTTAGTAAAAGTCAGGTAGCACCTCGAACCCCGTCCCGGCGTCGGATGCGGGCGAGGGGTGTTACAGTCTGTCATGTTTCAAATACCAAGCCCGGTTCAACCAATTTTTGGGTCTTGGTCTCGATTTTGGGCTCTTGGGCCCAATTTACGATCTCAAGTTCAATTTTTAAGTTCAATTATCAATTAGGTCAATTATCTAACTTGGAAATTTATTTCCAAAAAAATCTTTAAATTAATTAATTTCATTAATTTAATTTTACTTGATCAAAGTAAGTTTTCCCAATAATCACTTAGATTTTCCAAATTAAATTTTCAAGAAAATTCTTTAATCAAATTTTCTAATTGAATAATTCTTACGACCACCCATTTAATACCACATCGAATAAATCGATTTAATTAAATTATTTCCAAAGTCATAGAATTTACTTATAATTCAAAAGCAGCCCGATTAAGTTTTTGTTGAGCTAAAGGAGGGACTAACCAGAAATATACAATAGGCTGTAGTAATTGCAATTATGTCCATAAGCATCGTTCCAATAATTCACAATTTAATCATGGAGTCACTTCACAAGAAGTACAATGATTGAAAACTCCTTATTGTATACTCTTTACGAAAGCAATTCATCCAACTGCTTTGTCCACTGACCTTACCATGTGTGTGTTACACTCATATGATATCCTTGATTCTTTTGAGTTAAATTTATTCACTCAATACAATCCTATTTTATATCATTGTTATCATTGTGTCTTATTAATGATTAATATGATAACTGTTAACAAATGACTGTGATAAATTGCTCGTTTGAGAACAAGCAACTTGTGGTCACGTTTCATATTTATCAATCTACACAATGCCAATGAGAGGATATCGTTAACTCTTTAATTGAGTTATAAATTCCATTGTTGCTAGTAAAGCCATACCACACACAAATCATGTACCCAACATACTGGCTATCAGTTTGATCATCTTCAGAGCATAAGCCTCCACTTATGTCAAAGCACACGAGTTACATTCGAATGGTCAATGACTAACTCAGGATTTAGGTAAATTACACCATGAATGTCACAAGTGAATTAATTCACAAATGGATTCAGAATTAATTCATATTGGGTCCAGTCCATTATATCATTCTACCAATAAATACATCTATGTGTCTACTCGTGGAGTCTACTGCTATGATAACCAAGACTAGTCATTTCCTCAATTGGAATATTAGATGACATAATAATCCTTCTCAATATTTAAATCAAATGCTCATTTTGATTCTTTTATGGGATTACGGACTCGTTTAGGTTATCTACTGAAGTAAGTTGTCTTTCTTGCAATGTAAATGTTCTTACAATGCCACTTATCATCAGTTTGAACTTAGACAACCAATGAGTTAATATTTGTTTCTCTCAATTTCGCTATGCATGCAAAATATGAAAGACAGAAATACAAAAGACATAACAGTGAAATGTGAAATTTATTTATTCATCATTCAAAAACATAGAAAAAAAATTACATGTTTACTAAAATATGAGCACATTTTCCAGTACCCCTTCATGTTATATGAGGGATTTTGGGCCTCTCTTACATCGGTTCCAATTACAAGTACTTCCTGGGCCTTTCTGACCCAGTACTCTGTAATATGATCCAACCGGATTCAATTTTTTCTATTTTTCCATAATAAAATTTAATAGTTACATATTAAATAATTTTCTCATCCCAATTTTACCCCAGGTAAAATTTGACAAATTTACCCCCAGTAAAATTTTGAGAAAATTCGTTCAATATGTCACAACTTAACATGTTCACTATGACCAAATGATTTATTTTCATTTTCAGGCTTCAAAATAGTCCAAAAACATAAACTCATTCTTCCATTTTTTAGGTAATCCTATATAGGGTTGCAAATTTCCATTTTTTATTTCCATTTCCATTTTTTGAAACCTACATTGATTCCTAAATGATTCCATTTCTCTATTTCAAAGAAAATCGTAATCATTCCTAAATGTTTCCTATTTACCTTTTTCTATTCATTCTGTTCATTTTTATTCAAACACGCAATTCATTTCTAGTTTCAATGAGCTAGCGGAGGGACCAATTAGACATATGTAGTTGAGGTTCAAATTATTTATAATTAAGCTTTGGTTTTTCTCCTATTAATTATGTTTAGTCACGAAGTTATTCCACTATAGTATCGTGACTGAGCTCTCCCCAACGACATACCATTATGAAAGTAACTACTCAGTGCTCGTTCAATGACCTTGTCATAAGTATGTTACCCTCATAGGATATCATTGATCTCTTTAGGATAATATTCTCTCTCCCAATTTGATTCTATTTTATCTCATGGTATCCATTACATCTTCTTTCATGAAAAGTCGATCACTATCAAATAGTGATCAAGTCATCCACCATAAAGACGAACGAACCATAGCAAATTTACTTTTCATCAAACATGTAATGCCAATGAGAGGATATCATTTACCCATGTTTTGGGCTATGAATTCCACTATTGTGAATGACGCTACATACTACAAAAGTCACACACCCAACATACCAACTTTCAGTTCCTTATATATTTGAACTCAGGCTTTTAATTACATCAAAGTGTACCAGTGACACATACATAGTCTGCCATCAACTCATGATTTAGGTATGCCACATTATGAACATTACAACTAAATAAATCTATAAATGGATTCAAGATCTATTCTACTTGGGTCCTATTAGATGTACTGTCAGTCCAGTCAGTCGCATCCGTGTCTTTATATTTTGGGAGTCATCCGCTCCGATGCCCAAGATAAGACATCTCCCGAATTAGACTTGATAGATGACATATTAGTCTTCCAATCTGTTTGATCATTTCCAATTAGACTAAGGACATGTTTAGGTTCATTTACCATATAAGTTGTCTTTTCGTATTATGATTTGACCATGTAATACCACTTAGTATTAGTTAAACATTTAGACAACTAATGAGCAATATTTGCTTCCATTTTGCTTTGTGTACAAAAACCATGTAAGGACAATTATACAAAGTATATTAATGTAATCAATGAATTTTTTTATTAACCAATCTATTTGAAAAAATTACAAGTGTATATTGACGAAAATACTACACTTAGGGCACCAAATCCAACATTTTTAACCTGTCTTTGAACCAATAGAAAGCTTCTTTCCCACTTAAGTCAAATATTTGAAGCATCAATTTACTAAAGTCTCTGACATACTTCTGAATAGTACCTTGTTGCGTAAGTTAATGCAACTTAGCCCGAGCCTCCTCTTTGGCATATTACAGGTAAAACTGCTTCTTCAATTCTTTCTGGAACTATTCCCAAGTCCCAACTGCGGTACCACCTCGTCTCTCATTCGTGGACCTAAAATGTCACCATAAAAGAGTGACATTAATTAAAAAAATTGCAATAATGTTTACCTTAGTGGTATCATCTTCGATGCCTATCACACGAAAGTACTATTCCATCCCCTAGAGAAAATTGTCCACATATCTCGTGGACCACATCCCCCAAAACTTTTTCGAGTTAGGGGCATCCATCTTATGCTATTTAAAAACTGAAGCTAGTATCCTTTTTCCTACAACAACTCCGCACCTCTCTCTCGAGCTCCTCAATCTTTGCCACCATGGCCTTAATTTCCTCCTTCAAAGCACAACTATTGCTTCAAGAGCATCATTGTAACAACCTGATTTTGGGCCTAGTCAGAATAGTGATTTCGGGACCACAAATCTGAAGTTAGAGAAATTATTTTAATATTATTTTGGTGTTATAGCATAATTATATAAGTGCATGAAAAATTTGGTGAATTAATTTTAGTTTTTGAGAACTTAATTGCGAAAAAGGACTAAATTGCATTAAGGGCAAAAGTTTTGTTTTATTAGCCAAAGGTGTTAAATTGCTAGAGAACCATAATTGGGGGTGTTAAAGTGAAAATAGACCCTAAAAAGGTGCTTGGCTAGCCATAGGGGACAAGAAATATAGAATAGTCAATGTTTGGTGGCATTAGGTGACTTATTTGGTCATAAAATAAAATAAGAAAAACAAAGTTGTCAAATTTATATCCTTCTTCTTCTTCCACTAAAAATGGCAGCAAACAAAGGGTTTTTAAGAGCCTAAACTTTCAGCCGCTTAGTTCTCTTTCAAGTATGTGATTTTGATGACTTTTCTTGATGATTTTTACACTTTTGGAACCCTTGTAGCATGAGCTAGCTAATGGGGGGACTATTTTACAAAATGGTTGTGTAACACCCCGAACCCGAGACCATCACCGGTGTCAGACACGAGGGGTTAACAAGCCAAGTTCACTTGTTTTGCCCATCCATTTGACATTTCCAGTCAGGCTGGAAAACTGCATCACTGTCGCCTTAAAAATCATATCTCGAGTTTCAAAACTCGGAAACTGGTTTCGTAAATTTTCCCTGAATTTAGACTCATATATCCATCCATGGATTTATTTCTAGAATTTTTGGTCGGGCCAATTGGTACAGTTTATTAGTTAAAGTCACTCATGTTTCAGGGATCGACTGCTCTGACCTTCGCGTGGTATAACTTGAATATCTCTCTGTACAGGGCTTTAATGCTGGTGCCGTTTGTTTCTAATGAAACTAGACTCAAAATGGAATCTGTACATATAAGGTATGTCTCCTAATTATTTTTGGATAATTTATAGTAAATTTTTAAAGTTGCGACAGGGAACCCAGAAACCGTTCTGGCCCTGTCTCACAATAGCTTTAATATCTCTTAACATGTAACTCCTATGACCATTTCGTTTCTTCCATACGAAAATAGACTCATCAAGGTTCATTTACATAGCTTATTCACTATTTAATTCCATTCCTACGAATTTTGGTGATTTTTCACATTCACGTCACTGCAGCTGGCAGCATCTGTTTTAAGGTAGGTCTTACCTATTTGGTAGTCTCCATGAACCAACTAGTCTTGCCATACATAGGTTCATATATGATCATTTTAACCATGCCAATGGCTGATCATATGACCAACATTCCCATTTCCAAGCCATAGCCACATCATGACACCAAATATATACATACAAACCACAATTAGTCTAAGTCGATACTTCACTTTTACGAGCCATTTTCGCATGGCCGTACATATATACAACACAACATATTCAACCAACAAGGGTAGTCCTATATATGCCATTTCAAAGTTCAACCAAAATTTATACCAAAATAGAGGCGTGGATAGTGTGGATGACTTGACTTTATTGATCCCGAATCCGATTGCTATCGGCGAAATCTATAAACAGAGAGCCAAAGTAACGGGGTAAGCATTTTTTTATGCTTAGTAAGTCTCAAGGAATATAATCAATTCTAATTACAGCAATACATTCACATAGCCAAATGCATCATTTCATTAATACACATTCTTACTTCACACTTCATCATTATATACTTTCACAAAGTATCAATCAATTCAATAACTGAAATTCATTAGTCGATTGAGCGAATGTTGCTCAAACATGTCGACTTTCCAATGCACATATAACGTACCTTATCCTTTGGGCTTTTCGAGTGTACTAATTGAGTTCATTACAGCAACCAACACTCACCTCCAGCCCAAGATTCTTCGGAATATAACCGGATATAATCACGTGCACAAATGCCTTTGGGTCTTAGCCCGGATAGAATAACTCGCACGAATGCCTTCGGGTCTTAGCCCGGATATAGCCACTAGCACAATTGCCTTCGGGTCTTAACCCGGATATAATTTCCAGCATAATTGTCTTCGGGGCTTAGCCCGGATATCATTCAATTTCTCATGTACACATACATCAATAATCATTGGACATACATATTTCATTTTCGTTACTAAGGCTCAAACGCACATATATTCACAAGCATATTCGCCTTCAGGACTTAGCCCGGGTATCATTCAATTTCTCATACACACATAAATCAATAATCATACACATCCATACTTCATCTCACATAATTCAAGTAAGGTCACTTCTTGAGGACTTACCTCGGATGTTGTCGAACGGCCTTTTTCGGCTACTTGATCACCTTTTCCTTCCCTTGTCCAATTGTGGCCCTCTTAGCTCTTGAGCTAATTCAAACAAATTCAATTTATTAAAACCTCATTGTGCTTGCTTATGGCGAATATGACAAGGAGTTTAAATGGTCATATGGCCACTCTTTAGCTTGAATACACAATGGTCATGCACATTTTATACTACATCAAGCAATTCAATACAATTTATTTGAGCATCAAGGAAAAGCTAAGGCCTTCAATAGGCTACCCAAGGCCGAATATTCATGTACATGTTGAGGCCAATTTTGCACTTAATACCTCACAAAAACAGCATGCATTTTACTAGTTAATGCTTTGCACATTGTGGCTCAAAACTTATAATATAGCATCAAGCACTTATATGTGTGCTAGGCCGAATTGTGCTTGCAATTTCACAAGCATTCTTCCACATCTTCTTCTTTAAACCAATATATTCATCACTTACTTCATAGCCAAAACATCATGTGCAAACATATATATACAATATGAGCATGGCCGAATTTCAAGGTGTCCATAGCCATCCAAAATACAAATTTTAACTAACATGCAAGAAGCATGAACCATGCTCATGAATGCATCATGGCGAATATGACAATCATGCTCCATTCAACTTCAATCATGGTTAAACACAAAAGAAAACTCAAAATCTTACTCAAGAGTAGACAATCCATCATTGCATGCATCATCATCAAGCTTCACACTTAGCATGCAATGGCTTTATCACCATAACAACTTTGGCCAAATACCATTTCCATGGCATAACAAAGATTTGAGCCATGGCTAACATGCACATCAAGTTAGCAACCAAAACATGCATGAAACTCCTAACACAACCTCATACATACCTTAATCTTGATGCCAATTTAGCCAAATCACCTTCTAGATCTCTTCTAAACCAAGCATGAAGCAAAAATCCTCTTTCTTCCCTTATGATTTTTGGCCAAAAGGATGAGAAAGGATGAACACAACAAAATTTTTCTTCCTCTTTCTCAACTCACGGCAGGGGGGTTACCACACTCACACACATTTTTTTCATTTTTTATCACCCATACACCTTTGTTTATTATTTCACCCTAATGCACCAACAAAACATGTTTCATGACATGTTTAGCCCATCCTCCTTGTCATGGCCGCCACCACCTATAAAGGGGAATTTGACATGCAAGTCCTTTATTTTGCATGCATGCTTTAATTAGTCATCACACATTTCCCCATCATACTTTCAAAGTTCACTACTAGGTCTTTTCTAGTGAAATTCACCTTTATAACACTAAACCAATCATCAAAAAATGTCATACATGAATACACACATATTATAGGCATCGAAATAAATTTTAAATTATTTTTATGCCTCGGTTTTGTGGTCCCGAGACCACCTTCCGACTAGGGTCAATTTTGGCTGTCACAACTCTCCCCACTTAAGAAATTTTCGTCCCCGAAAATCTTACCGGTAAATAGGCTTGGATATCGCTCATTCATAGAGTTCTCGGTCTCCCAAGTAGCTTCTTCTATCCCGTGCTTGAGCCATAACACTTTCACTAGCGGAACCCGCTTGTTTCGCAACTCTTTCACTTCTCGTGATAGGATACGAATCGGTTCTTCCTCATAACTCATATTAGCTTGAATTTCAATTTCGATGGACTAATCACGTGCGATGGATCGGATCTATAGCGTCAAGCATCGAAACGTGAAAGACATCGTGAACCTTTTGAGTTCGGGGGCAAAATCAAACGATATGCCACCGGACCGACTCGCTCGATATCTCATATGGCCCAATGAATCTCAGCTCAACTTGCCCTTACGGTAGAACACGAGTATCTTTTTCCAAGGCGATACCTTGAGAAACACTTTATCACCCACGATACTCGATATCCTTACGCTTCAGATCCGCGTCACGACTTACGGCGATCGGAGGCTATCTTCGACTTTCACGGATTACTTTCACTTTCGCTTAGCATCCCTAATCAAATCCACCGAAAATCTTGCTTTCACCGAGCTCGGTCCAAAACAATGGTGTACGGCATTTACGATCGTACAAGGTCTCGTAGGGTGCCATCTTAATACTTGATTGAAAATTTGTTGTTGTAAGCGAATTCAATCAACGGCAAATACCGTTCCCATGAACCACTAAACTCGAGGACGCAACATCTTAACATATCCTCAAGTATCTGAATTATCCGCTCGGATTGACCATCGGTTTGGGGGTGAAAGGCGGTGCTGAAATGCAACTTGGTACCCAAAGTTTCTTGCAACTTTTTCCAAAATCGCGAGGTAAATCTCGGATCTCTATCCGACACGATGGAAATAGGCACCCCGTGTAATCTCACAATCTGAGAAACGTACAATTCCGCTAATTTGTCCATTGAAAATCCGACGACGAGGACAAAGTGGGCGACTTAGTCAATCGATCCACCACGACCCAAACCGCATCCTTCTTACTTGCGACAATGGCGATGCGGATACAAAGTCCATTGTGACTCGATCCCATTTCCACTCGGGTATCGTGATTGGTGAAGTAATCTCAAGGCACTGATGTTCCACTTTCACGTGTTGACATATTAAACATCTCGAAACAAAGTCGGAGATGTCTCGCTTCATACCGCCACCAAAACCGACGTTTCAAATCATTGTACATCTTCGTACTCCCGGGTGGATTGCCATTCGGCTACAATGGGCTTCATTCGAATTATCGAAATGAGTTCAATTCTTTGGAACACAGACGACTTTTGAACCTCAAACAATCGTCATCGTCGATTTGAAACTCCGAGTCCTTGTTCGAACACACGCAGCCCGTTTTGCAACCAACTCGTCGTCGACTTTTCGAGCTTCTCGAATTTGGTGTGTCAATAATGGTTTGGCTTTCAATTCAGCCACTAACACCTTTGTCGGATCGGACGGACAAGTGCACATTCATCGTCGTAAAGTGAATAACGATTTACGACTCAAGGCATCCGCAACCACATTCGCCTTTCCGGGTGATAGTCAATGATCACTCATAATCCTTTAACAGCTCGAGCCAACGTCTTTGTCGCAGATTTAAGTCTCTTTGGGTCATCAAATATTTGAGACTTTTGTGATCCGAGTATACATGGCACCTTTCACCAAATAAGTAATGTCGCCAAATCTTTAAAGGCGAATACGATGGCGCCAATTCGAGATCATGAGTCGGATAATTTTTCTCATGTGGCTTTAATTGCCTCGACGACAGGCCACAACTTGACCTTCTTGCATTAATACGCAACCTAACCCAAGTAGAGAGGCGTCGCTATAGATGACAAACTCCTTGCGGACTCGGGTTGCACTAGAATTGGGGCTTCATCAAATAAGTTTTCAGTTGATCGAAACTTTCTTGGCATTTCTCCGTCCATTCGAACTTAACATCCTTTTAGAGTAGCCGTCATCGGCGTGGCTATCGTTGAGAAACCTTTACAAATCGTCGGTAATAACCAAGCAAGCCGCCCAAAAAGCTCGAACCTCGTAATATTTCTGAGGCTTCCAATTAAGTATGGCTGAAATTTTATTCGGTCGACTCGAATACCGATCAGATACCACATGACCCAAGAAGCTAACCTCACTTAACCGAACTCACACTTCTTGAACTTAGCATATAATTGCTTATCCGTAAAATTTGCAGACTAACCGCGGTGTTCAAGATGTTCGGTCTCATTTCTTGAATAGACCAAGATGTCATCAATGAACACGACTACGAATCGATCCAAATATGGTCTAAAGATCCGATTCATTAAATCCATAAATACCGCGAGGGCATTAGTGAGCCCAAACGGCATCACTAGGAACTCATAGTGACCATATCTCGCTCAAGGCGGTCTTGGGTACGTCCGAATCTCGGATTCGCAATTGATAATAGCCCGATCTCAAATCTATTTTCGAGAACACCGAGGCTCCTTCATTGATCGAACAAGTCATCAATACGTGGCAACGGATATTTGTTCTTTATCGTCGCTTTATTAAGTCGACGATAGTCGATGCACGTACCGCATGGTTCCATCCTTCTTCTTCACGAACAATCTTGGCGCACCCAAGGCGAAAAACTCGGGCAAGCAAAACCTCTATCCACCAATTCTTGCAACCGAGCCTTCAACTTCTTTAATTCGTTGGTGCCATACGACACGGAGCTATCGAAATTGGAGTGGTACCGGTACCAATTGATGCCAAATTCTATTTCCGAACAGTGGTAAACCCGCAATTCTTGGGAAAACATCCGGTATTCACAAACCACGCACAGATTCGGGTTTCTTTTCGATTCCTTGTCATCGAAGCACGACGCAAGGTACGCTTCTCACCCTTTTCTTACATATTTCGGGCCAACATCACGATATTACGGTGGCAACCCTTTAAGTCCGTAGACTCAACCCGAATTATTTCATTATTCGCGATCTCAAATCGATAGTCTTGCTCTTGCAATTTACAACCGCATCGTGCATGGTCAACCAATCCAAACCAAGAATAACGTCGAACTCATCGAACGGCAAAAGCATCAAGTCCGCCGGAAAACAAGAACCTCGGAACACTAGGGGACTTTTCTTGCACACTTTGTTGACAAGCACGTAATGACCCAAGGGTTTGACACCGAATTACAAACTCGAGAGACTCAATGGGAAAAGTCTTCTTTGGATGCTAAGGTTTCACATATATATGAATGAGTAGAACCGTGGTCAATCAAAGCAATCACATTTGTATTGAAAAGAGTGAAAGTACCGGTAATAACATCCGGAGAGAAAGATCTGGCGTGCGCAGTATGGCATAAGTCCTAGCAGAGCACGAGCCTCGAGATCGATGGTAGCATCTCTAGATCCTCTCGACCGCCATCGACATTGCCCATATTTCTAGGTGGCCTACCTCGAGCAAATGGTAGCACCGGGTTTGCGATCGACTTACATTCTGCTCATGCATCCTCGGGCAATCCTTCATAAAGTGGTCGGCCGATCCACACTTATTGCAGGAGCGATCACGAAACCAACAGCTCCCGAATGCCATTTGCCACAATGTGGACACTCCGCCTCTCTCGCGATCATTTCCACCGGCGATCGAGGTGACTCGTGTGGTCACAGGGGTCGATCGCGTCCTCGTCTAGAAAAGCCCAAACGCCTCTAGACCGGCTCACATCATCTCGAAATCTCTTCGATGCTTGTTGAAGAGACTTTCCGAGGACCTCTTCGAATTCTCCGGTTCCCACATCAGCTTTTTGTTTCTCCTTTCTAAGCTCTTGACTTTACAAGCTCGCTCAACAAGTACTACGAACTCTCGTATCTCGAGGATGCCAACAAACATCCTTATATCATCATTCAGCCCATCCTCGAGCGTTTACATAATAGCTTCGGACGAAATGCATTCTCGCAGCGTCTGGCTAAGCCTCACAAATTTTCGTTCGTAGTCGATAATCGACATCGAACCTTGCTTAAGATCAAGGAATTCCCTCCGCTTTTGGTCGATGAATCTCGATCGATATACTTTTTGAACTCGGTTTGAAAGAATTCCCAAGTCACTTGCTCTCTAGGCACCACAAGTCGAGTACTCCACCAATAGTAGGCGGACTCGCGTAGCAAGGAGATGGTACACTTTAAGCACTCATCGGGTGTACAGGATAGCTCATCAAGCACCCGGATAGTGTTATCTAACCAAAATTCAGCTCGCTTCGGCATCATCATCATCCGTAGCCTTAAATTCAGTGGCCCCATGTTTTGAATCTTATCGATTGGGGCTTACTTGACCTTATTTGGTCAGTCACGGAGGTATTGTAGGTGCGGGGTTGCATTTTTCGGGAATGGAGGTTGTGGAACAGTAGTGTTGGTTCGAATGTATTGATTAAACCATTCGTTCATCACACTATAAAAGGCTTGCCTAGCCTCGTCATTAGGATTGCTGGCCATAGGTTGAGAGTCCATGGCGCTGTCCCTTTGCGGGAGCAGGCGCCACACTCTCCACATCATCAGCTATCACTCGGTTGGGATCGGGATCCATTGCTATAAACAAACACAAAGTCAAATTGTCGTAAATCACCACACTATCGATTCATCATTTAATGGCATGTATAGCTAGACCCCAAACACATCACGGTAGTCCTAGAATCGACTAAACCGTGGCTTTGATACCAATAAAATTGTAACACCCGAACCCGAGACCATCGCCGTGTCGGACACGAGGTTAACAAGCCAAGTTCACTTGTTTTGCCCATCCATTTGACATTTCCAGTCAGGCTGGAAAACTGCGTCACTGTCGCCTTAAAAATCATATCTCGAGTTTCAAAACTCAGAAACTGGTTTCGTAAATTTTCCCTGAATTTAGACTCATATATTCATCCATGGATTTATTTCTAGAATTTTTGGTCGGGCCAATTGGTACAGTTTATTAGTTAAAGTCACTCATGTTTCAGGGATCGACTGCTCTAACCTTCGCGCGGTATAACTTGAATATCTCTCTGTACAGGGATTTAATGCTGGTGCCGTTTGTTTCTAATGAAACTAGACTCAAAATGGAATCTGTAAATATAAGGTATGTCTCCTAATTCTTTTTGGATAATTTATAGTAAATTTTTAAAGTTGTGACAGGGAACCCAGAAACCGTTCTGGCCCTGTCTCACAATAGCTTTAATATCTCTTAACATGTAACTCCTATGACCATTTTGTTTCTTCCATACGAAAATAGACTCATCAAGGTTCATTTACATAGCTTATTCACTATTTAATTCCATTCCTACGAATTTTGGTGATTTTTCACATTCACGTCACTGCAGCTGGCAGCATCTGTTTTTAAGGTAGGTCTTACCTATTTGGTAGTCTCCATGAACCAACTAGTCTTGCCATACATAGGTTCATATATGATCATTTTAACCATGCCAATGGCTGATCATATGACCAACATTCCCATTTCCAAGCCATAGCCACATCATGACACCAAATATATACATACAAACCACAATTAGTCTAAGTCGATACTTCACTTTTACGAGCCATTTTCGCATGGCCGTACATATATACAACACAACATATTCAACCAACAAGGGGTAGTCCTATACATGCCATTTCAAAGTTCAACCAAAATTTATACCAAAATAGAGGCGTGGATAGTGTGGATGACTTCGACTTTATTGATCCCGAATCCGATTGCTATCGAGCGAAATCTATAAACAGAGAGCCAAAGTAACGGGGTAAGCATTTTTTTTATGCTTAGTAAGTCTCAAGGAATATAATCAATTCTAATTACAGCAATACATTCACATAGCCAAATGCATCATTTCATTAATACACATTCTTACTTCACACTTCATCATTATATACTTTCACAAAGTATCAATCAATTCAATAACTGAAATTCATTAGTCGATTGAGCGAATGTTGCTCAAACATGTCGACTTTCCAATGCACATATAACGTACCTTATCCTTTGGGCTTTTCGAGTGTACTAATTGAGTTCATTACAGCAACCAACACTCACCTCCAGCCCAAGATTCTTCGGAATATAACCGGATATAATCACGTGCACAAATGCCTTGGTCTTAGCCCGGATAGAATAACTCGCACGAATGCCTTGGTCTTAGCCGGATATAGCCACTAGCACAATTGCCTTCGGTCTTAACCGGATATAATTTCCAGCATAATTGTCTTCGGTCTTAGCCGGATATCATTCAATTTCTCATGTACACATACATCAATAATCATTGGACATACATATTTCATTTTCGTTACTAAGGCTCAAACGCACATATATTCACAAGCATATTCGCCTTCGGGACTTAGCCCGGTATCATTCAATTTCTCATACACACATAAATCAATAATCATACACATCCATACTTCATCTCACATAATTCAAGTAAGGTCACTTCTTGAGGACTTACCTCGGATGTTGTCGAACGGCCTTTTTCGCTACTCGATCACCTTTTCCTTCCCTTGTCCAATTGTGGCCCTCTTAGCTCTTGAGCTAATTCAAACAAATTCAATTTATTAAAACCTCATTGTGCTTGCTTATGGCGAATATGACAAGGAGTTTAAATGGTCATATGGCCACTCTTTAGCTTGAATACACAATGGTCATGCACATTTTATACTACATCAAGCAATTCAATACAATTTATTTGAGCATCAAGGAAAAGCTAAGGCCTTCAATAGGCTACCCAAGGCCGAATATTCATGTACATGTTGAGGCCAATTTTGCACTTAATACCTCACAAAAACAGCATGCATTTTACTAGTTAATGCTTTGCACATTGTGGCTCAAAACTTATAATATAGCATCAAGCACTTATATGTGTGCTAGGCCGAATTGTGCTTGCAATTTCACAAGCATTCTTCCACATCTTCTTCTTTAAACCAATATATTCATCACTTACTTCATAGCCAAAACATCATGTGCAAACATATATATACAATATGAGCATGGCGAATTTCAAGGTGTCCATAGCCATCCAAAATACAAATTTTAACTAACATGCAAGAAGCATGAACCATGCTCATGAATGCATCATGGCGAATATGACAATCATGCTCCATTCAACTTCAATCATGGTTAAACACAAAAGAAAACTCAAAATCTTACTCAAGAGTAGACAATCCATCATTGTATGCATCATCATCAAGCTTCACACTTAGCATGCAATGGCTTTATCACCATAACAACTTTGGCCAAATACCATTTCCATGGCATAACAAAGATTTGAGCCATGGCTAACATGCACATCAAGTTAGCAACCAAAACATGCATGAAACTCCTAACACAACCTCATACATACCTTAATCTTGATGCCAATTTAGCCAAATCACCTTCTAGATCTCTTCTAAACCAAGCATGAAGCAAAAATCCTCTTTCTTCCCTTATGATTTTCGGCCAAAAGGATGAGAAAGGATGAACACAACAAAATTTTTTCTTCCTCTTTCTCAACTCACGGCAAGGGGGATTACCACACTCACACACATTTTTTTTTCATTTTTTATCACCCATACACCTTTGTTTATTATTTCACCCTAATGCACCAACAAAACATGTTTCATGACATGTTTAGCCCATCCTCCCTTGTCATGGCCGCCACCACCTATAAAGGGGAATTTGACATGCAAGTCCTTTATTTTGCATGCATGCTTTAATTAGTCATCACACATTTCCCCATCATACTTTCAAAGTTCACTACTAGGTCCTTTCTAGTGAAATTCACCTTTATAACACTAAACCAATCATCAAAAAATGTCATACATGAATACACACATATTATAGGCATCGAAATAAATTTTAAATTATTTTTATGCCTCGGTTTTGTGGTCCCGAGACCACCTTCCGACTAGGGTCAATTTTGGGCTGTCACAGGTTGAAAGTCTAGGATTTTGCCATGAGAGAATTTATGTTGTTTTCTGAATTTTTATGGAAGAAAATGAGTCTTGGTTGTGTAATAAACAACTTTTGTAAAAGAAGTTTGCATGAAAACACCTAAAAAGGGTTATTTTTGTAAAGTTGTAAAATAAGTTGTAAATATGTGAAAAAATTGAAATTGTGAGTTGCTATAGTTATAAAAATAATTCGGCTAGGCTTGGTAAAGGATAAAATTCGATAAAAATAGATTTACGACCCTAGGGGTAAAATCGTAATTTTTGTGAAAGTTTAGGGGCAAAATTGTCATTTTTCCAAAGTATAAATTATGAAATATATTGGTTAATGTGATGATTAAAGTAGTGAATTTTATCATTCTAGATCAAGAAACTGAGATTCGGGCTTAAATTGAAAAGTACAAGGTTATGGACTAAAATGGTGTAATTAGCTGAAATTGCATTTGAGGTAAGTCCGTGTGACTAAATAAACATGTTATCCATGTTATTGATAATATACTTGAAGTCTATTTTGTTATGATTGTATTTAATTATATGTTGATGGGGTTATGTATTAGAAAGTGATGCCAAACGTTAATAACATTTTTGTGATGATTGAATACATTAGAAATTTG
Source organism: Gossypium arboreum (assembly GCF_025698485.1). Lineage (NCBI taxonomy): Eukaryota > Viridiplantae > Streptophyta > Magnoliopsida > Malvales > Malvaceae > Gossypium > Gossypium arboreum. Next base: position 97,175,441 of record NC_069071.1, on the reverse strand, counting down.
ATGGAATATGGCATTTCATTGAAACAAGTAAGTTGTGCGTAAATATTACAACTTTATCGTTATTATGCATTGAATGTTTGATTTCACATATAAGGCTTGAATGCATCTATGAGTAATGGTATGATGAGACTTATCATGATAAACTCCCGATTGAACCTTAGGAATAGATTGGAAAATCATGCCATAACATTTGGGTGATATGTGCGCTAGTGTAAGACATGTCTGGGACATGCATCGGCCTCGAGATATGCAAGCCAGTGTAAGACCTGTCTGGAACATGGCATCGGCTTGACATGTGTCAGTGTAAGACCTGTATGGGACATGGCGTCGACATCGATAGATGAGAGCCAGTGTAAGACTTGCCTAGGATATGGCATCGGCCTCGATATATGGAAGTCAGTGTAAGACCTCTCTGGGACATGACATCGACTTAGATGTGTGAGCCAGTGTAAGACCATGTTTGGAACATGGCATCGGCATCATACATATGTTTGAGGCTTAGTGATTATCATGTGGTATTCCAAATGGTTTAATGAGAAATTTAAGGTTTAAGTGGAAATGATAGAGCTTATGGCTATGTTGTGAGTGATACAAGTACTTACATGAAATTGATGAGGTGTGAATTCAATTCATGTTGTATAATTAGTAAGGAATGAATATGAGCATGTTGAGTAACACAGGTGTGTATGCCAAGCTCATAAGAAATGATTTCGGTTTATGATGTACATTTGGTGAAGATGTAAATAGGTAATTCATGCCTATGAGAATGATTTGTGATGACCTTGTGATTATAGGTCTATACTTATGATGTATAAGTATGTATCTTTACCAATGTGGTGAAAATGAATTAATAAGGTGTGATAAACTTAGTATCATCAATTTACACTAAAACAGTTTTGGACAGTAGTCGTAGTCCAACTTTGAAAATCCACCAAAAATTGTGGAAATTGATTTAGAGGCTGAATAAAATATGAAATTAAAACTTAATGAGTCTAGTTTCACATGGAAGAAACAGTGTAAGCAAAAGAGTTTCATATTATGAAATATTTAAATTTTTGTGAGACAGAGTCTGGATGATTTTGAAATCCCCTGTCCTGATTTGGAAAAATCATTAAAAATTGTACAAAAATAATTATGGGTTACAAATTATATGATTAGAATCTATAATGAGTCTAATTTCGAAAGAAACAAATGGAAACATCATTTGAATCTTGTGTGGGAGATAATTAATTTTTAGTAAAGAAAGGTTGAAGCTATCAAACAACAGAACAGGGATAACTTTGAAGAATAAACTATATTAATTGGCTAAACCAAAAATTCTGAAAATTTTATGGTAAGAATATATGTGAGTCTAGTTTCTAGGAAAAATAGGTTCCATAACTCCAGATATAAATAATTTAGTGACCGTGAGTCGAGAAAATAGCTTGACTTGAACATAGGTAAAAAGGCAATCATGATAGTATTACTTTGAGATCATGTTGTAAGAATTGGTGGAACCATATTGATAAGTTTCTTATTATTTTCATATGGACTTACTAAGCTTGAAGCTTACTCCCTCCTTTACATTTCTTTTAGCTTGTCAATTTAGCTTGGGGTTGGAGATCGTCGGAGGTAGCATCACACTATCAAGTCACTACCATTGGAATAATGAAGCATATGTTAGAAATTTCAAGTGAGTGGCATGTATAGAGATCTAGTTTTATGACATGTGTTATTATGCTTTGGCCAAATGTATTGGCTTATATTGAGTTATATGTATATGGTCATGAGATGTGGCTCATATTGATTATGGTTCGTAAACTTAGCTATTCGTTATCATGTCTAATGTTTATGATGTGATTATGTTTGTTTGTCATGCATGGCTGGTAATATGACATGTGTGTTGGATGTATGCTCTATGACCAATTGAGTCTAACTCATTGATGTGTTCCTTAACTACCTCGAATGTTTCTTTCACACCATCCATGGTTTCCTCAAGATTGGTCATTTGACATTCTAGAGCTGACAACATATCCCTCTATTTGCTATTTTTCCTAGACCTCCCATGAGTCTCCATCAAGATATTCTGTTCGTCTTTTCTTTTTGTCATCTCAATCGACACCTTCGAGCACTGAATTTGATACCAATTGTCACAGGGCTAGATCTTTAGTTTGGCAAACCGCACAACCTTAGGCGATTTCTTGGGTTGAATTCCTGCCTAAGTCAGCCTACTCACAAAAACTGAGAATTCTAATAGAAATTCTCTAAGGCACCGAAGCAAAGCAGAAGCAACTCTGAAAAGGAAAAAGCTATGAACAATTAGAGAAAGCCACAAAAAGATAGCGCACGCCAAGTTTTTGGGTAAATGCTCTCAATAGTATTTAATTACTATGAAGGATTATAACTAAGTGGATATAAATGAGGAGGGAAGCCTCTATTTATAGTTGAGCTCCTCCAAAGCCATCTATACAAATTGAGTTATATCGACGGTTGAGATTTGTTCTTATCTATAATTGAGAGTCCTAAGAGATTTAAAATCTATACAATCTTAGCCCTTTAGGATTTACACTATTTATGTAATAGCCCAAAATTGGGTCTAGTTGGAACAGAGGTTTCAGGACCACAAAATCTGAGATATAAATAATTATTTTATGATTATTTTGAGGTCTATGATATGATTTCATGATTGTGTGAAAATTTCGTGAAGAAATTCTATGCATAAAGTGCTTAATTCGAAGTTAGGGACTAAATTGAATAAGTTGCAAAACTTGCATTCTAGAAGTTTCTAGTATGAAATTGATTTGAAATATTAATTAGGAGGTCTTAAATAGCAATTTGACCAATTTCTAAGTTATGGAAAAAAATTGGACATGGATGGAATTTTTGGAAAGTTTAGTAGTAAGGGTATTTTGGTCATTTAGGGTAAAATGAATTAAAATACAAAATTAAAAGCCAATTTTGCTCATCTTCTTCACCATGGACGTGTATACCAAGGAGACTCCATGGCTAGGGTTTTCAAGCTTCCAAAGCTCAATTGTAAGTCCGTTCTAACCCCTGCTTTTCAAGTTCTTTACGTTTTTGGAGTCCCGGTAACTTGATTTAGCTTATGCTAGCAATAATTCAACCTAGGGTTCATATTTGGAAAAATACCCATAGGTAAAATTTGTGTATTCTGGTGTTTTATGATACAATATGAGGTTTTAAATTATATTAGACAACTTGTGCTACTCGGTTTTAAGTGAAAACGAGCAAAAGGGCTTAATTGGTAAAAATACCTAATAGTCATAAGTATATGTTAGAGTGAGAATTTGATGTTGCCATAGAAGGTAAAAGTGATCATCATGTCATAAAACATAAGAATAAGGGATGAAGTTTAATTCCCGAGCCTAGGGGCAAAAGTGTAAATATGCAAAAGTTTAGGGGCAAAATTTTAATTTTTCCAAAGTTTGAGTTAAGGACTGTTTTGAATAGTACATTAATTAAATAAGTAAAATATGATGTTTTAGATCCCGGAAAACGAGATTTGAACCTAGAATGAGAGAAAAGTCGAAAATTGGGAAAATTGGTAAAATGGCCGTTTTAATATCAAGGTAAGTTCATATGTATAATAAGCATTAATTTATGCATGTTTCAATGTAAAATTGATATATTTACTATGATCTCCGAGGTGTTGAAAGTATGTAAGTTGGTATGATAATAATACAACAATAATGTCAGTAATTTATATTTGAAAGTTAAATTTAGTGAATTAATTGAATTATGTTAAATTAAATGATTATGGTGCCAAGTTTATGAATTGATTTAAAAATATGTCTATGGTACATGAAGTGCATTGAATTATCATACATAAATGTGATTTCTATGATTATGGATATTATGGGAAATTGTAAGTTCATATGATTTTAATAAGACAATGTGTAATTTAATGTTATTGCGTTGGTATTAAATGAGATGTAAGTTTATATGTAAGTAATACATCACTATTAGTATTATGATATTTTATAAAAATATTGGAAATATGTTTGTGGATAATTACTTGATTGGTGAAATTGTTGGAAAAGAGAGAAATCCGGTTGAACCTTTGGAAAGATTGGATGATACAGATGGTATGTAGCTAGGTCACATGTATAGTCTTGAGTGCACATCATGTGTACAAGAGAGCTACAAGACATTATGATGTAGCTAGGTCGCATGGGTGATACTATGTGTACACCATGTAGACAAGAGAGCTACGAGATATATGTAGCTAGGTCGCATGCATGGTTCCAAGTGAAAGACACCATGTAGACAAGAGAGCTACGAGATAAACTGGCTAGGTCGCATGGGTGGTACTAAGTGTTCACCATGTGTACAAGAGAGCCGAACTATATGATGGGTGGAGCTATGTGCTGAAACCACCAAGTATCGAGGATTGATCCGAAGTGTTCAACGGGAGACTCTCTATGTATTGCTTTGTGAGTTTTGTGATGAATAAGTGCAGGAACTTGGTTATGTGAATGATGTGTTCATTAAGTGACCAGGATGTGGTAAGGTTATAAACAAGTAAGTTATACATGAGGATGATTTTATGGTGACCTTGTGATCATGGGCCTATACTTGTGATGTATGAAATGTGGTGAAAATGATTTGTGATATGTATGTTAAAATGAGGTTAATACAAAGAAAGTGTGAAAGAGTGAATTAGCAATAAAACTGTTTTGGACAGTAGTAGTGACGTGATTTTGAAAAATCACCAAAAATAGTATAAATTGAATCAGAGACTGAATGAGATATCATATTAAAGCTTAATGAGTCTATTTTCATATAAAAGAAACATAAAAAGAAAAGGAGTTCTATATTTTGAGATATTTATGTTTTTGTGAGACTGATTCAGAATGATTACGTGATCCCCTGTTCTGACTTTGGAAAATCACAAAAATTTGGAAAAAAATAATTAGAGGCTCAAAATTATATTTTTAAAATCCATAATGAGTCTATTTTCAATATAAATCAACAAGAACATTATCCGAGTTCTGTACTATGAGATAATTATTTTTTAGTGAAGAGAGGTCAGAACTGTCAGAAAGTGAAACAGGGGAAATTTTAATGAATAAACTGTACTAATTGGCTAAACCAAAAATTATGAAAATTTTATGGTGGAAAGATATGTGAGTCTAGTTTCAGGGAAAATTTACGAATCTTAATTTGGAGCTCTGTAGCTCGAATTATAAATAATTAAGTGACTATGACTCGTGTGGACAGTTTGATGTGAACATTTATTAGTAAATTGTGAAATCGTACTTACAAGAATGCTATATACATTAAGGATGTGGAATGGAGAGGAGGAGGAGGAAAATAAATATATGTGGAATACATGGAAACTATGGTATATGAAATATTGATATAATGAAATAAATGATATGTGTTTATAAGAAAACAAAAAGAGAATGTTATGTATCATGACATGTATATATATATATATATGACTAGTCTCAATGTAATGCTTGTTGGGTATGGAATTGAATTGAAATGTTTCAGGCAAACATGTTATTCTGCGCATCTGAATCGTTGTATTTTATAAAGATATGATCTAGCTTTAAATATGAATCCTTGATGATTAAGCTGAAGATATTTGGTAAGATGATAATCTTGGTATAAATGTATAAGTGGTACTATAATAAACAAGGTAAAATGAGTATGAGAGACACATGTATGATGACATACAAATGCTATGTTTGTGGTTTAATTGAGGATGTTTAATCATTAAATGAATACCATGTTATATGCTTTTGATTTTGTATAAGTGTGTAAGAGATCAAGGTTGACCAAAGCTTGGAAAATAGCCTAGGTATATTCCACACAGGCAGAGACACGACCATGTGTCTCAGCCGTGTATGGAACACGACTTTGGGACACGGGCGTGTGGAGCCTTAAAGCATGAAATTTCCAAGATTTTCGTAAGTTCTCGGTTTAGTCCCAAACTCTTTCTAAAGTATGTTTTGGGCTCCGTAGACTCAAATAAGGGACTATGTGTAAGAGAATGAACGCTTTGAAATATTAATAAAATTTTATGGCTCGTATTTTAGTTTAATGTTTGTATGTTTGTCTGGTAATGCCTCGTACCTTAGCCCGGCCTCGGATACGGGTAAGGGGTGTTACAATTTACCTTGGTAACTCTAGTTTTATTGGAGTGTTTCACTAGGCCACCAATGCTTTAAGTAGATAGGTTTTCCATGAGTTCCACAAATTGGGCCAGTTCAAGCAAATCAAATGAGCCTCATTTCATAAGTTGACCTCTATGGGACGTTTTGCGCATAATGATCATGGGCTTTGATCTGTGACCCGTGACACTTGTTCCTACTTGGTTCTATAACATCGATGGTTGAAAAAAATACTTCCAACCACCCTTTGAGTCATTTTCTTTCCTCCTGATTTGTTGTCGTAACATCAAGAGCTTTAATTGTTTTCTTTGTAAGAGAAGATAAAAGCTCGTTCCATTGATTTGTGTTTAATCAATTGATAAAACTAAAAGTTTTTCAAGCAAAGTTTAAAGTTATATATGTAATTTTTAATTTTGAGAATTTGTTTCAATATATATATTGAAGTTTATAATTTTTAAGAATAAAGACCAAATTGATAGAATGTGTAAATGTTAAAATTTAATTTTATTGAATTTTAAAATTAGGATCAAATTGATAAAATATGTGAACATTAAAAATTAAATTTATTATTATACTAACCAAAAGTAGGATTTATTAATAGAAAAGTAAATGTCATGAATTATTTTCCTTTTACTTTTAAAATTGACAGAGATTAAATCATTTATGTTTTTAAAAGTTATCAATTTAGTTAATATAAAAATGAAGATTATTTTTACTAGAGAAAATCTCACTTTCATGAAGTTCAATGGGCTGGGTAAAGTGGGCTGCCACAGAGATATAATTGTAATAATGGACGTAAGAAGAAGTGTTAGTTATTCCCTGGCTGTAGCAGACATTAATGGAAGCACGGAATCCACGGAAAAATCATTCTTTCTCTCTCCTTCTTCCTTTCTTTCCTCTGCTCCTATAGCTTTCTGTTACTCCCATGTCTAAACTGTTCTTCATTCCAACTCCTCTGCAAGAAAACAAAACTCACCTGCTTTTTACCTTCTTTTTCACTATTTTAATGTTATAAAACTTTGATTCCTCCATCTTGATTTATCATCTCTACAATACAAGAAAAGAAATGGGATACTGTTAGATCAAGCTTCGGATTTTTCTTTTCTTTTAAAAAAAAAAAGATAATTATGGTGTTAAGGTTCGACGCCAGGGATGTTTCCGGATTCAAATTGTTGTTTTCCTTGGCGATCATGTATGGTCTGATGTCGTTTGTGGTTCACTCCGTTATCTACACAAAGTTCATTAAGCCTTTGGGGATCGACGCGCCTCTTGATCGATTCTCCGAAGCCAGAGCTGTCGAGCATGTTCGAGTCTTATCACATGATATTGGAAATCGACAAGTGCGTCTAAATATCCTTTAACTTCACCACTTCCGCTTGTTCTTTATGCCGATTAAATGAAGCTTTCCATAATTCCTTCTTATCCGGACTCAAATAAGTGTAGGATGAATGCTCATTATTCAAAAGTATGCTCAAATTTTGTCCAAGTTTTCTCATCTATTTGCTATATCATAAGCAGATTCGAATCCAGGGGCCGGCCGCTGCTAAGATGAAAAATTATTGTTTTGACTCTTTAAAACTTTTTAAAATTTTAAATTAGTAAAGAAAAAATTTTACTTTTAACCCCTTAAAATTTTGAAAATTTAATTTAATTTATTACAAATTTAAATTTCATTTTGGCTCGGTTTTCTGACTTCGCCACTTCCTATACTTATATATATAATAGATATATTCAAAAGTAGGATTCCTTGTACGTATGTGCTCTAAAGAAACTGAACAGTTGGAGTAATTAAAATGTTTTGATTGTATGAAGGTTATTAAAGTGAAGTTGAACTCTGTGGAGAGTAAAATTTATTCTAATCTAGTTGAAATGGAAAAAAAAAATGTAATAAGAATTGTTAACTATATTTTGTTTCTGTCATGGAGCTTGAGTTTGTTTTTGTAACTATTTGTGTTTTTTCTTTATTCAATAGGAAGGGCGTCCGGGCTTGAGAGAAGCAGCTGAGTATATTAAGGCACAACTGGAAAGGATGAAGGAGAGAGCTGGATCTAATATTAGGTTGGTATGCAATACATTTGTTTCTAAGCTGAATTAGTTGTTTGATTAGCAAATGGATTTTGTATTCTCGTTACTCTTCTGAAGATGCTCGCTTAACTTGATTTGGTTCGTGACATAATTTGCAGAATCGAAATTGAAGAGAATGTTGTTAGTGGGTCATTCGCTATGTTGTTTTTAGGCCACGGCATATCATTTGATTACAGAAATCTTACCAATATTCTAATGAGGTAAGTTTCTGAAATTGAGTAGAACTTTTTGGGTTGGATTTGTATATATTGTGTTAAATCCTAAATCCAATGAAAGTAGTTGGGGAAATCCATTTTCTTGATTGGTGTTATATACTGGTTCTTTTATAATGCATGACCAGAGAAAGAAATTGTTCAACTTGCACCTGCCATATCATTTACGGTGTCAAATATCAAAATTGTGAGTGAAACTTTGTTTTTCAAGCTTGATCATGGATAAGAAAATTGAACACAATATCAGAAAGTTCTAGTTAAGGTGTTAGACTCATTAAAAATGAAAGGAAAGAGTTATTGATATCATTGTTTACGACATTTAAAAGTAGTGATTGGTGAGTAATTTTTGGCTTAACCATGGAATCAATGTCAAAGGATTTATTAGATTATAGATTCCCCAAAACTTTATAACCTTTGGAGTTGTAGACAATGAGGCAATTTGTTTGTCTTGAAGCTTTTAGCAAATGGTATTATCTTCTTTCTTTTATATAATGACAGGATATCCTCAATAGATTCAAAACACAGCGATCCATCAGTTCTAGTTAATGCTCATTTTGATACTACACTTGGTTCTCCGGGTGCTGCTGATTGTGGTTCATGTGTTGGTATCTACATTGAATATTTTAGCTTGATTGCAGGAATTATTTTGGCTATATTTTGAACACATCTATCTGACGCTTTGTCCTTTGCAGCATCACTATTGGAAATCGCAAGAATAATCATAGACTCTGGATGGGTCCCACCTCGGCCTATAATTTTATTATTTAATGGTGCAGAAGAATCTTTTTTACTGGTAAGGATATGCTAATGCTTTGTTTTTAAGTAGACTTATTAGTTTGGTTCAAATGCTGCAGTTATACAAAGAAAAAGAAGTTTAATTTATCATGAGTGATATATTATAAAACTTGAAAGAAGTTTAATTTATCATGAGTGATATATTATAAAACTTGAAATGCCTAAATTTGCTTTAGTAGACATATATTTTGGGACATATGTTGACAAAACTTCAGACCCTCTCAATAGGAATGATAGCAAGGAGTAGTGCCAGTGCTAAGGAGAACAGCAAGACGTAAATCAAACTGGCAAAACCAAACCTTAAGCTGACACTATTTTCTTAACTTTATCTGAAGATTCAAATCTTCCTGAACATTCTATTCATATAGACATTGTATTGTTTTTCTTCTGATATGTTAGGGAGCTAATGGCTTCATGAGGACCCATAAATGGCGTGATTCCATAGGAGCTTTTATCAATGTAGAAGCGACTGGGACAGGAGGTCTAGGTAGGATATAAATCAGTGCTAATTTTTTCTTTTCCCAAGTGCTGAAATCATTGTTCATACCAGTGGTTATGTCATTACTTGAGCAAACTTTGTTTTAATGATGTAATAAAGAGCTGTCTGTGATAAATTAAGCTATAATTTATTTCATACCACCTTAAACAAGAAAAATATCGAAAATTACTCTCAGTAGACATGTATGAACTTCCTTTTTTTTTCTTTTTTTTTTTGTTATTTGTCATGCCTAAGCTACATATTTGTTGAAACTACAGATGTAGTCTGCCAATCTGGACCTGGTTCTTGGCCTTCGTATGTCTATGCTCAATCAGCCGTATATCCCATGGCAAATAGTGCAGCTCAGGTTTTACTTTATCCTTTTCTAGTATATATTCTTGTTCTAGTGCACATTATTTTTTTTGGAGCTTCTACTAGTTACTTTAATTTATTGTTTAAACACGTTTCCTTGTGAAGGTAATCACACCGTTCTTTATTTCTGCTGACCATGAAAATATTTGTACTTAGTTCCTATTCTGTTAAACCCAACTTTTTTTTCTGCACCTGCTTATATCGATAGTATAACTGAGTCAAACATGAATGGTTCAATATCCTTGCAGGATATTTTCCCTGTTATTCCTGGAGATACAGATTACAGGATGTTTTCCCAAGATTATGGCAGTATTCCTGGCCTGGATATTATTTTTCTTTTTGGTGGTTATCATTATCATGCCTCCTCTGATACAGTGGACCGACTATTGTATGCATTATGTCTTCTCCTGTGGTATAGAATCAATTAAGTGGAAATTTTTACTTTTTGTTATTATGCACTTCCACTCACACATACATGTGCCCATCTGTTTTCAATGCAGACCTGGTAGCATGCAAGCACGTGGAGACAATTTATATAGCATGGTTAAGGCCTTTGCAGAGTCTTCTAAGCTTAAAAATGACCATGAAAGGGAATCCCTTGGTGATGCTCATGACTACAATGATGAACAAGCTGTTTTCTTCGACTACTTAACTTGGTTCATGGTAGGTTCTGTTCATGTATATATGCACTTGGCACTAGTGTTTCTTTGGTGTGTATATTAAACGTTTTCATTCTGATTGTGCATGTTTCAGATTTTCTACTCCAGAAGGATAGCTTTGATGCTTCATAGCATTCCCATTGCCATCTTCCTGATTATGCCTTTTTTGTTACGTATGATGAATTATGGGTTATATTGTTGTTTTGTGACCCTCTATGATTTTGTAAAAGGTAAAATGGCTGCAGATCATTATTTTATTTGACAATTCTTATCTGTTAGCATTCCAATCTATACTTAATAATCAATGTACTACTGTTTTTAATTAATAATTTCCATTAATAAGTTCTGCTTCTGTGTTCTTAATAGCAAATGGTTAGGTCTCTTTAAGCTGCTTTGTAGTGTGGACTACTATAATGTATTCAAATTTGTTGGATATTTTGCAGGAATGATCCTCCATGCTACTGGAATTATGCTGGCTATTATTTTCCCAGTTATATTTTCCATCCTGAGACTGCTATTTTCTAGTTATGGAATGAACTGGTTGGTTGTATATCTTAAGCTGGAAGATGCATATGGGATATTTTTTTTCTATAGTATTGTTTGAATGTCAAATATCTGAAATATTTCTTGACGTGCTGAAACTGATATGCAGGTTTGCTAATCCCTACTTAGCTTTCTTGATGTTCACTCCCATTTCACTTATTGGTCTGTTGATCCCAAGAACCGTTTTTCGTGTTCTCCCCCTTTCTCAAGATGTTTCAATTCTCAAGACATCAAAAGAGGTAAACATTTTAGATTCAATTTTTATTAACGAATTTGACTGAGAACTAGCTTATTTTGCTATGTCCAGCACGAATTGCACCTGTGCGGTTCTTTTATGTATGAGCTTATACTTGTATACCCTGTATGTTTCCCAAGTTTCATTCAAGTTACTGCAAACATGAATCTCACTTAACCATGACTAAAGGATAAAAGTTGAAATACTGAAAATGTACTTTTTAAGTGTTCTGCAAGATAATAACTGAATCTTGCCCACCTATGCATATATTTATGATCACCAGGTCAGTTAGGATGCATGCAACAGTTTTAGCAGTATTTCAGTTTGTGTGCTTAATATGTATGGTATGTGGCTAAATGAATCTTACAGGCACTATCTGATGAGGCAAGATTCTGGGGAGCATTTGGATTTTATGCTTTATTAACTTTGGTATGTGGTCTGATCAGTGTCGTTTGCTAGTTAAAAATCATGCATTGATTTTCTTAATTTATATAATATAAAGAACTTTGGCTATAATATAAACAACTTTGGAATGGCAGGCTTATCTTTTAGCTGGGTTCACAGGAGGTTTTTTGACCTTTTTCGCATCTGCTTCTATGCTTCTAGCCTGGATCTCCTTTTACCTGTCAATCAATTTTTGCGGTCATCAATCTGTCAGGTATTATTTCCGTAAATGTTCAATTGCATATCCTCTTCATGAACTATGAGTATATTGTTGTTTTCAGTTTTTACTCGTTACCAAGCAGTTATTTTTTTGATGGAGCCGGTTGTTAGTTATTTTTATCATACTTTCCTTTTTTATTGTCCAACATTGGTATCTGATGTATAACGGGACATAGTTATAGGGATATGACCTTCCAAATACTTGAGCAAGCTTAAGAAAAATTGAAAATAACCGTATGGTACGTATATCTCTGAGATTAGCACCTAATTCAAGCAAGATAGTAGTTCTGTTGGTTTTTCTTTGCAAGGAAGAATGGAAAGACAGATTAAGGTTTAGCAATCAAATGTGACTTGTTATGTTTTTCTGTTTTAATTACAATAGTTTACATACAAAGGATAGCCCTAAATAAGAAAAAAATTACTAACAACTTGACAAGCTGGTAAGGATAGGTACATGGGATTCCTCATTGGTTGATTTCTGTCTAATCAGCACTGCTCAAATTATCCTATCAAAATAAAGATAAATAAAATAATCTGACAACTTTTCTAAACAAGTTGACAACTTGTTAGCTTATATCAAAAGTTTTGGGATAGTCCGCAGCTTCAAGGTCCGCATATCAGTCCGCAAAACAATTTACGTCTTGTTTATCCGCGAGTCTTATTCACATTTGGACAGCGTGCCAATGGCTGTCCGCCAAATAGCTTGTTTGCCAGATAACTTGCACCAATGATGTCCGCTAAATGTGCGAGTTGTTGCATGAATGACCATCTCACAATACTCCTCCTTGGCCTTCATGCAGCAAACACCAATTTCATTCCTTAGTTTCTCATACTTCGCTTTTCCAAGAGGCTTGGTCAGAATGTCTGCCATCTGACTCTGTGCTACAATGAACTAGAGTCGCTTCCTTGCTCTGCTCGACTTCCCTCACAAAATCGTACTTGATCTTGAAGTGTTTTGTCTTCCCATGAAAGATAGGATTCTTCGCACTTGTAACGGTGGATTGATTGTCACACAAAATTTGTGTGGCTTCATCCTGCACAAGATTCAAGTCTCTTAGAATTTTTCTCAACCAAATTGCTTAGCTGATCGCTACTGCTGCTACAGCCATGTACTCCGCCCCAATCGTGGATTAAGCTACAGTTTGCTACTTCTTGGGACTCCAGGAGAACATGCTAGAGCCAAGTGAGAAGAAATATCCAAAAGTGCTTCGTATATCATCCATTGATCCTGCCCAACCACTGTCAGTGCAGCCAACAAGCTTCAATATATCCACCTTCATGAACCACACGCTAAGGTTGGCGGTTCCTTTAATATATCTCAACACCCTCTTAGCAACCTAAAAATGTGAGATATTGCAGCAGTGCATCTACCTTGATAACAATCCTACTACATACATAATATTTGGTATTATTGTTAGATGCAGTAAGCAACCAATGAGACTTCTGAAATTCTTCTTGTCGACCTTCTCAAAATCTCTATTGCTGCTAAGCTTTTCTCCAAGTGCCCCAGACATGCTTGCTGATTTGCACCTTTCTATGCAAAACCTTTCCAAGATCTCTAAGGCAAAACTTTGCTGACTGATAAATATTCCTTCCTAAAATTGTTGTACTTCCATGCCAAAGAAGTATCTCATTTCGCCAAGGTCTAACATCTCAAACATCTTCTCCCTTCGCAGCTTGAATTCCTCCACCAAATCATCACAGCTCCTAATTACAAGCAAGTCATCAGCATACTAAGATATTATTAAACTTGTGCCCTTTTCAACTTTCTTCACATAAAGAGTTGGCTCACTGAGGTTTTTCATAAATCCCAAATTTTGCAAGCAATCATCAATTCTTGCTTACTAGGCTCCTGGATCTTCATTTCTTTTGAAACCCTAAAGATTAGCTATTCAGTATGAATCTTCAATATGGATTTTGCAAGTAATCATCAATATGGATCTTCTATCTCATTTAAGTCGCCAAGGTTAACAACAATTTGATCGTATCAAGCCTTGCTAGTAGAGAAAATGTCTCCAAGTAATCACACAGAATTGCTGACTGAAACCCTTCACACTCAACCTTACCTACAACCTGTTGAGTGAACCATCAGCATTGAGCTTGGTTCTGAACACCCATTTAACACCAATAACTTTTTTATGTGATGACCTATCAACAAGCTCCTATGTCTGGTTCTTATAAATCATGTTCAACTTAGCTCTCATTGCATCCCTCCTGCCTTCTATTATTTCAGCCTTTTCGAAGTTTGTAGGTTCAAGAACTACAACATCAACCCTCTAATAGATTTCAGCAATTAGACGCGTGTTCCTTACTGGAATGTCATCAAAGTCTTTTTCTTTAGTTTGATTATCCGCAAGCTGTAACACTTGCTTAAGCTCTCCTTGTTTGAGCATCTTAGCTATAGGAGCATTCCATCTTTATGTTTTCTCTTCATCAAACACATCCCTGCTTACTACAATTTTCTTGGAAGAAGGGTCATAGATCATGTACCCTTTATTACTACTATATCCAAGGAATATCCTAGGCTGTGATCTTCTTTCGAGTTTGCTTTTTTTCATCTGTGGAACATGAACAAAACAGATACAACTGATGAAATTAGAGATGAATAATCTAATATATTGAGAAAAAACTCACTTAGAAACTATATATTTATCAAAAATAAGTATAGATATATATACATGAAATAGTGAATCATGTAAGGAAAAAAATATCTCTAATTAGAATCTCTAAAAATAAGATATAATCCTTAAAGATTAACTATTCAATGTTGTCAAATAAATCAAAGATTCTCAACACTCCCCCTCAAGTTAGAGTAGAGATGTCTTGCATGCCCAACTTGCAAAGAAGATTATGACAAGTCTTATAGCTAAGCCCTTTAGTAAAAACATCAACCAACTATTTTTTGGATGCTAGATAAGATACATTTAAGACATCACTAGCTAATTTTTCCTTGATAAAAAGGCGATCCATTTCGATGTGATTGGTCCTATCATGCTGCACTAGATTTTGAGCTATGTTGATGGTCGTTTTGTTGTCACAGTAAAGAGTTAATCTATTTTCATTCAATAACTTTAGCTCTTCCAATATCTTTTGCAGCTGTAAAATCTCACAAACACCTTGAGCCATGACCTTATATTCAGCCTCTGCACTTGATTGAGTAGCAACACTTTGCTTCTTGCTCCTCCAAGTGATTAAGTTTCCTCCCACAAGAGTACAATAACCGGTTGTAGATTTTCAATAACACCCCAAACCCAACCTGGACATTACGGTTGGATTATGAAGGTTGCATTACTCGTGAAAACAAAATTTCCTCATTTTGACAGAACTCTTTACCTCAAAAGAAAACATGTTTAATTAACCTGTTGATGACGTTCTATTTTCGAAAATTCGTGAGTACATTGAAGAAAACCATCTTTGTTAATTTTACTAAAACATATTTATTTTACTTAATTCGTTTGTAAAATAAAACACTTAAAGCAAATTACGATTAAACTAGCAACGAAAAACATTATTGTAAACTGATTTTATAACCGTGGTTCATTTTTAATTGTCTTGAGTTAAGCGTCAATAAAAGTTAAGAACTTTTGTAAAAAAAAAATACTAAAATAATTTTTAATGTTCCAAACAAAATTTAAAATGTCTGAAAATCCAAAACAGTCCATATAAACAAATAGGAGTCCAATGTATACTTAAATCGAAAGAGTGAAATCCGAGCTCAAGAGTCCGCCCAACTTAAGTCTGAGAATCACCTAAAACAAAACAAACAAACGTGTGAGCTTAACGCCCAGTGTGTGATTTGGCTCACGTATCGTGATAGTTATATACATATATTAGACTGTAACAAAGCTTAACAGATTTCATTACGGAGCATATCTTATATCATATTTTTATCATATCATATTTCATATCATGTCATAGTACATTTAATATCTTATCTTATCATAACTCATATCGTATCATATCATATCATATACTACCCCCATTTGTTATACATCATCTTCGTCCAACCAATCACATAAAATAAGACTACAAAAGTCCATCCATCTAATCACACCTATATGTTGCGGTATGCCACTGATAAATACGCAGCTAAGCTGCCAAACAGAAGTTTTGCAGTTGCAGTAAAAATCGCCATATAGCACTTCCTCTATCATGTCACATTTTACCCCAAAACATAAACATAAACATGGTTATAATATCATATATACATATATCATAAGTCCTACGTCATGCATACACATCTTTTCTTATAGAGAACACAATATAACATATAGTTTATATACAATCAAACTTAGTTAACATATTTCCTAGGCTGACCCTTGAGTATATACGTACTAAAACTTATGCTTTTTTGGGCCTACATGATATTCACGGGCTCAATTTTCAAGTCCCTTATTTGGCCCCTAATTGGGCCTTAAAATTGGCCCAAAAGGCTTACACGACCCAATAAGCTAGCCCGTGTAATCCACACAGCCGTGTGCTCCACACGACCTACCACACAGTCGTGTGGTGCTGGATAGTTTAAAAAACATCCCTTTTTTTGCAATTTTCTCAAGTTTCAAACAATAATTACCTAGTACTAATTTTGATTCACTACTCAAATGAGTACTTTGAATCCTAAAAACGACACCAAAACACAACAATTACAACTTTGATTTAGTTACACTAAATCCAATTAAATCCAATCTTTTCTTAAGGGAAAAGAGCCCCAAATTCCATATACGCATATTTACCATGAGAATAACAGAAACCCAAACTAATAAGAAGACTTAATTCGTTGGAGGTTCGTCTAACGCCACACGTTCCTCTCCTAGAATGAAAGATTTCATCATTAATATAAACCCATCACAAAGAAAATCCCAAATCAAAAACCCAAAGTCTTTTATAACAACTCAGTAAAGAACACTTACACAAAATCAATCGACAGAATAGCGACACGACGAAACGTAGAGCAATAGAGATGATAGAACACAAGAATAAAATTTCAAGAATAAGAAGCAAGGAAAGAAAAGAAAAATGAGAATAAGAGGAGAAATGAAACAAAAATAATGTGAAAAGGAGCTTGGGGCAAAAGGAAAAAGGGAGCAATTTTTTTTTCTGGAATATTTTGGATAAAATTTGAAAAATCAAATCTAAAATCAAATAACACTTACCCACAACTACCCACCAAATCAGGCTCGAACACAGGACCAAAGAGTTTACAGAAGCTGAACCACTAAGCCAAATTAATTCCCTTATCAACAAATTAATGAAATTAAAAGATAAGCGCAAATACTCAAATTGGGCATAATTCAAAATTAAATAATAAAATCTCAAAACATGAGAATTGAACTTAGATCAGACTTGCAAGGCACTTAACCAACACAGTAAATCAAATTAGTTGACAAACTTTAACAATCTAAACACAAGAAAATTAGGGTATTACACCTTCTGTCATTAAGAGAGCCAACCTAATTTGCATCTGTATATACTTCTATCTTGAGATGACTATTTTTGGAGAAGAGTATGCCTTTGCCTGGTACAAACTTCAAATAGCACAAAATTTGCAGTACTGTCTGCATACGGGCTTCGCGAGGATCATGCATAAATTGGCTTACCAAACTAATTGCATAGGCTATATCAGGTCGAGTATGAGCGAATTAAATCAATCGTCTAACGAGTCTTTGATCTTTCACTTTATCAACCATTTCACCAATCCATGCTTGTAACTTATGATTACTCTTAATAGGTGATTCTACTGGTTTGCAACCCAACATGTCTATCTCTATCAGAAGATCTAAGACATATTTTCTTTGGGAAATAAATATTCTCTCTTTCCATCTGGCCACTTCTATTCCGAGGAAATATAT
The DNA here is from genome assembly GCF_025698485.1 of Gossypium arboreum. NCBI lineage: Eukaryota > Viridiplantae > Streptophyta > Magnoliopsida > Malvales > Malvaceae > Gossypium > Gossypium arboreum. The sequence goes on along the minus strand of NC_069071.1, from coordinate 97,157,431 downwards.
TTGATTTCGAATTCTTAAGCCAATTGTTTCTTAAGCCGGACCATTTCTTCTCTATTCTCTCCTTTCATAATTGCGTCATCAACATAAACTATAAGAAAAATAATCTTACCCTTGTGATGTTTTATAAAGAAGATATGATCAGCATTATTTTTTTGATAGTCAAATGACATCATGACCTTACTAAATTTGTCAAACCAGGCTCTGGGAGATTTTTTTTTTTGACAAACAAGCTCTGAGAGATTGTTTATTCCAAATAGGATCTTTTTCATTCTACACACCTTCCTTTGAGTATCTTTATCCTCAAATCTTGGAGGAACTTTCATATACACTTCTTCTCCTAGGTTTCCATGTAAGAAGACATCCTTTACATCAAACTGTTGTAAGTTCCAATCGAGATTTACTACACATGATAAAATGATTCTAATTGTGTTCAATTTAGCAACCAGAGCAAATGTTTCTTGATAATCCACTCTATATTTCTAAGTGAATCCTTATGTTACTAATTTAACTTTAAGTCTTTCAATTGAATCATCAACCTTATACTTGATACTAAACACCCATTTTTAGCCAACCATTTTTTGCCCCTCAGGAGGATTAACCAATTCCCACGTTTCATTTTTTTGGTAAAGCTTGCATTTATTTTATTATATCCTTTTTCCATCTTGGATCAGTGATAGCTTCTCTCCAACCCTATGGAACAGACATAGAGAATAAGGACAAAACAAAAGCTCCGTAGGATGGGGATAAGGAATCATAAGAGACAAAATTAGAGATAGGATGTAAAGTGCAAGTTCTAATACCTTTTCGTTGGGCTATTGGTAATTCTAAATCAATAGCACATTCAGGAAAAGAAGAATCACCTGATAGTGAAGAGTCAACGCACAGAGTAGATTGTATGATGGTATCTTCTTTGTTGTCTTTTCTAGTGAATGTCCTTAAATCAAGCCTATCCAACAACCATCCACTAGTCTTTTCTTGAACCAAAGTCTCTACTGGAACTAAATTGTTCTAATGGTGGGGCGGTAAGAGAGAAATAAAGGCTAGGGCGAAAAATGCAAAATTTTTATTTTTAGGGTTTTTGGAACAAAACTTCGAAAATCGAAAAAGAAAAACCCAAAAAATGGATAAAAAATCTGATAGCATGATGAAATTAGAGATGAATACTCTAATATATTGAGGAAAAATTCATTCAAAAACTATATATTTCTCATAAATATGTACATATATATATATGAAGTATTGAATTATGAAAGGAAAGAATATATCTAATTAGAATCTCTAAAAATCAGTTATAAACCCTAAAGATTAGCTATTCAATGCTGTCAACTAAATCAAAGATTCTCAACAACAACCAAATGCTTTTAATTGAGAGATTGAAGTTTGTATCTGAACCAAGCTTCAAATGGAGTCTTCTCTTTCACAGCATTGGTTAACAATACGTTCAACAGATAGACTAAAGTGTTTATTGCCTTGGCCCAAAATTCATTTGGCAGCTTCTTTCAAACAACAGACATCTCGCCATGTCCATCATGATCCTTTTTTTCTCTGACACACTTTATTTTACTGCAGAGTGTAAATATTGGTGAGTTGATGATGGATCCCAACTTTTTCACAATAGCTTTCGAACTTGTTTGAAGTGTACTCGGTTCCATTATCAGACCTGATCATCTTCAATTTGTTGTTTGTCTGATTTTCAACCTGTACTTTAAACTTTCAGAATTTTCAGCTACGTCAGCTTTTTGTTTCAAAAAATAGACCCAGCAATACCTCATGTAGTCTTTAATAAACAGAATGAAGTATCTACTGTCCTTTAAAAAAGGTGTCTTCATGGGTTTGCATACATCAGAATGGACCAAATGTAGTTTTTCATTGTCACACCAGGCTTTATTTGTTGGAATGGAAGCCTTGCCTGCTTCCCAAGTTGATAGACTTCGTAGACGCCACTTTGCTCTTCAATTTTGGTCATCTTCTCAACTAAATTTGTCTTGCACAATTGATTAAGAGACTTACACTTCAATTATCCCAATCTTTTGTGCTAAAGATTTGTTTCATCAACTGAACTGGTATAGGCATTCAAGGTTATCAAGTTCCAATCCAACACAAAGCTTTTGTCTTTCATTGAAACTATCACAACTTCCTATTTCAATGAATCAAATATGGTACAACCACTATCTTTAAAAATAACAAAGTATTTCTTCTAAAGAAATTGACCAAGGCTAAGGAGATTATGATCTATTTCAAGTACTAAAATAACAACTGAAATTACTTAAGTACCTGATGCCATATTGATCAACACATCACCTTTGCCCTTAGCTTGATTGAGTTTGCCATTTCCAAACCTCACTTTTAAAATGCAATTTTTGTTAATATTTTTGAAGATGCTTTCATTCGAAGTCATGTGATTAGTACATCCACTATCTATCAACCAACCCTTTATGACTACTTCTTGATACAAAACATGAAGCTGCGAACACTTGCTCCTCTTGAGCATGATTCCCATCAGCAGTTTGAGCCTGAGTAGTATGCTGCTGCGGCTACTGCTGTTGTGCTCGCACTTTGTTCTTGCATGCTTTTTCCATTAGGCCAAGCTGCTTGCGAGCTCTGCATTATGTCTAGTCTGATCCTGCAATACTTTTATAAAGCAGTGGTATTTTTATAGTGAGAGCATGGTTAATTCTTCTTTTTTCCACCATCTCTTCTTGGCTTTTCTTTCTTGTCTGTTCAACCATTCTTTTCTTTGTAATTCGAGGAGCGCGGACTTTCCCTATTTCTAGCTTAAAAGGCTCACTCAACATTCTCCTCTTGCCTTGTTGCTCTGATAGAGAAATCATAGACAAATATCTCGAGTCTTCAAGAGAGAATACTTTTGACGCATACCTCTTTGGAAGTGTTGTGATGACTTTCTTAACTACCCTGCTATTAGTAAACTGATCTCCAAGCAATTTGATGTTGTTTATAACAACCATGATTTTGTCAGAATCTTTCTTGATAGTCTTAGACTCTTTCATGTTCAGGTTCTCAAAATCCCTCCTCAAGTTGATAAATTACTGCTGCCTTGTCTTCTCTGTACCTTGAAACTCTTTTTTCAGCTTATCCTAAACTTGCTTTGGAGTCTCACAGGCTATAATCCTAGTGAAGATCACATCAAAAACACCATTCTGAAGACACAACATTGCTTTAAACTTCTTAACACGATCATCACTATATTGCATGATCTGTTCTATTGTTTGATTGGCTCTCAATGGTGGTGACTCGACAATTGGCTCTCAATGATGGTGGCTTGACATTTGCATTTACAACCTCCCATAAGTCGTAAGCTTGTAGGTAGGTCTTCATCTTAACTACCCAAATATGGTAGTTTTCACCATTAAGAATTGGTGGTAGTAGAGGTGTAAAATTAGTTGAAAACATTTTTACAATAACAAAAAATAAAAATAAAAATGGCTGTTAAAGATGATTGACTCTAGATACCAATTGTTGGTTTTTCTTTGTAAGGAAGAAAGGAAAGACAAACCAAGGTTTAGCAATCAAATGTGACTTGTTATGTTTTTCTGTTTTAATTACAATAGTTTACATACAAAGGATAGCCTTAAATCAATAAAAAAAATTACTAATAAGTTGGTAAGTCTAGGTACATGAGATTATTCATTGACTGATTTTTGTCTAATTAGCAACGCTTAAATTATCCTATCAAAATAAAGATAAATAAAATAATATGACAGCTTTTCTAAACAAGTAGACAACTTGTTAGCTTATATCAAAAGTTTTGGGATAGTCAGCAGCATCAAGGCAAGCATGCCAATCCGCACAACAATTTACACCTTGTATATCCGTGAGTCTTATTCACATTTGGACAGTCCACCAATGGCTGTCTGCTTGACAGTTCGCCAATGGACAGTCTGCCAAATAGCTTGTTCGTCAGATAACTCGCACCAATGATGTCCGCCAAATGTGCGAGCTGTTGCATGAATGGCCATCTCGCAACAAGTACCCCTTCCCTTTCTCGCTTTCTTTTATTTCCGTCATTGTATCAGGCAATGTATTTTGGTTTCACCTACTTATTAATGACTTACAAAAATCAAGGAAAAGAATAAATCATACAATCAAAACCAAATCTCAGAACAACTTGTTAGTTAGCCATTTGTTTGGAAGGGGTTTTAACAAGGAATGGGAACATAAATAAGTTTTGGTATTATGGCAAGTAAAAAGGGAAGGGATGAACAATTAATCTTATTAAGTTTTCACATGAAAATTGCTCAATAGGGTTAAGTTAACCTCTGGCCTAATGACTTTCAGTATAATATGATGTGATACCTGATCTTTGAGTTCTGCAGATGGAGGTTTGAAACATATTTTACAGCTCAAGGTTCTTCTCTTGTTTGGAAGTAAATTTCCTCTTGCATTTATATACTTTTTTCCTTTAGTCATAAATTCCTATGTTGTTCCACAAAACAGTATCAAGATAGTAGTAAAAACTGTATACTGATTGATAACTTTGTTTCTTTATTTTAGGTCAACAGTTTTTTATGTGATTCCTCTAATTCCATGCCTTACACACTCTGTCTATTTTGGTGGGGCTCTTGTTCAATTTTTTATTGAGAAGATTGGTATGATGGGTTCTCTTCCACCTCCTTACGGTTAGTTTTTCTGGACGTTGATACTTCATAGTTCATAGATAATTTCGCTTCCACAAGATTTGTATGGATCTGACAGAAGGACTTGGCTTAATGGGAATTTTCCTCATATGCTTGCTGCTTTTGTCCAAGTGGCTACAAATTATTTTTTTTATTATTTTTTTTTGAAATTTGATTCCAACATATGTAGTTACGAAGAAATATTTCTTATTCAGACTCATATCCACTACTCTTACGGAATCCGAGTAGCACTAGATCACAATATTATGTTCTTTTTTATTTATTTTGGTGACAAACATTTTATTATACTGTATAGGGCTTTACTATAGTTGTATTCATAAATCCCCACAACGGAAAATCCAAAGATCTTTTGTTTTATTACTGCAGGGTTTTACATTCCTGATATTGCCATAGCAGCCACAGTTGGTATCGCTACGGGATGGAGTCTAGGCCCCCTAATATCTATTTGCGGCAATTGGTTAGCCAGGTCATCCATCTTGCAGTTCTTGCTACATCTTGGTGTGATTGCTTGGGCTCTGTCATCGCAGTTCTTTCCATATAGTACAGATGCACCTAAGAGAGTTATTCTCCAGCATTCATTTCTCACTGCAGGTATTTCTAAAACTGCAGTTGCTATTCAAAAAGCTTCGCTGAAACATGCTTGAGTTTGCTGCCGTCTTCAAACATGACTTTAATTCCCGTTTTGTTTTTCATTCTAAAGATTAAAAAAATTCAAGTATTAAATTCTCAAATATTAAGCGACTCAAACTTGCCTTATTTAATGATTTGAGTTGCTCAAAAAATCTGAAAGGATTAAACCGAATTCTGAGTGTTTTTCTAGTGAAGGCCAACTGTTTTATTAACAGCTTAGAGATTTTCAAGGGTCAATTCGCAGTAATAGTTTCTCCTCTGTCGAGAAGTTGTAATGGTGGTAGTGCAATTTAAAAAATAAAATTACTGTTTTGTTTGTCGGCTTGACAGATGCAAATCAGATTGTTGATTCAAGTTATGACGTGGCCGTGGTGGACTCCAATTCTATACTGTTTCTTTTGAAACATGCACCTGAAGTTGCGAAGGAGTTGCACATTGGTCCAGAGTTTTCTTTCGAAACCGCTAACATGTCTAGCCAACGTACTTTCATGGTATGTAATATTTACTATCATGCATGCCAAGACACTCTTACAAAATTTACATAAGCTGCAATAATATGTGGATTAGAAAGAGAAAAATTGAGTTCGATCCCCTTTAAAACCTGGATGTATATATACTCGCAAATGCTGCTTCCATTAGGGTTGAGTGTGAGTAGGGGTGTTATTGAGTTGTGCTTTAGTTCAAACTCTAAGAAGCTAGAATTTGATTCAAAATTTGACGCTCGAATTCAATTTGTTATACATGAATATTCCGCCCTTGTAGAAGCAGCAAAAGCCATCTCACCATCGCCAGGCACACACTCCTCACCTCGAATAACACAAAGGCGAGGCTACCTATGCACAATCTGCCTAGTTGGCCTCACTTAAGTTTAGAACAATACTCTTACGACTCAGCGCTATACGAAATTGCAAGAACAACTTAAGCTCCTCCAAGAACAACTCTAGCGACAACAATAATCAATGCGACAAACATTCGAGTAATAAAGGAACTTAGGATAGGGCGAGAGGCCATCTAGATGTGCGGACGTTGTATCAGTGGTGACAGGACACCAATCTCGGAATCTATGATCAAGAGAATTGAAGGGTTGAAAAGAGGTCACCAAATGGACCAATGGACAAACTCACACCTCAATGTAAACATAGGGGATAACCTTTTCCACACCATTCACTAGGACATTATGTTATGTACAATAGATGAGACGATATCGGGAGATGGTAAGAAGGAGTGCCTTATAATAGATTCATTAGTTATATGCCGCTTAATTCTTATCAGGTGCATATATTGAGCAATGTCACCGGAGTAGAACACCCCTTACTCATCTTGACAATTAGAACAAATATGAGATGTTATGGTGACACTTGCATGCTTAATCCATTTCTTTTTGTATAAAAGTCAATTTCTCAATAAATTAATGTACTTTGAATCAAATTGACAAAGTTTAGAAAGATTCAAATATGATTAGAAATCATATCAAGTCATAATGTACATATAGAGTCATGTCAAAATCATAAAACAAATGTTCGTAGATCTTCAACTCAAATCGAAGTCATTCGAGTTGAAAAAGAGAAGAGTTTTACAATAATATAAACCTTGAAAAATTTAAATAAAATTATAGAAATAAGATAAAAAAAAATCATTATTGAAGGCACTAAAATCATCTTAAAACCATTTAAAAAATTTTAATGGGTAATCGGAAGTGCCCGGGGTAAAAAATGAGCCCTTAGAAGTCAAAATGGATCAAAACAATGTAGTGGAGCAAAGTGGTGCAAAAGGCTAGAACAATGTGCGAGGTCACGACATGGGACATCATGTCGCGATGTCACTTACTGTTTATAAAAAGCATGATGTAGATGAGGTCACAACGTGATAGGTGAATATTTTGACATTGCAAGATGAGGTTGCAACATCACCCTCAGTATAACCCGGAAACACTACAAATTATTCCAAACATTCTCAAAACATACCAATAAGTTTTGAATAATTTAGAACACATTTAAATGGGATTTAAAACCATCATTCAACATAGAACTCGCATTCTTAAGAAGATGCTCAACAGTCATTGAATTAAAAAACATTGCCCTTTATCGGCATAAAATAAAAAATTACAACTCTTTATAAGGGACTAAGTCTTTATTACATGTCATTTTACTACAAATTCTAAGACAATATCACAAGTTTTTTCTTCAAGTGGTGATGTAATATCTCCAAGCCACTAGTTCAATCTTCATAGAACAATTTTCACCTATGCTAAACAACTAACGCGTTAAGCTCGAGAGCTTAATAAGTACTCGTAGATTATCCTAAATTGTCTTAATCTTAGTTGCTTGACTCTTTTATAAGTTTTATGCAAGAGTTCACTTAAAACCATATGTTAAGGACATTTCATTCTGTATTTCTTTGTAGCACAACATTAGTACTCAAGGCCCTTGAGATTTATTTTTCATTTATTTCCAATATATAAGGGTGCTTACCTATTTTGTCTTACTTACTTTTAAAGTGCATTATTTGCCATGTTACAATTAATTGTATCCTCACTAATTACTAAATTTATTAAGGCATTACACATATTAATCACTTATGCCATTTCCAAATAGCATGTTACCTCATAAAGCATGGTTCTCACATAGAGATATATAATGTTCTACTATATAAAGCATATATCCAAATCACATAATTGAAACTCTTTGAGCATCCATTCATTATCTTACATTTAAATCTCACATATTCAATTTATAAGCTATTCAAGCACTTAATGCTCTCATCAATAATTTCCACATTCATATATAAACACCATGCACTTTTTTGACTTCCTCATTCTCACTCATTAAGATTTTTTATAAAAAAAATTCAACCTTTAGTTCATTTTAGCAATAATCCACATTTCTCTACATTATGGTATAGCAATAATTCTTTTGACACTCCTAACCCAAATTTTAATGCCATTAAGCCAAATTCATATATTCCAACATGTTCCTTCTAATTATCACAACTTGTTAAACTATTATTTTTCTCATATATTCTCAATCACATTTTAAACATACATAGTCATTATATACTTTATTACATCATTTTAACAACTTCCTTAATTATTTTATTGAGGGGAAGTTAAGAGAATGCAAAGTACTTACCTCATTCGTAGTAAAAGTTTCACCACAAGGCTTCCTCATGCTTTCTCAACACTTCAATCCATCCAATTATTCACTAAAAATTACCCTCTCCATCCATCCAACATTTCTTAACACAAAATATAAACAAAACATTAATACACACCCTTCCAGACAACTTTCTTATGCTAAAATTCCAACTATAGATAATGGAGATGGTGGAAATCCACTTTCTTACCTTTCTTGGAGTTTTCTCCCTCTAGTCATGGCTTTATCTCACTAAACTCATAAACTCTAAGTTTTGAGAAATGAGATGGTAGATGAAAATGAACTTAGAAATTGGTTTCCTACTTGATATTACTAAGAAATCCTAATTTGACCTTATGATTAAATTTGATGAGGAATGAAAAAAGTACAAAAAATGAAAGACTTTCCCTTCTCAAAAAGAAGCAGCCGGTCATGGGTAAGAAGATGGGGTTTCTCCTTTTATTTTTCTATTTAAAATACTTAAATTTGGTCAAAGCGAAAGTCAAATCCCATTAAATTAAATGCGTGGTCCACATTTAATCACCATGCAAAAATTCAATCCAATGACTCCAAAGTTATTCTCAATAATTCAATATCTCAAATTATAATATTTCCGATATAAAATTCATGTAAAATGATTAAAACACCCTTCATGTGGAAAAATTGCATTTTAAACCCTATTTTGCTCATCACTTTGTTTAAATTTGATCAAGGCACTTAATGACTCAAATTTTCATATTTTATACTTATCAACCTTGATTATGAATTATCTATGCATAATTTGCATTTAGGACATTTCTCAATAAAATGAAAAATTTAGGATTTAGTTTCTAACTTTCATTTTCATTCAATTCAGCCCCAAAGATAATCATTCATTGCAATCGCTTACTAATTTGATCGTATAGCACTTCATTGGTGCGTTTTTAACTAATTTCTTTATTGTTGGGCTATTTTCATTTTAGTTCCTTGAATTTTACAATTTTTACAATTTAATCCCGAAGTGACTTCCATCAAATTAATACTCAGTTCAAGTCATCCTTATGCTTTACAATCTTTATTAATTTTTATTTCTTTAATTTGATCATATTACACTTTCATCCTTAACATTTCTAAATTTACAATTTGGTCAGATACAAACATCTCATATTCACAATCATTCTCTCAAATTTCCTCTTATAACAATCAAAATAATTCTTTAATACTTCATTTATAATTTTTTTTCAAATTCTCTTCAGAATTTCACTATTATGAGTATTAGAATAGTACCATTTATTGTATTAGAAATTTGGGGTGTTATAAGAAAGATCTTAGGATCTCCGCCAATAAAGTCATCATCGCTTGAACAAATGTTGATTCCATGGTCATGTTGACCATAAAAAAGAATGTGTTTACCTCATAGATGCCATTGAAGAGGTTGTTAGGCGAGGACAAGCTAGATAGTTGATTGGAAATTTGCCCCAACAAAGAAAGTATGATGAGGCAAAATTTTTAAAAGATACACTAGACAGGATAAAGTCCATGATAATATACCAGTCAGACGCACCATTAACATGTTAGTTGGTGCCACCAAAGAATGGGTTGTTTTGTAAACCATGAGGAAGACTTACTTCTGGAACATAATGTTTATAAAATTATCATTAAAGAGATCTTAAGTGATAAAAAGATATGGAAGTCAAATTTAATGAAAATAAAAAAAAAACATGATGTTTGACTATAATCGCAATAACCTCTAAGTAATCACAACCACAATTGCAAACTATGATGTTTAAAAGATTTTGCTTGACAAGGCAGTGTGGTGAAAGTATTACACTCGGTGACTTTTCAAAAAATAGGCCTCTTCAAACAAAAATTAAAGCAAGCCCCATTTTTCGGTTTGCTAACCAATTGATTTAAGTAAAGCGTTCAATCACATTGCCAATCACCATAAGAGATAGGGGAATACTATCACCAGCATGATAGAATTCTTGGTAGTCGATCAGTCGTCAGCTTGCAATGCCATTTTTGGATGACCTTTGATGAAAAATATTTAAATGACTATGGTGACATTCTATATGAAGGTTGCACCCATGGGTATGGGATATGTACAAGCTAACTAATAAAAGACAAGGTAATGCCAAATTATTTTTGTCCAATTATCATAGCCTACACTGAAGTTGGAAATGGCAAGGCCAGAAAAAAAGTATCTAAAGTAACAACCAAGAAAGAAGTTGAACAAAAACATTTAAAAAGTAAGAATGTGCTGCAGGAAAGAGCCTAGTGAACCTAAAAATCTTTAATGTCAAGTGAGAAATCAACCAATTGAATGCAAAACCAAAAGGATGAACAAAAAACTTACAATTGTTCTATAACAATCCCAAAAGAATAACTCGAACTTTTTCCTCTCTCCCGAGGCTAGAAAAGGTTTCTTAATAAGAATGTTAAGAGAACATCGAGGTGTTTGCATGGTCAACAGCAAAGATGCCTAGGGTAAACCTAACAATTATCCAGCACTCACTCAATGTTAACCCCAATGCCATGGTTGTTCAATAGAAAAGTTAAGGTTTGTGACTGAAGGGTTCAAGCGGTCAAAAAGGAAGTCCAAAAGCTATTGGCCACTAGTTTCATTAAGGACGTCACCTACTAAGAACAATTGTCTTATATAGTCACAATGAAGAAACTTAATGGGAAATAAAGCATGTGCATTGATTTCACGTAAGGCTTGTCCCAAAGACAATTTACCACTTCCCTCTATAGTTAGACTTGTGGGTGCTTCAACAAGACACAAGGCTTTATAGATGCCTTCTCTAAGTACAATGAAATCCTACTAGCTCTAAAAACCAAGAAAATACTACTTTCATAAATAAAGAAGGGTTGTGATCTTGTAAGGTGATGCTTTTTTGTCTTAAAAACGTTAGCCCAACTTATCATCAATTGGTAAATCATATTTTTGAAAAGAAATTAGGGAAATTTGTGGAAGTATACATGGATTACATGCTTGTAAAAAGTGTTTACATGGAATGTTATGGCTTGATAATGGTGATAAAATAATATTCAATAAAGTTGAATATTCAACTAATTATTATAAGACTACTAATATTAAAATAAACAATTAATAATAACTCTACTCCTAAATACTAAAAAACTAAAGACTAACTATTATGAATTAATGAAATTGAATAACATAAAATAAATATAAGACTTAAGAGACAACTATTGGAACATCAGTACTTCCTGTGGCATAGTGAAAAAGTAATTATGGTGGTCACAATCCATGAATCCATGTACAAGGAATGAATTTGGGTTGAAAAAGATTGAAAATGTACCTAAAATTGATCTAAAAAGGAGCAACATTAGTATAGGTTTGAAGCCTCTATCGAAATGGCAAACCTCAGCTGCAACAAATCGCCTAAATGTTTACGTGATCCACTTAGAAGAAGAACGATCATGGTCATCCACGTGAAATTAGTATTTTGGGTAACATAGAGTTGGGATAAAACCTTCCTTTTTATTCAAAACCACATATTATAAAATATCTCTGGGGGATTTAAGGAATCTTCCATAAAACATGATATCCTTACCATAAGGTTATCAATTTCCATAATTCCTTAAAAAATATCTTCAATTGAAAATTAAATCATTATTTAACAGTTTTGATAAAGATAAACCTAGTTAAAACTTGTATGAAATTCAATTAATATATTATTTTAATTGTATCCTCTAGGTGTGTACCTCAAGTATGTACATATATCGTGTTTAATATTTAAAATTATCAAATTAAACTAATCATAAGAACATTTCTATAATTAATTTAACTTATGTGACAGTTAAATATAATCCTAACTTTCTTTGGATTCTAGTCACTTCAACCCTAGGGTGTGTCCGTATAGGACCCTGCAATGTTGGCAGTAACATTAAAACAAATCCAATGTTACAAGAAGTAAGTGACATCTAGCAATCAACACTACTACCCAAGCTACAAGAAATTATAGTTTGACATAACCTTCTGTGATAATATTATGTAGTATATCCCTTTATCCTTGATATCAAAATTGAACCCAAGTCATGAAATAGTCACACTTGTATAATCCAATTTATGGAAAAGGGAAAATCATCCCCTAAGTGGCCTCTACTTGTATAAATTTATTAATCAATTGATGAAATTTATTGGGTTTATTGTACAAAGGAGATGACATATCCAATTTTCTCGTAAAATAATAAAACCCCAACTCATCATGCTTATTGGTGAGGCAAGTATATACAACTTTTGAAACTACTAATATAATAAGGCTCTTTCCTCTCACTACAATACCAAACAATGCAAAAAAAAAAAAAAAAAAACTAGGATGCACTTATTAACTACCCAAGAGCAACCCTAAAACTTTCTAAAGCATGGACAAACTAAGAGTGAAGTGGTCAATGAAATCCTCTCTAAAAAGACAAAGGGACAAGAAAAATCCTCTTTAATTTTTTATAAAATTGCTAAATTGATGAACATCCCATAAATAGAAAATATATATCTATAATAAGAGACTTCAATCCCTCCTTAAAAGCAAAGCACAAAACATTTCCTCCTCTAACATAAAATGTAATATCCCTTACCTGTATTTGACGCCGGAACAGGGTAAGAGGCATTACCGGACTTAAATACAAGCAAACATAAATTTTTGAGTTATAAATTTTTGCCTAAATTAAAATTTGTCACATGCATTCATATTGTCCCTAACACGAGCATACGAGGTCCATAACATGCTTAGGAAGCGGTACGGGACTAAATCGAGAATTTTAGAAAATTTTACGACACTTTGAGAATTTTTGCTAAAATAGGGGTCATACGCTCGTGTGGCTTGGGACACGCCCATGTTGGCAGGCTATGTGGTCACACATGCCCGTGTCCTTAACCCGTGTAACTTTCTGTTTGTCACCCAAGAGCAAATTGAATTCACACGACTATGGCACACGCCCATGTCTCATACCCGTATGCTTGATGTTGAGCATTCTATTTTGCAACAATTTAAGTGCAGGGGACACATGGCTGGATCCCACGCCCATGAGGCTGATCGTGTGTCACTCACGGCCTAGACACACACACGGCCTAGACACACGCCCATGTGTCTACCCGTATGGACAAAAACAAGGCTATTTACCAAGCTATTTTGCCACCCTTATTCACACATACACTTACCCCAATTCAAAGGAACAAAACAATACATACTTAGGCAACCAAAACATCCACATTCATGGTTAAAACATATCAACCTTATATTTTTGTCTAACACATTCACTACATTTATTAAGCCCTAAATCAACCATACAAATCTCACATTCATTAGGCCTCATTCAATTACTATCTAGTTACCAAATTATACTCAAATTCTTCAACTTATCAATAGGTCACAATTCCAAACATTACACAATCATGCCATAAATCACATTTCCAAATATTTCACATTCACCAAGCATACTGTAACACCCCGTACCCAAGACCGTTTCCGGAGTCGAACACGAGGTAGTTACGGACTTATTTCATTGACTTACACCGTTCATTTTTTTTTTCAGACAAGCTGGCTAACTGCATCACAGTCACTTTAAAAATCATATCTCGAGTTCCGAAGCTCGAAAACTGATTCCGTAAATTTTCCCTGAAACTAGACTCACATATCCATCTAAAAATTTTTTTCTAGAATTTTTAATTAGGCCAATTAGTACAGTTTATTAGTTAAAGTCTCCCCTATTTCAGGGTTCAACTGCTCTGACCTTCATGCATTACGACTTATATATCTCCCTGTACAGGGCTTCAATACTTATGCCGTTTGTTTCTAACGAAACTAGTCTCAAAAAGGAATCTATACATATATGGCATGACCTCTAATTATCTCTGGTTAATTTATAGTGAATTTCCAAAGTCAGATCAGGGGATCCAGAAATCGCTCTGGCCCTGTTCCACGAAAACTTAAATATCTCTTAAAATACGACTCATATGATCGTTTCGTTTTTTCCATATGAAAGTAGATTCATCAAGGTTCGATTAAATAATTTATTCACTATTTAATTCCATTCTTACTATTTTTAGTGATTTTTCAAATTTACATCACTGCTGCTATCAGCATCTGCCTTTAAGGTAGACTTTACCTATTTCATAGTTTCCATGATTCAACTAGCCCTTTAGCATATATAGCACAAAATATGATCATGATTAACTATTCCAATGGCCAATCATTGCCAAGCATATCCACACCTCTCAATAACCATATACATACAAAATGATTATAACACTATGCTCAAAATATATAAGCCATTTTCGCATGGCTATCCAAATATATACAACACCAAAGTACTTGACTAATAACACAAGGGCAGTCCTATACATGCCATTAGCAGAGTTCAACTAAAAGAGTACCAAAAGGGCTTTGATAGTGTGGACGACTTCGACTTTGACAATCCCGAGTCCGATAGCTGACGAACCAAAATCTATAAAACAGAGAATCAAAGAAACGGAATAAGCATTTAATGCTTAGTAAGTTTTGAGCAATGAAATTAGGCACAATTGAAGTATAGCATTCATATGACTAAACAGATAATTCCATATACACACATTCTCGAAATCATACCTACTTCACATTACCAACCCTTATACTCATACATAAGAGATCAACTTAACCAAAAGCCGGAAGCTCATTAATCGACTGAGCGAATACTATTTAAAAGGAATCAACTAATCCAATGCATATACGAAACATACCTTGTAACGCCCCAATTTTTGGGAATCCTGTGAATGTTGGCATAGGTTTAATTATGTTAGTGGGCCTCTAGAAGGCCCAAGCTTAAGATAGAACCTGGTAATTTTAGTTAATTTTTGTTCCATAAGAAAAAGGGAGTGAAATTATGAAATCGGACCTATGTGAAAATGTTTGAAAATGCTATAGGCTAAATTGAAGTGGCCAAATAAATAGGAGTGCAAAATAGGAGGATTTGCATGACAAACTTCCCATTTTACATGAAGTGGCCAGCCATCATGTTGTTGTAGACAAAATGAACACTTGATATCCATAATTTATGGTACAAATTGATACAAATTGATAATAGGTTAGGTAAATGTTTCATGATAAGAATTTCATGTCTTTTGTATTAAAGAATTAAATGGATGAAATATGAAGTTTTATTAAAAGAAAAAGGGGTGAAAAGAACAAAGTTTTGTCCATCTTTGTTCATCATAGCTGAAAGTTAGAGAAGAGAAAGGAGAGGAGAAAGCTCTTGAGTGTTCGGTCACTTGGGGAAGAAAATTGAAGGTAAGTTCATGGTAGTTGGCTTCTATCTTGATGTTAATGAGTTATTCTTGATTCTAACTTAACTCTTGAAGCATATTTTGGTTTTTAGTTGTGTTGTAAGCATTTAGTCATGAATTAAAATGAAGGAAATGGCTGTTGTTTCATGTTCTTTTGATGAAAAATGGAAGATAGGTGAAGTTGAGCCAAACAAATGACCATGCATGTGCCTTAGATGTTAAAGGGAAAAATCAGCTAACATGTTGTGCTTTAAAATGATGAAATGGAGATTATACTTAAGTAAAATCATAGATATGTGATGATTGATTGGTGATATACATGTTTAAATAACATGCATGCAAGTTATGTGTGAAAGAGTGATTTGGTAATAAATCTGCTTGGGACAGCAGCAGTAACGTGACTTTGGAAAATCACCATAAATTGTGGGAGATGAGTTAGAAGGTGAATAAATTATGTAATTAAAGCTTAATGAGTCTAGCTTCAAATGAAATAAACTATAACATATTTTGAATTCTGTACAATGAGAAATTTGATTCGTAATGAAGAGTGGTCAGATTAGTCAAACAGTGAAACATGGGAAACTTTGAGAAAATTCTGGTATTGATTGGCTAAACCAAAAATTCTGAAAATTTTATGGATAGAAGATATATGAGTGTATTTTCAGGGAAAATTAACGGCACTTGATTTGGAGTTTCGTAGCTCTAGTTATAAATGATTTAGTGACTGTTGCTCAGAAAGACAGCTTGCAGTGAAATTATGATTATGTGGTAAACATTGACAAAATTTGTTAATGAGTTGCTTATTGATTTCTTATAAGCTTACTATGATCTGTAGGTGTGGTTGACCGAATATTGTAAGGGGTTAATCGTAGTTTGTATTTGAATAGTTAGATTAACGTGTTAGTAATCCAATTGTAGGCGGTTCGTGTGTGGATCTCGTCAAGATATCGTCGCAAGCAGTGTGTAACTAACACCCTCTTTCTTAGTCTAGATCGGCAAAAGTCGAAAAGTCGAAATGCCGAAAACCGGTATTTTGTAGATTTGCGAGTGTCGAATGCTCGTGAGGTAAATCGATTAATGTTTTTGGTAAGCTGCAATGCTTGGACGCAAAGTGCATGATTTACGTGCCTCGATATTTTTGGGCTTAATGGGCCAAAATTAGAATGATGGGCCAACGGCCCAATTCGGTAAGAACCCTCGATGCACGTAATTCGTTAGTACGTGAAAGGTAGGAATATGCATGAAAAACCCTAAAATAGATAAATTACTGAAATACCTTTAAAAGTGGAAAATTTACGCTTTTACCCTTAGTAGATAAATTACAGAAATACCCCTAAGGTGAAATTGACCTAAATGCATGTTTGATGTTGTTATTTATCTGCATGCCATGTTGTTATTATCGATGCATGGGATTGGGATATTGACGGAGGAAGTCTGAAAGTGGCTTGTCCACGTCTTTGGAGGCTTTGCCTCAATTTATCGTTAATCGAGCGGCAAGAATTTCAAGAATGTGGAGTGTTGAGTTGGGTGGGTTGAGCTATTCCCCACATGGAGTGTATGGCTGGTACGGTGGAGTGTAGTGGTTGATGGGTTGAGTAGTCTCCCCAAATGGGCTTGCATATGTTTCTTGATGTTGCATGTATTTTGAAATGGGCCTATGGGCCATCACTGTTATCTGAATAAGGGGCTAAGGCCCAGTTTATTGTAATCTGAAAAGGGCTCTGGCCTAGTGCCACTATTACCTGAATGGGCTTAGGCCCAATAGGCTTGAGCTGACTTGGACTTTGAATGGGTTTTCCTTACACACTGAGTTTCCCCAAACTCACCCATTTTATTTTCATCCACGCAGGAAATCCCCAACCATAGTGGGTTTGGAGCTGTGAGGGAATTCGGAGTGGCCACCCGTTCTGAAAGTTTGATTTTCTTCTGGTGAACTGGACATCCTTTTATTTACGTTTCAAGTTTTGGGGCTTTTAAATGTAATAAGGCCGCTTAATTATTTTTATGGTTTTAATATGTATTACTAAGATAGGTAATACTTATATTTAACTGTTGAAATTGGATAGCTTTAGGGCGCGTTTTCAAAAACAACAGTTGATTTCAAAATAACACGACAACAAGCAAAGCTTCCGCAATGAAAGTATTTTCCAAAATTAATCACTTTTCCTAAAAATCGGTTTCCTAGAAATATCCATGACGTTAAGGTATGGCAATGGCGGTATGCATGTCTAGGATTGGATCCGAAGGAGCTTGGTACTTAGCAATCCGATGGACTCGCCACCTCTTTTCCGGTTTCCTACGGTGCATGACTTCCATTCACTTTAACCTTTAATGAATTAATCTTTTGAACATCAAGTACGATTTTCTGGACTTAGAATGGAAATTTTTTTTTTTACGTTTTTGATGTGGCATGCCGGATCCGGCCATAACTTCTAGGCCGGGTTTGGGGTGCTACATACCTCATCGTTGGGATTTTACGAGCATATTAATTGAAATTATTATAGCAAGATCGCTCATTCCCAAACCAAGTACCTTCGGGATTTAACCGGATATAGCTACTCGCTCAAATGCCTTTGGGACTTAGCCCGGATATAGTAGTTCGCACAAATGCCTTCGAGACTTAGCCCGGATATAGTAACTCGCACAAATGCCTTCGGGACTTAGCCCGGAATTAGTAACTCGCACAAATGCCTTCAGGACTTAGCCCGGAATTAGTCACTAGCACAAATGCCTTCGGGACTTAGCCCGGAATTAGTCACTAGCACAAATGCCTTCGGAACTTAGCCCCGTTATCATCTGAATATTCATGCACATATCAGTAAATCATAACACATCTTGATTTCATTTTCATAACTAGAATTCAAACACAAGTCAATTATTAAGCATTCCCATTTTCGGCTCAATAGCCACATACAAACTGCATGATTTGGTTTGCTTTATGACATGATCTCTATGCACATACGGCTACCCATCATACGTATAGACTAATTAACTCAACATATAATTCAAGTAGAATCATTATATCACCGTATATTTGTTATGATTATACGTCATGACTTAATCAAATCGTAAACTAAGTTTCATTACTCAAAACTTACCTCGGATGTTGTCGAACGATTTCGATGACTATTCGATCACTTTTCCTTCCCTTTATCGGATTTAGTTCCCTTTGCTCTTAAGCTTAATTTAACAAATAAATTGATTTAATCATTTGAACATCAAAAAGAGAAATTCAAGGTACTTAACCCATATATACATTAGACATTAGAGTCACATATATATGAAATCATGAATCAACTCAACATATTAGCCCACACTCTCTTTTAGCCGATTATCTAAGCCAAGATAAAAGCATCAATATGCTTGCCTCTAACCGAATACATGCAACACCAATCTACCTCATGTGGCCGAATATGCATGTCTATGTTGAGGCCGATTATATGCTTAATACTTCCTACAAATATGGTTACTTGTATTGACTACATACCATTTTGTTTCAAGTTCAAAACTCGGCTAATACACATATATACACTAGTAATCAAGTACTAACATTTGCACTTCACTTTACTACCAATTCTCATCTACTTCCTACCATGGCGAATGCATCAAGACACCATACCATTTCAATTTTGGTCATGGGTTAAACAAAGAACTTAATGTCTAACTCAAAAATGCTAAAAAGAAAATCCAAGAGTCATCAATCACCATCACATGTATCATTACAAAGCTTCACACTTAGCATGCAAATGACATCAACACAAGTCCACCTTAGTCGAAACTTAACTCATCTTCATGCCTCATCACCACAACATCAAACACCAACCAAGAAGACAACACCCATGGCCGAATATCATCTCCATCTCATAGCAAAGATTTAAACCATGGGCTAGGTAGAACTCAAGCTAACAACTAAAAACATGCATGAATCTCATGGAACAACATCAACATACCTTAGTCTAGTGAACCACCATAGCCGATTTTCTCCAAGCTCTTTCCCTTCTTTTTCTTTCTTCTATTCGGCCAAGTTGAACAACATGAGAACTTTTTCTTCATCATTTTCCTTTTCATTATTTTATTACCATGCTCCTTATTTTATCATTCCTCCCATAAAACACTAACATAACATGTTTATAATACCTTTTTACCCATAGCATGGCCGGCCACCATCCCAAGTTTTGGGTATTTTGACATGCAAGGACAACATTTTCTAGCATGCATCAATAGGACACTTTAACATTTGCTTAGCACATTTCTAAATTTTCTCACACAAGTCCTATTTAGCAAAATTCACTTACAATTAACAAAATTCAAACATGAAATTTTCACACATGCCTATATACATATAATAAGCATCAAATATAATGGTTAATTATTTTTATGACTCGGTCTTGTGGTCCCGAAACCACTTTCCGACTAGGGTCAATTTAGGGCTGTCACACATACCATGATCATATCACCATAGACATTGACATATACATGAATATACTTAGGCTTACAACCATGTTAGCCAATATAAGCCAACTTACATAGCCAAATAGCAAAACAAGCCTTTGACGATTACAAGCCATTACATTGACTAAAATCATATGATGCATATAAGAAAATGACCAAGTCCCTATACATGCCATAAACTCAAAATACTTGAATTCATCAATACCCAAAATGATAACTTGATTGTGTGATAGGATCTCCGGCGATCTCCAACCCAAGCTAGCTTGGCGACACTATAAAACATGGGAAAGGAAGGGGATAAGCTATATAGCTTAGTAAGTTCGTATGAACATAATAAGCAACTCTTACCAATCATTTACCAAATCCAATGATATAAGCACAAGATAACATAGATTGCATTAAAACTCACAGTTATAACTTATTCAGTCACATTGTTTGTTCTATCAATTTACAAGCATAATTTAACATGTCTTGACATTAGCCTAATAACCAAAATCTCTCCATTATAACCGTTTATCACAATCAACCAATCATTTCAAACCTCATAATAAACATGCATATTAATTATGAGTGTTCACTTTTCAAGCATATATTCTAACATCTTTCAATTATTTAAGCCCATATCTTCTCATAATGATTTAATAGAAAATTATGCAAATTTTTCTTTTTCTCATATCCGATAAATCACAATTTGTGTGAATCAAACATGCTAGATCATAACTCAATTTGGCCCGAAAGCCAATTACATAATCGCCAATTGAATTTACCATATATTTCGTACATCACAAGTATAAATCAATAATCACAAGGCTTTCGCAAAAACATTCTCATAGAAACCATGAACTCACAATATCATGAAGTCAATGCTTATAAACTTTATGTACATACCTGTACAAATTCGTAATACTTACATGTTCTTTCTCTTCTTTGGCATACCCATTAAATTACTCATTGAATCACTTAGAATACTAAAGGATACTCGGGAATCTTGTACTCACAATACCACCGTACCAATGCCATATCTCAGATATGGTTTTACATGTAATCTCGTATCGATGCCAATAGTCCAGCTATGGTCTTATACGAAATCTCATATCGATGCCATATCCTAGATAGAGTCTTACATGAAATCTCATATAGATGCCATATCCCAGATATGGTCTTACATATAATCTCAGTAACCCTAATGTCATGACATTTGTATCCTATCTATTCCTAAGGTTCAACCGGGACTTTTGCTGTATCGAACCTCTATCGGTCATTTCCGTAGTGTCGTACTCAATAACATTCACATTTTATTTCAATAATATAGCATTTACGACAATTATGTCAATTAATCATTTATACATATATAATTTAATGCTTATTAAACATACGAACTTACCTCGACATAAAAATGGCGGAAAGGACCAAACCGTCAAATGCTCGTTTTTCCCCCGTTCTAATTTCGAACCTCATTTTTCTTGATCTATAATATCACATTTAACTTATTTAATCATTATACTATTCAAATCAGCCCAAAATTATATTATTGCAAAAATTACATTTTTGCCTCTAAATTTGACATTTTTATAATTTAGTCCCTAGGCTCGTAAAATGAAATGTACTCAATTTCTTCAACACCCATGCCTAGCTGAACCTTATACATGCTTATAGCAGCTGACATTTTTCTTTTATTTAACACCCATTTTTACAACTTTTTATAAATAGGTCCTTTTAGGCATTTTCATCGAAAATCACTTAGCAAAAGTCGTTTATCATACATCAAACATACATTTTCTACCATTAAACATCAAAATACACAAATATCCATCATGGGTGAAATTTTAGACTTTGATTATTTCTTAAATTAGTGGTAGAAATAGGTAGATCATGTTACAAAGATTTCAAAAACATAAAAATCATTAAAAACGGGGCGAGAACGGACTTACAATCGAGTTTGGAAG
This sequence comes from Gossypium arboreum, assembly GCF_025698485.1. NCBI lineage: Eukaryota > Viridiplantae > Streptophyta > Magnoliopsida > Malvales > Malvaceae > Gossypium > Gossypium arboreum. Next base: position 97,135,356 of record NC_069071.1, on the reverse strand, counting down.
CTTGAAAAACCCTATCCATGGTTTCCCATTGTGAATTTCGGCCATGGGAGGAAGATGGACAAAAATTGGCTTTTAATTTGGCTTTTTAATTCATTTAATTACCAAATTACTAAATGCTCTTAATGAAAAATTTTAAAAACATACCTAACCATGTCCATTTTTGTCTAACAACTTAACCAATGGTCTAATTACCATTTAATGACCTTCAATTTAAAATTTCATAGCACCTCTAGCATGTAGAATTTAACTTTTTCACTTTTTACAATTTAGTCCTTTTGACTAAATTGAGTGCCCAAACGTCAAAATTTTTGAACAAAATTTTCGAAAAATCATTCAATAAAATTGTAGACCATAAAAATATGATAAAAATAAATTTTTCTAAGTCGAATTTGTGGTCTTGAAGCCACTGTTCTGACTAGACCTAAAATCGGGCTGTTACATAAAACACTCAAACTCATTACTCTAGATAGGACATGTCTGCCTCCTTAACAGTGGCCTTCTACCATAACTACCTGAAAAAATATATCAAATATTACAAAATATGGTTGACAAATCCAGAATCTTAGTGAAGTGACAACTACACATGCTACAAATGAAGTAAAGTGTAAAGGATTAAGAGAAAAATAACATTTACAAAAAAAAAAAAATGTCACGATTTTGATGAAAAGATAACATCACTGGAAAAGCATGTAACATAAATGACAAGAAATAATAGTAGAGAAAAAAAAGAAGCAAAAGATCCCTTTGAAGGGAAGAAACCATTATTTATAAATAGAGGGACAAAGCCTTTTCAAATATGGTTTCAAAAAGAATAAACTCATCAACAAATGACACAATAACTAAGCCTATTATTAAGACACTGATAGGAACTCAATAAAATTTTAATGCTTTAAAAGCAAATGATATGCTAGGATAACAAAATGTGACAAGAACAACTAGTACAAAACAAATATAAAGATAAATGCTTGAGTATCAAGAAAATATTTCACTATTAATCAATTTGCATAAAAGAAGAAAAGAACACCTCAACACCTCATTCCAAAAAAAAAATCAGTTTAGAACAAGTCATTTTATAACCCTCTCAGTGACTAGAGGAAGGGACAACTTTTATACATAAACATTGCCCCCTAAAGAAGCAACAAAAGTCACCTTGCTAAGAGGACCAACTCACTAGGCATAAACTCAAAACCTCAAATAACATAAAGAGGCGAGGCCACCTACAAATGTTCTTTAGTAGTTGACTTCAAAAAATCACGATCATGTCACATCACATATCATAACTCCAGGACTAGTTTCTTAAGTTGATTGGATCATGTTACGTTTGGGTGTTCCCTAATGGGTTCCATTGACCCTAAAGTCGACTCCACCTAGAAATATAATCATTCAAGGGTAATCATTCAAGGGGGCATACTTTAGTCATAAAGTCTCTATACATATGATTTTCTCTTTGCACAATCGTGTGAATCACTTTAAGCTTTTACCCCTTAAGTCTTACATCGACACAATTCGAGGTCTATTGAGATTCAATTTTAAAGCTCTAATTCAAGTTCTCTTTTTTGAACCTAATCAAAATTATTTGCGAGAACAATTAATGCCTTACATTGTTGAGTGTAAGATCTTTTTTTGTTATGGCTCTCCTCCATGCATTAACATTTCCTATGGGAATTTAACATTTTCATAATTAGTGTTTTGTGTTTCCTCTTACTCAACTTTGTATATTTGTACTCACCAAAGTTAATTGCATATAAAAACACAAATAATTTCATCTATGTGAATATGAGTAATGGGAGTTTTATTTCTTTGTAGGCAATTTTTCCGGTCCCCTTTTTGCTTTCAAGAAGTTTGAAGTTCCCTGCAAAAATTGATTCAATTTTGAAGCAATATACACATTTTCCTTATCTACACACTAACAACCTGCCAATGTTGTCTAGAGATGGATCTCGAAGAGTTTATTTGGAACTTTCTTTAGGGTAAGTTTGAAGCTTATGCATATGTTTCTTTTTGACTTGCATATACATTCGTTTTAAAAAGAATCTAACCCAATTGATAAGATTGATTCAATCAAAACCTAATAATCCACTTGGTGCAATTAAGTATGCTAAAGTCAGTTCTTGTCCTTAAGTCTGTAACAAGGTAGCTAGTACCGTACCGGTAGGCATTCCATTTTGTCTTGGTACTAGTACATATTGGTATTGATATGTTTCTGTGTATCGTTTTGGGTTTATCGTTATTTTTAAATAATTTTCACATACATAAATTTATAGTCTCATTTTTAGTTTGATAAATTATATATACATTTAAATATTTTTAATATACATTTATAATATCATTTTTAGTTTTTAATAAATTATATATTATTTTGATAAAAATAAATTATATATTATATATACATGCAAATATATCTCAATTACATTCATATAAATATATTTATTTATAAATATAAGTTTTAAAATTATTAATTAGGTTCAACAATTTAATTTAATAGATTTTAATTTTAAATATAATTATAGAAAAATTAAAATGGTTAAGATAAAAATTTAAAACTAGTTTAAAATATCAAAATTTTGTACTAACTAGTACGAGCCAAAACACATTGGTACAAGCCAGTATTGACTGAAATGGACCGGAACACACCGAATTGTACCGAAATTTTTACTGAAATGGAACATTCATTATTTGGTAGCAGTTTGAGATTGAAACGGTACATACCCTAATTTGGTGCAACAGTGCTGATGCACAATACAAACTACTATGACACAGAACTGATTCAGTTAGTTTAAATTCAAAATTGACTTTTAAACTATATCACATTTTTCACTTAAGTATCTGATTTTTTTTTTTATTATGTAAAGTGAGCTTATTTTACCCCAAATCACGATACCGATCAATAAAAATATGACACATATCATATTTTTATTAGATATCATACATTTTTTGGGTAGAATGAAAATAAATTGATAGTTTAAGTATCACTTTTAATAAAAAAATTAAATATTTAAATGTGCGAATTTTATAATTAGACCAAAAAATAAACTGTTGTATATTTTTTATATAATGAAATTTAAATTTTAACCTCTGAAATTTATATTTAAAATGAATCATCAAATCAAATATATATAATTATTGCTTGTATTTAACATTAAATTTAGTTATAGTTGAACCAATCCAAGGGAATCAAAATGTGAAAGTCTAATCGTATTTAAACATTGAGATACATGTACTAGAAAACTTGATGCAGAGGTTCCTGAAGTTTTATTTTTATGTTTGCAGCTCCTTAGAGGAGGTTTGGGTTGCAATCCTTAACATTACTGGTCCCCTATCCAATTGGTCATTTGCTGACAATAAGCTATCAAGTATGGAAATTGCTTGTTTTTCCTGTGGTGTAGTCTGCTTTTCATAAATCTCATTTGCAAGGATAAATGTTGCAGGTCCGGAAACTGCCGAAGGCGGCCCACCTTCCTACATATGCCGACTTACCGGAGCCAGCCATGAGAATTGGACCTTTTGGTTGGAGGTATAATTTTATTTCAGTTAAACAAAAACATTAATGTAATATTAATATAAACATGATATGGATACAATAATTGTGAATGTATATGATGTTGCTATATTCCATGCCTAATAACTTTCTTTATGATGGGGATGTGCTTGCAGGCTAGCAATTCTGAAGATTTAAGGGTAGATGTGGCTGTGCTTGACCAAATTTTGGTTGATGAAACAAAGAAGTTGAAGGCACTTTTCCCAGCTTGGGCGGATGTGGTTGCTTATTCTAGTTATTTGTCTACCTATATCTTTTAGTTTTTAGTGGCAAATTTTATTATTTTGTTCAATTTCTGATACTATTTTAATGAATGTATGGATGTCACAATTAGTCGAACAATCAATCCATGTATCCAGTGTAGTGGAGATTGCAGATTCATTAACTATCAAGATGAATCACAAGTACATTAAAAAGCAACTTCAATAATTTTTTCTCCTAATAATCTGCATATCATCTTTGTATATAAGACCATCACGAGAAAGAGAGAATAACAAAATACAACTCTAAAATAAGTGCTGAAAACCTGAAATTGAATAAAGGGAGCTCAAAAGTATTGTTTACTGTTTTATCACAAATATGTAGCTAAATAGAGGCTCTAGCTCTAGAATCTTTAATTTAATTCTCTATTCAAAAAATTTAAAGTTAGTAAAAACCAACTAAAATCAGCAAGTTCAAACAAGTTAAACCACAGGACAGAATCTCCAACATTAAAATGCAATATGCTGCTATTTATGAAACCTCTAGAACTATATATAATGCAGAACACGGAAACGATGCAATTACAATGACTAAAGACCGCATGAATTCTGTCATATTACACACCCATTCAACCCGTGGATCAAACTCCTCTAACCTTGACTTGAGAACTGCTTGGGTATCAACTTTTCTTTGATTCAAAGGCTCCCTCTGACCTTCAGTGAACAATAAGAACAAACTAAGATGGTGCAAGATACTAGAACATGAGACTCTTGCAGTAGATATGAATCTTGAAGTTGAAACAAATATGAATGTAGAAGTCCAATTTTGTCCGACCCACTACAAACAAAAAATCAAACCAACAAAAAGTAAAAATAATAAATCCATTAAAATTCAAAGTCCATTTATAAGGCCCGAAAGTCCAAAATTTACAAACTCAAATAATACAAAACCCTAAAGCCCAAATGGCCTATAACCTAAATTATTTTCAGTAAAACTAAAAATCCTAAGCATCACTCCTCTCGCGCCGCCCGAGGCACCTCGTCCCAAGACCTGATGCCACTGGCACTATTGCACCAAAATGGCAAAGGCAACCCTTTTCTCCTCTCCATTGACCGCGTACCATTACCCGCAAAAAGAATGGAAAAGGACAGCAACAGTAGAGAAATAGCGCAACAGAAATAGTAGAAACATTGAAAATATATAGAAAAATCAAGATCTAATATATTATTCGGCTATAAAAGCCAGATCTACCATGTATTCTTTTACACACACGCAGAAAGAAATACAAAAAGAGTTTCAAGTTTCAAAAGGTAGCAATTTTATTTTGTCTTTGATTTTATTCTTGAAGCAAATAAATAATAATAAGTGAAAATAAAAAAATAATAAAACGTTACGCCTCCATCGGCATCTCTTCCGATTTGAGAGGCCGTCGAATCCTTGGGGATTCAGCCAAGGCCGGGGCATAGGGCGTCAGGAGTTGAAGGGTTTTTCTTTTTTTGGGGGGGGGATTTTGACTTTATTTCCGGCGATTTCAACTCCAAGTCGGAGTTATACAGGAAAAGGAGAGCAAATAAATATTTTTAAATTTTTTGGCTGCCGGGAACGACGGAGCTGCCGCCGGTGACCGACTGCTATTGTGACGGGCACTTGCCGGGCAATGGCCCAACGAAGGGAAGTTGAGAGAAAAAAAAGGGCTCTTAGATTTTTTTTTTAATTTTAAAGGCATAAATGAATTTTTTGGAAGATTGTGACTTAAATAGGGGTATAAAACGATGCTATTTCAGAAGTCAAAATGACGTCGTTTTGGCCTTTGACCCGCGTCTGACCCGACCTGAGAGCTAGGATCCACGTGTTTTTTAAAACATGGGCTATTTGCACTTGTGACCCTTCCGCTTTTTTGACGATTTATAATATGGTCCTATTTCTTTTTTTTTCTTTCTTTTAAAATTTATCCCGTTTAATTTTATTTTTTTATTTGGGTCCCTCTGAACGATGCGCATAGGGAAGTTCGGATATTCTCCCATTCGGTCCCTGTCTCGTTTTTGCGCACTACAATGTAGTCCTTTATTTCTGTTTCATCTCAATTTGTCCCTAAAATTCTGTTTAAATTTCAATTTAGTCCTTTTTGCATTTATTTTATTATAATTGAAGTCCAAAACTCCTTTTAATTTCAATTCAATCATTAGTCTATTTAACTTGAAATTTTTTATTATTTTAAACTATTTCATGTATATCTTGTTTGATTTATTTATTTATTTATTTAATTTCAATTTTAATCAAATGTTTTATTGATTTTCACTTATTTATTTATTCACTTAATATTTCCTTTATTTTATTTTTACAATTGGCTTTTTAATATTTTCTTTTATTGTGCCTTTTTATTTATTTATGTACTATTTTCAATATATTTCAAAATTTAGATTTTATTATTATTATTATTATTGTTATTATTCATTTTATTAGTTATTTTATTTTTTCTTTGATTGTTCATATTAGTATTAAAGTAGTATAAATCATGTGATTATCTGAATTATTTTTGTTAGTATATTCATATTATTGTTATTTACTAGCGACAATTTTATTCGCATATCATCGTTTTAAATAAGATAAATACCCATTGTTTTAAATATAATGCTTGTTATTTTTCAAAAAGAAAAATTTAAAAATAGACAATGTTTTGTATTTGGAGATTCGAGAAGTCGTACCTTAACTTACAGGGTTTCGATTTTGTCGTTGAACCTAAATGACCGAATATCCTTTTAAAATTTAAATGCATGAAATTTAAATAAAAAATAATAAAAAAGGCAAGCTTATTCTCAAGGATTCGAGGTGTCGTGTCCTAACTTAAGGGATGTGATATTTTTTTACCTCGAGATTAGACGGTTTTTAACATACTTTTCGATTTATTCAAGCAATTAACATTAATACAAAGAGGGATCATATTTTAAACTCATTTTCACGTTTTCAACTTTTGGCACTAAAGACATCAAGTAATCAATTAGGTAGCAATTTTAGGCGTAATGAGGGTGTTAATCCTTCCTCTTGCGTAACCGACTCCCGAACCTATCTTTTGGATTTTTGTAGACCAAAAAAAATATTGTTTTAATAAATCAAACCTTTTATTAAAATGATCAAATTACGAGGTGATCTGATCATGTCTTATAAAAAAGATTGATGGCGACTCCCATTCTCGTTCTCAAAATAAATTCGATTTCAAAAAAAAGGTTTCGATAGCTTGGCGACTCCACTGGGGAGAAAATAAGAGAGTCAAGTCATGAGTTGATTACTTTTGGTATTTTTGTCGAAAATTGATAATTTGGTTTAAATTTACGATCCCTTCGTTGCATTTCATCCTTCATGTTTTGATATCTCGAGTTGTATAGCGATTTAATACATCTTGTTTTTGTTCCTTTTGTGTGTTTATTGCATGTTGTATTGCATAATCGCTCAATTTTACCCTTCTTAAGTGGGAGTCAGAAGCTATTCCTTCGTGAGGTCTTCACCTCCGTATAGGTTAGTGGATTGCTTTCGGGATACATCCGTACTTATGTCTTCGTGAGATCTTCATCTCTGTATTGCCATAGGGAAATGTATTCCCCTAAACTGAAATCGGTTCGTATGAGCCTATAATGGGTGAGGATCGAGGAATCTACCAGTTCAGGTACCCTTACTTTAGAACCGAACCGCATGTAATGAGCCATAGGAACCTACCCTAGATAGAACCACACCGAACCCCAAATGGTCACCCGAATAGGTACTCTATTTATTGTTTCTTGCTTGTTTTAAATTCTAGTTTTGTATGAAGTATACTAACTTGTTTTGTTTTGTTTTGACTGTGATTGCATTGTATTTTCATCATAAAAAAGGGTGTTGATTCACATTCGGTTGCTAAATAGAAAGCTTGTCATGGAAAATGGGTTTTTTGATAAAGTGAAAGACAACACGGCCACGCAAAAATGGTTCGAGAAAAGGCAACAAGAGAAATGTGACAGCCTGTGAGAGGGGCAGGTCAGAGATATGGACCACGTTAGCAGAAAAGCTTTGGTCCGAGTATGAGAAGTGGCTGACCACTTGTAGACCCTAGCCGTTCAAAGCCTGAAATATGATTTGAAGTTGGATCAAGGCTGAGAATTGGCTTTGGTTTCTTGGGAAAGTTAAGGTTTTGAATGTGAAGGCGAGGCCATATATGTATCCGCCTCATGTAAAGAAACTTTTTTTCTAGTAAAGTTGTTCTAATGAAATTGAACTAGAATAAACGCCTTTTTGCATGCATCTTTTCCATTCATTAACATTACATTTCATTGCATGCAACAAGTTTCATGAAATCCAAAAGTGTGTCGAGTTCAGAACTCTAGTACAGAGCTTGATGGATAATAAAGAATTGGAATTCTTTGAAGATATTGAGGGTTCGGAAGGGAAAGATGTTTGTTCCTTTGAAGAAAGAACTAAAAAATTCTATCAAGAATTTATTCTTACATCCCTGGAAGTGTTCTGAACAACTGGACTGTGAAGGAAATTCCTGTAGTTTTTAGGACCATTTCAGAGTAATATTCAGAACACACCTATTGCTCTAAGCCTAGGAGTAATAGGAATTATTTTGTGAAAAAGGCACACGTCCACTATATTTATTTCAATAAAATGTATATCAGTGTCTCGTTTTGGAAAACATTCTTTTGTTCTTCCCATTTCATTTATACTCATACCACACAGATAGTTATTCTTAGATTCATTTATTCTTTGGGTCTTCCTTCATTTCTATAGCAGGTTTCCAGATATCAATGATATGAGCAACGCTGTTACTAATTCAAAATCTACTTTTGAGTAAGATATGTGTTTAGAGAAACCTCAGGACTTTGAAGGTGATCGAGATTGTAACCTATCTTCTGATTTGTAAGGATGGTAAAATAAGAAGAGAAATAGATTCTACCTCACAAAGAGTCAGTGGAAGTTGTGAGCTTAAGAGATGAACAATAAAAGAAAGAGGTAAAGATCGGAGCTTGCATTGCTGTAGAAACAAAACGAGACCTCATTGAGTTACTCCAAGAATTCAAAAAAGTATTCACATGGTTGTATCAAGACATGCCTGGGCTAAGTACTAATATCATGGTACATCGGCTCCCTATAAAGGAAGAATGCAAGCCAGCTCAACAGAAACTAAGAAGAATGAAGCCCAATGTCTTGTTGAAAATAAAAGAAAAGGTTAAGAAACAATTTGACGCTGGTTTCCTACAAGTGGTTAAATACTCGAAGTGGGTAGCTAATATAGTCCCTATCTTTAAAAAAGATAGGAAAGTACGAATATGCGTAGACTACAGGGGATTTAAACAAAGCCAGCCTAAAAGACAATTTCTCGTTGCCTCATATCGACACCTTAGTGGACAACACGACAGGTTTTTCACTATTTTCCTTCATGGATGGCTTCTCTGTTTACAACTAGATTGAGATGCATCCTAAAGATATGGAAAAGACCACATTTATAACCGTATGAGGAATATTTTTCTATAAAGTAATACCATTCAGACTGAAAAATATAGGAGTGGCATATCAAAAAGCCATGGTAACTTTGTTTCATTATATGATGCACAAAGAAATTGAGGTTTATGTTGACGATATGATTGCAAAATCCCGAACAAAAAAGGAGCATATAGGAGTTTTGAGGAAATTGTACTCAAGGTTAAAAAAATTCCAGCTAAAGCTCAATCCAGCAAAATGTACCTTCAGGGCTAGGTTGGGAAAATTGCTAGGCTTTGTAGTCAGCGAAAAAGGGATCGAAATTGACTCGGATATAGTCAAAGTTATACAGGTGTTGTCTCCGCGTCGCACTAAAAAAGAAGTCCGAGGTTTCCTAGGAAAACTAAATTATATTGCCCAATTCATTTCACAACTAACCAAGAAATACAGCCCCATATTTCGTTTTATTAAGAAACACAATCCAGTGTATGGAATGACGAATGCCAAAAAACTTTTGACAAGGTTAAACGATACCTATCCAATACCCCAGTGCTGACGTCACCTAGTCTAGATAAGCCATTGATACTGTATTTGACAGTATTTGAGAATTCTATGAGATGTGTGCTTGGACAACACGATAAGTAAGGAGAAAAGAAAGAGCGATATACTACCTTAGCAAGAAGTTCACTGAATGTGAAACAAGATACTTGCCGATTGAAAAGTTGTGTTGTGCACTAATCTAGACAACTCGAAGACTGAGACGATACATGTTGTACCATACAACTTGGCTAATCTAAAAAATGGACCCTTTAAAGTACATGATGGAGTCGACTATTCTGAATGGAAGGATGGCTAGATGGAAAATTCTACTTTTCGAGTTTGATATAGTCTATGTAAACCAGAAGGCATTAAAATAGAGCATAATAGCAGATTTTATGGCCAGTAAAACTCTAGAAGATTACGAGCCTTTGAACTTTGATTTCCCGAATGAAGATCTGATATACATTGCAACCATTGAAGAAGATGCTCAAGAAGGACATCCTTGGAAATTAAATTTTGACAGAGCGTCAAACGTTATGGGTAACGGAATTGGGGCAGTCCTGGCATCCCCAAAATCATTATCCTTTTACTAGTAAATTGGATTTTGATTGCACGAACAAAATGGCAGAATACGAAGCATGCATCACGGGTATCTGTGCAGCTATAGAACGTAAGATAAAAGTGTTGGAGGTATATGAGGATTCTACATTAAGTGATCTATCAACTCAAAGGTGAATGAGAGACAAGAGATCCCAAGTTGATTGATTATTGAAGGCTGATTCTTGAATTAATTAAAGAGTTTGATAACATCACCTTTTGCTACCTTCCACGAGACGAAAATCAAATGGCTGATGCCCTGGCTACCTTAGCTTCCATAGTCAAAGTGAACAAACAATATGATGTAAAACCTATCCAGATGAGTATTTATGAGACTCCAGCTCATTGTTACAACATCGAAGAAGAAGAAAAGGATGATCACCATTGGTACCATGATAAACTGCGATATGTGAAGAATCGTGAATACCTTAACCAAGCAACTGAGAAGGACAAAAGGATGTTAAGAAGACTGGCCAATGACTATGTCTTAGATGGGGAAATCCTATACAAAAGAAGAAAGGATCAGGTGCTATTAAGATGTGTGGACGCCGTTGAGGTTAAGAAAATCTTGGAAGAAGTACATGAGGGTGCCTGTAGAATACATGCTAATGGTTTTACAATAGCCATGCAAATCATGAGATTCAGGTATTATTGGTCCACCATGGAAGGGGATTGTATTAATTACGTTAAGAGATGTCATAAGTGCCAAATTTATGGAGATAAAATTCAAGTGCCTCATTCACCTCTTCATGTCATGACTTCTCCATGGCCTTTCTCTATATGGGGCATCGATGTCATTGGGCCAATATTGCCAAAAGCTTCTAATGAGCATCGATTTATCTTTGTGGTCATCGATTACTTCACCAAGTGGGTAGAGGCCACTTCTTACGCCAATGTCACGAAGCCGAAAGTTAGAAAATTCTTGAAGAAAGAGATCATATGTCAGCATGGAATGCCACAAAAGGATTATATCTAACAATGCACTGAATTTGAACAATAGCACGATATCAGAAGTCTGTAGTCAGTTCAAGATCAAACACCACAACTCATCACCATATCGCCCAAAAATGATTGGTGCAGTGGAGGCAGCCAATAAGAACATTAAGAAGATCGTGGGGAAAATGATTGAGACTTATGAAGGTTGGCATGAGAAGTTACCATTTGCTCTATATGTTTATCGAACGTCTATTAAGACCTCCACCGGGGCAACGCCTTTCTCTTTGGTTTATGGAATAGAGACAGTTTTTCCCATTGAAGTCGAGATTCCTTCTTTCCGAGTTTTGTTAGAATTGAAGCTGGATGAAGCAGAATGGATCCAATCCCGACATGATCAATTAAATTTGATCGAAGAAAAGAGGTTGAAAGCTATCAATCATGGTTAGATGCACTAAAAACGAATGATGTGGGCTTTATAACAAAAAAGGTTTTTCTTAAAGAATTCCATGATGGAGACCTAGTATTGATAAAGATCTTGCCCATACAAAAGGATTTCAGAAGAAAATGGATGCCAAACAGGGAAGGACCTTATGTCGTAAAGAAGGCCTTTTCTGAAGGAACGTTGAGTTTGACTGAAATGAATGGAAAGAACCTACCTAATCCTATAAATTAGGATTTAGTCAAGAAATACTTCACCAAAAAAAAAAGAAAAAAAAAGGAGAGGCCAAGGTGAAAACTCGCAAAGGGCACCTTGAGACCAAAGGGGTTTTGAGTTGAAAACCTAAGAAAGGGCAAGTCAAATTTTGATAGAAGAGGGGGCATGTGGTAGTCTTGTCCTATCTAAATTAACAAGAAGGGGGGATGCTACATCTTGAGACATCAATAAAGTATTCTAGGTCTTCTAAACACATATCAAGTTCAAAGGGTCCTCGAGGAGTTTGTGCAGAGAAGCTCATGCTACGATATCTAAAAGGCACCTGTTTTCATTTTATTCATTTTGTATTTAAGCAAATTTGCTATTTTGATTAATCTATTCATTTTGAACTTTTCTCCCAAGAAATTTCAACCTTGACCACCATGATCTTTTTCAAGCGTTTTTCATTGAAATAATGATTAATGGACTAGTAATATTCAAACAAAAAGATTTTTTTTGCATATTACTCTGAAAGGCTTCTAAATAGTACAATGACCTGAAACAGGACCACTATTTCAAACTAACCAAACTTAAGGGTTGGAAACATTTGAGAAAAAATAGTCTAAATTGTGACTATTTCTTCGAATTTTCTGTTAAAGATATCAACTGAACAAGAAGCCATGGTAACACATCAATGATAGAAACTTGATGAACAACGAGCAATGACAACCTAAGCATTAAAAAGGGATCATTCTCGAAGAATGACATTCTGTATTCATGCAAATATCATTCATACACATCTAGTTAGGAGCATTTGATTTATTCTGATCATGACATCCTAATCACTTGGCATAAATAGGCCCATCAAATGGATTCTGCAGGTCATGTTACCCAGAAAATGGTATAATAGATTAGCAAAACCATAAATCCATACCCTTGAAGTTGCAGTGGGATGGATTGAAATCATTATGGTGAATCTTATCTCCCTGAAGTTGCAGTGGAGTAGATTGAAGTCACAAAACTTATCTCCCTAAAGTTGTAGTGAAGCAGGTTAAAAATAACAAATCTTATCTCCCTGAAGTTGCAGTGGAGTAGATTGAAGTTACAAATTTCATACCCCTGAAGTTGCATTGGGACAGATTGAAGTCATCGTGGCGAATCTTATCTCCTTGAAGTTATAGTGGAGTAGATTAAAGTCACAAATCTTATCTCCCTGAAGTTGCAGTAGAGAAAATTAGCTATAAAGCTTATCTCCTTGAAGTTGAAGTGAAGCAGGTTGAAGTTACAAGTCTTATCTCCCTGAAGTTGTAGTGGAGCAAATTGAAGATAGTGAATCTTATTTCCCTAAAGTTGCAGTGGAGCAGACTGAAGATAGCAAATCTTATTTCCTTAGAGTTGTAGTGGAATAGATTAAAGATACAAATTAAAAATCTTATCTCCCTGAAGTTACAGTGAAATAGATTAAATTTACAGATTTTATCTCCCTAAAGTTACAGTGGAGTAGATCAAAGTTGCAAATCTTATCTCCCTGAAGTTGCAGTGGAGCAGATTGAAGATAGCGAATCTTATTTCTCTGAAGTTACAGTGGAATATATTAAAGCTACAAGTTACAAATCTAATCTCCTTGAGGTTGCAGTAGAGCAGATTGAAGATAGCAAATCTTATTTCCCTGAAGTTGCAGTGGAATAGATTAAAGATACAAGTCACAAGTCTTATACCTCTGAAGTTGCAGTAGGTCGGATTAAATCAACCATAGTGAATCTTATCTCCCTGAAGTTGCAGTGGAGTAGATTGAAGATAGAAAATCTTATTTTCCTGAAGTTGCAGTGGAACAGATTAAAGCTACAAGTTACAAATCTTATCTCCCTAAAGTTACAGTGGAGCAGATTGAAAATAGCGAATCTTATTCCCCTGAAGTTGCAGTGGAACAGATTAAAGCTACAAGTTACAAATCTTATCTCCCTAATGTTGCAGTGAAGTAGATTGAAGATAGCGAATCTTATTTCCTTGAAGTTGCAGTGGAACAGATTAAAGCTACGAGTTACAAATCTTATCTCCCTGAAGTTGCAGTGGAGTACATTGAAGTGACAAATCCTATACCTCTGAAGTTGCAGTGGGTCGGATTAGATCTACTATAGTAAGTCTTATCTCCCTGAAATTGCAGTGGAATAAACTAAAGCTACAAGCTACAAACATTATCTCCCTGAAGTTGTAATGGAGTAGGTTGAAGATACGAATCCCATCTCCCTGAAGTTGCAGAGGAGTATATTGAAACTACAATTCCTATACCCCTAAAGTTGCGGTGGGATAGGATGAAACCACTTGAAAAAGAGAAGCACTAAAGAAGATGAGATTCGACAAGACCAGATAAAATTGGTCATTCCTAAAGTCTTTGCTACATTCTCATTACACGACAACGAGCAAAGAGGGGTAGCTGTAGAAGCCCAATTTTGTCCAACCTACTACAAAAAAAGCCAAACCAATAAAAAATAAAATTAATAAATCTATTAAAATCCAAAGACCATTTACAAGGCCTGAAAGCCCAAAATTTACAAACCCAAATAATATAAAATCCTAAAGCCCAAATGGCCCACAATCTAAACTATTTTCAATAAAACTAAAAACCATAGCCATCGCTCCTCTCGCATCGCCTGAGGCACCTTGTCTTGAGGCCTAACTCCACTGGAGCCATTGCACCAAAACAACAAAGGCAACCCTTCTCTCCTCTCGATTGACTGCGGGTCGGTACCTGCAAAAAGAACGAAAAAAGACGGCAACATCAGAGAAATAGCGCAGCAGAAATAGTAGAAACATTGAAAATATATAGAAAAATTAAGATCTAATGTATTATTCGACTATAAAAGCCAGATTCACCATGTATTCTTTTACACACACGCAGGAAGAAATACAAAAAAGTTTCAAGTTTCGAAAGGTAGCAATTTCATTTTGTCTTTGATTTTATTCTTAAAGAAAATAAATAAAAAGTGAAAATAAAAAATAAAAAAATGTTACCGCCGCCATCGGCGTCTCTTCCAGTCCGAGAGGCCGTAGAATCCTTAGGGATTTGGCCAAGGCCGCGGCAGAGTGTAACAGCCTAGTTTTTGCTAAATCGAAACAGTGGTTCTGGAACCACAAATTTGAGATCAGAAAATTGTTTTAATATTATTTTATGTGTATAAAACATGTGATTATATATGTGTGAAAAATTTGTGAGCTAATTTTATTGTTTAATAGCTCAATTTGAGAAAAAAAGGACTTAATCGCGTAAATTGCAAAAGTTGCATTCTGTATGTTAAAAGTGCTTAATTGCCATGGCTTAATAAATGATTTTCCCAAATCAGAATAAGGGATTCCAAAATCGTTCTGACTATGTCTCACACAATTTCAAATATCTCATAATATGAAATTCTTTTGCTTACACCGTTTCTTCTATGTGCTACTAGATTCAATAAGCTTCAATTCCATAGATTATTCAATCTCTAATTCACTTTCTTCTATTTTTGGTGTATTTTCAAAGTCGGACTACTGTTGCTGACAGAAGATGTTTTATTACTATATTTCACTCTTTTATGATCATTTTTAAATGGGCATTTATGCCAATCCATTTATCCTTTCATGTTCATTAGGCCACCAAGTAAAGGAATATACATTTCATGCCTAAATTTAATGTGGCCTCAAAGTCTCACACATAATCATTAATCACATTTCAACCATCATGGTAAGAATACATATATGTACATCATAAACATAAAGCCATAATCACAAGGTCACCACAATTTCCTTTTCATAGGCATAACTTACTTATTTGTATCCTTACCAAAGGTGCATTGTTTCATGTTCGCAATAGCATTTAAGCTTCGAATACATACTTATACCTTTTCAGCATGCTCATATATTTACCTTCTCGCTTTCATTGTAAGCTTTGAACTCTCCGTTGAATCACTTGGAATACCAGAGGATAATCGGGAAATCTTACACATACTGATGCCGATGCATATCCCAGATATGGTCTTACACTGGCTTTCATATATCTGTGCCGATGCATGTCCCAGACATTTCTTACACTAGCACATCTCGTAGCTGATACATGTCCCAGACATGTCTTACACTGGCTTACATCTTGAGGTCAATTCATGTCTCAGACATGTCTTACACTAGCTCTCTTCTCAATGCCAATGCATGTCCCAGACATGTCTTACACTGGCTCACATAACAGTAGTGTCTCGATGCCCATATCCTAGGTATTTCCAAAGGTCCAACCGGGATTTCTCAAGGGTCACATCGTAGCCAAGCTTGTTCTTAGAATTGATCATACAATTCACAAGGTTCGTTACCATAAGAACTTTCAGTTTATTTCATTATTCTATAATTTACTCATCTCAACAAGATATCATATTTCATCAATTTCCAATATTTCATAAATACACAAAGTGAAATCGACATATTAAGCTTTCGATTATTTCATAAGGTATAATATTTTCTCATACACCCTAGCACTAACACATAATTCAATACAATAATAACAAGGAGATTTTCAAGTATAACAATAATAACATTAATAACATGCTTATTAAATCACACGGACTTACCTCAAATGAAATTTTGGCTAATTATTCTATTTTTTCCTTTAATCATGCACCTTCTCGATTTAAGCCCAAATCTCGTTTTTCTTGAAAATTGAGCTTTGAAAAGCTTGAAACCCTAGCCATTGAGTCATGTAAATTTCGGCAACCATATAAAGAAGATGAGAAGATTTTTGGGCTTTTATTTTGTCTTTTATGCCTTAAAACACCCAAATGACCAAAATGCCCTTTTTACTAACCCTTCAATTTTTACCCTTCCATGTCTAGTTTTGTCCATACCAAAATACGATGGTCTATTTTCCATTTAAAGACCTCTAGTTTAAACCCCCATTTCAAATAAGTACTTATATTCTAGAACTCATATTTTGCAATTAATGCTATTTAATCCCATTAAACATATCATGGACTCTAAAATAGTCATAAAGTAAATATTTCTACTTCAAATTTGTGGTCTCGTAACCATTGTTCCGACTAGGCCCTATTTCAGGTTACAATTCTCCCCCCTTAGGGATTTTCGTCCCCGAAAATCTTACCAGGAAAGTGGTTTTGGTATTCATATAAACTTCTCTTTCCCATAATCATTGTTAAAGAACTTTCACTCGACTGTGTCCCTAATACTTATCTCTTTACTGTCTCATATCAGTATCGTAAGCGATTCATTACTATACTATACCTCGGATGATTTTCAACATCTACCTAAGAGTTTATTTACACAAAGGTCTCATCTATGCCATCATGTCACATATACACACATACTTGAATCTTTTTGAATTTGAATAATAAAACTAGTTAGTTCATCTTGGCCTTACACTCTCTATTTCATAAAATCCGATTAATGGATACCAGTACTACGAGAAATCTGAATATCATAAAGACACGAAGTCTCATCAATCTGACGAGTGGGAATTCAGTACATACCGACATGATTTACAAATCTCACCAAACATTTAACAATAAGCTACATCACATTTTTTTTTCAAGATAGAAATAATTCTGATAGGGCCTCGAGAATAATCCTTTCTCATTTCTATTTTAATATCAGCACTGGAGAAGATAGTTCCGGTAAAACCTAATGTTCGGCTCTAACCCTGTTAACAACTCAAATCTTTCTATGGTATCGAATGCTTTAAGCTATCACATTATCTTATTGTCTTAAAACACATCACAATTCATACAATAGTGCATCACTGAAAATTAAAAAGTCTCTGCCCAAGTGCAAACTAGACCAGTTCAAATGCTTTGGTTAATAATATTCTAATCTGTCCAAGTTTTGCTAATCATGGATTAAGCCATTCAACTTTCATAAGACAAAAATTTTATCATACAATCATTTGGAATTCACTCATTATACTAAACAAAGGCCATTTTACTTGTATTAGCTCAAATAACCAATATATCTCAACTGAAGACATTAGCTTTGATTAACTTACATAAGAAAAAAGATATATCATACCAATTGAAATTCAAAATTTTCATCACTTATGCCTTTGCCGATGTCAAATCCTTACGCGCAAATTAGAGAAATCCCAATGTATGATACTATGTCGGAAGACCAAAAACAAACTCTTAAGGAAATATGAAAGACCTCAATAATTCCTCAGAAAGAAAGTCCAGAAGAAAACATCATTTCATCCCACTAGAATCAAATGCAACAATTAAGGAAAACAGAATTATAGCATCATTTACACTTTCTCATAAGTTCTAAACAAACTGAATATAACAGAATACCAGAGAGAAGTAGAGCAAAATAGATTATAAACCGGTCAGACCGACAATGCCTTCGTCTGACATTTGGATCAGATAGCGTTCTCATATAACAAGAATTTTATCAGAAGATAGACAGCCACTATAATACTTCCGAGAACAATGATCTCTTAAAATATATCAAGAGAGACAATCATCATCTACTCACTATGATTTCCATAATCAGACATTTCATGTTTCAAATATTATTCCTCTAACTATTTTTGTCATCAAAAATCCCATTTTGTTACACTTTCTCAACCTCGTACCTAAGTAATTCGATTTACCAAAGTACGTTTCTTCTCTAACTGTGACAATGCATAATTCAAATAATCTTTATGTCAACCTAATACTTTTCTAGCTCTGGCTTACTTATCAACTTATTATCAATCTCTAGTTGTGTTTATAGATTTTTTCCACTTAACTCTTTGGTTTCATACTTGTGAATTTATCCAGCACAACTCTAGTGAAATTCCATTACAATACACCATTCTGGTAAGGGGGTGAGGTCGTAGGGCCTCTTACTCGACTCTCATATACATACACATGTAACACAAATTTCATCATCATAGCAACATCATCAAAATCATATCATTCATTTCAGACAGACTGACATTCATATTCGTTTTACGCCAAGTTTCCAGTTGTCTCATTTAGACAAGTATACTTATACATGCACTCTATGAATTTTGAGTAACTTTACTTATCCCATTCATGTACATATCATACGGAAACCAACAAACATGGATAAGTATATTCTAATCTGTACTTTCATTTCGCACATCATCGTATGCATATCATTACAAACATGTAAATCAATCCAAGTAATTTAACACTTATACTCAACCAATGTGAATTTGCCAACCATATTCATTCAAATAAGTATCTATGAACATTCTTTCTACCTGTATTTTTCTAGTAAGTTATTTAAACACATGTATTCACTCGAACAAATCAATCATGTGCACCATGCGATTACCAATCAATCATAGATAAGCTCATTATACCATGTACATATTCTATTTTATGTTTCTCATATCACAAATATATACATATACATTTCACGAATTCTTGTTTCGTACCTTTCTGAGTTTCAACTCTTCATAACTGCAGTTTATTGAATACTTTAGCATCATTATCTACATGATCGAGTGTAGCTCGGTTGGAGAGTACCTTGCCCACACAAGATAATTCTCATCCGCACCAGGAGACATCACACTATTACAAACTTGTAGCATGTATAGCTAGACTCTTACACGTTCTAGGTTAGTCCGAGAACAGACTAAACCATGCTTTGATACCACTAAATGTAACACCCCTTACCCATGTCCGACGCCAGAACAGGGCACGAGGCATTACCGGACTTAAACATACACATTCATGTAAAAACTGGGCCATAAAATATCTTTTAATTCAAAACCTTTCAAACACATGCATGTCATCCCTTATTTAGGTCTACGAAGCCCAAAACATTCATCAGAATCGATTCAGGACTAAATCGAGAACTTTAAAAAGTTTCAGGAAAACTTAGAAAATTTTCCCATGAAACGGGGTCACACGCCTGTGTGGACATAGGGACACGCCTGTGTGCCTTTGGCACACCCGTGTCCTCAGGCCATGTAACTCTCTGTTTATGACGTCAGCATGCATATCGAACCACACGACTGGGCCACACGCATGTGTCTCCAGGCCGTGTCCCTCACATGGTTGAGACACACGACCGTGTCTCAGCCCGTGTGGCCAACACTTAGGCTATTTTCCAAGCCTTCATGTTACCCATAATCTTTTACAACCTTATGCACATCAAAATCGCAAATCATGGCATCATTTTAGTGATTAAAAACTCTTTATTAAGACATATCCTTAACATTAACATGTCCTCTTACAAGTAATACATCTACTCATGCAATACCAAGTCTAGACTCCTTATTCCACATTCATAAGACTTGTCATTTTGATGACCACTTTTATCATTATATTATGGTTACCAAATTATTCATCAAGCACTCATGTTCAATGAAATAGATCCATATACATGCCACTCACTTGAAATTTCTAATGTATGCTTCTTTATTCCAAAGATAGCGACTTGATAGTGTGATGCTGCCTCCGACGATCTCCAAACCCGAGCTATCTTGAAAACACTAAAGGAAAGGAAGGGAAGGGAGTAAGCTTTATAGCTTAGTAAGACCATATGAAAATAATAAGCAATTTATCAACTTGGTTCTCATGGTAATACAACCCTATTTTCATTTTCACTCATGTTCCAGTCAGGCTATTTTCTCGAGTCACAGTCACTAAATTATTTATATCTGGAGCTACGAAACTCCAACTTACGATCTACTAATTTTCCTGAAACTAGACTCATATACCTCTTACCATAAAAAATTAAGAATTATTGGTTTATCCAATTAGTACTGTTTATTCTGTAAATTCACCCCTAATTCGCTGCCTGACAACTTTGACTAGTCTTTACTAAAAATTAATTATCTCCTCATATGGAACTCGGATGATGTTCCCATTTATTTCTCTTGAAAATAAAATCATTGAGGAATCTAGGCATATAAATTATAACCCATGATTATTTGTGTACAATTTTTGATGATTTTCACAAATCAGAACAGAGGATTTCAAAATCGTTTTGACTATGTCTCACACAATTTCAAATATCTCATAATATGAAATTCTTTTGCTTACACCATTTCTTCTATGTGCTACTAGACTCAATAAGTTTCAATTCCATAGTTTATTCAGTATCTAATTCACTTTCTGCTATTTTTGGTGTATTTTCAAAGTTGGACTACTGCTGCTGATTGAAGCTATTTTATTACTATATTTCACTCTTTTATGGTCATTTTTAAATGGGCATTTATGCCAATCCATTTCTCCTTTCATGTTTATTAGGCCACCAAGTAAAGGAATATACAATTCATGTCTGAATTTAATATGGCCTCAAAGTCTCACACATAATCATCAATCACATTTCAACCATCATGGTAATAATACATATATATACATCATAAACATAAAACCATAATCACAAGGTCACCACAATTTCCTTTTCATAGGCATAACTTACTTATTTGTATCCTTACCTAAGGTGCATTGTTTCATGTTTGCAATAGCATTTAAGCTTTGAATACATACTTGTACCTTTTCAACATGCTCATATATTTACCTTCTCGTTTTTATCGCAAGCTTTGAACTATCCGTTGAACCACTTGGAATACTAGAGGATAATCGGGAAATCTTACACATACTGATGCCAATGCATGTCCCAGACATGTCTTACACTAGCACGTCTCGTAGCTGATAGATGTCCTAGATATGTCTTGCACTGGCTTACATCTCGAGGCCGATGCATGTCCCAGGCATATCTTACACTAGCTCTCGTCTCAATGCCGATGCATGTCTCAAACATGTCTTACACTAGCATTTCATAATGTGGCTGATGCATGTCCTAGACATGTCTTACACTGGCTCACATAACAGCAGTGTCTCGATGCCCGTATCCTAGGTATTTCCAAAGGTCCAACCAAGATTTCTCAAGGGTCACATCGTAGCCAAGCTTGTTCAAAGAATTGATCATACAATTCACAAGGTTCGTTACCATAAGAACTTTCAGTTCATTTCATCATTCTATAATTTACTCATCTCAACAAGATATCATATTTCATCAATTTCTAATATTTCATAAATACACAAAGTGAAATCGACATATTAAGCTTTCGATTATTTCATAAGGTATAGTATTTTCTCATACACCCTAGCACTAACACATAATTCAATACAATAATAACAAGGAGATTTTCAAGTATAACAATAATAACATAATAACATGCTTATTAAATCACACGGACTTACCTCAAATGAAATTTTGGCTAATTATTCTCTTTTTGCCTTTAACCATGTATTTTTTCGATTTAAGCCCAAATTTTGATTTTCTTGATAGTTGAGCTTTGAAAAGCTTGAAACCCTAGCCATGGACTCATGTAAATTTCGGCAGCCATGTGAAGAAGATGAGTAGATTTTTGGGCTTTTATTTTGTCTTTTATGCCTTAAAACACCCAAATGACCAAAATGCCTTTTTTACTAACCCTTCAATTTTTCCCTTCCATGTCTAGTTTTGTCCATACCAAAATATGATGGTCTATTTTCCATTTAAAGACCTGTAATTTAAACCACCATTTCAAACAAGTACTTATATTCTAGAACTCATATTTTGCAATTAATGCTATTTAATCCCATTAATAAAATTGGGCACTTTATCAATAAAATTTAAATAGTCATAAAATAAATATTTCTACTTTGGATTTGTGGTCTCGTAACCACTGTTCCAACTAGGCCCTATTTCAGGATGTTACATTTGTAGACAAAAAAAATGAAGTCTGAAAGAAATACATCATTCAACAATTTCTTGATCAGAAACATAAAGAGTTTCTAGAGTTGAAATAAGGTCGGATGACAGTGACAGAGTATGAAAGAGAGTTTGTATGTTTAAGCAAGTATGCTCAAGAGTGTGTATCTACTGAGGAAATAATGTGCAAACGGTTTGTTAATGGGTTGAATGAAGATATAAAACTGTTAGTCGGGATACTTGAATTAAAAGAATTTGAGTACTAGTTGATAGGGCTTGTAAAGCCAATGATCTCAGCAAAGAAAAGAGAAAGGCTAATTCAGAAGCAAGAGATCGATGAATAAATCTTATCATTCCTCGTCGAAGAAATCTAGAGACTATTTTAACCGATCGACATCTTCAACGGGATATCAGAATAAAGATCGCGGGAAGACATACACCAACGCTCAAGCTTAAGCCACTTCAGTATCGAGTGTTGGTAATGTAAAAGATGTTAAACCTGAGTGTCAACAGTGTGGAAGACGAAATTTTGGTGATTTTTGGGTGAAAAATAATAATAGAACTTGTTACAATTATGGTTCACAAGATCACTTTATTAAGGATTGTCCAGATTTAGCTTAAAAAGATATTGCTCAGAATACGAGACCGAGTAACACTGTAGTTAGAGGGAGACCATCCTGTAATGTTGGAAATGTGATTGGTGGTAGAGGTGTGACAAGAGACACTGTTGCGAGATCTGATGCTAGAGCACCTGCACAAGCCTATGCTATTCGCGCTCGGGAAGAAGCGTCATCTCCAGATGTTATCACTGGTACTTTTACTCTTTATGATACTAAAGTTATTTCATTGATAGATCTAGGATCAACTCATTTGTATATATATGTGATTTTAGTATCCAGTAAGACTTTTCTTGTAGAGTCTACTAAATTTGTAATTAGAGTACCGAACTCCTTAGACAAGTGTATGTTGGTGGATAAAGTGTGCAAGAATTGTCCGTTGATGATTCGAGATAATTGCTTTCCTGTTGATTTGATGTTGTTGTCATTTGATGAGTTTGATACAATTCTGGGTATGGATTGGTTAACATTGCATGATGCTATTGTGAATTGCAAATGAAAGACAATTGATTTGAAACGTCAGAATAATAAGATTATCAGAATTGAGTTAGATGATCTGAATGGTTTGACGGTAGTGAGTTCATCGATGTTAGCTTAGAAATATGTAAGAAAGGGTTGTGAAGCTTACTTGGCTTATGTGCTTGATACGAAAGTGACTAAAAAGATCGAATCAGTACCAGTTGTGTGTGAGTATCCAGATGTGTTTCCTGAAGAGTTACCGGGTTTACCACCAATTCGAGAGGTTGAATTTGGTATTGAGTTAATGTCTGGTACAAAACCGATACCGATAGCTCCATATAGAATGGTACTGACAGAGTTAAAAGAATTAAAAGCTCAGTTGTAAGAATTAACTAACAGAGGGTTTACAAGATCGAGTTTTTCGCCTTGGGGTGCTCCCGTATTGTTTGTGAAAAAGAAATATGACACGATGAGAATGTGTATAGACTACAGACAGTTGAGTAAAGTGATAATCAAAAACAAGTATCTTTTACCACGGATTGATGATTTTTTTGATCAATTGAAAGGGGCTACAGTGTTTTCAAAGATAGATTTGAGATTGGGTTATTATCAATTAAGAGTTAAAGACTCTGACGTGCCAAAGACTGCATTTAGAATGGGGTATTGTTATTTTGAATTTTTAGTTATGCCTTTTGGACTGGCGAATGCACCTGCTGTCTTTATGGACTTGATGAACCGTATTTTTAGACTGTATCTAGATCGATTTGTTGTTGTATTCATTGATGATATTTTGAATTATTCACAAGATGAAACTAAGCATGCTGAGCATTTGAGAATTTTATTATAGACCCTGCGTGATAAGCAATTATATGCAAAGTTCAGTAAATGTGAATTTTAGTTGCGTGAGGTTGGTTTTCTAGGGACTATTGTATCAGCATCTGGTATTCGAGTCTGGCTGAGCAAGATTTCTGCAATTATAGATTGGAAGCCTCCGAGAAATGTATCTGAAGTCCGTAGTTTTCTGGGACTGGTTGGCTATTACCGATGGTTTGTAAAATGCTTTTCGATGATTGTGACTCCATTGACGAGATTTCTTCAGAAAGATGTAAAGTTTGAATGGTCCAAGAAATGTTAGAAAAGTTTTGATCAGCTGAAAGTTCTTTTAACTGAAGCTCCAGTGTTAGTACAGCCAGAATTGGGTAAAGAATTTATGATCTATAGTGATGCATCTTTGAATGGCTTGGGCTGTGTTTTTATGCAGGAAGGCAAAGTAATAGCTTATACCTCGAGACAGTTGAAATCCCATGAAAAGAATTACTCGACGCATGATTTAGAGTTAGCAGCCATTGTGTTTGCATTGAATATTTGGCGCCATTATCTGTTTGGTTAGAAATGTCATGTTTATTCAGATCACAAGAGTTTGAAATATTTGATGACTCAGAAAGATTTGAATTTGCAGCAGCAGAGATGGCTAGAATTGCTAAAAGATTATGAGTTAGTCATTGACTATCATCCGGGAAAATCAAATGTTGTTGCTGATGCTTTAAGCCAGAAATATTCGTTTACTCTACGTACAATGAATACTTAGTTGGATCTATCTGGTGACAGCTTGATTGTAGCTGAGTTGAAAGCAAGACTATTGTTTTTACAGCAGATTTGTGAAGCTCAAAAAGTTGATAATGAAATGATAGCAAATGAGCCCAATGTGATTCTAACCCTGGTTCAGAGTTTCAAGTTGGTTTTGATGATTGTTTGAGATTCAGAGGTCGAATATATGTTCCAAGGAATTCAGAGTTAATTCAGATAATTTGGAATGAAACACATAGCAGTTATTTATCTGTTCATCCGGGAAGCACGAAAATGTATAATGACTTGAAACAGCTTTATTGGTGGCATGGTATGAAACGTGATATTTCAAAATTTGTTTCTAAATGTTTGATTTGTCAGCAAGTTAAAGCTGAGCATCAGGTACCGTTAGGTCTATTGCAATCGATTATGATTCCCGAGTGGAAATGGGGTAGAGTAACTCTGGATTTTGTTTCGAGTTTACCCCTATCTTCGAGTAAGAAAAATGCAATCTGGGTTGTTGTCGACAGATTGACAAAACCGGCTCATTTAATTCCTACGAACAGACTATTCACTTGATAAGTTATCTGAGTTGTATATCTCTGAGGTTGTAAGATTACACGAAGTACCTGTTTCTATTGTTTCGGATAGATATCTGAGATTTACATCGAGATTTTGGAATAAGCTGCAAGATGCATTGGGTACAAAGTTACATTTCAGTACCGCATTTCACCCGCAGATGGATGGTCAATCGGAGCGAGTTATTTAGATACTTGAGGATATGTTGCGTTGTTTCATTCTTGAGTTTGAAGGTACGTTGGAAAAATATTTTCCGTTTATTGAATTCGTGTATAACAGTAGCTTTCAATTGAGTATAAAGATAGCACCATATGAAGCTTTATACGGTCAGAAGTGTCGAACACCGTTGTACTAAACTGAGGAACACCGTTGTACTGAACTGAGCTAAGTGAAAATAAGATTCACGAGATTGATCTGAAGAAAGGGACTGAATAGAAAGTAGAAGAAATTCGTGATAGTCTGAAAGCAGCTTCAGATTGTCAGAAATCATACGTAGACTTGAAACGGAAAGATATTGAATTTTAAATCGGGGATAAAGTGTTTCTAAAAGTGTCACCATGGAAGAAAATACTTCGATTCGATCATAAAGGTAAATTGAGTCCGAGATTTAACGGACCGTATGATATTATCAAGCGAGTTGGACTAGTAGCTTATCAGCTAGCATTGTCGTCTGAGTTAGAAAAGATACATAATGTATTCCATGTATCGATGCTTTGACGATACCGATCTGATCCTTCGCATGTTATTTCCCCGACCAAAGTTGAGATTCAGTCAGATTTATTATACAGTGAAGAACCGATCCAAATTTTTGCTCGTGAGATCAAAGAGCTAAGAAATAAAAGAATTGCATTAATGAAAGTATTATGGCATCGACACGGAGTTGAAGAAGCTACGTGGGAACCCGAGGATGCTATGAGAAAGCAATATCCAAACCTATTCGCTGGTAAGATCTTCAAGGATGAAAATCCCTAAGGGGGAGAGTTGTAACCGTTTTAGCTAAATCAGAACAGTGGTTTTGGAACCACAAATTTGATGTTGAAAAACTATTTTAATATTATTTTATGTGTTTACAACATGTGATTATATATGTGTGAAAATTTCGTGAGCTAATTTTATTGTTTAATAGCTCAATTTGAGAAAAAGGACTTAATTGTGTAAAATGAAAAAGTTTCATTCTATATGTTAAAAGTGCTTAATTTCCATGGCTTAATACATGAAAGGTCCTTATTATGTTATTAGACCATTGATAGTGGAAATTGTCATAAATGGGCATCCATTAAGTTGTTTTTAAATGTTTAATTAAGGGTAAAATTGTAAAATGGTTATTAAAGCTTAAAAGAATAAAAACAAAACAAAATGTTCGTCATTTTGTTCATCCATAATCGAAAATTAGAAAGGAGAAATCCAAAAGATTAAGTTTTCATTCGGCTAGCTTATTTTTTGATTAAGGTATGTATTTTGCTCGATTTTTTTATGATTTCTTTGTTTTTGTGATCGTTGCTTCGTGTTCTAGCCAACCCATGTCTCAATTTTTGAAAGTGTTGATGATTTTGAAAGATGCCATTAATGAATTCATGTGTTTTATGATGTTTGATGATGACTTATGAAAGCTTGGTGCTTGATATACATGTTTTGTAAAGTGATTTTGAGTAAAAATACATATTAGGAATTAATTTGAGAAAAGTGTAAATTGAGGGGTTAAATTTTGAAATAAATGAAAAATATGGGCTGCTAGGGACACTATAACGATTCGGCACACATGGGTTTGTTATGAATTGGTGTAATTTTTTGTATTTCTAAAATAGGGATTAAATTGTCAAAATGTGAAATTTTAGGGGCTAAAGTGCAAAAATGCTCAAATGTATATTTTTGGATGAAATTGAATGAATAGGAAATTAAATGAGTTAATTTGAATTTATATAGATTGAGAAAGAAAGGAATCAAATTTACATCGAGGAAAATCGAAGGTTATTGAGTAACTGATTCGACTCGTCAATTCCGAGTATGAGGTAAGTTCGTATGTGATAAACATTGTTACAATTATGTATTTAATGCTTTAATATTGCATTAATTGTATATATGCGACTACGATTGTGTATGACGACAAATCGACCATGTTTGGCACTTAGTGTGCGATTCGAGTTAGCTTCGGCTATATAAAGCACTTAGTGTGCAAATTGGAATAGCTTCGGCTTTATGTGGCACTAAGTGTGCAATACCGAGATAGCTTCAGTTTAATGTGATGGCACTAAGTGTGCAATATCGTTATAGCTTCGGCTAGTCATTTATGCACTAAGTGTGCGAGTTCTTAAAGCATTGAAAGATTTCCGAATGATTTAACGTATTGAACAAAGAAGTGAGAATGAATTAAACAAATACGGGAAAGTACAGGTAAGTACGATACCTATGTGGTGGTTGATACTATGTGTATGAAGCTTGATGAATTTGTATATACAATATAAATGGTCATGGATTAGAATTGAATGATGATATGAGAACTGCTAAGTGTCTATTACTTGATGATTTATATATTATGAACTATTGAGTATTTTTAGTACGAACTTACTAAGCTATGAAGTTTATTGTGTGTTATTTATCTTTGTTTTATAGAGTATCAAAGCTAGCTCGAACATCGGGGATCATCCAGAACCACCATCACACTATTGACTACTAAGTGATATATTTGAAAGGTGATTTATATGATGTGTATAATGCCTTAGACATTGGCTTATTTTGGATATGTTTGATTAGTTGTAGTTATAGTTAAATGGTATGTTTTAATTATGGAATTGAGTAATTGACATGGTTGAGAATAGATGGCATAATATGTGTGTGAATTGGCATGTTTTGGCTGCCCATATATGTGATGAAATGATACCCTTTTTTATGGCTAGGTGAGCATGAGAAAAGGGTGGCAAATTGGCTTTGCAAATGGCCTATTTTTGTCCAAGCAAGCAGAGATACGGGCGTGTGTCTCAGTCGTGTCCGACACATGGCTATGTTAAACGGCCGTGTGTCCCCTGGGGTACCCTTTCGAATTAAGGCAGTATACCCTACAGTTTTGACACGACCTAGACACACGGGCGTGTCTATTGACCATGTATGGCACATGGGCGTGTGGCCAGCCATGTGACCCAAGTCAGTAACCTCCCTAGTTTTCCCACAGCCATGGCACCCGGGCATGTCCTCGGTCGTGTGGTGCAAGTCAGTATGTATGCCCTATTTTCACACGTCTTGTGCGACGGGCGTGTCTGATGGCCATGTGAGGCACACGGCCTGGTCACACAAGCGTGTGACCCTGAAATTAAAGAAAATTTTCTATGTTTCCCAAAGTTTGCAAATGTTATTGGTTTTGCCCCGAACCACTTCTAAGCATGTTTTAAGGTCTCGAAGAGCCTTACAAGGGACATTGTGAATGTTTTAAATGGATTTTGAATATGAATGTATAAATGTATGTGAATGAGGTGTGTTAACCAGTAATGCCTTGTAACCCTATTCCGGCGTCGGATACGGTTAGGGGTGTCACACGGAGGGCGTCAGGAGACGAAGAGTTTTTTTTTTTTTGGAATTTTGGCTTTATTTCCGGTGATTTCAACTCCAAATCGGAGTTATATAGGAAAAGGGGAGCAAAATAAATATTTTTTATTTTTCTGTCCACCAGGATCGGCGGAGTCGCCGTCGGCGACCGATGACCATCCCAATGGGAACTCACCTGGCAATGGCCGAACGAAGGAAAATTGAGAGAAAAAAAAAAAGGGCTCTCAGATTTTTTTTATAATTTTAAAGGCATAAATGAATTTTTTTGGAAGATTGTCGCTTAAATGGGGGTATAAAACGACGTTGTTTTGGGTGAAGTTTTAGACGTTAAAACGGCGTCATTTTGGCCTTTGACCTGTGTCCGACCCGACCTGAGAGCTAGGATCCACATATTTTTTAAAACATGGACTATTTGCACTTGTGACCCTTCCGTTTTTTGACGATTTACAATATGGTCCTATTTCTTTCTTTTTTCTTTCTTTTAAAATTTACCCGGTTTAATTTTATTTTTATTTGGGTCCCTCTAAACAATGTGCATAGGAAAGTTGGGATATTCTCCCATTCGGTCCCTGTCTCATTTTCGCGCACTATAATGTAGTCCTTTATTTTTGTTTCATCTTGATTTGTTTCTAAAATTCCGTTGAAACTTCAATTCAGTCCTTTTTGCATTTATTTTATTATAATTTAAGCCCAAAACTCCCTTTTAATTTCAATTCAATCCTTTTCTCTATTTAACTTTGAAATTTTTTATTATTTTAAATTGTTTCATGTATATCTTATTTGATTTATTTATTTGTTTAATTGATTTCAATTTTTAATCAAATGTTTTATTGATATTCACTTATTTTTTATTTATTTACTTCATATTTCCTTTATTTTAATTTTACAATTGACTTTTTTATATTTTCTTTTATTGTGCCTTTTTATTTATTTATTTATTTACTATTTTCAATATATTTCAAATTTAGATTTTATTATTATTATTATTATTATTGTTATTATTCATTTTATTAGTTATTTTATTTTTTCTTTGATTACTCATATTAGTATTAAAGTAGTATAAATCATGTGAGTATCGTGAATTGTTTTTATTAGTATATTCATATTATTGTTATTTACTAGCGACAATTTTATTCGCATATTGTCATTTTAAATCAGATAAATACCCATTGTTTTAAATATAATGCTTGTTATTTTTCAAAAAGAAAAATTTAAAAATAGGCAAAGTTTTGTATTTGGAGATTCGAGAAGTCGTACCCTAACTTACAGGGTTTCGATTTTGTCATTGAACCTAAATGACCGAATATCCTTTTAAAATTTAAATGCATGAAATTTAAATAAAAAATAATAAAAAGGCAAGCTTATTCTCAAGGATTTGAGGTGTCGTGTCCTAACTTACGGGATGTGACATTTTGTTACCTCGAGATTAGAGGGTCTTTAACATACATTTCAATTTATTCAAGCTATTAACATTAATACAAAGAGTGATCGTATTTTAAACTCTTTCAAGTTTTCAACTTTTGGCACTAAAGACGTCAAGTGATCAATTAGGTACCAATTTGGGACGTAACGAGGGTGTTAATCCTTCCTCGTGCGCAATCGACTCTTGAACCCATTTTCTGGATTTTTGTAGACAAAAAAAATCATTGTTTTAATAAATCAAACCTTTTATTAAAACGATCAAATTACTAGGTGATCCGATCACACCTTATAAAAAAAGATTGATGGCGACTCCCATTCTCATTTTCAAAATAAAGTCGATTTCAAAAAAAGGTTTTGAAAATGAATATTCACATTTTGAAGTGAATAAACATGTGCCAATGGTTCTTAAGCTTCAGAGTCTCAATATTATGTCATCACTGTCACAACGCTAGATTTTTTGTCTCGTAATTCATGTGACATTAGACGATTTCCTGGGTTCAAATCCATCTAAGTCAGCCTAACTCTCACAAAGTGAGAATTCTTACAGAAATTCTCTAAAACATTGAAAATATAGCGAAAACAACTCAAAAACAAACGAAAGCTTGAAAGAATAGAATAGCCATAGAGAAGCAAAACACGTTAAGCATTTGAGTAAATGCTCCCAACATATTCTTTAACTCAAAGAATAAGATACAATGGATGATTACAAATGAGGGGGTGGTCCTATATTTAAAGTTGAGCTTCCCAAATCCAATGGTACAACTAGTTTTACATCGGAAAACGAGATTGAAGCATATCTACAATTAAGAGATTTACATAATTCCCCAAATTACAAAATCAAACCTTACAAATCTTCTAAGATTACTTTCCCTATTTACCAAGATAGCCTTAATTTTCCATAAATGTTTCACTCAGCCACCAATGCTTCAAGTAGATGGCCTTCATCACTTGTTCTTTGAATTGAGCTAGTTCAAGTGGGTCAAATGAGCCCTATTTAATATGTAAACCTCCATGTGACGTTTTTTTCGAAATGGTCACCAAGCTTTGAACTGCAGCCCATGACATTCTCCCCCACCCATTATTGCAACAACCTGATTGCATCCTTAGAATGACACTAGTTTGATTCACCTAGAAACTTTCTTGACGCCTTGGCCCTTTCTTGACTAGTCTCACTATCGGGTAGTCCTTCCTTTCAGAACCTTTGTCTCAGCTTCTGTTGTCGTCTAACTCGAACCATTTCACTTGTTGGTACATCTTCTTCGCAAGAGCCCACCACTCTTACTTCCCCACATGGTGACTTGTCTCGTCCGGGATCCACTTAATCCTCACAGCTCGACTTCAAAACACTTACGTTGAACACTAGGTTAACCTTGAGTATCCCCACTAACTCTGGTTTGTAGGCCCTCGACTTACCCGCTTTAGAACTTTGAAAAGGTCCCTATGACCTTGCCAAGCCAACAAGCCAGAATTAAAAACACTACCAAAGTGTTTGAGATGTACCCCACTCATTTTATTTACTCATCTTAGTTGCCAATTTGCATTGCCACTATTCCCCAAAAGTCTGATGCACAAGTCACCTCTCTCTTAGGTGGTAGCCCCACTGATAACTCAACAGGTTTCATATCATTTTATTGGCCCTCTAGTATTTCCAAAGGGGTCTTTGTAGCACTCCTCTGACCTACCGAGTCACTGTTCTTTCCTTCATGAACATCCTTGGATAGTTGGATTGCCAACGATACCTTTGTTCCACCCCTCATGTCTTAACTCATCGACACAATGCATTATTGTTTCGAGTATCCAAGATGCAAATATAATTGGAAAAAGGAACAAAAAAAGCATTAATTTTGTCGAGGAAATTTAAGCCAAGAACAAAGTCATAATCATCCAAGTGAATTACCTCAAAGTCTTTCTTGCCTTTCCATTGATCGATCTGTAGCTCAACTCATTGTGCTACTCCCACAGTTAGGACCTCTTTGGAATTAACAATCTTCATCTTCTTAATTAACTCACTCATTGAGAAACCAAGTTTACCCACAACTTTCTCCAATATGAACATGTCTAATGTCCCTATATCGATAAGAGCACTCTTCCTCTAACCTATGATATTGATGTCCACATAAACCAACCCTTTTTGCTTGGGATCCCTCTTCACCTTAGCATATTTGAGCCTCATTGATCCAAACTCCAACAACTTATCCTGAACAGGCTCTGCTCCAACTTCTTTGGTGACTGCGGACAACTTAGATCACTTTGGACAGTTGACATGCCATAATTTGTTGTGGTAAATTAGGTACCTTCTGGCACTTAATGAGATTGTTTTCTAGCCATTTTATTTCATTTTAATTCACTTTTTGTTTCAGTATATTAGATTTAATTATTATCAAATTAAGTGTTTTACATATTCTTTGGTGTTTCGATGACCTGTTAGGCCAACTCCGGCCTCATGAATGACTAATGGGCTACTTGAGTGTACAGGGTGCCATTTTAGGTTAAAGAATACAAAGGAAGAATTCAGTGTTACAACTCAAGAATGCAATGTAGCGACACCAAACATCAAAACAATTAAAGCTAAAACAAATGTAATGTCATGAGGGATTCCTCCACGTCACGACGACACGAAAAAAACCTAGATTAATGCAACCGCGTTTTGACAGTCGCTTTCATCTATTAGTTAAACCTTAATTATATTAAGGGTATTTTAGGCACATTGCACCCCTAGTTTAGCCTATATAAGTTACTTTATAACTATATTGGAAAAAGGAGTCGACCTAAGGAATCGCCCTAGGGCACTGTCGTACAATATGGCATACTTTTAATTTAGATTTTCAATTTTCTTTACTGTTTATTTAGTTTTCTTCTATGTCCACTTAATTGAAATATTTCTTTTCTATTGTGAAGACGGTTGTGAGTGGAGATTACTCTGGAACCACACTTCAATCTATTTATTCATGAGCATTCTCTTTATTCTTTTCCTTCATTCCTTTATTTATATTTCGTTAACTTAATCAATTAATGTTTGTATGAATATTGAGATTAATTCTTGTGCTTTTATTCATATCTTGCATGACTCGGGTATTTAGCTGATTTATTGATTAGGTAATTCTTTATCTAAAATTGGTTGTTTATTCAAGAGTACTTAGTATACTAGGAAGTGACGACTATAGTAGAATATCTAGATAGGTGACCAAGAGGATATCCTATTGAGTATAACTTGTGCCAAGTGGTAAGATCGATAGGGTATCTGTATACCTAGGTGAGACTGAGAGAGTATCTTAGGTGGTAATCCTTAGTGAAGATGAGACCGAGAGGGTATTTTTAGCTAAGGATGATAAATCACTCAGTTAAGGGTAATTGGTTGCTTAGTTGATAATTAGGTATTTAACTGATCATAGGCTGAGAGCTCGCATCGTTGACACTAGGAATAGTAAATTCCATTAGGTTATTTTAGGTTAAATAATTTAATTAGTTTAATTAATATTTTATTTTTACCTCAACACTACTAATTTGTGACTCAATTAGATTAGTAGTTATTTTCAATAATTAATTTAATAATAAATTTCTCCAATCTGTAATCCTTTAGGTACAATTCTCGGAATATTTTCCAAATGTTTCGTTGTAAACAAAATTATATTACAATTTAATCTGTATACTTGCGAACTTCCCTGCTTTATTATATATCTTTTGTTTGTAGTATTTCCAGTCCAAACATTCGTACGTTTGGCGGCGGTCAACAGTCTTGTATCCTATGCATACCACATCATAGGAAACACTTCACTAACTTCTTCTCATTCTAATGGCCCCTTTTGGCACAATCAAATCAAGCCTCATAGGTGATTTTTCTGGCTCATCATTCCCTTTGACGGTCAAAAACTCAGATCTCTTCGAATAATTCCTTACCATATACGGACAGTTGCAAATGAAGCATTTTATCTTGCTCCCCTTCTCCTTCAGGTTGTTGTTGGTTTTCCACTTTTAGTTTCACGGTTTCCTATTGCCCATTTCTATCATTGCCATACTTGCCATATCATTCTTCATCTTCCCCACCATTTCCCTTCCCATCAGGCTTGGAAAACTCAGACTTTTCTTTCCTTAGAACAAGTTCAATTAAGGACTCCACAACCTTTATGCCTTTGGCAAGTTCTTGAACTCCTCGACATTGCAACTCTTGCTTCGCCCATGGTTTGAACCCATCCATGAAGGATAAAAATGCCTCATTATCACTCAAATTAGAAATCTAGAGCATGAGTTCACTGAACTCCCACACATACCCCCTAACTATGCCTTATTGCGTAAGCGAATGCAAATTTTCTCGAGCCTCGTCCTCGACATACTCTAGGTAAAATTGTACCTTGAATTCCTTTTGGAACTCATCCCAAATTCTAATTACGGTTCCACCATATCTTTTATCCGTGGACCTACGATGCCACTATAAAAAAACAACATTAGTGAAATTCATTGCAACAATGTTTACCTTAGTAGCATCATCCATAATGCCTTTGGTACGAAAGCATTACTCTATACACCATAAGAAGTTGTCCACATCACTTGCAGACCTTGTCCCCATCATTTACAGACCTTGTCCCCATAAACTCTTTTGGCTTCGGAACATCTATCTCACAGTTGAGTGTTGCACCCAACACTCCTTTACCCACAGCGGCTTGACACACAACAAGCTCTCCCTCGAGCAATAAATTGAAAAAATCCGTGTGGCCTTAGGTGATTTCTGTTGGAAAAAATTTGGTTTCAAAACGATTTCTTACATAGCGAAAAATAAAAAAATTGAAAATCAATCCGGTTTGTGATATTTATGGCAATAATATACCAAAATTGTATCTTTGTTTTTGGATAGACGGATCCTTGCTACTCTCGGCTTTCAACCAACTGATCTTCTTTGCTATTCTTGTACCACAAATTTCTTTAAGTGTGTGCTCGAACAAAAAGAATCAAACATAAACTAGAAATAGTTTTTTTTTCTTTTAAGGTGAAAATGAAAATTCTCTCTTCAAAATATAAACCAACAGAATCGTTATTCCGAAAAATATATATGTAACTCTTAGAGAATAAAAGTCTTTATTTTCTAGTAGAATAATGATATCTGAGAGTTGTATTTATAGCCCTATCGGTGTCATCTATTTATAAGGAAAGAATGCAGAACCCTTGTTGAATTAGAGAAGTTTATTTCACCTAGAAAAATGAAATCTTGGTTCTACTAGGATACAAGGGGCGTGATAAGCCATAAAAGTAACATATTTTTAATCCCATTCTTGATGCGTTTCTAGATGATTAATTATGTAAATTAGTGAATTTGATGCTCCTAATCCTTTAAATTCTTCTTTCTATACTTAGGAGAGCATTTGGGAGAAAAAGGAGTGAAAAACGAGCCAAAATCGAACAAATATAGCTATTTCTAGGATCCATACCGATACAGCCACACCCCGAGCACACTCTTGGACCAACTCCGTAAGCGTTGTTTGCAATCCCTTGCGAGCTAAATTAGTTCAATTCCAGTTCGTTAAGCTCAATTCAGCTCGTTTTCGGTCCACTGGGCTCATTTGCTCATTTTGAGTTTATTTTAATTTTATGCTTTCTAAACTTGCTGGAATAAATCAATTAGTTTAGCTTAGCTAGTTAATTCAATTTAACTCATCTATCTTTTTAGTTCTTGCATTTTATTTGCTGGAACAAAATAAATGTTTTTAGTTAAATTAGTCAATCAACTTCAACTCATAAATATGTCTTAATTTGGACTTATTAATTTTGTTTATAAATGTGTTAATTTTATTACATGTTTTTAATTTGTCTAGCTACAGCTGAATTTAAGATGTTTCTTAGCTTATTACTTGTGTTTAATATGTCTTAGTTATTACTTGTTTTGATGTGTCCTAGCTGAATGCATGATTTTAATGTGGTTTGAGCTGCCAAATTAATGTGTTTTAAGATGAATTAATTTGTTGAATTAATTAGGTACAGGTACATGCTTGGGACGACATAAATGCAAGGAGCTGATGGTTCAGCTCTTCCAAGCAACCTTTCGTGAACAGCAAGGGACAAGGGTGAGCTGTTGTTTCTTCTTCCCAGGTTGGATATTTAGCTCAGCAAGCAGCTTTTAAAAGCTTTCACACCAGCTAGACATTCCATTCACATTGAGTGCCGATTCAATTTTGTGTGTTCATACATGGAGAGCTGTTTGCATTCGATTTGACACTTGATGTCTATTGCAATACTCAACCTGATCACTAATTAATCACAAGCTTTCCAGCTAATCAAGGCAACTTAATTGTAGCTCATTAAAACCCCTTAGCCGAATATAAACAAGGCAATTCAGCTCCCAATCACTTCAATTAATTTTTCAGCTGAATGTTCATCATCTAGAAGCTGACTAGCGGCATTCCAAGGTTGCAGAAGCTTTCTGGAATTTTCTTGAAATTTTCTGGAATTTTCAGCTCATTAAAAACTGAAATCAAGTGTCCATTTAGTTTTCTATTTGACTATTCAGCTAGCCTAGACTTCTAGGTATAAATACTTAGCTAATTTCATTTTGTAAGGAATTTTGCAACTTTGAAAGAAATTATGTTATTTTTGTCAAATTTACTTCTCTCAAATTTCGTCCAAAGACTTAGCTTGGCTTTTCTGTTAGTCAGTGGTATCAATCTGTTGTCTTTTCCGAACTTATCACTCTAATCTGAGTGTGGCATTCACCTAAATTATACCTTTGGTTTTTACCTTATTAGGTAATGGGTCAAGGTTCCTTTCTTTCATCACCCAAATCCCCTTAAGATGTTATAAGTTTCAGGTCAACACTCATATTTAGTGTTGGTTCTTACTTGCATCTAAAGTCTATTTTCCAGTCTATCCATAACTAACTACTTAACTATACAAGTTGTTATTTATCCTTTTACTTCTTGTTAGCCAAACCTATAACCATCAATACTTAACCATTTTTGAACCCATCTTTGTTACCCAACTCCAAGCTTAGCCTAATCCCAACCATACTTCGTAAATTGAACGACACTTCTTCGTTAGACGATCAGGCACCTAAATGACTCAACTCACCATACCGAGGTGAGATCATATCATTTAGTATCAGAGCTACTTAAAACGAGAAGTATGAACGTTCAGAGCTATCTCGGAGTAGGTTCGTGAAAAAAATTCAAAAAAAATTCGTGTACCAAAAAGTACTCATTGTATTCAGCATTTTGTAATTGAAAAAAAAAAGAAATTTGAAATTATAAAAAAAAGTGTTCAGTTCTTTTGTTATTTGATTTCCAAAGTTCTGTCAAAAGTGCTAAAGTTTGTATTCATCTTTTGTAATTCTTGATCATCGGTTTCTTGCTACTATCACCATCTACCTTCATGCTACACTCAAAACTACATTTGTTTCTTTCAGTCAACCTTGTACCCAACATCATTACCATTGAAACCGCTTTTGAAGCCGACCTCTAGACTACAATAAAGCCTAAATGAGTCTTTTTACTAAATCAAGAGAGAAGAAACAAGTGGAAAAAGGTACGAGAGAAGTGAAAGCAATAGAGAGAAGCAAAAGCCAATTAAAGAGTGCAAACACGAAAGTAAGTGCCATTAACTCTTTCTTTCCTAGTGAACGTGAGACATTGTGGTAAGGTTTTTTATTTCTATATCTAGAAGTCTAGAACGCAATATGGCAGAAGGCGGAGGCTGACAACCCGTTAGAAATTTAGCGTCCGGAGGAGGAGTACCAGATTTAACTTTCCAAGCACTATTCGGAGTGCTTGTTCGATCGAAAACTCAAGCCTATCCAAGAAAGGTTAGATCAAGTTGAGGAGAGAGACCAATGGGAGAGGATGCCCCAAAGTCCACAAAGAAATCGAGGCCGACAATGATTCGACAAAGACGAACTATATGGCCCTAGTGACACCGAAAGTGACCAAGGGTCCAATCATAGTGAACGGCGGTGGGGACAAAGGAATCAAGGCCAAAGAGAACGTGTGACAGCCCTAAAGTGACCCTAGTCGGAAAGCAGTTTCGGGACTGCTAAACCGAGTCACCAAATTATTTGAATATGATATCTATTGTCTAAAATATGTGATTATGAATGTGTGAAGGTTTTAAGCTTCGATTTAGTAAATTGCATGTGAAATTAGTCGATAGGACTTATGTGTGACACTTTTGAAATGTGATAGGTAAATCTATAAGGATCTATTAGTGCATGTAATCAAAGGGGTGGACTTGCATGTCAATTTCCCCCTTTTTAATTGCTAGTGGCCGGCCATGACAAAGGGTGATGGGCAAAACATGTCATAAAACATGTTGTGACAATAGTGTATGTTAGGAAAAATAAAATAAGGAGTATGGGTAATAAAGAAATGGGAAAAAAAAAGGAATGGTGTGAGTGTTCCCCCCCCATTGCCGTGAGTTGAGGGAAAGAAGAAAAAAAAAGTGTCCATCATTTTTCACTTCTTTTGGCTGAAAATTCTAAGGAAGAAAGAAAACAAGTTGTGTTCTTTGGTTCTTCTTGGTCGATTTGAGAGGGGGAAGAAAGGAGTGAAGCAATCTGTCATCTTAGGTCGATATTAAGGTAAGGAAGTTGATACTAGTTCTTGAAATCCTAGTTGATTTTGAGTGAGATATCAAGTTATTGTTGGTAACCCATGTTGAAATTGTGATTTTGGAATAAGTAAGGTTTTCGGCTATGGAGATTAATAAGGGTGATGGTTGTGTTTCATGCTAAATCTTGATGATTATGAGTTCCTTTCTTGGGTCTACCTTAGATCCATGAAGTATATTTTATTTGGTGTTGTTGGAAGTATCACCATGGTATATCCATAAGCATGATTTATGCTTATTGCATGATAGGTAAGATTTGTGTTTTGGATATATGTTTATATTTGGTTATAATCAACTTGTGATTCGGCTCTTGCACATATATATATATATATATATATGTTTGCACATGATGTATTGGTATGACATATATACTATCTCAAGGTATATATTTACATATGATGATGTTTGGTTATGAAGTAAATGATTGATGCGTATTGAGTTACAATATGTAATGCCTTAGTTAGTAAAATGTATGCCATTTATGTGTGGTATTAAGTATATAATTCGCCTCAACATGGACATGCATATTCGGCCACATGAGGTGGATTGGTGTGTATGCATTCGGTTAGAGGCAAGCATATTGATGCCTATTCTTGGCTTAGATAATCGGCTAAAAGAGTGTGGACTATTGTGTTGAGTTAGATTCATGATTTCGTACATATGTGACTTTAATGTCTAATGAATATATATGGGCTAAGTACCTTGAGTTCCTCTTTTTGATACTCAAATGATTAAATCAATTTAATTGTCAATTTAAGCTCAAGAGCAAAGGGGAACTAAATCCGATAAAGGGAAGGAAAAAGTGGTCGAATAGCCATCGAAATCGTTCGACAACATCCGAGGTAAGTTTTCGAGTAATGGAATTTGGATTATGATTTGATTAGATCATGTTTTAAGCAAAATCAAAATCATGTTCTTTGTG
The DNA here is from genome assembly GCF_025698485.1 of Gossypium arboreum. Taxonomy (NCBI): domain Eukaryota; kingdom Viridiplantae; phylum Streptophyta; class Magnoliopsida; order Malvales; family Malvaceae; genus Gossypium; species Gossypium arboreum. The sequence continues at coordinate 97,095,091 of NC_069071.1, read as the reverse complement.
TGTGGCTATTGAGCCGAAATTGCAAGTGTGATAAGTGTCTTGTGTTTGAGTTTGCTAATGAAAATGAAATACGAGTGTGTCATGATTTATTGATAATTGTGCTTGGTTATTCGAATGATGTCCGGGCTAAGTCCCGAAGGCTTTGTGCTAAGTGACTATATCCGGACTAAGATCCGAAGGCATTCGTGCGAGTTACTAATTCCGGGCTAAGCCCGAAGGCATTTGTGCGAGTTACTAAATTCGGGTTAAGTCCCGAAGGCATTTGTGCGAGTTACTAAATCCGGGTTAAGTCCCGAAGGCATTTGTGCGAAGTTACTATAACCGGCTATGTCCCGAAGGCATTTGAACAGTAGCTATATCCGATTAAACTCAGAAGGTACGTGATTCGGGAATGAATGAACTTGCTGTAAAAATTTCAGTTAATACGCTTGTGAAATCCCAACAATGAGGTATGTTTCAGATGTGCTTTGAATTAGTTGAGCCCTTACAAATAAGTATTCGCTCGGTTGATAAATGAGCTACTAGGCCTTTGGCTAAGTTGATCTTTGTGTATGAATATAAGGGTTGGTAATGTGAACTAAGTATGATATTGAGAATTTGTGCATATGAAATTATCTGTTTAGCTTCATAAATACTATACTTTGGTTGTGTCTAAATTCATGACTCAAACTTACTAAGCATTAAATGCTTACTCCGTTTCTTTAATTCTCTGTTTTATAGATTTTGGTTCTTCAGCTATCAGACTCGGGATTTTTGAAGTCGAAGTCACCCACACTATCAAAGCTCCTTTTGGTATATTTTTGGTTGAACTTTGAAATGGCATGTATAGGACTACCCTTTTGTTGTAGGTCATGTACCTTTCGGTTTTGTGTAAATTTGGATAGCCATGCGAAAATGGCTTAAGTATACTTTGGGCATGGTATGATAATCATTGTATGTTGTTCATTAAGAGGTATGGAAATGTTTGGAAACGATTAGCCGTTGGGATGGTTAATCATGATCATATTTTGTGCTATTTATGTTAAAGGGCTAGTTGAATCATGGAAACTATGAAATAGGTAAAGCCTACCTTAAAGACAGATGCTGATAGCTGCAGTGATGTGGATGTGAAAAATCACTAAAAATAGTAGGAATGGAATTAAATATTGAATAAATTATGTAAACGAACCTTGACGAGTCTATTTTCATAGGAAAATAACAAAATGACGATATGAATAGTATGTTAAGAGATATTTAAGTTTTCGTGAGACAGGGCCAGAACGGTTTCTGGAGTCCCTGTTCCGACTTTGGAAATTCATTATAAATTGACCAGAGATAATTAGAAGCCATGCCATATATGTACAGATTCTTTTCGAGTCTAGTTTCTGTAGAAACAAACAGAATCATATTGAAGCCTCTGACAGGAGATATCTAAGTCGAATGCGCAAAGGTCAGTAGTCAATCCTCGTAACATGGGGGAATTTAACTACTAAACTGTACTAATTGGCCCGACCAAAAATTCTAGAAAAAAAATCTGTAGATGGACATATGAGTCTAGTTTTAGGGAAAAATTACGAAACTGATTTTCGAGTTTTGGAACTCAAGATATGATTTTTAAGGTGATAGTGACGCAGTTAGCCAACTGCCTGGAAATTTTTTAAAATGGACTGTGAAAATGAGTGGTTTAAGCCCGTTAACCCCTCGTGTCCGACTCCGGCAGCGGTCTTGGGTACGGGGTGTTACAGAACGTGGGCGCATAGAAGATGATCTTAAAAACATCAAACTCTCCATCCCACCTTTTCAAGGCAAATCGAATCCGGAAGCCTACCTCGAGTGGAAGAAAAAGATCGATTTGGTGTTCGAGTGCCATAACTATTCCGAGACCAAAAAGGTTAAGTTGGCAGCAATTGAATTCTCTGACTACACGATGATTTGGTGGGATCAACTCACCACAAGTCGAAGAAGGAATAGAGAATGACCGATAAGCACATGGGCTGAAATGAAGGCAGTGATGCGTCGGCGATTCATACCATCCTATTACCACCGCGAGCTCTACCAAAAGCTCCAAAATCTTACCTAATGAGCAAGAAGTGTCGAAGACTATTTTAAAGAAATGGAAATCACGATGATACGAGTAGATGTCCAAGAAGACCGCGAGGCAACTATAGCGCACTTCCTACCCGGTCTCAATCGAGACATCACTAACATCGTGGAGCTTCAGCACTACGTCGAATTAGTAGACATGGTGCACATGGCCATTAAGGTCGAGAAGTAAATAAAAAGAAAAGGGACTGTGCAAGGTTATTCAAACCCCAACGCAACTTCAAAATGGGGCCAAGGCAATAGCAAAGAAGAAGCACCAAGTCGTGCAAAGGATCAAGTGGTGCCAGCAAAACCTAACAAGCCCATTGGTGAAACTAGAAAAAATAAGATTGAGGTTGTTCCTAATCGATCACAAGATATCAAGTCCTTTAAGTGCCAAGGGAGAGGACACGTTGCTAGCCAATGTCCCAATCAACAAGTTATAGTGGTTCGAGTAAATGGTGAAATTGAATCCGAGGAGGATAAGGAGGAAGAGCCCGAAGTACCTATCGATAAGGAAGAAGACTTGGAATACACGGTTGAAGGTGAAATACTCGTTATCAAAAGGAGTTTGAGTATCCAAAGTACCAAGAGTGAGCAACAACGAGAAAATCTATTTCACACACGGTGCCACGTACAAGGAAAAGTGTGTAGCTTGATTATTGATGGCGGAAGTTGCACCAATGTTGCCAACACATTCATGGTGGAAAAATTAGGCCTTCCAATGACTAAGCACCCGCATCTATACAAACTACAATGGCTCAACGAAGGCTGCAAGTTGAAGGTGACCAAGCAAGCCCTAGTCGTATTTTCAATCAAAAAATACAACGATAAAGTCCTATGCGATATGGTACCAATGCATGTCGGACACTTGCTTTTGGGACGACAGTGGCAGTTTGATCGGAAGGTCAAACACGATGGTTAATTGCTATATCTTCGAGCATCATGGTAAACATGTAAATTTGGCTCCCTTAACTCCAAAGCAAGTCTATGAGGATCAAGTTAAGTTGAAAAAGTCTGTGGAAAAATCGAGAGAAAAGAAAAAAGTTTGTGGGAATAAAATGAGTGGAGAAAAAGATAGTGAACTAAAAAAATGAAATGAGTAAAAATGAGAGGAGTGTTTTTACTGATCGATATGTGAATTGCCTTTGTGTTTTTCCTTCCATTCAGGTTCTTAAAGGTTCAAGTGGCGAGAATCAACTTCAATACCTTTCGAAGGAGAGACGGTTCAAGTTGATCAGCAAAGGTAAGGACGTAGATGACCCTAGTCCACCATCACTTAAAGGTAAGTAAGGTAAGGGATCTATAGCCTTTAAGTCTCAATAACCCCATTCGAATATTGGTGATAATATTGCTGATGACTTAGTCTTTGAAAAGGCTCTGTACCTTCATATGGCTAATTTTCATTCTTTGATTAATTTTGATACTTTCATTTTAAATTATGGCAAGAAGATCTTTTCTAATGAAGATTATTGTGTTGATAAGTGTGTGGGTGAAGTAATGGTCAATCGGCAAATGCAAAACTTGGACATGTGTGATAGCAAATTTTTATGTAAGTCTAATTTGTCTGATTGTGATGACAAATTGAATTTTCTGATTTGTTGCATAAATTCCACATGTTTGTGCAAATCTGTTCGAATGAGATTTAAGTGGTGTGATTGTTTGTACATGTGCATGCTTGAAGTCCCTTCATTTAGCATGTGAGAGTTATTTGAGGAAAGGAAATTCTTGCTGAATTTTGGTTCGAGTGACCAAACTCATGTGTTCACACCTGGAATCCACTATTCTAGTACGTCATTGAGAGTAATTGAGCATCTTGAATTTTGTGAAAATAAACGAGTGCACAATTTATGCTTACTTGATGTCTGGTCTTTAACTAAGAAAACGAAACTTGTGCATTCTGTTTGCAACTTTAGATTGATTGCTATTCCTTTCATGTTACTGGACATGAAGTTTTTGATTTATTATGGACATGTACGATCAATTTATATGTCTCGATCTAGCAATGGTTTATGTGCTCTAGTTGGGAATGAGAATTCGGGACGAATCTTGGTGTTTGTAAATCATAGTGTGCCCCAATCTTTTCAATTTCGTGTAGGAGGCACTTTGAATTGGTTCCATCCTAAAGAGGGAGGGCATATAAGTAACCTGTTTTTTTTTCAAGTTATGTGTAATTTTTAGGTTGCTTGGCGCAAATTTGTCAAATTCGACAACCAAGGGGCTTGTGACGAGGAAAGATTTGTCGCGAGCAAGTGGCCCAATTTGAGGACAAATCGCTTTAAAAAGGGAGGGGATGATACGTCTACGTCCCAAGCACACTCTTGGACCAGCTCCCTAAGCGTTGCTTACAATCCCTTGCAAGCTGAATTAGTTCGATTCCAGCTCATTGAGCTCAATTTAGCTCCAGCCTAATGAGCTCGTTTTCTTATTTTGAGTTTATTTTAATTTTATGCTTTCTAAATTTGCTGGAATAAATCAATGAGTTTAGCTTAGCTAGTTAATTCGATTTAACTCATCTATCTTTTTAGTTCTTGCATTTTATTTACTAGAATAAAATAAATGTTTTTAGTTAAATTAGTTAATCAACTTCACTCATAAATATGTCTTAATTTGGAATTATTAATTTTGTTTATAAATGTGTTAATTTTATTACATGTTTTTAATTTGTCTAGCTACAACTGAATTTAATATGTGTCTTAGTTTATTACTTGTGTTTAATATGTCTTAGTTATTACTTGTTTTAATGTGTCCTAGCTGAATGCATGATTTTAATGTGATTTGAGCTGCCAAATTAATGTGTCTTAAGATGAATTAATTTTTTGAATTAATTAGGTGCAGGTACATGCTTGGGACGGCATAAATGCAAGGAGCTAATGGTTCAGCTCTTCCAAGCAACCTTTCATGAACAGCAAGGGACAAGGGTGAGCTATTGTTTCTTCTTCTTAAGTTAGCTATTTAGCTCAGCAAGTAGCTTTTAAAAGCTTTCACACCAGCTGGACATTCCATTCACATTGAGTGCCTATTGGGTTTTATGTGTTCATACATGGAGGGTTGTTTGCATTCAGTTTCACACTTGATGTCTATTGCAATACTCAAGTTGATCACTAATTAATCACAATCTTTCTAGTTGTGACAGCCCTAAATTGACCCTAGTCGGAAAGTGGTTTCGGGACCGCTAAACTGAGTCACTGAAGTATTTGAGTATAATATTTATTGTCTAAAATATGTGAATATGAGTGTGTGAAAGTTTTAAGCTTCGATTTAGTTACTTGCATGTGAATTTAGTTAATAGGACTTATGTGTGACACTTTTGAAATGTGATAGGTTAATCTATAAGGATCTATTAGTGCATGTAATCAAAAGGGTGGACTTGCATGTCAATTTCCCCACTTTGATAGTAGTGGCCGACCATGACAATGAGGATAGACAAAATGTGATGGGTAATAACAATAAAATAATGTATTAATGGCATAAATTATAAAAAATTAAAGAAAAGGGTGTTAAACTAATTAAGAGAATAAAACAAAGAAAAGAAAAAAAGTGTTCATCTTTTAACATCCTTGGCGAAAATGCTAAGAAGAAAGGGAAGGGAAACAAATATTCTACCACTCCTTCTAGTCTTGAATAAGGTATGTAATTCATGGTAGCTTTTGAAATTGTTGAATGTATTAAGCTAGTTACTAAGTCCCTTAGTTAGCCCATGTCCAAAATTTGGATCTTGTTGGTAACATGAGTAATCGGTCATGAGATAATGTTCAAGAAATGGTTGTTGTTCATGTTATTTGGATGAGAAATGGTAGTTAGGTGAAGTAGAGTCTAACAAATGAGCACATATGTGCATTAGTTGCTAAATGGAGAAAAATCGGCTAACAAGTGTGTACTAAGGCCGAATATGATTTTGAATATTATTGAGTAATGTATGTGTTTTGAATTGATGGAATGGAGAGGATGCTTTAATTGTGTTATGAACAATTATATGTTAAATTAAGGTTTGCTAAGCTAGCTATTAAGGTGAAGTGCAAATGTTAGTATTTGATTACTAGTGTATATATGTGTATTAGCCGAGTTTTGGACTTGAAACAAAATGGTATTTAGTCAATATAAGTAACCATATTTGTAGAATGTATTAAGTATATAATCGGCCTCAACATAGACATGCATATTCGCCACATGAATGAATACATAGATTGATGTTGTATGCGTTCGGCTATAGGTAAGCATATTGATGGCTTTATCTTGACTTAGAAAATCGGCTAAAGGAGAATATTGGCTTATATGTTGAATTTGATTCATGATTTCATACATATATGACTCTAATGCCTAATATATATGGGCTAAGTACCTTAAATTTCTCTTTGATGTTCAAAATGATTAAATCAATTTATTTGTTAAATTAAGCTCAAGAGCAAAGGAGAACTAAATCCGATAAAGGAAAGGAAAAGGTGATCGAATAGCCGTTGAAATCGTTCGACAACATCCGAGGTAAGTTTTCGAGTAATGGAACTTAGATTATGATTCGATTAGGTCATGACATATAAGCATAACAAATAAACGGTGATATAATGATTCTACTTGAATTATATATTGAGGTAATTAGTTTATACTTATGACGGGCAGCCGAATGCGTATGGAGATCATGTTATATAGCGAATCAAAACCATGCTCTTTGTATGTGGCTATTGAGCCGAAAATGGTAATGGTAGATAAGTGCCTTGTGACTGAGTTCTAGTAATGAAAACGAAATAAAGATGTGTTATGATTTGTGGACATATGTGCATGATTATTCGGATGATAACCGGACTAAGATCCGAAGGCATTCGTGCGAGTTGCTATATCCGGGCTATGTCCCGAAGGCATTTATGCTAGTGATTAGATCCGGGCTAAGACCAAGGCATTTGTGCGAAGTTGCTATATCTCGGGCTAAGACCAAGGCATTTGTGCGAGTTGTTATATCCGCTAAACTCAAGATACTTGGGTTTGGAAGTGAGCGATCTTGCTGTAATAATTTCAATTAATACGTTCATAAAATCCAAACGATAAGGTATGTTTCATATATGCATCGGAAAAGTCGATTCGTTTTAAATAGTATTCGTTCAATTGATTAACGAACTTTCGGCCTTTAGTTAGGTTTGATACCTTGTGTATGAATATATTGATTGAAGCGTGAAGTAAGTATGATTATGAGAATGTGCATATATGAAGTTATTCATTTAGCCATATGAATGTTATACTTTAGTCAAAACTAATTTCATTACTCAAAACTTACTAAGCATTAAATGCTTATTCCGTTTCTTTGATTCTCTGTTTTATAGATTTTGGTTAGTTAGCTATCGGACTCGGGAGTGTCAAAGTCGAAGTCGTCCACACTATCTAAACCACTTTTGGTACTCTTTTAGTTCAATTTGAAAATGGCATGTATAGGGCTGACCCTTGTTGTTAATTGAGTACCCATTTGTAATGTATATTCGTATAGCCATGCGAAAATGGCTCGTATATTTTGAAGTATAACATCATGGTCTTATGGTATGGTTATTAAGTGACGTGGAAATGTTCGGTAATGACTAGCCATTGGAGTGGCCAATCATGGTTCTATTGGTGCTACGTACGTCGTGGCTAATCGTGAACATACTTGGAAATAATGTATGTTAATTTGCTAATTGAATCATGGAAACTATGAAATAGGTGAAATTTGCCTTAAAATAGATGTTGATAGCAGCGGTGTTGTAAGTTTGAAAAATCACTAAAAATAGTAGAAATATAAATAAATAATGAATGAATTATGTAATCGAACCTTGATGAGTCTATTTTCATATGGAAGAAGCGAAACCACCATATGAGCCGTAATTTATGAGATGTTTAAGTTTTCGTAAAATAGGGCCAGAGCGATTACTGGATCCCCTGTTCTGACTTTGGAAATTTACCATAAATTAACCAGAGATAATTAGAAGTCATGCTTTATATGTACGGATTCCTTTTTGAGTCTAGTTTCATTAGAAACAAACGGAATATGTATTGAAGCCTGTACAGGAGATATATAAATCGTAATGCATGAAGGTCGAGTAGTCGAACCACAAACAGGGAGACTTTAACTAATAAACTGTAGGCCCGACCAAAAATTCTAGAAAAAAATTTGTAGATGGATATATGAGTCTAGTTTCAGGGAAAATTTACGGAATTAGTTTTTGAGTTTTGGAGCTCGAGATATGATTTTTAAGGTGACAGTGACGCAGTTAGTCAGCTTGTCTGGAAATTTTAAAATGAACTGTATAAATAAATGAATTAAGTCCGTTAACACCTCGTGTCCGACTCCGGCAACGGTCTCGGGTACGGGGCGTTACATAGCTGATCAAGGTAACTTAATTCAAGCTCATTAAACCTCGTGGCCGAACATAGACAAGGCAATTCAGCTTCCAATCACTTCAATTAATTTTTCAGCTGAATGTTCATTATCTAGAAGCTAACTAGTGGCGTTCCAAGGCTAGAGAAGCTTCTTGGAATTTTCTTGAAATTTTTTGGAATTTTCAGCTCATTAAAAGCTGAAATCAAGTGTCTATTTAGTTATCCATTTGACTATTCGACTAGCATAGACTTCTAGTTATAAATACTTAGCTAATTTCATTTTGTAAGAACTTTTGCAACTTTGAATGAAATTCTGTTATTTTTGTGAGATTTACTTCTCTCAAATTTCGTCCAAAGACTTAGCTTGGCTTATCTGTTAGTTAGTGGCGTCAATCTTTGTCTTTTCTGAACTTATCACTCTAATCCGAGTGTGGTATTCACCCAATTTATACTTTGGTTCTTACCTTATTAGGTAATGGATCAAGGTTCTTTTTCTTTCATCACCTAAATCCCCTTAAGATCTTATAAGTTTCGGGTCAATACTCATATTTAGTGTTGGTTCACACTTGTATCTTAAGTCTATTTTCCAGTCCATCCACAATTACCTACTTAACCATACAAGTTATTATTTATCCTTTTACTTCTTGTTAGCTGAATCTATAACCATCAATACTTAACCATTTTTGAACCCATCTTTGTTACCTAACTCCAAGCTTAGCTTAATCCCAACCATACTTCGCAAATCAAATGACACTTCTTCGTTAGACGATTGAGCACATAAATGACTCAACTCATTATATTGAGGCAAGATTGCATCACACATGGCTCGGGCATTTCCATACGGGCTGGCCATATGCCCGTGTGAGCTACACGAGCTGGTCATACGCCCATGTGCTAGCCGGTGTCAATATCGTACCCTGCTTCTTAGATATGCAGAAAAACCCAATTTTTAGGCTTTCTGATCATTCTAAAGTATATAAATACCAATTAGAAGAAGGCCTAAGGGGGCACTCAAAGAAGATCGAAAAAAAGACTTAAAGAACATCATCGGAATCAACTCGGAAGTGGATCTCCTTCAAGATTGAAGATCACTATTTAATTTCTTTCGAAGTTTTATTCAGTTTCTTTATGTCTTGTTGTTATCCTAACTTTGAGATGTTTTCATTCCATATTACGAACTAAATTCCCTAAATACCTAGGGAAGATGAAACCTATATTGAATCTTATTATTTGATTTCTGATTTACATGATAAATACTTGATTCTTGTTCTCAATTATGTATGCTTATTTTGTGTTTTAATATTTTTAGGATATTAACTCATGTTTAATGTTCTTATTTTAGTGGACCAAAAGTCCCTATTTAATAGTAGATCTAGCATAATTGAATGGAGTTGCATACAATCCTAGAAATAGGACGGCATTAATCTGCCAGATTAGAGTCAAGTATAATAGGGGAATCCATGATCGAGTTAATGAGACGATAGAGGTTTTAATTAGAAAGAGATTTCAATTAATCAACCTAGAGTCAGTTTTTCTTACTCTCGAAAGAGATATTAACATAATTTAAGGATTTCTACAAATCAAGACACAACTGAATAAATCGTTTAATTCAGATTTAGAATAAATGGTGAAGTCTAGGTGGATTCTTTCCTGGGTATTTTCTTTCTCATTGGTTGTTTTCGATTATTTTCTTATTTCATTCTCTGTTGCGTTCGTAGTTAAATTAGATTAGTAAATTTAGATAAGAAAATAATCATTTCAAATTACCAGCTAAATAATAGGAAAATAGTAATTACTAGTACTTTTAGTCCTCGTGGATACGATATTCCCTACTCACCATAACTATACTATTGTTCGATAGGTGCGCTTGCCTTAGTCATATTTATAGTTAGTTTAGTGATCATCAGGGCGACAACTCTAATTAATTATACTAAGGTTTGTTGTCTCCCCTTAATACACAAGGGGATTTTGGGCCTATCCTATATCGGGTCCGATTACAAGTACTTTCTGGTCTTTTAACCCGATACTCTATAATTTGATGTAACCCAATATTTTTTTTCTATTTCCAAAAAGTAAACTTCAATATATTTCAAATTAAATAATTTTTTTCAGCTTAATTCTAATTTCATTAAAACCATGATAACTTTACAGTAAAATAATCTATGATAAAATATATTTTATATTTTTGCATTCAATGGTTCACTATGACTAAATGATTTATTTCCATTTTCGAACTTCTTTTATTCGAAAAACATAAATTAATTTTCAATTATTTTTCAAGTCATTTTCATTTTCATTTTAGAGAAAACCACATTCATTTCCAAATGATTCCATTTCTCCATTTTCAATTTCGTTTTAGGGAAAACCATAATCATTTCCAAAAGTTTCCTATTTCTTCATTCACCATTTCTATTCATTTTTGTTCATTTGATTCAACATGCAATTCATTTATGGTTTCAACAAGTTAGCGGAGGGACCAATTGGACATATGCAATTGAGGCTTAAATGATTTATAATTAAGTTTTAGTTTTTCACCTATTAATTATAAACTCATTTAGTCATGAAGTCATTCCATTATAGTATTGTGAGTGAGCTCTCCGCAACGACATACCATTATTAAAGTGATCAATTTATCCATTACAAATATAAATGACTTGTGGCTACGTTTATTTTTTATCAACCATGTAATCCCAATGAGAGGATATCATTTACCCATGTCTCGAGTTATGAATTCCACTATTGTGAATAACGCTACATACTATGTAACAACCTATTTTTCAGTGGTGTTGAAAATTGTAATTTTGTGTAACACCCCAAAATTGGGCCTAGAAGTTTCAAGAGTAATTTAGGAATTTTAGCTTTAGAGTGCTCGAGAATTTCATAAGAATGGTAACTGGAGATATTTCTGACTATAACTTTTTGAAGATCAAGCCAATTTCTGAAAATAAGGTTGAAAAGACTTCAATTTTAAAATAAGGATTGTTTTGTAAAATTGTTCAAATTAGAAGTAGTTATAAAGCAATTATACCAAAGATTTAAAATACCCTATTTTTCCCCTCTATCTATATTAAAGTCACGTTAACTTCTACTTCTTTGTTTTGTTTTGTTATCCCTTGCTCTTCAAAAGCTTTTTTCATTCAATTTTGATTCTCAAACTTTATTCCTTTGATTTCTATCATCATTCAATCATTAAAACTCCATAAAACTTCAAGAAAAACACCCAAAACATCATTGATTTTCTCATCTTCCAAACTTGTGGGTTTTTTGAGTTTTCAACCAAAAGCTCATTTTTCTTCCACTAAAGGTAACAAATCATTTTTTCTATTTGTTTTTAATGTTATCTAGTTTTTCTAAATAGAGTTTTTATCCATTAAATTGCATGTTAAGGGTGGATTTTGGGATTTTGAATAAAAATGCAGCTTCAAATAGTTTTTCAATTAGTTTTGACATATTAGAAGGTTTCTAAACTTACTTTAAAGTTTCTTGGAAAATTTTCAACGTTTTAGTGAATTTTCGCAAAAATTGCCATAAACATGTCAAAATTTTTGATACCATGAATTAGGTAGTTTTGAGTAGTTTAAAGGTTGAGAATCAGTCCTAGGTGAATAATTAAATGAACAAAATTAGTTTTAGGTAAAAAGATCAAGTATAGACCGAGATAATTGAAATTCAAGTTTGTTATGTCGAAGGTTTTGCTTACATGAGAATTTAGCTTAGGCTTGTGTTTTGATTGTTTGAACTGAGTCTTTGGTCGATTGTTGATTGTGTTTTTGTGTGATTTACCTTGTTGAAGCTTCAAAATTGTTAGGACTGTCAACGAGTAAAGATAAAGGTGAGGAAAAAGCTAGTTTAAGCTTTCGACAATTAGATGAAAACGTGATCGGTGAGTATTTGGATTTGCTACTTGTAGACACGATTCATAGTGTTAATTAGGAGCTTAAGAATAGGCTAAAACCCGGTCCTAAGTTCTGAGTGTAAGCTTTCTATTTCCTTTGTTTTATTTTGGCAAATTATGTAATTATGTGAATAATTGTGGATTGATTATTATGATGTGATATTGTGATATGAGACATAAGTGATGACTATTGTGAATTGTGTTGTGTTATGGTCATGATATACATGCCAAATAATAATGATAATGATATGCTAATAATGAAAATATACAATGGAAGTAAGCAATAATTTGGTAAGTTCATATGTGTTGAATTGTGGAACGTGATATTATTATGACAGGTAATATGTGAGAATACATGTAAGTGATTTATGATGTACTGATTTTAATGCACAGTTATGTGCTTGGATATGTGATAGCTCAATGAGAATTATTGTGGCACTTAAAGTGCAAATAAATGTGAATCTGATAAGTGTAAAATGTGTAACAGAATGCGATGTAAATTGACGAATATGAACAGAGATGATGTGCATTAAATCAATAATTAAAAATGTGTAATTGTGGATATTTTGGCCTTTTAATCTATTGAAATCGTTGGATATAGTTGGCATGTCATAGGATTATGAGTACTCACCTATATGTATTGTTTTTTGGGGCATTAAGGCCCTGGGATAGGTTGGAGAGATAAGGGAATATGAGCTAAGCCCCATTCAATGGGACATGTTTAGTATGTTGGAGAGTGCTAGCTTTATGACGGTCACTAAACTAACTATAAATACAACTAAGGCAAGCACACCTACCGAACAATAGTATAGCTATGGTGAGTAGAGAATATCATATCCACAAGGAATAAAAGTACTAGTAATTATCATTTTTCTATTATCTAGCTGACAAATTGGAGTGATTGTTTCTAATCTAATTTTTCTAAACTAATTTAACTAAGATAATAGACTTCACCTATTATTATGAATCTAAATTAAACGATTTATTCACTTATGACTTGATCCGTAGAAATCCCTAAATTATGTTAATTTCTTTTTCGAGAGTAAGAACAACAGACTCTAGGTTGATTAATTGAAATCTCTTTCTAATTAAAACCCCTATCGCCGCATTAACTCGATCTATGAATTCCCTTATTAGATTTGACTCTAATTCGGTAGATTTATGTCATCCTATTTCTAGGATTGCATGCAACTCCACTCAATTATGCTAGATCTACTCTTAAACAAGGCCTTTTGCTCCACTGAATTAAGCATATTAAACATGAATTAATATCCCAAAAATATTAAAACAGAAAATAAGTATATATAATTAAGAACAAGAATAAAGTATTTATTGTGTAAAATGGAAATTAAATAATAGGATTCGTCATAGGTTTCATCTCCCTTAGGTATCTAGGGGATTAGTTCATAATCTTGAATGAAAACATCTCAAAGTCAGAAAAACCACAAGACATAAAGAACTCAATAAAACTCTGAAAAAAATTAAAAGGAGATCTTTAATCTTGATAGAGATCCACTTCCGAGTTGGCTCCGATGGTGTTCTTCGAGTGTTTTCTTTAATCTTCTCTAGTTCTTCCCTAATGTCTTCTTCTATTTGGTATTTATAGACTTTAGAATGCTCAGAAAGCCTAAAAATTGGGTTTTTCTGTGTATTTTAGAAGTAGGGTGCGAAATTGACATGGGCTAGCACATAGGTGTCTTTCTAGCCCGTGTGGCTCACACGGGCGTGTGTCCAGGCCGTGTGGAAATGCCCAAGCCATGTGGATATTCAAAATATCTCTATTTGTCCGATTTTGGCTCGTTTTCTGTTCCTTTCACTCGTAAATGTTCTCCTAAGTATAAAAACATAAATTTGAAGGATTCGGATTATCAAATTCATTAATTTGCATAATTAATCATCCACAAATGCAGTAAGAATGAGATTAAATTATGTTACTTTTATAGCTTATCAAATATCCCACACTTAAGCATTTGTTTGTCCTCAAGTAAAATCCTCAACTCACATTAAAATTAATCTTTCTCAACTTATAATTCTCATAAAAAATGTTTCGAAATAATTTACAAATAATCACAAATTGACAATTCAACTAAAAGAGCACTAAAAGATTCAAACAATCTAAGTCAAAAATTTTTAAAGCACGAAAACATAGGTATTTCCCTTTATCTAAATGATTACCTTTTATTCAAAATCGACAAGAATTGACATCCTCACTAAAGATTCACTCAAATCACTCAAAGTGTTTAAGGTTCAAGAATAAGCACTCAATAGTCAAATAAGAAAAGTCATTACCATAGGCTTGCATGAAAATCAAATCTCTACCACTATAAAATGATATGAAACACAAATTAAAAGGTCTTTAAGAAGTTGTAATAAGGCTTAGGTTGAGGGTGTGGACAAAGGCAGAAAATTTGGTTATAATCGAGATAGAATTGATAAATTACCAAACTAGAAAAAAAAAACAAGTGCTGAATTAAAAAAACAATTACATCAATCGAGAACTATTCAAGAATAAAAATGAGCTTCTTCTCAAAATATGAATTTAGTTGCTCAAGCTCAATCAACATAGAACTAAATAATAATATATTTTTTTTCAATTCCAAATTTTTTTTATTTTTTTCTCTCTTTAATTTATCTAGAATAATCAGAAATAATTCAGGTAGAAGAGCATAGTTAAGTAACTAACCAAGTCAATTCTCCACAAAAATGGGGTCAATAAAATGGGAAAAAGTCTCAACGAAAAAAAAGAGTTATGGGTTAACATTAATGGGAAAATCAAGAAACAGTGTGTTAGGCTCAACGGGGTTTACTAAGGGTTAATTATGTAGGTAGGCTTCTTATGGGATAAGTGGGTTAAAACCTAAATGCATTTATCATCTCAATATATCAAATCAAAGGTGTGGTCTTGACACGTATAATCGAAGCAAGGTCTAGAATAATAAATCAAATTGACACACTCATAACCAATAATAAAATGAGCAAGAAAAATGTATGCTCTAAAGGCTCAAAATTTTAAAAAAAATCATGGTTTTTAATGTTAAGCAGTGCTACTTAAAACGAGTGAACTGCTCGGAGAGGTCCTCTAAAGTAGCAGAAGAAGAAACAAGGTGATGTCTCGAATGATGAGGATGAGATGGACCCTTATGATGAAAAAAGACATATTCAATGAAGTCCTCGGGTTTGTTCATAGGGTCAAAATGATATAGTCGGTATTGAGGAGAGTCCACTCCATGAAGTCTTTCAATCATCCTCATATGGATCATGCCAGATAATCCCTGCAGGACATCTAGCCGACTAGTGTAAGCGATGAGGACTGCTCCGGTGTGTCAAGGAGACCGAAATGTCGAGCGAGTTGAGTCATATAAGGGCCTAAATAGATAGGACCCTTCCTGCCACTCTCTGTCTGATGGCGAAAGGCAAAAGTGATAAAGTAGGCTAAATAAAAAAATATACCCCGTGGCCATGCTCCATAGAAAATATGCATCGATGAAACTGACGAATCCGGTGCTTTCTCTTACCGGTCAATATGTAAGCCAATAGGGCATGAATATATCGTAAGGCCAGAGGAAGAAAAGCCTATTTCTAGCGACTCGCATCATAAGGTCTCGTTCCCGCCGTGAGGTCTACCCAACAAAGAGATGGTGAGTAGTAGATGTGCCGATGTAAGCGGAAGAAGTTCTTAGCACTCATGAACTCTTCAGTGTATAGTCCCAAAGTAGTGTCAAACTCTAGGACACTCATATATCATGCCATGCCACCGAGTTTGACAGTGATGGTGCCTAAATCGTAATGGGTCGTCATCACCTGCTGAAGGATAAATGTGGAATAGAACTCCAAAGTCATCTCCATGTATGTGGCTTGATGATGGAAAAGAATTGGTCCCACAAAGCTGTGGCAATGATGGCGCGCACATTATCAGCTAAGTGGACCTGCTCCAAAGCACCCTAGTCAATACATCGGCCTAAACTGAGTGGCCTTAGGTGAAAAGTTGATATAAGTCCTCCTGGGGGCCCTGTGAAAACCGGAGGAATAGATGGCAGGCATTGGCCGAAGCGCCTGATGAAGAGGTCACGCTAGGAGTCTTCAGCTTTTTCGAAATGGGGACAACGACCTTGGGTTTGTTGCGTGTGTTTGTCACGGAGTGCCTAAAAAAATATAATAGTCCAATATCAGAAAAGCAATAAAAGAAACAGCACCAATTAAGCAAACAGAGAGGCCGCCAAATCAATATGCAATAATACAATACTAACAATCCACGCATCAAAATTCAATCTTCCTAAATAGAAAATTTACTCCTAAAGCAATATGTACCAATACTCAATCATGCAAAATCCATTAACTGAGGCTACCAAGATTCCAACTAGAAATAATAAAGACCATAAGTGAGGAATAATAAATAAAAACAACAAAATGAGAAATAAAATGACAAAAATTAAAATAATAATAATAACAACATTAAAACAAATAATAATAAGAAGAAACAAATGATAATAAGAATAACAAAAATAAAATAACAAATAAAAATAACTATAATGAGGATAAACTAAAACAGTAACATAAAGAATAATAAACTAATGATAATAAAACTAAAAATAAAAAGAAAATTAATAATAATAATAATGAGAATAATAATAAATAAATAAATAATAACTAGAAAAATAAAATAATAATAACAAATAACCAAATAAATAATGAAATAATGAAAAAAACAAAAAGAAAAGGACAAAAGATGGTTAACTAACGGTGGTTGGTGGAAGATCTACGGGGGCTGGTTCGTGTGGCTACTCGATGAGAGAGGGGGAAAGTGAAGGTGAGGCGCGAAAGGAATGCGTGAGGGGAAGGGATGAGCTAGTCGAGTGAGAAAAAAAGGGGGGTTGCGCAACAATGGTGGCTGGAGGAGAGGGGGTGCTTTGGGCGAACGGCGGTTAGGTTGGGGATTGTTGGGCAAGAAGACAAATCAAAAGAAAAGAAAGGAGCCTAGGGTTTTAAGGATGACACGGTTGTGTGAGGCCCATGCTGCGCCACATGGCCATGTGGATCCTTCTCAGCCCATGTGCAATTAAAAAAGCCAACCCAAACTTCACAAGGCCTCGGACACGTTCGTGTGTCCAAGCCGTGTGTGATCTCATTCACTTCTCCCACACCCGTATAAGAGCCCACACACCTATGTGGCTCAATCGTGTCTTACACACGGTCGTGTCTATTACCCATGTAACTCTCTGACTTGATTTAAAATTGAAAAAATTAGCTTCAAGGTTCACACGGCCTAAGACACGCCTGTGTGTCCATGCCGTGTGGACTATTTTAGGCTGTGTAACTATCAAATTTTTGAAATATTAAGTCCCAGGATCCACACGGAAAAGGACACACCCGTGTGTCCAGGCCGTGTGGGTCACATAGCCATGTCGCCAGGTCGTGTAACTCACTGTTGAACCCCTTACTATGCACACAGCCTGGGACAAGCACATAAATAATTTAAAATTTTTTAAATTATTTAGTTTTAGAATAACATGAAATAAAAGTAAAAGAATTAGCAGTGTTAACACTCGGGTTGCCTCCTGAGAAGCACTTATTTAAAGTCTAAGCTTAACTTACCTCATATTCGCACGGTCATGGTGGTTTGCGGAGCCGAGGCTCCTCTTTCTCGTTATCAATTCTATTATCAAAACAAGGTTTAAACTGAGTACTATTTACCTTAAATGTGCCAACTTTAGAATGAGTTACCTCGACTGTACCATAGGGAAAGACATTCAATATCGTACATAGGGTTGATCAGTTTGACTCGAGCTCCGAATAGGAGATTCGTGGATCTGATTTTTCCAGCAATATTTTGTCTCCAACCATAAATTTGGTTGTTCTCATCATGTACTCATCATGGCATCATTTTGGCTCTTCATCGTGCTCTTTCAGTTTCTCTTTAACATGTGTTCGCCATTCATCTAGTTCATCAATTTGTAATATGCATTCTTCATAAGTCGTTCTGTTTCTATCACATTGATTGAAAAGTGGCTCCTTTATGATCTTTCATGGGATTTCCTGGAAAGAAGGTTGGGCCACATGGTTACTCACGTTAACAGAACATTTCAAATCATCTCGATTACTAGAGACTCTCTCAAAATCACGTGCATGGAGAGTAATCGTTTTGTCACCTACACAAAGTACTAATTCACCTGTACCAACATCAATTATAGTTCTAGCAGTTGCTAAAAATGGTCATCCTAAAATTAAAGGTACCTCACTATCCTTATCCATGTCTAAAATAACAAAGTCAACAGGGAATATGAATTTGTCTATTTTAACAAGCACATCCTCAATAACACCCCTAGGATATCTAATGGTTCTATCTGCTAACTGAATACTCATCCTAGTTTGTTTGGGTTTCCCAGGACCTAGTTGTTTAAACATTTTGTAGGGCATGACATTAATACTAGCCCCTAAATCAGCCAAAGCATTATCAATATTCAAACTACCAATTAAATAAGGAATAGTAAAACTCCCTAGATCTTTCAGTTTGTAAGGTAGTTTATTCTGTAAGATGGTTGAGCAAACTACATTTAACTACACAGTCAACAAATCATCTAACTTCCTTTTATTTACCAATTACCAAAAGCTCCTTTAAAAATTTGACGTAATTGGGAATTTGCTAAAGAGCTTTAACAAATGGTAAGTTAATATGTAATTTTTACAGAAGTTTAAGAAATTTACCACATTGTTCATTCGTTTGGTCTCTCTTCGTAGCATTAGGATATGACACTCGAGGTTTTCTTTGAAAACCGACTTTTTCTCTTTCTAGCTTACCTTAACCTTATCGCTATTTACCACAATTTCTTATCTCAGTTCTTGTTCAAATTCAACTAACCCTTATTCATCTTGAATAGTAATTGTATGAAGTTTTTCCATTGGGTTAGTTTCGATAGTGCTAGGCAAACTACCTTGTGCTCTTTCTAGGATTAACTTAGCAAGTTAACCAATTTGATTCTTGAGTCCTTGAATGGACGCTTGTTGATTTTTTAGTGCTGCCTCAATGTTTTGAAAATGCATTTCTGACACCGAGATAAACTTCACTGATATCTCCTCAAGGTTCTGCTTCTTCTCTTGCTGGTAAGGTTGTTGTTGAATGCCTAAAGGGGCTTCTGCTCTTTGATTTCCTTTACCACCCTAAGAGAAATTGGGATGGTTCCTCCAACCTGTATTATAGTAGTTACTATAAGGGTTATTTTAAGGCCTAGAATTATTACCCATATAATTGATTTGTTCATCCTCTACGCTAGGAGCGAAGGGTAAACATTTCGGGTTAGTCATTCCACCTCCATTCATATTACAATGCATCACCGGATGTACCTGCTAGAAACATATAAATCATCAATTTTTTATTTAATTATTCTCTCTGATTTGATAAGATGGTGACTGCATCTAATTTGAAAACATCGGCTGCTTTCATAGGCTTTGTCCTTATGACTTGCCACTGATAACTATTTAGTGTCATTTTTTCTTCAATAAACTCATAAGCCGCTTCGGGTGTTTTATTATTCAAAGTACCACCAGTTGTTGTGTCGATCAACTGCCTCGTTGAAGGGTTCAAATCGTTGTAGAAGGTTTGAACTTGTAGCCATAAGGGTAACCCATAGTGAGGGCACCTTCTCAATAAGTCCTTATACCTCTCACATGCATCATATAACATCTCTAAATTGATTTTTACAAAAAAATAGATATCGTTCCTCAACTTGGTTGTCTTATCTGGTAGGAAGTACTTTAGCATAAACTTTTCAGTCATTTGAGCCCATGTACTGATGGAACCTCATCGTAAAGAGTTCAACCACTGTTTATCTTTGTTCCTCAACTAGAAAGGGAATAACTGTAAGTGAATGGCATCATCAATGATGCCATTAATCTTGAGAGTATCGCAAGTTTCTAGGAAATTGGCCAGATGAGTATTTGGATCTTCGTCTTGTAAACCATGGAACTAAACAAACTATTGAATCATCTAAATAATGTTAGGCTTCAATTCAAAATTATTTACAGCAATGGTGGGTCTCACAATTCTCGATTTAGCCCTAGTTAGAGTAGGTTTGCCATAATCATACATAGTACGACAAACAGGATCTGGATTTGCAGGATTTACAACAACTGCAGGAGGTAGTCGATTATTCCAATTATCACCTATCTTCTCAATAAAATAATGCCTTCTTATTCATATATTGTATTCTGTCGACTTTGCCTTACTTCTCTACGATTTCTGCGAGCTATACTTTCAATTTCGCTGTCAAAAATCAATAGTCCCGATGGGTTTCTTCTAGTCATAAACTAAAAGAACCTACCAGAAGCAAATAAAAGAAAAATTAGAATGTAAAAATTAAACTAAAAACAAAAAAATAAAAAATGTCTAAATTAATAAAAATAAAGTGTTCCTAATATTTTAGTCCCTAACAACGGCGCCAAAAACTTGATGGTCACTAAACTAACTATAAGTACGACTACAGTAAGTGCACCTATCGAACAATAGTATAGCTATGGTGAGTAGAAAATATCATATTCACAAGGACTAAAAGTACTAGTAATTATCGTTTTTCTATTATCTAGCCGACAAATTAGAATGATTGTTTCTAATCTAATTTTTCTAAACTAATTTAGCTAAGAACGCAACAAAGAACAAATCGAGGAAATAATCGAATAATAACCAATGAGATAGACAATACCCAGGATTGATTATGAATCTAAATTATGAATCTAAATTAAATGATTTATTCATTTGTGACTTGATCAGTAGAAATCCCTAAATTATGTTAATATCTCTTTCAAGAGTAAGAGCAACAGACTTTAGATTGATTAATTGAAATCTCTTTCTAATTAAAACCCCTATCATCGCATTAACTCGATCTATGAATTCCCCTATTAGATTTGACTCTAATCCGGTAGATTTATGTCATCCTATTTCTAGGATTGCATGCAACTCCACTCAATTATGCTAGATTTTGCTCCACTGAATTAAGCACATTAAACATGAATTAATATCCCAAAAATATTAAAATAGGAAATAAGTATATATAATTGAGAACAAGAATAAAGTATTTATTGTGTAAAACAGAAATTAAATAATAGGATTCATCATAGGTTTCATCTCCTTTAGGTATCTAGGGGATTAGTTCATAATCCTGAATGAAAACATCTCATAGTCAAAAAAACCACAAGACATAAAGAACTCAATAAAACTTTAAAAGAAATTAAAAGGAGATCTTTAATCTTAATAGAGATCCACCTCCAAATTAGCTCTGATGGTGTTCTTCGAGTGTTTTTTTTGATATTCTCTGATTCCTCCCTTATGTCTTCTTTTAATAGGTATTTATAGACTTTAGAATGCTCAGAAAGCCTAAAGATTAGGTTTTTTTTCACGTATTTGGGAAGTAGGGTGCAAAATTGACACGGGCTGGCACATAGGTGTGTGTCCAAGCCGTGTGGAAATGCCCAGGGTGTGTGGATCCTAAAATAGCTCTATTTGTATGATTTTCGCTCGTTTTTCACTCATTTCACTCCCAAATGCTTCCGAAGTATAGAAACATGAATTTAAAGGATTAAAAGCATCGAATTCACTAATTTGCATAATTAATCATCCAAAAACACATTAAGAATGAGATTAAAATATGTGACTTTTATAGCTTATCACTTTATGCTTCACCTTTTGGATATGTTCGACTCTATAAGTCAATTGGTGTATTGGAGATCCGTGTATCCGATGTGTGGTGATAGAACCCACTTTTATGTTTCATAGCCTCAAATTCCTAAATTATCGTTTAAATGTGGTCTTATTTATTGTGATAATACAATGTGATATGGATGCATAAACATGTAAATAATATGTTAAATGAGTTTATTTTAGTTTTCTGAAAATGTTAGTATGTTCTCATAGTAAATTGCGTATGTAATTATGATCTAGGTCATTTTTATTTAACTTGTGAATGCATGTGAATGTATAAGTTAGACATTTGAATTATTAAAGCATGTATACATTTTTAGTTTTGATGAATTATTGTAAAATGAACTATTTTCATATAAGTTGAATATAATTGTGCGTGAGAGTATATACTAGTTTTTATGATTTAATTAAGCATGAATATATTATTGTAACCTGATTAGAATATGGTTGTGAACATGTTGTAGTATGCTCTTACTTAACCTTTGATGTTGTGTATACATTATGGTTACTCTAACATTCATTAAGCTTGTTTAAGCTCACCAACTCTCTCTAACCATTGCAACTATTTAGCGTTTGCAGTGTGAGCAGTGCGGGGATACCAAGGAAGTGATCCAAGTTAGGCTTTAGTATTTGCGTAGGTGGTATTAATATTATTTTTTTGAACTGTGGGGATAAGGCAATGTGTTTAGATTTTGATTGATTATTATTGTGGTCCTCATGATATTTTATGGGTTTAGTTTTCTAGCACTTTTGATGGATTTCATAATTATTTCATTGGTGTTGCTCTCGTTTGAATATTTGTTAAGTTAAAGTGCCATAAACTGTATGTATGGTCAATGGACATTGAATAATGTGGTAGAATTGTTTCATGAACTTTGCCATAATGTTTTGGCTATTTTCATAGCTTATTTATTCTTAGGATTTACGGATATTGTTCTTGCTATATCATATGATTACTTAGACATGTTTTCGATGATTGAATTGTTATTTTGGTCATTTTGACATTAGTTTAAAGAGGTAAATGATACATGTTGCCTAGATATTTGTTGGAATGATCTAAATGCTTAAATATGTTGTATTTTTTGTGGTCTAGAGCAGAGGTATCGGTATCTAGGTTTTAAAAATCATACCTCCATGATATTTCTATGTGCAGGAAGTCAGTATTGTAATTCGGTATCGATACCATATCACAAGTATCAATACTCAGGGTAGAATGTCAATAATTTATGAAAGGTATCGATAAATTCTGAGATTTTGATTTTAAATGAGAAAAAAATTTTTGTTTTTGTATCAATTTTCCAAGCAATATCGATACTTTTGATTTAGTATCAATACCTACGTGAATAATTCTAAATTTTTGTTTGGTGGTCTAAAAGCATGTTTAATTCTCATTTTAAGTTCGTTTGACGATTGTTGAGCATGTTTTAATGATGAAATGGAATATGTGTAACTTGTAATTATTCAAAAACTAAATTGGAAGATGTCTGCTTAATAACGAGACCATTTGTAATGCTTAAATGTGTGACGGTGGTGTGACATCTTGATATTCGAGCTCGGCAATCAGGCCAGGTATAGGGGATTACATTTTGGGACCACAATTCCAATTTGTGAATCCAAAAATATTAATTATTTAATATTTACAAATTCATTAGTGTTATATTAAAATTTGGTCTAGAAATTTTGATGTTTGCATAGTTATCTAAAGAAAAGGAACTAAATTGTAAAAGCTGCAAAAGTTAATCGCTATTGATTAATATAGGTTAAATGAGCATAGAAAAATATTTGAATGGATTTATATGAAACTTTATCCCTAATTATTAATAGTGTACGGTTTGTCCATGCATGGATGTATTATTTAGTCATTAGCTAAGGTTAATTTAGTAATTTAATAATTAGTTTAATAAAAGAAAATGTAAATATGCTATCATCTTTATCTCTTGACCGAAATTGAAGTACAGAAAGACATAAAACTCCATTTTTGAATGCTCAAGGTTTCACCAAGTTTATAAATCATGGATGGTAAGTTTTTTCAATTCTGTTTTTAGTAAATTTTATATTTCTGAGATAGTTGCAGCTTAATTTATCTAGCCCATAAACTATTTTGAAATACTATCAAAGATTTGAAAACTTGTCATTGATGTTCTTGATGTTTTATTAATGTTTATGTTTGAGTTTAAAGCTTGATGTTGAAATAGGACTATTTTGTAAAATAATTTTGTATAGTTTTTAAGTTTAAGAACTAAATTGAAAGCATATTAAATTTGGCATGGTTTTCTTGTAAAATTTCAGTATTAGAGGGCTGATTAGGATGAAAATAAATTTTAAACGATGGTTTAGGGATTAATTGTGAAAATAAGTTTGTTTCGATTTTATGGATTAAATTGAATAAAATGTAAAAGTTTAAAGTAATTATGAAAAATGTCAATAAAGAAGTCATATGCAATAAGTGGATTGTTATAAGGTATTTGGTATTGATAATTGAAATAAAAGTTATTGTATAGATCAAGAACCGGTAGATAATCTTGAAAAAAAGAAAATTGATGATTAGTCCCTGACATTACAATCTTTGTTGTTTAGCCCTAGTAAGTTCATACGGTATTGTTTTGTGTGTTTTGAGAATATTTTATTGAATTCTTTATATTGTGGATGTTGTATAAAATTTGAATGTTAAAATTAATGAATTGTGAGAAATTGATTGAAATGGAAACTGTTATAGTGTTATATGTATCAAGCTCAAATGAACATAGGATAGAATACAATTGGCATGCCATTAAGTTATTTTGCGTGTTGTACGAGACTGACTTGCTAGGAGATGATGATTCATGACTTGTTATTATACATTGAATATACTAGAGTCCAACATTTGTTGCGGATTACCAAGTTATATTTACAATAATCCATACATATTTATGGATGGATGTTAGCCTACGGGCTAAGCACTTGGTGTCTAGGCGTGTTCTTGGATGGATTGGATTGGTTGAGCATTTTGTTGTGTCTTCGGTGGATAACCGTGTATCTATATTTGTTTATATTGTTCATCGGGTTGAATTTCAATGGCTAAATGATATGATGATATGTACTTGATTTTTTGTTATAATGCATTGTTGATGACTTGTATATATTTTCATGATTTCTCATATTATATCCTGACTTGATAATGCATGATACCATACAGATGATATGATTAAATGACTCATATATATGAAACTCACCGGATGGCCGGCATCGGCCTAACCCAATGTGACTCGACAGTTATAGGTCACTGTTCACGCCAGACTTTTTTCTTTCTTTCTTTCTTTCTTTCTCCTACCAAACTCATTGGTCTCCCACTATAAAAGCCCCAATTGGACCCTCACCCTTCCACCACCACAAGCACCACCTTCGACCACCGCCAGTCACCTCCAACCAATGCCGACCACCATCGTTCAACGAAATTTTTTTTCCTATTTTTTCCTTTATAAAAAATATAAGTTAATCTAAAATGTTGTTAATATAAATATTTTTTTCAAAAATTTATTAATCTTTTATATCATTCAAGAAAAATTATTCGATTTTTATGTAGATATTAGAATGAATCCTCGACCTATTCTTGATAATGAAAACCACATAGCAAAGTCTGTACACAATACAGTAAATGTGATCCAATTGAGCTTTAGATAATATCCATATAATTTTTTTTATAAATAAAAATATATTGTTTACTATTTCTACCGAAAGAGTTCATCAACCACATGATCCAAGATATTTTCCCGATTAGAGGGTTGTGTATATTTAAATGCTGGTAAGTTTGGGACGGTCACGTTTATTCAAATTTCAGACCTTAGGGTCGACTTAGTATCAATGCCAGTGGAACAATGGCACCCGAAGACCCACACATTCCACTTCTCGTGTGGGGAATGCATTATAACACTGCAAGATGTAGTAGTCCAGTTGAAGCTATCTATTAATGAGCTACCACTAATCAGGCCAGGAAAAATGCTCGATCCTTGGGCCACCTGCGAACGATTACTTGGATGTGTGCCTCTCGATTATAGCAAAGGAAGATTAACCGGTATTAACTTTACCTGGTTAATGAGTAATTTCGAAAGCTACTGAGCTGTCCAATTTAGATGGACATTATTTACATTGCTAGAGGATATCTTCTACAACTGATAGGTGAGGTATTGATGCCGAACGCCAATCAGAATAAAACCCACATCATGTACCTCCCCTTACTAGAAGATTTGAACCATGTCGGGACTTAAAATTAAGGCTTTGCTGTAACACCCCTTAACCTGTATCAGCCGCCGGAACAGGGTTACGGAGTATTATCAAAACTTTCAAAACATTTTTTAGATAATTCACGTGAATTTCTAACCATTAGCTGAAATTATTTATGTCGTCCTTTAAATGGACCCTCGAGGCCCAATATGAGCATTAAAATCGAATCGGGACTTAATCAGAAACTCTAAGAATTTCTCGCGACATTTCAAAAATTTTCCAAGGTGCAGGGCTCACACGCCCGTGTGACCCTAGGACACGCCTGTGCTACAGGCCGTATTCGAACCCGTGTAACTCTCTGACTTGTGTAGACAGCCATGCCACAACGCCCGTGTGCTAGGCAGTGTGGTTAGTTAATTTTTTTCAAAATTAGGTGCAACATGATCATGACATACACCAATGTTCCAGGCCATGTCACACACACTGTTGAGACACACGCCCATGTCTCTACCCGTGTGCTCAATTCTGAGCATTCTATTTCTCAGATTTAAGGTGCAGGAGACACATGGCCTAACCATATGCCCATGTACCAGGCCGTGTGTCACACAAGGTCTAGACACATGCCCGTGTGGACAAAATAAAGCCATTTCTAGCTTCATTTCTCACCCAAAATCACACCAATAACCTGTACTTAAACTCACATCCAAATACCAATCATTCCAAGCATTCAAATTAAGCAAACTCTATCATTCAACATGGCATATCATTACATGCCTACATGTTTATAATCTTACCTTGGTATATTCCATATGTTAGACATAATTTGATCACTACTTAACATGCATGTAATTACCATAGTATGACAGTACAAGTATATCAAAAACAACCATTACTAGCCATTCCAATGGCTAGATTACAAACCACATAATTAAGCCATTTATGGCCAAGTTATCCTATACATGCCATTATACCAAAATGATTTTACTATATATACACAAAATGAGCTAGTGGATAGTGTGATGATGGTCCAATTATCTCCAACATTCGCGAGCTTCTGAGCACTATAAAATATGGAAAATAAAATCTAGTAAGCATTACATGCTTAGTAAGTTTGTATAACGGAAACTAAACTTACCAATCCCGTTTACTAAATCTAAGCATACAATATCATGTTTTTCATCAACTTGGCAAAATTGCCTAAACACATGCATTCAATCAAACATGTTAGTCACAAAATTTTCATATAGATCAAGTAAACATAGATGAGCTCATCATATAATTTTCCTTCAAAACATTATTCATTTCATCTCATAATTCTTTTGTCATGCCAAGAGTTGTGTCCGTTGAATCATTGAAATTCCAATGGATACTCAAGTAGTACACTCAAGGTGTACAATTCATTAACCCGTCAATTCTTATTTAAGAGTACCCATTAAGACACTTAATCAAAGAACATACTCTTGATCCACTTATCGTATTACAAGATTACCAATCCAGGCTAAATCCTTACGTAACGTATGCTCAGAAGAGCTTAATTAGGATTACCAAGTCCAGGCTAAATCCTAATTGTAACATATGCTCGAGAGGGATTATATCAGAATTACCCATCCAGGCTAAATCCTTTCTATAATAAGATCAATAGGATTACTCGTCCGAGCTAAATCTCGCCAGCAACAAATGCAGGACCTCATTTATTTCGGGAAAGCACATATATTCATCGGAATTCAATATTCAAATGGAGCTTAACCCTTTTTCACCGTTTCAAACATGTATTCAATTCTCATCATAGAAATCAAACAATTTGCATCAATAAACATCACATTTCATACAAACACAACATTCAATTTAACATATTTACATGCTCAATTAAGTTACACGAACTTACCTCAACACTGGTTTGCGTATAAAATCTACTAATCCGAAACCTTTTCTTTCCCTCGATCTAACCTCGAATATGTGCTGTCCAGATCTATATAAATAACTTTAATCATCAATTTCACACATTTCATATTCATTTGGACTCAATTTACGTTCTAGGCAAAATTACCATTTTGCCCCTAACTTTTCCATAAATTCCAATCTTGTCCCTAGGCTCGGAAAATGAAATTCATGCAATTTACTCCCTATTCCAAGACTAATCGAAATTTCAACATAAAATTTACAGCACATATTTTCTATAATTTTAGAATTTTTCATCAATTTTCACAACTTTACATTTTAGTCCCTAAATCATGTTTTCATCAAAAATTACTTTGTAAAAGTTGTTTATCTATCAACAACCTTTCATTTTCTACCATAAATTTCTAATTTTCAGCATATACATCCATGACCTAATTTCCATACTTTGATAACTCTTCAAATTGATCCCCCAAATAGATAGATTAAGCTATCCCGGTTTCAAAAATATCAAAATTACTAAAAACGGGACAAGGAAACTTACCCAATTAAGCCATGAAAGTTTCTTCTTTCTCTCCTAGGGTTTCCATGTATTTTTGGGGTAGAAGATGAGTCAATAAGATGATATTTTCTTTTTCATCTTTTAATTAATTAAATTATTTCAAATTCCAATTTAGTCATTGCCCCTTTTCTAGATTTCCATGGATGAGTCACCAAAATATCTACATACTTTTCTTTAATGGTCTAATTACCATATAAGGACCTTAATTTTTTAATTCCATAGCTATTTAATCCTTCTAGCTACTAGAATTCAACTTTTTCATTTTATGCGATTTAGTCCATCCCGTAATTAAGCACATAATCAATAAAATTTTCTTATCAGAATTTTCACATGACATTTCTAACATATTACGGACCATGTAATAAAATTAAAATTAATTTTATTTTCGTATCGAATTTGTGGTCCTGAAACCACTTTCCGATTTCACTAAAAAATGGGCTGTTACATTTGCAGTTTTAGCATGTTGGAAAAACCAGGTTTGGAAAACACAGATTTGAAAAACACAACGGAAAATAAATTTAGGGAAAATAGAGTTTTCAAAAAATTTTCAAAAAGAGATCTAGTTATGATATCAAAAATAATAAACACTTAATCAAAAGTATACATTTTCAATTCGTCTAGGATGAGCGCTTCGACCGAGTAGTCTTCTTCGCTATCCTCAAGCTCACGTCTGTTGAGTAATTACTAGTAGGGTAATTTTGCAATTTCTCTAAACATTTAGGTCAAGTTATAAATTAGAAAAATATCTCTAGAAATTTTCTGAAACAATCTCTTCAGAGAATTTTTTCTCTCCAACTTTCTCTTGAATTCAAGCGTGTGAAAAATAATAGGCTCTCTTTATATAATGAGAGTTTTGAGAGTTCAACTATTATTAAACTTAATCAATTTATTATTAAATTTAATCTAATATTTATCTTGATAAATAATATTAAACTATTAAAATAATATTATTTTTAGAATAGTTAATCTCAAATCAAATTCTCTAATAGAGTCCTAGTAGGAGTGTAACTCTTCCACTAATCAACCACCGAAGACCAACTACCGCAGACCACAGGGACGCCGCTGTTGCAGCCGCCGACATTGCCGTGTCAGGTGATGCACGTGTGACACCCTTACGACACCCCAAGTCGGTTTGACTGCTTTTGATTCGGTCCAAGTTAGCGACAACTCGATCGGTCCAGCCTAGCCACTAGTTGGACCATTAGCCTAGTTTTACATATCGAGCCCGATTCAACCAAGTTTTGGGTCTTGATCTCGGTTTTAGGCTCCTAGGCCCAATTTACGATCTCAGGTCCAATTTTCAAGTTCAATTATCCATTGCGCCAATTTTCTGACTTGAAAATTAATTTCTAAAAATATCATATTAATTTTAATTAATTTGATTAAGTTAATTTTACTTTATCAAAATTAATTTTCCCAAAAGTCACTTAAATTTTCCACATTAATTTTTCAATAAATTTGATTAAATTCTTTAGTTGAATAATTCTCACGACCACCTAAATTAATTTCACATCGAATAAATCGACTTAATTAAATTATTTCCAAAGTCATAGAATTTTCTTCTGATTCAAATGCAGTCCAATCGAAGTTTTGTTGAGCTAGCGGAGGGACCAATCGGATATATACAATTAGGCTCTAGTAATTGCAATTATGTCCAGAAGCGTTGTTCCGATAATTCGAAATTACTTAATCATGGAGTCAGGCCACAAGAAGTACCATGATCGAAAACTCCTCATTGTATACTTTTTACGAAAATAATTCATCCAACTCTTTTTTTTCCAATGACCTCGTCATGTGTGTGTTACCCTCATATAATATCTTTAATTCCTTTGAGTTAAATCAGTTCACTCAATACAGTCCTATTTTATCTCATTGTCACCGTTGCGTCTTCTTAATGATTAATATGATCATTGTCAACAAATGACTATGATAAATTGCTTGTTCGAGAACAAGTAACCCGTGACCACATCCCATATTTATCAATCCACACAATGTCAATTAGAGGATATCATTAACTCTTTAATTAAGCTATGAATTCCAATGTTTCTAGTAAAGTCATGCCATGAATGTCTACTTATATCAAAGCACATGAGTTGCATATGCATGGTCAGTGATTAACTCAAGATTTAGGTAAATTACACCATGAACATCACAAGTAAATTAATTCACAAACAGATTTAGAATTAATTCATCTTGGGTCCAATCCAATGTATCATTCTACCAATGAATACATCTATGTCTCTACCCGTGAAGTCAACTGCTCTGATAGCCAAGACTAGCCATCTCCTCAATTGGAATTGTAGATGTCATAATAATTCTTCTCAGTATTTAAATCAAATGCTCACTTTGATTCTTTTACAGGATTATGGACTCATTTAGATTATCTACTAAAGTGAGTTATCTTTCTCGCAATTTAAATGTTTTACAATGTCACTTATCTTCAGTTTGAACTTAAACAATTAATAAGCTAATATTTGCTTGTCACAATTTTGCTATGCATGTAAAATATAAAAGATGAAAATATAGGTCATAATAGTGAAATGTGAAATTAACTTTATTTATTCATCATTCAAATAAATAGAAAACAGTTACAAGTTTACTACAAAATGAGCATATTTCCAACATGGCATGCCCATACCGTAAGCTTTGGCGAGCGACAAAGCCAAATACGAAGGACATGGGTGGTTGTTGCCCTCTACTGCAATCATGAGCATTATATCGCATGTCATTTATGGTAATTGTGAGCCACCAACCACTGCTGTGGCCACTCATAAATAGGTGAATAAAATTGAATTTTACCTTTTGTTTCAATACTGTTGTACTTTTTGCATGCCAAAAATCTAAAAAAATTAATTATGTTTTTCAGATGGGCGACGATACCATGTAGCGGAAGATCATACATGATGCCCATATATTACCAGATAATATATGCTCATTCTAGGGAAGACATAAAATCTGCTTCCGATTTTTTTTTGTACTACAATATTTAAGTATTATAAATATTTTTTTATTTTAACATTTGCAAAAAAAATTAAAATAACTATATAATTTGTCTACAATGTGTAGTTTATATGGATGTTGTATTACGGGGAAGAAATTGTCGCCCCCATACCATCATGGGTTCACGAGCAGCAAATATTGTTCGTGACAAACGTCCCGTTGATTAATTTCAAAATGGTTGACTGGTACGCAACGGATTAGGTATTGAGACAGTTTAGTTGCATGCAACCTATCACAAACCCTCTATAAGACTTCAAACAAGATCACGGTATAAACAAAAATTGGGTAACCATACATGCTCCATATTTCATTCTGTGGAATGCTCAACGTGGGAGGCACCCCCCTTGTATGCCTTTGAAACAGGGTTCATGCCTACGCCCAGGTATGTAATTTGGTACATAGAGAACAGGATGCCCTTCATATACCAGGGTCGTTACATAATGTTCCCAAAACACTCACAATTGTAATCTTCTTAATGGTGACGGAACAAGACATGATCATGCCATAACTGAGCTCCACCATCCGGGAATACAAAATTTGGCTCAAACACTAAGCTTGAGCCCTAACGTTTAGCATCTAGATCATCATCACATACCCCACATCCCCAACAACAATCTCCTTCATTCAAAGAGATATTTGGCGATGACCTCAAGCCTCAACATTCAACACACTCCAGAGCCTACTCATACCATTTAGAGCTCCAACGGCATACACCTACCATTGAGTATATTTTTGGCTCAAGACCTCCGGTATCGCAATACCCCATCACCCCCGATGATGGGGCATACAATTATACTGCTTTCTTTAGAACACCGGTATGAACACCAGATGTCGGCCTGAGCAATTACCAATTGCCACATGAAGGTACACCCCCTTGCTAACGGAGGAGCCCAACCTTACACTCTGGGGCCGGGGATGTCGAAGGGGTCCAGACAACTCTGATTTTCTGTAATTATTTATTTTGTAAATATTCTTCCAAAACGAAAATTGAATTTTTAACATAATTATTCCTTTGCATAGATGAATACAAAATATTAAGTATAAAAAAATACAATTCAACCAACAAATAATATGGACCAAAATTGATTTATAGATACAAAAAAAAATACGAATATTGTAGAGAACTGATATATGAAAAAATCCAACAACAAAAAATACAAACCAACATTGATTTACAAATACAAAAATAATATGAACATTTTGAATAGTAGTTTCTCCACAGTTAGTCATCTTTTGCTTGAATCAAGCTTACGTTGCATTTAGTAATTTTAACCATGTTCACCCGCCATCTTCTGTAAATTGTAATCGGTATACATAGTTAGTCATCATCCACGAAGACTGTCACCAACTTTTGTAAATCATAATCGGCATCTCCATCCTTTGATGGCATAGCCTTTACGGTTCACGTGACAGTATATAATTCAACTCCGTTAACACATGACAGTATAGAATTCAACCCTAAAATTTGGTATCTTCATTTGATGGTACACTCCCAAACAATCAAGGAACCCGTTAATCACATCAATTACTTACAGTTACTCCTCATCCGATACGCAAACTACTTTAGATGGTTAACAGCCTGGAAGGTTTCTAACCTTAAAGTGACATTGTTTGCATGTTGGATGATGAGTAACAATAATGACATTTTATTTTACTATAACCGATATCTCTAATTGATGGTCTTCAAATGGATCACATCAAGTAATTTTAGGTTATTTAAGTGATTGTTTTTAAACCAGAGTCATTTTTGTAAATAATAAAAAAAATTTGGTCATTTTTGTAAAATAACCCTATTTTCTGTTACTTAAAAGTGTGTTGATTAGAGAAAACCAGCATCCCCTGTTACCCAATCTCCAACTCTATTTGTATTTAGACATTTTTCAAGTTGTTGATGATGATAATAATGTCCAAGGCAAGGCATAATCAAATGTTTCCTTTCCTATCCTTGCAACTTTCTATAGTTAAACAAATTGAACAACATAGCTAGCTTTCCCACCTGTTTAGATTATCCTCTCTATTTATCGCTTTTCCCTCCTCAACCTTAGCCCTTTCATTTCTGATCCTGTATTGAGCTCTGATTCAAACATTATACATGAATTCGGAACATCTAATGGCAGTTCAAACTCTAATATGCATATATCTATATATATTAAAAGAAGATATACCTTCTATTCTATCTCGCTTTGACAAGGAAGTGGAATTTCTACATCACACTCATATCTAACAGCAATGAAAGACATTATCTTAGCATCTTACTTCATAGAGGGCAAGGAAAAAAAGTGATGGCAAATTGGAAAGATAAATTCTGAGTAAGTTGTAGCTACCCTTTGCTCTCTCCTTTCTCATGGATCTTAACAGATGATGATGTTTCCACACCATGGCTCCCCTTTGTTTCTAGAATTCCATCTTTTGCTTCCTTGAATTCATCATCCTTGTCATTGGACCCATTACTATGAGCTCCTTTGAAAATAATAAATCATTTCCAAGGCAATTTTCCATTTTACATTCTAACTGTTCGCAGTTGGCTGGCGGGGATTTTAGTTTTCTTTTGTCATCTCCATTAATTTGACCTTGTATTAATGATAAATTAGGAAATCCAATCTCTCTATGCTGACCAGCATCAAACAAATCCAAAGGAACACCTTGTTTTCCTGAACCTGGAGATAGGACACGCTTGATTGATCTAGAGTACTGAAGAATCAAAAGAGTTTGTGTGATTCAATGGTTGGCAAAAAGAAAACTTCTCAGATGTGACATCAAGATTCAGTTCAGGAATAGGAAAGGCACCAATAGGATGTTCAGCCCATAGCTGGGATCCCACAGATGGAAAGTTTGCCTGTGAGGTGCAATGGGAAGAACTGAAACCCAAATCTATATTAACTGAATTGCATTCTTCCTCAAACAACTATTTCTGATATAGTTCTATTTCCCCTTAGAGACAATAGCTTGCACGCTTGGTTGCTTTTGACTTGTGCAGAACTTGAGTCCTCATATATTTTACCTCAGCAAAAAGTTCTAATAATTTACCATCCAATTAAATCACCTTGCAACAAAAAGTTGCTATAATTTACCTCGCCAAGCTCAAGCTATCCTTTGGATCTTCAGTCTCAAAAAAAGGCCAACCTGGTTGGGTTACACCTGCCACTATATCAAAGCAACCTTTCTATTTAGAAGGCCAATTTCCCAAGTACCTTTGGAGGGAAATTTCATACCTTTCCCCGATTAAAGTTGTCAAATCATGACCAATTTTTTATCATAAATGCTTTGAAGAAGGATCTGATTGTGGGAAAAGAGAAAGAATTAGAGGTGGATAGAAGACATTCTTAATCACAATTTTCATCATAGATACATCAAGTAAAGAGTAATAATAAGAAAGAAATACGGCAACCACACACTTTCACATTTAACTGCTCCCTCTTGGAGGTAACTTAAGCCAACAATCATCCCAAGAATCTGGAGATTTCCCCTACAGAAATTCTCAGTAAGTGAATTAGAGCACTCTAAATTCTTGAAAGACAAAGGGATGACACCATATAATGATTTGTGTTCAAAGTTAGCATATGCAGCAAAAAACCAATAACAAAGCAATAATTATAAACTAATTTGTCATGTTAATATTTAATAAAAAGTGTTGAGCTAAACAATTCCATAAATTGAATGAGAAATAGCACCTAAACTATTCAAATTTGTTGCTTTGACATGCCTGTATAGATGTAATGAATTCATCAAAAAGAAAAGGTATACTCCTATCTCTTAGAAAAGGTATACTCCTATCTCTTAGAACAAGCTATCTCTTAGAACAAGGAAATATTCACTGTTGATTGCTAACATTTTCCTCAACATGTGATGCCCTTCAAAAGCATTATCTGGCATATGACCATTTTCATAATCCAAAAATTCACCAGAATTACCATCTATTTTGTGTGGCCAGTATTTCCAAGAAATGTCATCTTCCCTTTCATGGGGAAAGCCATCATCCAGGTAGCTAACTTTAGCTGAAAAACATATAAGCAAAAAAAAAATGACATGTTGCACCAGAGAAGCCTTCCACAGTAGAATGATGTTTATATATAAGAAAGCTTTGTGAAAAAAAAAGAGCTAGTTCAAAATAGTACCTT
Source organism: Gossypium arboreum (assembly GCF_025698485.1). Classification (NCBI taxonomy): domain Eukaryota; kingdom Viridiplantae; phylum Streptophyta; class Magnoliopsida; order Malvales; family Malvaceae; genus Gossypium; species Gossypium arboreum. Next base: position 97,059,332 of record NC_069071.1, on the reverse strand, counting down.
TTGATACAGAGAACAAGAATGGTAGTCAGCTGCAAGAGATATTACCATTATTATGATAAAGTCAAACAGACTTGATGAAGGAGATGCATATGACTAACATAAAACCTATGTTTGAAACAATAAATGAAGATAGGCAAAGCAATTTCTGAATATTTTAAACACGAGTTGGTGCAATATGTAAAATGAACAATAAGAATTGTGATTCATGAAAAAAAAAAACCAACACCAACTAAAGACCGTCCCATATATCTTCCCTTCCTATGTTGTAGGAAATGTCAGTGTCACCAAAAGAGCAGTTGCTATTTCTGTAATGGCTGCCAAGTTGCATGTCATCAGAAAAGGTAGAGAGGTTTGGCTTCCAATTGCTATGTGAATAAGTTATATCGACTGAAAACTGCAAAGGATTGCCACCAAGTGGAACATCCATGTGCTGCATTATAGCACATTGTAGAAACCATTTTTCTGATGATTATCGACTTTGTGTTTGAAAATGAAAAATGGGAGTTGTCACAAATCATTTCTGATGAGGTGTGATTAGGTCACCTTGTAAAATGGTTGTTTTTAATAAATGTTTGATTTATTAAAACAACGCTTTTGGTCTGCAAAATTCAGAAAGACAGGTTTGGGAGTCGGTTACGCACTAGGAAGGATTAGCACCCTCGTAACGTCCAAAATTGGTCCTTAGTTGGTTAATTAATGTCTTAGTATCGAAAACTGAAGATTTGAAGAGATTTTAAAATACAATCCTTTGTTAAAAAGTTATTTAATTGAAAAATTTTCGAGAAAAGGGCATATTTCACGTTAATCGAGAAAAAATTATGTCTCGTAAGTTAGGACACAATGCCTTCAATCTTATAAATGAGAATAAACCCCAAAAATTTTATTTAAAAAGATTTGACTATCTCAGTTTTAGAAAGAAATCATACTCCATAAGTTAGAACATGACCTTTTCCTGATTCCCGAGAATATTTTAATTAAAATCTCATTTTTTTTAAAAAAAAGAAAGATGTTCGGTTATTTGGATTTATCGAGAAAATTGAAACGCCGTAAGTTAGGAAACGACCTTTAAAATTTCCAAAATACGAAACATTGCTTACCTTTTTAAAAAAAAATTATGCAATTATGTGAAAACAAATATAATATTTGAAATGTCGTGGATTTGATTTATTCGAGTATGGTAAAAAAACAACTAAAAGGTTAAAAATCGTGCTTGATAAATAACGATAATGCAAAATAAATCCATAGTAATAATGGTATAATATGCTTTAATAAAATATGAAAGATATGATAGTAATAATAAATTACAGTACTAATATGCATGATAGAATAAAAATAATGAAAATGATAAATGTAAATAACAACAACAACAACAACAACAATAACAACAACAATAATAATAATAACAACATTAATATTAATAATAATGATGAATAATCTAAATTTGGAAGTATATAAAAGGATATACATAAATAAATGAATAAATAATAAAATAACAATAATACGGTAAAAGTAAAAATAAAATAAGCCAATTATAAAAATAAATAAAATGAAAAAATAAAAGAATTAATAAGAAAATAAAGAAATAAATAATAATAATAATGATAATAATAATAATAATAACTAATAAAGTTTAAATAATAATAATAAAATAAACAATTTAAATTAAACCAACAACAAATAATTAAAGAAGTATTAAAATTGCAGCAGTTTAAAATTAATAATAATAGTAATTATTATTATTATTATTATTATTATTATTATTATTATAAGAGGATTAATTTGAAAGCAAAACAGGGTTTTAGGGTAAAATAGAAATAAAATAAAGTAAAAGGACCGAATTGTAATGCGCTATTAAAGGGGAGGGACCATCAGGGAAATTATTCCACTATCCAAAACGCGCAGCGTCAAGGAGGACTAAATTGAAAAAAAAATAAAATTTCACGGTATAAATTAAAAACAAAAAAATGGATTTAAAAACAAAAAAATACAGAATGGCTAAACGCGCAAATATCCCATTTGTTGAAAACACGCGGATCCTTGGGAGTGGGTCGACCGACGTGCAGGTCGCCTCAAAACGATGTCGCTTTGAGGCTTGTGAGCTTAGGCCAAAACGACACCGTTTTAACCCCCTATTTAAGTTAAAAATCTAAAAAAATATTCATTTTCAATAGTTTTTAAAAAAAAAAAAACACCCCTCCCATTTTTTCTCTAAAATGGCCTGAAGGTCCGGCCATGGCTCCGACGTCGGACCATTGTGGCGGCCGCTGGTTGCAGGCAATAGCGCCACCGTCCACAGTGGCTAGCGAAATGAAAAAAAGCTTTTTTGGTTTCCCTTTTTTACCCTCAGCCTAGATTCGCGACCAAAAACTCCAAAAACTCGATCAAACTCGACGAAAAATAGAGAAATGTTTCGTCTCTCTTTCTTTTCTGACATGCAACAACAGTGAGTTTCTCACCTTTCTTTATTTTGTTTTTTATTTTTGAAAATAAAAAAAATAGAAAGAAAGAAAGAATACTCTTTGTATTTTTTTATTCCGAAATCTCTTTTTTTGGATTCAATTTTTGTCTCTGAATTTTTTTTGTGTATTTGATTTCTCCTCCTAAAAAAATTACAACTTGATGTCATGGCTTTATAGCTGATTACATTATTACTGTTCATTGCGTGTTTTTGTTTTCCTTGCAAGAGTAATTGGGTAGTGGAGCAGTGGTGGCAGTGGCAAAGGTGACAGTGACAATGGCAAGAGGTTGTCAGAGGCTAGGGGCAGCTAGGGTTTCTTTTTCTTATTTAGGTGATTGGGTTAGGGTTTTTTTTATATTGGGTCATTGTAAATTTGGGCCACATGTAATTTTGGGTCTGTTATTTTGTAATGGACTGTAATATTTGGACTTATATATATATATATATATATATATATATATATATAATTTTTTGGGGTTTTATTTATCATTATATTTTATCTTTAGGCTGGGAAAAAATGGCCCACTGCAGCTGCCCCTCTTTGCTCGTTGTCGTGTAATGGGAACGAAGCAAAGACTTTAAAAAGGGCCAATTTTTGTCTAGTCTTGCTGAGTCTCAACCTCTTTTGGTGCTTCTCTTCTTCAAGTAGCCTCGTTCCAATCCACTACATCTTCAGGGGTATAGGAATTATTGCTTCGATCCACTCCACTACAACTTCCAAGAGATAAAACTTGTAGCTTCAATCTACTCCATTGCAAATTTAGGGAGATAAGATATGTGTCTTCAATTTACTCCACTGTAACTTCAGGGAGATAATGTGTGTAGCTTTAATTTTCTCCACTGCAACTTCAGTGAGATAAGATTTGTAGCCTATTTTTAATCTGCTCCACTACAACTACAGAGAGATAAGGTTTGCTATCTTCGATCTATTCCACTGCAACTTCAGGGAGATAAGATCTGTAACTTTTAACCTGCTCCACTGCAACTTTAGGGAGATAAGGTTTGTGGTTTTAATCTGCTCCACTGCAACTTCAGAGAGATAAGATATCTAATTTATAGCTTCAATTTGTTCCACTGCAACTTCAGAGAAATAAGATTCTTTATCTTCAGTCTGCTTTACTGCAACTTTAAGGAGATAAGACTTATAACTTCAACCTGCTCCACTACAACTTCATGGAGATAAAGTTTGCTATAATATGCTTTATTACAACTTCAGAGGGATAAGATCTATAATTTATAGCTTCAATCTGTTCCACTGCAACTTCAGGAAAATAAGATTCGCTATCTTCAGTCTGCTTCACTGCAACTTCAAGGAGATAAGACTTGCAACTTCAACCTGCTCTACTACAACTTCAGAAAGATAAGGTTTGTAATTTTTAATCTACTCCACTGTAACTTCAGGGAGATAAGATCTGTGGTGATAACTTCAATCCGTCCCATTGTAACTTCAAGGGTATAAGATTTGTGGCTTTAATCTGCTCCACTGGAACTTTAGGGAGATAAGATTCGCCATGATAACTTCAATCTATCCCGCTGCAACTTCAGGGGCATAAGATTAGTGACTTCAATCTGCTCCACTGAATTTTCAGGGAGATAAGATTTGCCATAATGATTTCAATCCATCCCACTGCATCCTCAGGGGTATTGGATTTATGGTTTCTCTGATCTGTTACATTATTCTCTAGGGAACATGACCTGTAGAATCTATTTCATGAGTCTATTCATGCCAAGGGATTAGGATGTCATGATAAAAATGAATCAAATGCTCCTAACTAGATGTGTATGAACGATATTTGGATAAATGTAGAATTTTGAGAATGATCCTCTTTTAATGCTTAGGTTGACACTACTCGTTGTTCATCAAGGTTATATCACTGACATATTACTCTGTCTTCTTCTTCAACAGGTATCTTTGACAGAAAATCTGAAGAATAATCACAATTTAGGCTATTCTTTCCCTAATGTTTCCAACTCTTGAATTTGGTTAATTCTAACTAGTGGTCCTGTTTCAGGTCCTTATACTATTTAGAAGCTTTTTAGAGCAACATGCAAAAAATCCTTTTGTTTCAATATTACTAGTCCATTAATCGTTATTTCAATGAAAAATGCTTGAAAAATATCGTAGTGGACAAGGTTGAAATTTATTGGGAGCAAAGCTTGAAATGAATAGATTAATCAAAATAGAAAATTTTCCAAAATACAAAATGAATAAGATGAAAACAGGTGCCCCAGATATCGTAGCATGAGCTTCTTCGTGTAAACTCCTTCGAGGTCCTTTTGAACTTGATATGTGTTTAGAAGATGTAGAATACTTTGTTGATGCCCCAAGATGCAACAACCCTCCTTCTTGTTAGTTCGAGGAAGACAAGACTACTACATGCCCCATCTTCAATCAAAATTTGAATTGCCCTTTCTTGGGTTTTCAATTCAAAACCCTTTTGGTCTCAAAGTGCCCTTTACGGGTTTTCACCTTGGCCTTTTCTTTTTCTTTTTTCTTTTTTTGTTTTTTGTTTATTTAGTGAAATATTTCTTGATTTAATTCGAATTCACAGGATTAGGTAGATTCTTTGCCATCCATCTCGGTCAAAATCAGAGTTCCTTTAAAAAAGGCTTCTTTACCACATAAGGTCTTTCCTAGTTTGGCATCCACTTTCCTCTGAAAAAGGATAGAAAGGATCTTTTTTAGCAATAGGTTTCCCTCATGGAATTCTCTGGGACAAACCTTTTTGTTGTAATCTCGTATCATTTGTATTTGGTACATCTGACCATGAAGGATAACTTTTAACCTCTTCTCTTCAATTAGATTCAATTGATCACATCGAGATTTGATCCATATTGTTTCATCCATCTTCAGCTCTGACAAAACCCAGAGAGAAGGAATCTTGACTTCAACGGGCAAAATTGTCTCCATTCTATAACCATGACAGACGTTTGATAAGTATAGATGGTAATTTCTCATGCCAATCTTTATGAGTCCCGATTATTTTCCCCACGATCTTTTTTTTTGGTTGCCTCTACTGCACCGTTCATTTTGGGGTGATATGGTGTTTAATCTTTAACAGACTGCAAACTTTTGATATCGTGTTGTTGTTCAAATTTAGTTCATCGTCAGATATGATCCTTTTTGACATTTCATACCGACATATGGTCTCTTTCTTCAAGAATTTGCTAACTGCCAACTTTTTGACATTGGCATATGAAGCGGCTTCCACCCACTTTGTAAAGTAATCGATGACCACAAAAAGGAATCGATGTCTGTTAAATGCTTTAGGTGAGATTGGAATAATAACATCTATGCCCCACATAAAGAAAGGCCATAGAGAAGTCATAACATGAAGAAGTGAGGGAGGTACTTGAATTTTATCTCCATAAATTTGACACTTATAGCATTTTTTAGCATAATTGATGCAATTTCCTTCCATGGTGGACTAATAATACCCGAATCCCATTGTGAAACCATTGGCATGTATTCCACAGACACTTTCATATACTTCTTCCAAAATGTTCTTATCCTCCACAACATCTATGTATCTTAATAGCACCTGATCCTTTCTTTTTTTTTATAGGATCTCTCCATCTAAGACATAGCCACTAGCTAGTCTTCTCAATGTCCTTTTATCATTCACAGTTGCTTGGTTAGGGTATTCACGATTCTTCATATATCCCAGTATATCATGATACCAAGGATGATCATCATTTTCTTTTTCTTAGATGTTGTAACAATGAGTCGGAGCCTCATAAATACTCATTTGGATCGGTTTCACATCCTCTTGTCTGTTCACCTTGACCATGGAAGCTAAAGTTGCTAGGGTGTCAGCCATCTGATTTTCTTCTCGCAGGAGGTAACAGAAGGTAATATCATCAAACTCTTTAATTAATTTAAGGACCAACCTTTGATAATAGATCATCTTGGGATCTCTTGTCTCTCATTCACCTTTAAGTTGATAGATCACTAGCGCAGAATCCCCATATACCTCTAGTACTTTGATCTCGCATTTTATGGCTGCACAGATACCCATGATGCATGCTTCGTATTCTACAATGTTATTTGTGCAATCAAAATCCAATTTACTAGTAAATGGATAATGATCTCCATTTGGGGATACCAAAACTACCCCGATTCCGTTACCCACAGCCTTTGAGGCTCCATCGAAGTTTAGTTTCCAATGATGGCCTTCTTGAAAGTCTTCTTCAGTGGTTGAAACATACATTAAATCTTTATTTGGGAAGTCAAAGTTCAAAGGCTCGTAATCTTCTAGAACTCTAATGGCTAGAAAATCTATTATTGCACTCCCTTTTACAGCTTTCTGATTCACATAGACTATATCAAATTTGGAAAGCAAAATTTGCCACTGGGCCATCCTTTCATTCAAAGTAGTAGACTCTATCATGTATATAAAGGGTCTAGTTTCGAGATGAGCCAAGTTGTGTGGTACAACATGTACTGTTTCAATCTTCGGATTGTCTAGATTAAGGCGCAACACAACTTCTCAATTGGTGAGTATCTCGTCTCACACTCAGTGAACTTCTTACTAAGGTAGTATATCACCCTTTCTTTCCTTCCTGACTTATCGTGTTGGCCAAGCACACATCCCATAGAATTTTCAAATACTATCAAATATAGTATCAGTGCCTTATCTAGATTAGGAGGCATCAGCACTGGGGCATTGGACATGTATTGTTTAACCTTGTCAAAAGTTTTCTGCTATCTGTCATCCCATACACCTGGATTGTGTTTCTTGAGAAGACAGAATATGGGGTCACATTTCTTAGTTAATTGTGAAATGAACCGGGAAATGTAATTTAACCTCCCTAAGAAACTCAAACTTCTCTTTGAGTACGCGGTGGAGGTAGCTCCTATATAGCCTTAACTTTATCCGGTTCAATCTCAATCCCTTTTTTGCTGACTACGAATCCTAGCAGTTTCCCTGACCTAGCCTCGAAGGTACATTTTGCTGGATTAAGCTTTAACTGGACTTTCCTCAATCTCAAGAATAATTTCCTCAAGACTTGCACATGCTCCTCTTCTAGTCGGGATCTGGCGATCATATCGTCGATATAAACTTCAATTTCTTTGTGTATCATATCATGGAACAAGGTTACCATGGCTCTCCGATATGTTGCTCCCGCATTTTTCAGTCTAAATAGCATCACCTTATAGCAAAATGTCCCCCACATGGTTACAAATATGGTCTTATCTATGCCTTCAGGATGCATCTTTATCTGGTTGTATCCTGAGAAGCCATCCATGAAGGAGAACAGTGAGTAACCTGTCGTGTTGTCAACTAAAGTGTCAATGTGAGGCAACGGAAAATTGTCTTTCGGGCTGGCTTTGTTCAAGTCCCTTTAGTCTACACACATTCATACTTTCCCATCTTTTTTATGGACGAGGATGATATTGGCTACCCATTCTGAGTATTTAACCACTTGTAAGAAACCAACATTGAATTGCTTCTTGACCTCCTCTTTTATTTTCAGCAAAACGCCAGGCCTCATCCTTCGGAGCTTCTTTTGAACTGGCTTGCTCTCTTCCTTTATGGGGAGCCGGTGTACCACGATATCAATACTTAACCCAGGCATGTCTTGATATGGCCATGCAAAGAAATCTTTGAATTCTTAGAGTAACTCAATGAGGTCTCGCTTTGTCCCTATAGTGATACAAGCTCCAATCTTCACCTCTTACAATTTCTACTAATTCTTTATAAAGTAGGATTTGTTTCTCATCTTATTCTACCATTCTTAACAATCAGGAGATAGGTTACAATCTCGATCATCTTCAAAGTCCTGAGGTTCCTCTAGACACATATCTTGCTTAAAAAGAGATTCTGAGTCAGTAACAGAGTCGCTCATATCATTGATAACTGGAGACTTGTTATAGGAACGAAGGAAGACCCAAAGAATAAATGAATCTAAGAATAGTTATCAGTGTGGTATGAGTCATGAATGAAATGGAAATAAAAAAAAGAATATTTTCCAAAATGAGACACAAAGATGCATTTTATTGAAATAAAAATAATGGACATGTGTGATAGCCCTAATTTGGCCCTAGTCAGAAAGTGGTTTCGGGATCACAAAACTGAGTCACAGAAATAATTAAATGTTATACTCTGTGTTTATTATATGTGAAAGTGCATGTGTGAAAATTTCATGCTTTGATTTTGTCATTTGAGAGTAAAATTATGAAATAGGACCTATGTGAAAAATTCTGAAAATGCTATAGGCCAAATTGTAGTGGGCAAATAATTTGTAGTGTAAAATGGGAGGATTTGCATGTCAAACTCCCCATTTTATGTGTAGTGGCCGGCCATGATGTTGGTGGGAAGCAATATGTGCATTAGATAATAATAATTTAAGACATGAAGTTATGGTACTAATTGATATGTGTCATTTTATGTCATAAAATAAAGACTAAAAATAACAAAATGATGGAAGGAAAAGTTTGTCCATCCTTGTTCATGGTAGCCGAAAATAGAAGAGAAAGGAGAGGAAAAGAGCTCTTGAATGTTCAGTCACTTGGGAAGAAAATCCAAGGTGAGTTCATGGTGCTTTGCTTTATTTTGATGTTCATGGGTTTTTCTTGTTTCTACCTTAACCCATGAAGCATATTTTTTTATTTTTGGTTGTGTTGTGAGCATTCAGTCATGAATGGAAATGAGAGAAATGGTTGTTGTTTCATGTTCTTTTGATAAAAAATGGAGAATAGATGAAGTTGAGCCAAGCAAATGAGCATGCATGTGCCTTAGAAGCTAAGGGGGGAAAATCGGCTAACATGTTGTGTGTATTATGGCCGAATGTAAACTTGGATAATATTGAGTAATGTTGTGCTTTAGAATGATGAAAGGAAGATTATGCTTAAGTGAAGTTATAGGTATGTGATGATTGATTTGTGATATGCATGTTTAAATAACATCCATGCAAGGTATGTGTGAAAGAGTGAATTGGTAATAAATCTGCTTGGGACAGCAGCAGTAACGTGATTTTGGAAAATCACCATAAATTGTGGGAGATGAATTAGAAGCTGAATAAATTATGTAATTAAATCTTAATGAGTCTAGTTTCTTATAAAAGAAACCGTGTAAGCAAAAGAATTTCTGATGATGAGATATTTGAAGTGATGTGGGACAGCGTCAGAATGACTTCTAGATCCTCTGTTCTATTTTTATAAAATCATTATAAATTTTAAAAATATGGTTATAAGATGAAGTTTATATGCTTAGACTCTTAATGAGTCTAGTTTCAAATGAAATAAACGAGAACATATTTTGAATTCTGTACAATGAGAAATTTGATTCGTAGTGCAGAGTGGTCAGATTAGTCAAGCAGTGAAATAAGAGAAACTTTAAGAAAAATCTGGTATTGATTGGCCAAACCAAAAATCTTGAAAATTTTATGGGTAAAATATATATGGGTCTATTTTCAGAGAAAATTAACGGCACTTGATTTGGAGTTTCGTAGCTCCAGTTATAAATGATTTAGTGACTGTTGCTTAGGAAGACAGCTTGCAGTGAAATTATGATTATGTGGTAAACATTGACAAAAATTTGTTAATGAGTTGCTTATTGATTTCTTATAAGCTTACTATGATCAGTAGGTGTGAAAGTTGAATATATATATATTATATTTTGAAAGTGATGCTTGAATAGTCGAATAATGACTAGTTTAAAATCTTTAAATTTTAAGCTCAAGAGCATAGAGGGGCAAATTCGGATAAGAGAAAAGAGAAAGTAATCGAATAGCCGTTGTAATCGTTCGGCAACATTCGAGGTAAGTTCTTAAGTGTTTAAGCTTGATTCTTTTTTATATGCCCAAGAGTTAAATTAATATGGTAAAGGGAATGTAAATTTTATTTAGTTAATGTGCCGAATATGTAATGATTTAAGGCTATAAGCCGATTATGGCTATTATGCTTAAGTTGAATTGGATTTGGAAATTTGATGCACTAAATTAGTGTTACAATGAATAAACTATGCCGTATATGTGCTGGTGGAGATATCACGATTTGTGATTATTAAATACTTAAAGGAAACCATGATGTGTATAAAATTATTATTATTAGTCCTTTGTGGTAGCCAAATATGGCTTGGCACTAAAGTGATTAAATGTGAACTTCGATGAGGTAAACCATTAAAAGTGTGGTGCTATAAGACTATGGGCTAATATGATATCTGGATTCGTTCCGTAAAGTAAATTATTCAGGTATGTGATATGTACTTAGGCATGTTAAATCGATTGGAATTGAATCATGAATGTGAATTGAGAAGCATAGGTAAAAATGCCTATGACATATATGTGAGTAAGGGTAAAACCATCGTAAATTATCGATAAGGATGGGCTATGTGCGGAACCATCTTATAATTGCTAATTTGAAAGGTTGTGTGCGAATCAGTGAGCAATATGTATATATTAGATGAATCGTGACCTTTTGGTTCTACTTGAACTAAGTTGCGCGATAAATAATTTATGCATATGACTTATAGTCGAATGGTCACTATGGGTTAAGTTTGAATGGTGAAATGGAAATGTGATATGTTGAATGAGATGTGTTAATATATGATTAAATATGCATGATATTTGATGTGTATCGGGCTTAAAACCTGCAGCTTCGTCTTTGGTAAAATATCCGGTTAAATCCCGAGCTTCGTCTTTGGTATTATATCGAGGATAAATCCCGAGCCTAGTGCTGGTATTATATTAAGCCTTCGTGCCTAGCGAGCTTCGTCACAGGTGATGTGTATTCGGGCCTTCGTGCCTAGCAGGCTTCGTACCGATGATGTGTATTTGGGCCTTCGTGCCTAGCAGGCGTAATGACGGTGAAATGATATGTTATGTGAATTCGGTGTTCCTTGTAAGATAAGGGTTTAACCGAATGTTAAAGATGAAATGATAGTGTATTGTATCATGCTTATATGGGCTAATGGCAAGTATAACATGTTGGTAAATATGTAATGGGCTTTTATAATCGAATGATAAGTTTGAAATGAATGTGAGTGAAATGTTATGCATAAGCTATCAAATGTTAAGTGTGAAAAAGAGATGAAAGAAAAGTGTTTGAGATGTATAATTATATACGTTCGAATGATGTTAGTACTCAATTGATATGAATATGTTATATGGAACTTGTTGATTTGATTATTCGGGCCTTTGAGCTTAGTAGACTATAATGTCGGTAAGATACTATTCGGGCTTTCGAGCCTAGCAGGCTATAAAGCCAGTGAAATGATATCGGGCTTCGAGCCTAGTAGGCAAAATGCCGGTGATTTGAGAAAAGCCTATGACTAAGGTACCTCATCCTAGATTGTCAAATGAATACATTTAATACGTAAAGTGGGCCAGGTACGCAGTATGTACTCAGATGTGAGTTTGATTTGAAGTGAATCATAAGTGAGTAATGTGATACGTATGTGAATAAATGTTAAAAATATACCTATGATCATGATACACCGGTCGAGGTGTGAAAGTATGTGAGGTATTTGATTTAATTATGTTATATGAATTGATTAAGTGTGATAAGAATGCGAGCGTGCATTATATGCTTGTGTATATTCGCGGATGGTAATATCCTAGAATTTGGCCTCTTAAGAAATTAAATAATCAAGTATAATTGCGTTTATTTGTTTGCATTGCTTAAGACTTACTAAGCTTATGAAAGCTTACTCCGTTGTTACATTTCTCTGTTTTATAGATTGTTGACTTCAGTTACTTGCTCGGGTTGGAGTTCACCGGAGATATTATCATACTGTCGAGCTCACGTTATCGGTGTAAGTAAATCCTAGTATTTCGAGTCTATGGCATGTATAGGGTTTTAATGTTTTGGACCTCGTAAGCTCATATATGGGATAGATTGCATGTGAAAAGAAAAGTTTTAAATTGATTGAAATTTTTCAGCACGGTTTTTGTATGATTGACTGAGTTTAAGTCGGGTAACACCTCGAACCCTGTTCTAGTGAGGGATACGGGCAAGGGGTGTTACAACATGTGCCTTTTTCACAAAAGGATTCTTATTGCTCCCAGCCTTAGAGCAGCAGATGTGTTTTGAATATTACTCCAAAATGGTCCTAAAAACTACAAGAATCTCCTCCACAGTCCAGTTGTTCAGAAACTTTCCAGGGATGTAGGAACAAAATTCCTAATAGGTGTTTTAGTTCCTTCTTTAAAAACACAAACATCTTTCCCTCCGATATCTTCAAAGAATTCTGACTCTTTATTATCCATCAAGCTCTGTAATAGCGTTCTGAACTTGACATACTTTTGAATTTTATGAAATTTATTGCATGCAATGAAATGTAATGTTAATGACTGGAAAAGATGCATGCAAAAAGGTTTTAATTCTAGTTCAATTCCATTAGAACAACTTTACTAGAAAACAAGTTTTTTTACATAAAGCGGATACATATACGACCTCGCCTTCACACTTAAAACCTTAACTTTCCCAAGAAACAAAGCTAATTCTCAACCCTGATCTGACTCTGATTCATATTTCAAGCTTTGAACGGCTGGGGTGCAAGTGGTCAGCCACGTCTCGTACTCGGACCAAAGCTTTTCTCATAACGTGGTCCATATCTCTGACCTGCCCCTCTCACAAGCTGTCACCTTATCAAGAAACCCATTTTCCATAACAAGCTCTCTGTTTAGCAACTGAATGTGAATCAACACCCTTTTCTATAATGAAATTGCAATGCAATCATAGTCAAAATAAAGCAAGTCAATACATTTCATACCAAGCTAGAATTCAAAGCAAGCAAGAAATAATAAATAGAGCACCTATTCGGGCGACCACTAGGGTTTGGTGTAGTTCTATCTAGGCTAGGCTTTTATATGCAGTTCAGTTCTAAAGAAATGGTACCTCAACCGGCAGATTCCTCAATCCTTACCCATTATAGGCTTATACGGACCGAGTTTAGTTTAGGGGAATATGTTTCCCTATGGCTATACGAAGATGAAAATCTCACGAAGACATAGGTATGGATGTATCCCGAAAGCGATCCACTATCCTATACGGAGGTAAAGACCTCATGAAGGAATAGTTTCTCACTCCCAATTAAAAGGGTATAACCGACCGGTTATGAAATGCAAGAATGCGAAAGTATATCCGAAGACTCGAACCAATAGGGCAAATATATCAAAATGATGCAGACCAATGAAATGCAACGAAAGGATCGTAAATTTAAACCAAATTTTCAATTTTCGAAAAAAAAGAAAAGAAGTAATCAACTCGTGGCTTGACTCTCTTATTTTTTCCTCAGTGAAGTCGCTAAGCTATCGAAATCATTTTTTTGATTATGATGGACTTTGTGTTTGAAAACGAAAATTGGGAGTCGCCACCAATCCTTTTTTGATGAGGTATGATTAGTTCACCTCGTAAAATGGTTGTTTTTAATAAAAGGTTTGATTTATTAAAACAACGCTTTTGGTCTGCAAAATTCAAAAAGATAGGTTCGGGAGTCGATTACGCACGAGAAAGGACTAGCACCCTCATAACGCCCAAAATTGGTACCTAGTTGGTTAATTAATGTCTTAGTGTCAAAACTCGAAGATTTGAAGAGATTTTAAAATACGATCCTGTGTTAAAAAGTTATTTAATGAAAAAAATTTCGAGAAAAGGGTATATTTCAATTTAATCGAGAAAAAGAATTACATCCTGTAAGTTAGGACACAATGTTTTAAATCCTCGAAATCAGAATTAACCCCAAAAATTTTATTTAAAAAGATTTGACTATCTCAGTTTTAGAAAGAAATCATACTCCATAAGTTAGAACATGATTTTTTCCTGATTCCCAAGAATATTTTAATTAAAATCTCATTTTTTTTAAAAAAGGGAAAGATGTTTGGTTATTTAGATTTATCGAGAAAATCGAAACCCCGTAAGTTAGGGAACGACCTTTCAAATTTCCAAAATACGAAACATTGCTTACCTTTTTTAAAAAAAAATTATGCGCTTATGTGAAAAACGAATATAATATTTCAAATATCATGGATTTGATTTATTCAAGTATGGTAAAAAAATGGCTAAAAGGTTAAAAAATCGTGCTTGACGAATAATGATAATGCAACATAAATCCGTAGTAATAATGGTATAATATGCTTTAATAAAATATGAAAGATATGATAGTAATAATAAATTACGGTACTAATATGCATGATAGAATAAAAATAATGAAAATGATAAATGTAAATAATAATAATAATGAATAATCTAAATTTGGAAGTATATAAAAGGATATACATAAATAAATGAATAAATAATAAAATAACAATAATACGGGTAAAAGTAAAAATAAAATAAGCCAATTACAAAAATAAATAAATAAAATAAAATAAAATAAAATAAATAAAAGAATTAATAAGCAAATAAATAAATAATAAAGAAATAATAAAAAACTAATAAAGTTTAAATAATAATAAATAAACAAACGATTTAAATTAAACCAACAACAAATAATTAAAGGAGTATTAAAATTACAACAGTTTAAAATTAATAATAATAATAATAATAATAATAATAATAATAATAGGATTAATTTGAAAGCTAAACAGGGTTTTAGGGTAAAAATAGAAATAAAATAAAGTAAAATGACCAAATTGTAATGCGCTATTAAAGGGGAGGGACCACCAGGGAAATTATTCCCCCATCCAAAACGCGCAGCTTCAATGAGGACTAAATTGAAAACAAAATAAAATTTCATGGTATAAATTAAAAATAAAAAAACGGATTTAAAAACAAAAAAAATTCGGAAGGGCTAAACGCGCAAATATCTCATTTGTTGAAAATACGCGGATCCTTGGGAGTGGGTCGGTCGACGCACTAGTGGCCTCAAAACGACATCGCTTTCAGGCTTGTGAGCTTAAGCCAAAACGACGCCGTTTTGACCCCCCTATTTAAGTTAAAAATCTAAAAAAAGATTCATTTTCAATAGTTTTAAAAAAAAAAAAAACACCCCTCCCCTTTTTTCTCTGAAATGGCCTAAAGGTTATGCCATGGCTCTGGCGTCGAACCACCGTGGCGGCCGCCAATCGCCGGCAATGGCACCAACGTCCACGGTGGCTGGCGAAATGAAAAAAAGTTTTTTTCGTTTCCCCTTTTTACCCTCAGTCTAGATCCGCGACCAAAAACCCCAAAAACTCGATCAAGCTTGACGAAAAATAGAGAAACATTTCGTCTCTCTTTCTTTTTCGGCGCGCAACAACGGTGAGTTTCTCACCTTTTTTTATTTTGTTATTTATTTTCGAAAAAAACAAAAAAAAAAAGAATCCTCTTTGTATTTTTTATTCCAAAATCTCTTTTTTTGGATTCAATTTTTTTCTCTGAATTTTTTTTGTGTATTTGATTTCTCCTCCTAAAAAAATTACAACTTGATGTCATAGCTTTATAGCCGGATTACATTGTTACTGTTCATTGCGTGTTTTTCTTCTCCTCCTAAAAAAATTACAACTTGATGTCATAGCTTTATAGCCGGATTACATTGTTACTGTTCATTGCGTGTTTTTCTTTCCTTGCAGGAGCAATTGGGCAGTGGAGTAGGTGGTGGCAGTGATAGAGGTGGCAGTGGCAGTGGCAGTAGCAAGTGGCTGTCAGAGGCTAGGGGCGACTAGGGTTTCTTTTTCTTGTTTAAGTGATTGGGTTAGGGTTTTTTTTATATTGGATCATTGTAAATTTGGGCCACATGTAATTTTTGGGTCTATTATTTTGTAATGGACTGTCATATTTGGACTTTTATATATATATATATATATATATATATATATATATATTATTTTATTTATCATTATATTTTATCTTTGGGCTGGCCAAAAATGGCCCACTACACACATGATAATGATAATCCTTCTCTACCAAAGTTAAGATAAGAAACTTGAGTTTACTGTTTAGGGAAAATATAATACATTCAATTTGCAAAAAAAAAGCAAACGAAGAAAAAGCGAGCATTTCATTTGATAGGCTGATTCCATCATTTAAGGTTAAACAACATTAAGATGCATAATCACAAACATGATATTCTTGGGAGGCTAATGTTGTAAAAGAAAGAGGTTTAATGTGAAAGTTATTTTTCAAGGAAAATATTGATTAAGAGCAAACATAGAAATAAGAAACTGAGTATCAATTAGCTCTCTCACCACTTCTAGTTCAATATCATTTAGCATAAAGTTAGAACCCTTCAATGAGTTTAGTTGCCTTGAAAAGTTCTAGGGTAATGAGCAATCATCAGAAGAGATTCTACAATAGCAGAAAGTTGAGATCTGTTTAGATAAAATTTTACCACTCTTTAATTCTATAACTTTTAGTTTATCAGGAAATACATCATATAAGCTGTTAAAATTAAGTGACCCGAATCCTTTTTTAAATAAAATACAGTGGTAAAATAAAATAAAATAAGAATCCATATAGAATTACACTTCTTTTATTTTATTTTAGAATATAGTTTTTTAAACCTTATTAAATTCTATCTATTTGATATTGATTAGAATAAGGTGTTTCAATCTTACTAGAATATAGCTTTACAAGCCTATAAATAGACATAGTCTATTCCTCTTGTAATTATTCAAATTCGACATAGTGAATTTTCTTCTCCTCTATCCGTGGTTTTTTCCCGAAAGGGTTTCCACGTAAAAATCTGTGTGTTCTTGATTTTATTTTTTATTTTTTTACAAAGTGGTATCGGAGCTTCCGGGCTGTTCATCTCAATCACAGTAATGGCATCTTTGAAGTATGAAATTCCACTGTTGGATGCAACACCAGATTTGCGTTGTGGCATATTAGGATGCAAGCAGTTCTTGCGCAGATGGATCTGGAGGATGCTCTGCTAATGATAGATAAGATGCCTTCAACATTAACAGATGAAGAGAAGAAGCGTAAGGATCGAAAGGCGTTAACACAATTATATTTACATTTGTCCAACGAAATTTTACAAGATGTGGTGAAAGAGAAGACCGCTGCTGCACTATGAAAGAGGCTAGAATATATATGTATGTCGAAAACTCTAACAAGCAAGCTGCATATGAAGCAGTGCCTTTATGCTCATCGTTTGGAGGAAAGTGCATTTGTACACGAACACTTAACAATGTTTAAAGAAATTCTCTCAAACTTGGAGGCCATGGAGGTTAAGTATGATAAGGAAGATCTAAGGTTGATTCTACTTTGTTCGTTGCCCCCGTCTTATTCAACCTTTAGAGACACGATTTTATATAACAGCGAGTCTTTCACAATTGATGAGGAATATGATTCTTTGACCTCGTATGATAAGATGAAGCATCTTGTGGTTAAACCCGACTCTCAGGGAGAGGGTCTCATTGTTCGTGAGAGACAAGATCAAAATGCTGATGATGATCGTGGAAGGACACAAGAACGGAATCCTCACAGTAAATCTAAGGGTAGATCAAAGTTTTCAAACAGAGGTAAAACTTGTAACTTCTGCAAGAAGAAAGGGCACATTAAATCTGAGTGCTATAAGCTGCAGAACAAGATTAAAAGGGAGGCTGCGAATCAAAAGAGAAAACAAACAGAAAATTCCGGTGAAGTTGATGTTGTAGAAGACTACAACGACAGTGAAATTCTAGTCGCTTTAGTCAACAATTCTAAAGCGAGCTAGGAGTGGATACTTGATTCAGGCTACACCTTCCACATGAGTCCTAATCGGGATTGGTTTACAACTTACGAAATAGTGTCTGAAGGTGTTGTTTTGATGAGAAATAATGCTTCGTGTAAAATCACAGGTTTTGGAAAAATTAAAGTTAAGATGTTTGATGGAGTTGTCAGAACACTCAGTGGCGTACAACATGTTCCAGAATGAAAAGAAATTTAATTTCGTTGAGTACTCTTGATTCAAAAGGGTACAGATACACAGTTGAAAGTCGGGTTTTAAAGATTTCCAAAGGTTCCCTTCTTGTGATGAAAGGGCAAAGAAAGACTGCCAAGTTATATGTTTTACAGGGTTCTACTGTTACTGGTGATGCAGCTGTCGCTTCCTCTTCCTTGTCAGATGATGATATTACTAAAATTTGGCATATGCGCTTAGGGCATATGAGTGAAAATGGCATGGCAGAATTGAGCAAAAGAGGACTTCTTGATAGGCAAGGAATTTGCAAACTGAATTTTTGTGAGCACTGTGTTTTTGGGAAGCAAAAGAGAGTTCGATTCACCAGAGGAATCCATAACACGAAGGGAACGTTGGATATATTCATTCTGATCTGTGGAGGCCATCTAGAGTGCCTTCGAGAGGTGGAGCTAATTATATGCTAACCTTTATTGATGATTTTTCCAGAAAAGCTTGGGCGTTCTTCTTGAAGCAGAAAAGTGATGTGTTTTTCACATTTAAGTCTTGAGAAATTATGATTGAAAAACAGATAGGAAAACAAATAAAATACCTTCGTATAGACAATGGCTTAGAGTTCTGTTCTGATGAGTTTAATAGATTGTGCAAGTCAGGGATCGTGAGACACTTGACAGTTCCCCATACTCTACAGCAAAATGGCGTTGCAGAACGAATGAACATAACGATTATAGAGAAGGTTCGATGTATGTTGTCAAATGCCAACTTACCAAAGTCGTTTTGGGCCGAAGCAACCTCTACTACATGTTTTCTGATCAACCGATCCCCATCCGTTGCCATTGAGAAAAAGACTCCACAAGAGGTATGGTGTGGTAATCTTGCTAATTATTCTGATTTAAAGATCTTTGGGTGTCCTATGTATGCTTATGTTGATAATGAGAAATTGAAACCGAGATCTATTAAATGTGTTTTTCTTGGTTATAAAACTGGTGTAAAAGGGTATAAGTTATGGTGTCCAGAAAATAGAAAAGTTGTGATTAGCAGAGATGTTTTTGATGAAACTACTATGCTACCTAACTTATCTCTTAAAGACTCTTCCAATAAAGAAAATCAAAAGCAGGTGGAGCATCAGATTAATACAGAGTCGACTCCTCAAGCTAGTACAAAAATTGAGAATAGAGTTGCTTCTTCACCACAATACTCTATTGCCAAAAACAGAACTAGAAGAGAAATTAAACATCCAAAGAAGTATGTCGAGGTTGATCTAGTTGGTTATGCTTTAAATGTGGCTGAAGATATAGATCCAAACCAAGAGCCATCTAATTATTCTGAGGCGGTTAGCTATGAAGACTCAAAAAAGTGGATGTTTGCTATGCAAGAGGAGATGGAATCACTCCACAAAAACAGAACATTGGATCTTGTGAAACTTCCTAAAGGTAAAAAGGCTGTTCGTTGTAAATGGGTGTTTAAAAAGAAAGAAGGGACTCTACGAGTTGAAAAACTCAAATATAAAGTAAGGCTTGTTGCAAAGGGTTACAGTCAAATTCTAAGAGTAGACTTCACAGATGTGTTCTCCCCAGTTGTTAAGCATAGTTCGATTTAAGCTTTGCTTGTAGCCATGCATGATTTAGAGCTTGAGCAGTTAGATGTAAAAACTACATTTTTTCATGGAGAACTTGAAGAGAATATTTACATGCAACAACCAGAGGGTTTTACAGTCTTAGAAAAAGAGGACTATGTTTGCTTGCTAAAAAAGCCCCTTTACGGTTTGAAACAGTCACCAATACAGTGGTACAAGAGGTTTGATTCCTTTATTACTTCTCATGATTTCAAAAGAAGTAGTTTTGACAGTTGTGTTTACTTTAAGAAAAACAGTGATGGTTCTTTTGTGTATCTACTTCTTTATGTTGATGATATGTTGATAGCAGCAAAAGATAAATGAGAGATAAAAAAGGTCAAAGCCCAACTAAGTGAAGAATTTGAGATGAAAGATTTAGGACCAGCAAAGAAGATACTTGGTATGGAGATTCTCAGAGATAGAAAAACAAGTAAATTGTACCTAAGTTAGAAGGGGTACATTGAGAAAGTTCTTTGCAGGTTCAATACGCAGAGTGCTAAGCCTGTTAGTACTCCTTTAGCAGCACATTTTAGACTTTCATCAACTTTGTCTCCACAATTAGATGATGAGATTAAGTACATGTCACATGTTCCATAATCTAGTGCAGTGGGATCTCTCATGTATGCTATGGTTTGTTCACGTCTAGATTTATCATATACAGTCGGTGCAGTTAGTAGATACATAGCGAATCACGGTAAAGAACACTGAAAAGCAGTTCAGTGGATTTTAAGATACTTACGAGGTACTACTGATGTTTGCTTACAGCTTGAAAGAACTAGAGATGGAGTCATTGGGTATGTCGATGCTGATTTTGCTGGAGACCTTGATAGAAGAAGATCTCTCACAGGTTATGTCTTTACAATCGAAGGTTGTGCAAACAGTTGGAAAGCCACTTTACAAACTACAGTCGCTTTGTCTACCACTGAAGCTGAGTACATGGCGATTACTGAGACTTGTAAAGAAGCTATTTAGTTAAAGGGACTCTTTAGTGAGCTCAATAAAGACCTTCAAATCAGCACAGTATTTTGTGACAGTCAGAGTGCCATCTTTCTTACAAAAGATCAAATGTTTCATGAGAGAACAAAACACATTGATGTTCGGTATCATTTTGTTCGTGATATTATTGCTCGTGGTGATATTGTTGTGAGCAAAATTAGTACTCATGAAAATCCTGCAGATATGATGACTAAGTCACTTCCTATAACCAAGTTTGAGCATTGCTTAAACTTAATTGGTGTTCATTGTTGAAGTTGAGCATTGCTTAAACTTAGTTGGTGTTCATTGTTGAAGTTAAACCCTTAAGGGGTTTTATAGAAGAGGTGGAGAACTTGTTCGTTGAGAGTTCGCGATGAAGAACTTGTTCATTTAGAATTCGTGTCAAGGTGGAGATTGTTAGAATTAAGTGACCCGAATCCTTATTTAAATAAAATACAGTGGTAAAATAAAATAACAGAAAAATCCATATAGAATTACACTTCTTTTATTTTATTTTAGAATAAAATTTTTTAAACCTTATTAAATTCCATCTATTTTATATTGATTAGAATAAGGTGTTTCAGTCTTACTAGAATATAGCTTTACAAGCCTATAAATAAACATAGTCTATTCCTCTTGTAATTATTTAAATTCGACATAGTGAATTTTCTTCTCGTTTACCCGTGGTTTTTTCCCGGAAGAGTTTCCATGTAAAAATCTGTGAGTTCTTTATTTTATTTTTATTTTTATTTTTTTTTTACATAAACTTTGTTGAAACAAACAATTAGCACTCAGCCGTTGAAGAATGTGTCAGTCTAATAGAATCTAAAATATATAAGTTTTGTGATAGACCGAAGTAAGTTGAACATAGTCCACAAGAAGATAAAAAAGAATAAAAAATATTAAGAAATGAGAACTGAAGACTACAAATCTCTCAGTACTTTTCACTCTCGAGTGGTTGTACAAAAATTTCAAACTGTTTGACTTCATGCCATGAAAGGAACTTAACTATTTACTGCTTAGAGGACCAAATGAAATAAAGGAATCTTCCTAGGAAGTTTATCAATGACACCTTTTCTGGGAAAAAAAATAAAAATTTGTAAGAATGATGGAAGGATTATTCTCAAGCACACCTTAAATACATCTTACACCAGTTAAATGTGTCATATCAGTTATATAAGTAATATTGCACTTTACCAGTCCGTACCTCAACAAACAATTTACTTTGGAGTGTAACTAGATTTTCTTACACATCATATCATACTTATCAAAAAGAGTTCCAGGTTTGTGATAAACATACTTATCTTCTTTGGAAATCTCATATTCCCTTCTTTTATGATGTAGACAAACCATAATTTGAATTTAGAGAGTCAATTAATTGCTGCTTGCAAATAGAAGTACCATTTTAAATGGAAAATAGATTCATGAAGTATGCAGTTCATGAAAACAATATGACACAGAAAGTAGTCTAGGAAACTAAAACTAACTGTTATTAGGACAAGTATCTAGCGAGTGAATAGGGAATATGAGAGATCTTGCAGATTATATCCATTACCTGCCCTCTTGGTTTGGTGAGTACAATGGAGTCTCTGTTCTGATCTTACCTAAACCTGATAAACCAGAAAAAATTTGGATAAAACCATGTTATTAGGATGTTGAAATTTGAAAACCAAGATCACTGCATCAGTATCTTGATAACATATAAAACAAGTAATTAATCAAAGTTGAGATACCTTCATTAGTGATTCACTAGCAGGTTAATTAGAGCCGGAAATGGTAAGGATAACTGTAATTCCTACTCTAGACACTAGCCACTTTCTTTGCTCCTATTCTATTTAGAAGTTATCCACTTATCTTCTGGCGATTCCTACAGTTTTCAATCGTAAAATTAACTCTTCGTTTCAAACAGCGATAAATTTCAAATAAAAAGAGGAAACTTCATGAAAAACAGTTGTTCATCTGAGTTTCCCTTTAGTTTCTTTGGAAAATGGACTTCTGCATGACCTACTGCCTCAATGACTCCCTCAATTGTTAATGTATCATACCTTCAAATGAGCTTCATGAACCAGACTTCTTTCTGAACCCACTTCTGATTCATCATTAATAAGCATCTCGAAAACAGATAATCCTGGAAGAAAAAATTGAAGAGAACTATATATTTAGTTCATTAACATCATGAAAAAAGAATCCTAATAGTATGCTGGAGTTACATATTGCAATAAGAAAATAACATACTTTTTTGGCTAGCTACAATCAGTTGAGATCTTGTATATAACCAATAGTCCAACTTACGATTCTCAGTGACTGCATTCCAGATCATTGGCAACATTTAAATCATGATCGCTAAATGAAATCCTGCGCAAGCAAAACAAGCATTAGCTTTTCACAGTGTCAGCAAGCGTTCTTGATGATTTGAGAGAGTTGTCAGTGTACAATTATTATCCCAAAATATTACATTGCTTAAGCTTTGGTAAAAGCGGACGCAATAGTAATTAAACATTAACATAAATAATTGTAGCTGTGTTTAAATTTTCGCGGGTTTCTCTACCTAAATCAAAAGAGATTTGATGTTTATGTGAAATAGAGGATACTTTTAGTTACACAAATATGAATTCAGTGCGACCTACTTTGGGCGTTGTAACTCTCCTTGATAGCTTGATGGTGGAGCACCTGCACCAGCAAATGGCATTTTGCACTGGATACCCATGAATTCCGGAGAAATTATGCACAGAGATATGAACAGATATCTGCTTCCTTGATTTTAACAGGGGGTACTGGACTTGTAATGATCTTCGCTGGATCCTCTGCCATTTGATACTTAATTGTCGACTTGGTTGGAAACAAAGAATAGAGGGGAGAAAAACCAAGGCTGGTCAAAATTTGAACAACAGCATAAAATGCAACACGCCATCCATGTATCATAAACAAGGCCCACCCAACCAAATAACCAGGCAGCCCACCTCCATTCACCAGTACTGCAACGGTAACCAAAATTTAAACCAACGCGGGATGAAGGGTTGTTTTACCCCTTTGCCGCCTTTCTCAGGGCTGCCCTCCGGTAATCAAGATTCCTCACTCCTCCAACGGTAACATTGCTTTTATCACAAGCACCCCCTCTTATTTATATGCACTAGAAATCTCAAGAAAGCAACTTAATTTGTTCTCAGTTGCAAGTAAATACAGAGAACAGTAAGATGATGAAACCGCTCTGCCTTGATGATTTCAAGCATAAAAAGATCAATCCCAATTGGAGTCCTTTTGATATCCTGTTACAAGTAACCGAAGTTGACCAACTGAAATTGCAGAAAAGCCGTCATAATGACTACCTGAAGCATTTTCTTTACGACACACTACCCCCCAATCTGAGGTTCAAGTTCAACAACAGGAAACGTACACTGACAACACTAGAAGAGGCAGACGATCGCGAATGGGAAGCACCGAAACCAAAGCTCAAGAGAAGCAAGAAGCAACATAAACCCGTTTGCCCACTGCCACCACCAGACTTGCCTCCAAAATTCAAACAACACATACTTGAAGAAATGGGTGGTACGAGTTTGGTTTTGGTCATCCAAAAGACCATCTTTTACTCCGATGTCAACCCTGCTGCCAGTCGCTTCTCCATACCCTTCTCCCAAGTCAAGACTCAAGACTTCCTCAACGAGGCAGAGGCTAAAGAGTTGGCGCACAAAAACCCCATGCAGCTGTGCCTCTTAGACCCATCGTTGAAGCAAACAAGCATTACCTTTAACAAGTGGGTTATGGGGAACACCTCGCTCTATGTCCTTACCAACAACTGGAACTCTGTTGTTAAGAACAACCAACTGGAGAAAGGGGACATGGTGCAGCTCTGGTCTTTCCGGGTGAATTCCCTGCTGTGCTTTGCACTTTTCAAACTTTGACTTCCAAACATACAACATTAGGGTTTTAACTTCTATGGCATTGATTAATATTCTTTTATTATGGCCAAGCATGTTTGGTTATTAGTTATTACAGGTCGTTCTTATCTTAATATCTAGCCATTTGATAAAGGTTGCTCCAGCTCATCATCGAAGGGCAGCCCTTAAATGTTTAGAATAATTTTCTACTGGTAGAATGTAGCATCGATGTTTAATCCAAATTTATTTCAAATTTTATGGAGGAATAAAATAATTTTTTTATAATTTAACGTAGCTCAACACCGAATTTAATACGAATAAAATAAACCAAAAGAATCTCACAGAAAAATTAAAATTAAAATTAAACAACCAAAAACCAATGGTAAATATATTTCACAGACTTGTTAGAAACTGTCACATGATCCACCAATCTCTTGCTTACCTTTTCATCCATGGAGACAGCACTTCTCTCTTTTTCATTTATTATCTGTTTGGGTAAACTACACCATAGGTTATCCCAACTATGATTTATTTTCTTTTTTGTCACCAAATTATTATCTTTTTTCAATTAATCCCTTAATTATGGATTTATTTCTTTTTTAGTTACTTAACTATGATTTTTTTTAACTCATCACCCAACTAATATATTCATACAATTAATATACCTTGAAGCCTGTTTCATTTTCTTGAATTTCCATACAATGAACTGCCAAGTAAGTAGCGTCCACTTGCTTGTGAATTCAAGATCCTAACCAAAGTCCTTGCCTTATAAGCCGGCAACTCCTTGCAAAGCCAAGCGAGCTTCGACCTTCGTCACTGCTCCAACAACTCGTCCAGCTCCTTAACCTCGGTCTCCCGCCCTACCAACTGCTTCTTATTGCTTCGTTTTCATTGTTGGAGAAATCCCACCTTTCTGCTTCCTCTTTCCTTTTGTTGAAGTTGGCTTCCATGCAGCACAATCAACTAAGGAAGCAGCACATGCTATCGAGCCATGCATGCACTAGATGAGGAACCTTGCTGCTGTTGGTGTTTCAGTTTAGTTTAGTTACATTTAGTTACATCAAGTTTCCATTTTGTAATTTAGTTTATTTTTAACCAAGTTGATATGATATGTGATGTAATTAGGTAGAGTTTGAGCTGAAAATCAGCTTTGTTTTGTTGTGCAAGTTTTAACTTTGTGTTTTCCATGTAATTAGTGGTGTTAGGTAGTGTTTAGGTGATGTTAACCTTACCTTGATCAGAAAATGTTTTGTATTTGTAATGGCATTATGCCAATGTTCTTTTTGAATGAAAATCATCGAATTTTTTTTCAATATTCTCCATTGTTCTTTTCTTTTCAAAATTTTGTTCTTGAATCCTGCTTGTTTCTTTGGCAAGTATCGAGCCTTACTGCTCAAGCTTCTGCTAAACTTTGCTTGTTCCTTGTACTCAAACACCAACAATTGGTATCTAGAGCTATAATCTCAGTGGACCTGTTATTGTATACCTTCAAAAACGATGGCTTCATCAGGCTTCTCACCAGCTGCACCACCAGTCTTCAATGGAGAAGGCTATCACATATGGGTGGTCAAGATGAGGACCTACATGTAGGCATTCGACTTATGGGAGGTGGTCAACTCAAATGCTGAACCAGAACCATTGAGAACCAATCCAACAATGGCTCAGATCAGGCAACATGCTGATGAAAGGACCAATAGGCAAAAAGCCATGTCCTGCATTCAAAACTATGTGTCAGATGTGATCTTCATCACAAGGATCATGGCCTGTGAGACACCAAAACATGCCTGGGATAGACTGAAGGAGGAGTTTCAAAGGACTGAAAGAACAAGGCAACAACAGCTTCTAAACTTGAGAAGGGACTTCGAGAACTTGAAAATGAAGGAAAAAGAAATTGTCAAGCAGTATTTAGATAGAATAATGGCTGTGGTTAACAGCATAAGGCTCCTTGGAGAGCAATTCAATGAAGCAAGAATAGTGGAGAAAGTCTTCTCAACCTTACCTGAGAGGTATGAGGCAAAAATATCCTCCCTCGAGGACTCAGGGGACCTGACCAGCATCTCTTTGAAAGAGCTGATCAATGCTCTCTATGCATAAGAGCAAAGAAGAGCCAGCAGATTGGAGGAGCATCAAGAGGGTACCTTCTAAGCTAAAACAAAGGCTGACTCGACCATCACTGCCTACAAAGGCAAGAAGACTTAGAGAGACAAGCCTAAGTCAAATGCTCCAAGAAAATGGGATAGACCATGTAGACATTGCAAGAGGCCTGGTCATCCAGAGGCCAAATACTGGTTTAGGCCAAATGTGTAGTGCCAATACTGCAAAAAGATTGGCCATGTTGAAAAAGTTTGCAAAGAGAAGGGTAGACGGAGACAGAACCAACAACAACCAAGGGCTGAAGCTCGGGTAGCTGAAGAAGGCAGTGACCATGAGGAGCAGGTCTTTGCAGTCTCTTGTTCTGCTGCTCAAGAGAAGGTCTCAAATGAATGGCTCCTAGACAGTGGTTGCACCAACCACATGACACCAGATGCTGCCAATTTTAAGTCATTGGATAGAAGCTGTAAAACTAAAGTGAAAGTTGGAAATGGTCATTTTATCAAGATTGAAGGTAAATGAGATGTCCTAATTTTGACTCCTACAGGTAACAAACTCATTTCAAATGCTCTTTTGGTACCTGAAATTGACAGAAACTTGTTCAATATAGCTCAGTTGCTAGAGAATGGCTATTCAGTTGTATTTAAGGGTAGTGAGTGCAAAATCAGTGATCCGAGTGGATCTATGCTTATGACAGTACCCATGACAGACAAGAGTTTTGTTGTGGACTGGAACAAAGGCTTAGATAGTGCCTATGTTGTTTCTTCAGATGAATCCAAGCTTTGGCATCAAAAGCTTGGTCATGCCAACTACAAATCTATAGACCAGCTAAACAAGGAGAATCTGGTTGAAATCTTCATTAACTCAGTTGAGAAGGAGGATGCTTGTGAAACTTGTCAACTTGGAAAGCAGGCAAGGCTGCCATTTCCTTCAAACAAAGCCTAGAGAGCCTCAGAAAGGCTGTAGCTAATGCATAATGATATATGTGGTCCTATGAAGACTGAATCATTGAATGGAAGCAGATACTTTATCCTGTTCATAGATGATCACTTGAGATTTTGCTGGATTTTCTTCTTGAAGCACAAATCAGAAGTGGCCTCAATATTTTGGAAGTTCAAGACTACTATTGAGACAGGAACTGGCTGCAAGCTTAAGACCCTGAGGTCTGATAATGGAACTGAGTACACCTCAGCTTAGTTTCAATCCTTCTGTAATGAAGCAGGCATTAAACACCAGCTTACCAACACTTACACACCTCAACAAAATGGTGTAAGTGAAAGAAAGAATAGGAGTTTGATGGATATGGCCAGATGTTTGATGTTTGAAAAGAATTTGCCCAAAAACTTGTGGGATGAGGTAGTCAACATAGCAGTCTACATTCAAAACAGACTTCCAACCAAGGCTTTGGCTCACAAAACACCTTTTGAGGCCTGGTTCGGGTT
Organism: Gossypium arboreum; assembly: GCF_025698485.1. Classification (NCBI taxonomy): domain Eukaryota; kingdom Viridiplantae; phylum Streptophyta; class Magnoliopsida; order Malvales; family Malvaceae; genus Gossypium; species Gossypium arboreum. Next base: position 97,031,109 of record NC_069071.1, on the reverse strand, counting down.
CAAGCCATCACTAGCACATCTGAAGGTCTTTGGATGCATATGCTATGCACATGTCCCAGCTGTGAAAAGGGACAAATTGTCCAAGAAAGCTCAACCTGGTATATTGGTTGGCTATAGCACAGTCAAGAATGGCTATAGGATCCTTGATCCTTTAACAAACAAAGTGTTAGTTAGCAGAGATATAGTGTTTGATGAGAAAGCATGCTGGAATTGGAAGAAGAATGAGCCAGAGGTAGTTTTTGAAGAATCTATAGTGGAGCAGACTGAAATTGGTCAGAATGGCCCTGAAATGGACATTGATGATGAACCAGTGAGGGGCACTAGACCATTGGCTGAAATCTATGAGAGAGCACATGTGGCTACAGTTGAACCAAGTAGTTTTAAAGAGGCTGAAACACATCAAGGCTGGAAACAAGCTATGGCTGATGAGATTGCCATGATTGAAAAGAACCAGACATGGGAATTGGTTTAAAAACCAACCAACAGGAAGATCATTGGGGTGAAATAGGTCTATCGAGAAAAACAGAATACTGATGGGAGTCTAAACAAGCTAAAAGCAAGGTTATTTGTAAAGGGGTTCAGTCAGAAGTATGGAATAGATTACCTGGAGACCTTTGTACCAATGGCCAGGTTAGACACCATCAGGCTATTGGTTGCCTTAGCAGCTTAGATGGAGTGGAAAATCCATTAACTCGATGTAAAGTCAGCATTTCTCAATGGTTTTCTTGAAGAAGAGATCTATGTGGAGCAACCTCAAGGCTTTAAAGTGCCAAATAAGGAAGACATGGTCTACAGCCTCAAGAAAGCCTTGCATGGTTTGAAACAAGCACCAAGGGTCTGGTATAGCAGAATCGATAGCTACCTGCTCAGTTTGGTATTTCAAAGAAGCCTCAGTGAGCCTACTTTGTATGTCAAGAAAGAAAATGATGAAACACAGCTTATTGTATCTGTGTATGTGGATGATTTGCTTGTTACAGGAGGAGACCAAGCTATATTGGCAAATTTCAAAGCAATGATGCAAAAAATGTTTGAGATGTCTGATCTTGGGAGAATGACTTATTTTCTTAGCATGGAGGTGAATCAAACTCAAAGAGGGATCTTCTTAAGTTAGAAAGCTTTTGCCTTCAAAATCCTGATCAAGTTTTTAATGCAAAACTGCAAGGCAACAAGCACACTTATTGCTGTTGGAGAAAAATTATCAAGCTAAGGGAGTTTCAAACAGGTTAGTGAATCTTTCTATAGGAGCCTAGTTGGTTGTTTGTTGTATTTGACTACCACTAGGCCAGACATTATGTTTGCTATCAGTTTGCTCTCAAGGTTCATGCATTATTGCAACGAGAAGCACTTCCAAGCTGCTAAACGAGTACTTAGATACATCAAGGGTACTCTGAACCATGGAATGTTGTATGGCAAAGCTGGTAAGCTAAGATTAGTTGGATACACAGACAGTGATTGGGTAGGTTCGATTGATTACATGAAGAGTACTTCAAGGTATGTTTTTTTCCATTAGTTCAGCTATCTTCTGTTGGAGTTTGAAGAAGTAAAATATGGTTACTCAGTCAACTACTGAAGCTGAATATGTAGCACCTACTGGGGCTGTGAATCAAGCCATATGGATAAGGAAGATATTAGCAGATCTGAATTTGTATCAAGAGGAAGCAACAGGGATCATGTGTGACAATCAATCCGCTGTTGCAATTACAAAGAATCCTGTATTCCATGGAAGGACAAAACACTTCAACATCAAGTTTCATTTTGTCAGGGAGATGGAACAAGCTCGAGAGGTTGACCTAATTCATTGCAATTCTAAAGTGTAAGTTGCCGATATTTTGAAAAAACCTCGTAATGCATCGAGGTTCATTCAACTAAGGGAGCTAATGGGAGTTTGTAGCATGGAAACTAAGGAGGAGTGTTGAAGTTGGCTTCTATGCAGCACAAGCAACTAAAGAAGCAGCACATGCTATTGAGCCATGCATGCACCAGATGAGGAACCTTGCTGCTGTTGGTGTTTCAATTTAGTTTAGTTACATTTAGTTACATCAAGTTTCCATTTTGTAATTTAGTTTATTTTTAACCAAGTTGATATGATATGTGATGTAATTAGGTAGAGTTTGAGCTGAAAATCAGCTTTGTTTTGTTTTGCAAGTTTTAACTTTGTGTTTTCAATGTAATTAGTCGTGTTAGGTAGTGTTTAGGTGATGTTAGCCTTACCTTGATCAGAAAATGTTTTGTATTTGTAATGGCATTATGTCAATGTTCTTTTTGAATGAAAATCATCGAATTTTTTTTCCATATTCTCCATTGTTCTTTGCTTTTCAAAATTTTGTTCTTGAATTCTGCTTGTTTCTTTAGCAAGCATCGAGTCCTACTGCTCAAGCTTCTTCTGAACTTTGCTTGTTCCTTATACTCAAACACCAACATCTTTTCTTTTTTTGGAAGAAACCTACAGCGAAGTTCAAGAATAGGGTGGAAGACACGCCGAAACGGCGGGAAAAGAAGGGCAACCATGACGTAACATGGCAGAAGGAGGGATGAAGGGTGGAAAAGAATGTGAGGACGGGAAAGAGAGTGGAAGAGATGGAGGAAAGAGAGGGAAGTGAAAGGGGAAGTGCCTATGGAGGGTTAAAATCTGGACTGTTAAAAATAAAAATAAAATCAACATAAATTTTTTTATCAGGGAAACTATAAGCATTAGCACTTCTATTAACTTAAAGAAGAGTTCAAGGAACATAGAACAACCTGTTCTTTATCTTAATATCCAGCCATTTAATAAAGGTAGCTCTAGCTCATCATCGAAAGGTAGGTTGCCAAAAGAAGTATCACTTGACAAAGATGGGAGTGAATCTATTTCTGGATCGATAAATTAAGGGAATGATGAGGAAACTAAGATTACCTCTTTTAGTGATGATGATGATCTTTCTTCACATTCATCTCAGACTGTTTCTTCATCTACTTTTGATTCTTTTAGGGAGTCACATCTAGTTACGTTGAATTTGTTAAAAAATATGGACACCACATATATATAATAAGATTAATTACATGTTATTATTTACTATCATAATAGGTTATCCCAAACTTTAATTATTAAATAAAGTATGGGTCAAATATGTGTAGATACTCTAGTAATTGAGTTCTAATCAAATTCTCATTAATAAGTAGCTAATTAGAATTTGATTATAACTAATATGCCAAGATTATAAATCTAACGGAATTGTCTCTATAATGTCTTTGAATAGAGGTTTGAAATTGGGTTGGATTTAAGATTTCTAAAACTGACTCGGCAGACTTTGGTTCTTGAAGCATTTCCATAATTTACATTTTCATGCAACTAATAAATACTTATGCTTTCACAATTCTGGATTCTGCTCTTGGTGGTGTTAGTATTTGATGCACATGCATCTTTCTGAAAGAAAAACTATCAGGATTTTTGTGCTTTAGTTTAGTTTTTATTGTATAATTAATATAGGGCAGGGGAAGCAAACTTGGGACCATTTTTGAGGTAAGATATGGCTGGCAATTAGGCCAAACCCCAGCTTGAAAATTGCTAGGAGCAATAAGTTGAGCAACATTATATTTGCAGTGATAAATTTGCAGTTCCTTAGGTACCAGCATTTGGTTTTTTACCAAAATAGGACAAAAAATAATAAAATACCAAAATAATACAAGGAAAAAATTATGTACCAAAATGGTATATCCAGGGTGGTCACACCACTGCCATAGGTGGCACCACCCTGGCTCTGATAAAAATTCTGACTTTTCTGTTAAAAAAAGTTAAAAACGAAAAAAATAAAAATATGAAAAAAAAGGGTGGAGGGGGTGCCAGAGGCGGCACTGGTTGTGCCTCTGGCAGAGGCAGCACCCAACCAGTATAAGAGCTGAAGCAGCAACTCCAAAAGCAAGAAACAGCAGCAAAGAGAAGAAGAGAAAAAGAAAGAAAATGAGAAGGAGAGAAGAAGGAAAAGGAAAAAAATAAAAAATAAAATGTATAAATTTTTTTAAATAATAGATTTTTGCATTGTTATTGTGTTTTTGTTGTTATTATTATTGTTGATTTTTATTATTTTTTTAGTTATTATTGTTAGTTATTATTATTGTTAGTAAAAGACTATTATTAGGATTGTTGGTTATTGTTGTTAGTAAAAACCCTAATTATTGTTAGTTATTATTATTGATTTTATTAATTTTGTAAAAAAATCCTAAAAAGCCTATTTATGTTATGTAAAGAATGTTTGATTTTTTATGTAATTTATTTGTTATATGTGTTTTAGGTTGATTAGATAATATTTATAAAATTTATTTGGCATGTTATAGATATTGTTAGAAATGACAACATATTTGGTATTGCCTGATGAGATAATAACTTTAGCACAAAGGGAGAAAGTTGATAAGATGATGAGAGGAGTGCAAGATTACAGAATAAAACTAGAAGAAGACATTGTTCAACACGTTATCACAGTAAATAAAAAGATGCAAGAAGTGTTGTGGAAGGGTCATGAAATGATTAGAAAGAATAAAGTGCAATACTTAACCCTTAGAGGGACATTAATAGAACGGGACCGTCAAATCATTTTAGACTAACTTTGGAAGACATTGGTACCACGAACCTATTGGAATCTAGTTATATGCTTCGTAAAGTTTATAATCTTTTATGGAGCAATAAAAATAGCGAGACAAAGTATAGGTTCACGAAAGTTGACTGGGAAAAAAAATGTGATTGGCATTCCATGGATGGATAAATTAGAAGTTAAAAAATTACTAAGAGAATTTCTAATTTCAATACCCGTTATAAAGATTGAAGAGGAAGAAGATCCCGAAGAATTTCCAAATTGGATTGTAGAAGATGATTATGAAGAGAATCAAGAGTATCTAAATTGGATTGCACAGTATTTCCTAGAGAAAGATACAGGGTTGGAGATGGAAGAAAACATAGAACTGAATTTAAATGGTTAAATGTAAAGATAAATGTTGTTCATGTACAAAATGAGAACTGAAAAAGTATGAGCTTATGAATGAAAAAAATTGCATATTGATTAATTATATTTTTTTATTTAAGTAATTTATTTGTTGTTCAAAATTATTCTGAGAAATTTTGTTTATTTTTTAACAGATTTAGCATTGAAGATGGATAATCAATTTTTCGTATGCGTTTATTTCAATGGAATCATCTTGACAACAATCGTTGGATGCATATTTGAATGTCGGTAGCAAATAGCAATGAGATTTAATAGAAATGTCTCATTGGATGATATGAAAGGAAGGATTAACGCAAAAATTGTTAGACATTGTGGGAGAAGGATCTCAAAACTTTTCTACAAGTTTCCAGTTTCGACAGATCCCATCAAATTCACCAAAATGGAACTTGTAGATGACGAAGACATGGAGACAATGATTGCTCTTTACTGTGGGAATGGGAGTGACAAAAATTTACCAATTCACTTATTTGCTGAGTTAGCCGGTATGGAGCAAAATGAAGATCTCACTGCATATGGTGAAGAATATGAAGCTTAAGGAACGTGCACGGTGGCTCCAATATCGTTCGTTGATAGTGAATCGACTATACGTGGGATTGATATCAATCTTAATGTTACACCCGATATTAATGTGGTTGGTGATGATGGATACAATAGTAGTGATCTTTGTGATCAAGAGGTTGATAGTGATAGTGATCCCAAAGTGGAAGATGTCCCCGATGATATTGACGATAAAGACGTGAATGACGATGGAAACATTAACGCGTCTTCGGTCTGGAACCAAATGCGACATATTGTGATACACAATAATCTTCAGCCACACATGTTGCTCATAGACCCCGACGCGGCGCATGTAGCTGAGTTCCTATAGTACCCTGAAATACTTCCTACTCATCGACTGGCCGTAAATTCTGATATTAAGGAGTTGTTCGTAAGCCAAAGATTCGAAAGTAAAGAAGAGTGCGTATTTGCTATTAAGCAGTATAGCATGAATATATCAGTGAATTACAAAGTTGCAGTGTCTAAACCGATATTATATATTGGAGAGTGTTGGAAATCGACGGAAGGCTGCAATTGGCGGGTATGAGCTGTATTTATTCAAAATTCGCAAATGTGGGAGATACAAAAATTTGTTGGGCCTCACACATGCACATCAACATGTATGATTGAAGATCATCGAAAACTTGATTCTAAAATTATTTGTACATGTATCATGCCAATGGTAAAGGACATGCAGACCATTAAAGTTTCGGTACTGATTGCCGAAATGTAGGCACGATTTCAGTATCGAGTATCATATCGAAAGGCATGGATAGCTAAACAGATGGAAATGGAGCAATTGTATGGGGATTTCAATACGTCGTATAACGAGCTACAGGGATGGATAGCTGCTATGCGGGAGTACGTATCGGGGACTGTTATTAAGTTACAGACACAACTTTATTACGGCCCGGATGACCAACTACAGCTGGGAAAAAGAATTTTCCATCGGATATTCTAGATGTTTGATCCATGTGTGCGCGCATTTCCCCACTGCAAGCCATTTGTACAAGTGGATGGGACCTGGCTATATGGAAAATATACACAGATCTTACTTCTTGTGGTTACTCAAGACGATAACAGGAATGTGCTCCCGATAGCATTTTCCATCGTAGATAATGAGAACATGGAATCGTGGGAATTCTTCCTTACCAACCTGTGGAGGTATGTTATTAGCAACGATAATATTTGTATTATCTCCGATAGAAGGAAATGATTAATAGCCGCCATTAGGCGTTCCGGTGTACCATGGAGATCCGTTTACTGCATCTGACACATCACGGCTAACTTCCATTGAGATTATAAGAATGCAGACTGGAAGAGGCAAGTTGTGAAATTGGGTAAATGATTACCTTATCTTTTCAATATAAGTTTTAATGTTTTAAAGCAATACTGTAACTTATCTTTTCTTAATACATATACAGCGCACGAGCTAGAGCCACACATTTTTCGCCAAAGAATGACTGGACTTGAGAGTGACATGGAGTGTCAAACGAACACATCTTTTCGACAGAGGTTGGGTACTATGAAGCCATGGCAATGGGTTTAAAGTTTTGACGAGGACTTTCGTTATGGTCAAATAACCATAAACTTAGTGGAAGGGGTGAACGCTGTGTTGTTGAAAACACGACATCTTCCAATTTCATCTACCTTCTCGGCTATATTCTACAGGTTGGCTACCTTGATGCCAAGAATGGGTCAGCAACAAGTCAACCAGATGGAGGCAGGACACGTATTTGTCAAAGATGTCAGGGATGCAATGGTTGCAAATCACCGGATGGCGAGGTCGATGAATGTAGAAATATATTCACGACGCCTTGAAACGCTTTGAGTTACGAAGACCATTGGTCTTCAACCCGGTATACCACCTAGGTCCTATGGAGTTGATCTCTGAAACAGACGGTGCAATTGCAGGAGGTTCCAAACACTTCATTATTCATGTGCGCATGTCGTGGCAGCGTGTACTAAAGTGAACCTTAATGATGAAAAATTTGTCGATGATGTGTACACACTCGAGCGTATGTTACGTGTCTAGAAAAATGAGTTCCCCGTCCTGCCTGACCTGTCTATGTGGGAGGTGCCTCCGACGACTTTCAAGCTTGTCCTAGATAAAAGGCTACGCAGGAATCCGAGAGTTCGTCCGCAATCATCCAGAATCCATAATGAAATGGACATTAGGGAGAAATCCGACGATAAGTGTTGTGGATTATGCAGGTTAGCTAGTCATAATTGGAGTAAATGCCCGTAGCAAAACTATCATGTTGGACAATCATCACGATCGGGTAAGAATTGAGCTTATGTTGTAATGTATTTAATTTATTATAAAAAAATTATATTGCTAAGTTTGTATTTTTTATATATTTAATGTTCCAATTAGATTAATGTATTTAATTAGATTAATGTTGTAATGTATTTAAAGTTTGTTCCAATTTATATTACAAGACTAAGTTTGTTACAAGTTTTAGTGTTTTAATGTTTAAAATGTCTAAATTAATCTAATTTATGTTATGGTCAAATTTTGTTCCACTTTTTTCAAAGTTCCAATTAATCTAATTAAATATATACAAAAATAAAAACTTTTTAATATCAAAACCCAAGAAACCCCTAAAATTGATGGTTCGATGGTGTTACATAGGGGTATATTTCTGCGGAGGTCGACGTTCACGTTGTGGGTGATTGCGACGACCAACATCCTCTTCAGTATCAGGTGAGGGTGTCTGATACATGGAAGAAAAATCATATGGCTCGAATGGCATCGATGAACTTGAGCCGGGAGGAGTGTCATGCTGTGGTGGATACGGGCTGGGGGTAGTGGAGTACTGCGGTAGATACGGGCCGGGAGAAGTGCTATGCTGCAGTGGATACGACTCAAAGATATCAAACTCGTAATGGTATCCGCCCCTTAAAGGGCCCGGGAAATAGTCATTGCCCGGTAAATCCGGATGATAAGAAGTATTAGCCGAATGTGAATGCGACTGCTCGGACTCGAGCTCCGACTGTGGCTCGGGCTCGGGCTGCGGCTCAGGCTCGGGATCTATATCGACCACTGGCTCGTATGCCCTAGGTCGTTGCACATGCGGAGGGACTACAGTCGACTACCTACCAAGTAAATATTGCTTCCCTATACTAGAGTACCACTGTGTGTACTTTAACAATGGTTGCAAATCGGAAGACATATCCATCTGAGGTCTTCGAGCCATCCGATTATCCCACACCGTAATATATTTTCAGTGCACAACTGCCCAATGACTTCCATGTTTTCCTCTCTTGTTAATGCCGTGAACCTTCCCACCTGCATTGGCAGATTCGGGATATACTGGATGCAACTAAATTGTCGTAGTATTCGATCCCCGTGGTACCACTCGACTACATTGAAATTGTTAATTGATGCGTTAGTGCACCACAATTGAGAATCAACGTAGGTAGATGATGGTATAATAGCCGCAATTTCTGGTCTACGATATGAAATCCATATAAACTGCACGATTAGTACCATGGTTAAAATTTAACATAGTTGGAGTAAGATATACAAAGTAATTACATGTCACGAATATTGAAATAGCTTACCCCTTTCCTGGCATGATGTTCAATCATTAGACGATATATCGGGATAGTGTACAACCTCCAGATACCCGGATAAATACTCCATCTATGAAAACAATTTTCAAGTAAATATAGTATCGTTAGAATAGTATCATTATAAAGAAATTGTCAATTAATAACAAGTTAAATTTTATCACCAGTTAACTAGTAAAAATACGTATGGTTGGTGACTAACCGATGCCAAGAATGGCATCCAATAAAGAGCCCATGGCTGCAACAATACAATGCATCCGCCTATGTCTGCGGCATCAGGCTTTGTCGTCCGACAAAGATCACGATACAACATAGCCAGAACTACGGAACTCCAACTATACGAGCGAACATTACGCAAATTAGCTAATAAAGGTAAATACTGGAGATGAACCCTGTTGTTGTTCGCATTAGGCATCAATACACCCCCTATAATATGCATAATGTACGCTCGAGCTGCGCACATCAACTCTTCTTCAGTGGCATTAACTGATAAATGCTCAAATTTGGCTTTCAGCCATGTAAATTTCAAATTCGAAAAATTGGACTCATTATCGTCGGACGTGGCTCCTAGTAGGCATTAACAAAATGCAGTCGGCTCCGCTATCGCACTTACGCCCATTACGGCACTCCCTTCGATTGGGAGTCCAAAGTGCAATGCAACATCCTCCAGAGTGACAGTGCACTCCCCACGCGACAAATGAAAAGTGTGGGTCTCTGGGCACCAACGCTCGACCAATGCTGATATTAAATTGTACCGCAAATCAAACGTCCGGTTCAATGCTGCTGACTCAAATCTAGCTAGCTCCAAGTAGGGCATCAATCGTGCATCTGGGGAATATCCTAAACCATTCACCCGACCCCTTAATGTGCGATACGGGCCCTGACAATGTTAAATTACAGAAAATAGTTATAATAACATAATTTATTTCCTTAAATTACGTAGATCTTTTTTTAATGGAACCCGTGATTAATAAATAACAATATATTACCATATTATTAAATATGTCAAATATGTGAGGATCTTCTCTAATCAATGAAGCCATTGCGATACTTGCAATTTCAAAATAAATTTAGGTTATTAATTTTAATATTTGATAGATTTTAAATATTTATCGAATAACTAAATTTTATATATTGCTTTTAATTACAAAAAATACCAAATAGTTTTTTCGGCAACATATTTTTTGCTATACTACATTAAAAAATAAATATATCCAACTCAAATACAAATATTTTTATTACTTTAAAATGATAATAAGTAAAATATTTTTGTTTAAAATATAATATATATATATATATAATATACCCAAGATGTAATTCAATATATTTTAAATTAAATTTTTAATAATAATAATAATGTGAGTGATGCAATAATTAAATTTCTTGGAAAATAAAAAGATGGAAAAACAAGGAAGGGTTATGTTGCAATATATTTTTTTGTTCGGTGATTTTGGCCCTCTATTGGTATTTTTTATTTTCAGATTTTATTTTTAAAATATATTATTTTCAGTATTTTATTTTTATATTATTTTAGTACATAATATTGTAATATATTATTTTAGTGTTTTTTATATTAATTTAATAAATAACCCCGATTTTGGTACTTTGTTGGTATTTTTTTATTTTTGGATTTTATTTTTAAAATATATTATTTTTGTATATTATTTTATATTATTTTAGTACATAATGTTTCAAATGTATTATTTTAGTGTTTTTAATAATTTAGTAAATAACCCTGATTTTCGCCCTTTGTTTGTATTTTTAAATTTTCAAATTTTATTTTTAAAATGTACTATTTTTGTATTTTATTTTATATTATTTTAGTACATAATGTTTCAAATATATTATTTTAGTATTTTTTTAATAATTTAGTAAATAACCTTGATTTTGACACTTTGTTAGTATTTTTTTATTTTCAGATTTTAGTTTTTAAAATATACTATTTTCATATTTTATTTTTTATATTATTTTAGTACATAATGTTTCAAATGTATTATTTTAGTGTTTTTAAATAATTTAGTAAATAACCCTGATTTTGGCACTTAGTTGGTATTTTTTATTTTCAGAATTTATTTTTAAAATTTATTATTTTCGTATTTTATTTTTATATTATTTTAGCACATAATATTTCAAATGTATTATTTTAGTGTTTTTTAAATAGTTTAGTAAATAACCCTGATTTTGGCTTTTTTTGTATTTTTAAATTTTTGAATTTTATTTTTAAAATATACTATTTTCGTATTTTTATATTATTTTAGTACATAATATTTAAAATGTATTTTTAGTATTTTTTAATAATTTAGTAAATAACTCTGATTTTGGCCCTTTATTTGTATTTTTAAATTTTCTTATTTTATTTTTAAAATATACTATTTTCAGTATTTTATTTTTTATATTATTTTAGTAAAAACTCACAAACACCACTTTTCCAAAAAAAATTTCGTATTTTATTTCTTTTCGTATTTTATTTTTTCATTAAGATATTTTTAATTTTTATTTTTATACTATTTTTGTAAATGGTTTAAAACCCATCACATAAAAAATAAAAAAATTAAAATTATCGAATATATAACATGCCAAATAAATTTTATAAGAAATATATCTAATCAACCTAAAACACACTTAACAAATAAATTGCATAAAATAATAATAATAAAACATTCTTTGCACATAACATACATACGCTTTTTACTTCAATAAAATTAAAAATAAATTAGGAATGAATGCAAAATATAAAATAAATACAAACATACCTTAATATCTCTTTTAACCAAATAACACATTGTAAAAAATAAATTTAAAATTAAATCTGAATTAAATCAAAATCAATCAACGAAAATAATAATAATAATAACACCTAAAATAAATAAATTATTTACTTAAAGTAACATTAATTACTCAAATTTATAATAATAAAAACTTACCTTTTTTTTCCCTTCTTTTTCCTTCCCTCTTTTTCTCTTTTTCTTCTTCTTTTTTCTTCCCTCCCTCCCTCACTAGTGCCGCCTCCTTCTCCTTCTTCTTCTCTTCTTTTCTTCCCGAAATGAAGTTTGGTATTATGGTCCCCCAAAGAAAAAACAAAACCCTGCATAAAGGGCCTAATCGGTGGTGCCGCCTCTGCCAGAGGCACAATCGGTGCCGCCTCTGGCTCCCTCTTCATCCTTTTGTTTTCAAATTTTTTTTAACTTTTTTTTAACAGAAAAATCAGAATTTTTGTCAGAGCCAAAGTGGTGCCACCTATGACAATGACATGACCACTCAGGATGTACCATTTTGGTACATAATATTTTCCTTGTATTATTTTCATATTTTATTATTTTTTTGTCCTATTTTGGTAAGAAACCAGCATGCTTCTATTCTAAGAGAACTGTAGTAGTTCTAGTTAATTTGGTGGCTCATAGCTGTCATTCTAGAAAAGCTAGTATTTTTGAATGTTCCATAGCAAGTCACTATTGACTACAGATTGGATTTGAATCAACAAATGGTGGTATAGGAAGGCTTGGGCTCAGTCTCCCTTCTGATGGAACATCTACAAACTCAGAGGTAAATCCAATGGTTGAAGCATTCAAGCAAGTAAATGGGAATAAATCTCATTTATCTTCAATGTACTTATCCTCCAATCCTGAGAATCATGTAAGTCATCCCATGGGTAAAGTTTCTTCCTCCTCAGAGGCATATATTGTTGTTCCAGTAGATGTGAACTTGAATCATGTAAAAGATAAAGACTCCCATAGCAAGAAGGGGGCTATTAGTTATTAATGTTACATTTTACTCATTTTTTTTTAATATAGTTGAAATAATGTATTTAAGCGCATTCATGCTTATGTTTTTCAAGTTGTAATAGTCACAACGATGCTAACTAAATTAAGGATTAATCACCATGATTTATATGTTTTAATGTTTAAAAGGTAGACTTTAAATTTTTGGTAAATGTGTTTAGGTTTAAAACTTATTATTTTATTTTATTTTCAATGTTAATCAAAGTTTTTTTTTCAAAAATTCATACTAAGAACTTATTATTAAAAGGAAAAATATCAAGAGATAAAATAAAAATTTTAAGAAAAATACTATATTTCATAGATGACTTACAAGCCTTGTTAATGCCCATATTACAAGTATTCTATGCACAAAATAAATGAAGACATTCATTTATCAAAGTTATGAAAATGATTTGTTACTTATAATTCATTATGAGAGTTAAGAACAATAACATGTGAAATATAATATCTCTTAATTTTTAGGTTTTGATTTTATCTTTCAAGATTGAATTTATCAATTTAAATATTTTTATTTATAATATTTATCATATTTATAAATAAAAATCTTAATTTTACTAAAATATTTAGTTAAATAATTTACTTGATAATAAAATTTATCATAAGTATAATAAAATTTTGATTCTATTAAGAAAATTTTAAGTAAATAATTTTCATAATAAATAAAAAGTTGAATTTTATATTGAATTACTTTATATTTAAATTATTATGGTCAATTGAGTCTTAACTCGATTAGTATCGACATTGTTATCAGTGCAGGAGGATGTGAGCTCAAGTGCGATAAAGCACATTATCCTTCTATTTATGGATTGGAACCGACTAGTCGAAGATTTTTGAGTGATGGTCTCTTGGGTTGCCGAAGACTATCCAACTGTCTTATATAAATATATAAGATGAATTGAGAGCAATTTCTATATATAACATTTCAATTGAATTTTGTATAAACATGTTACTAATTTTACCATTTATTTAATATTGTATATTTATAATTGATATAAATTTAATTTTTTTTCAACAATATAATTTCCATAAAATGATTTATATAAATTTCAAGTTGTGGAAATTGGATATATTGTGGAAAAAGTAACATCGAATAAAATTTTATTTGATCAGCAAGAATTACACTTGTTTTTGTTTGCCACAAATAGCTTCACTTGTCACAAGTCGAATCCCTCTCACCCACAATTCAGCCATTTGAATCCCACCATCACACACGAAATGCACCTCCTTGTTCTTTGTAGTCACCACATGGAAAATTCCCGATTCTTCCACATCGAACTTCCTCCTCCGGTTCCATCGGAATTTTTCACTTGTACCGACCTCCGCTGCTTTGCATATCACATTTCTCCTACTTGATTTGCCCCATCGCAGAATGCCTCTGGTCTCCATCATCCTCAGTACTTTGCTATGAGGTGATCCTTTACCACTCCTAGTGTGCTTCTTCACTTGGCTTCCATCCACAACCAGAGCTCGAGCAAGCTCATTCAGAATGACATTTTCCGCATCGTTTCCATATCCTTTTTTCCTCGCAAGCAATAGAGCTGTTTCATGCCTTGCGTTTTCGATGTTGCATTTTGCACCACAAGAGATTAGAAGCTCACAGACTCCACCATAACCTCCTCTTGCTGCTAGCATTAGTGGAGTGTATCCATCAGCATCGAATGCATTAACATCGTAGCCTCTACTAGTTAATATGTGAACTAAATTCAAGTCTCCGCGTTTTGCCGCACGGTGTAGAGCATAAAACCCAATGGGACCATTTGCGTCTTCAAGTGCATAGTCCAGCATTAGCTGGTCGAATACATCGCCCTTCTGGTTTAACTCCAATAAGCTTATGGCAGTATCACCGTATTTGTTAGACAACTTTATATTAGCACCAGCACGAAGAAGCAACTCAAAGGCTTCCAAATGCTCTCCTGATGCAGCAATCATCAGAGCTGAATTTCCATCGTGATCTTGTTCGTTAAGATCAACATCTGCCTTTTCAAGGAGTTTCTTCAAAGCTTCAATCTCATTTCCATGGACGGTGAACATCAAAGGAGAAAATACAGAGGGGTTGCTTGAATGAGGTGTCTTCCCGGCTAGAATCACATCTTGAACTGCTTGCTGGAAGCCATGATTCCATCTGGCTAACCCTGCAATGGAGCTTGCACTTTGGCCAGCGGAATTTACCAATCCAAAGTCAGCCCCAGCTGAGGCCAGTACTTTAAGGCAATCCCCATGTTTGTATCTAGCACAAATCATAAGCGCGGAATCTCCAAAAGCTGTTCGAGAATCGATATCACAACCACCTACAATTAGGCATTGAAGAACTTCAACAAATCCTAGTTGCGCAGACAAATGTATGGGGCGTAATGCTGTTTTGGAAGTTGTTTTAACTGGAAATTCTATGTCGGCACCGCAATTCAGAAGCACTTCAACGGCTGATGCATTGTTGCATAAGATGGCATGGTGGATGAGGGTCCTGCCATAGTGAAGGCTGTTTGGGGAGATGTGTCGAAGCAGGAACCGCAAGATGGAACCACTGACTTCAAAGTACTCGACAGCGCACCATGTGATGGAATAAGCATCAGCTAGTCCGGCACCGACCCTAGTTTCTTCGCCTTTATCAATATCCCAAGACCAGGCTCCAACTCTCACCTTTAAGTCCATCTTGATGCCAGCCTGATCATCAGTTTTGAAAAAGTTAGTAATGCCATTTAAGAACACTCAGCAGATAAGTAAACAAGCAACAACTTGATTCAGAAGCTTATACATATATGGCACTTTAAATCCCATGCAACAAAGAGTGCAAATTCAAAAAAAATTCTAGTACTCCAATGAAGGGAAGCTACGGATCTTGATCGACTATGTTCTAAGATGCTTACCTGCAAAAGTGATCTAACAATAGAGGTCTGTCTACAAATGACAGCAGCAGATAGCGCATTGCAGTCGATATTTGTGTATAGAGAAGGCTTGGAAGATCGAAGAAGCACCCTATCAGTTGCATTGGCATCTACTCCACACTGTCAGCAATAAGAGCACAAACATCTTCAAGATAACCTCAACTCAAGCAATCTCAAAAGCTGATTTATTTACGGGGAAACCGAACTTCGGCAGTATGTCACTACATGTCAGTGCTGTTTTTTTAAGGACACATTAAAGTGCTTAAGAAATAAAAACCGGGTGAAATTTGTCATCATGAGAACTATTTTACCTTGATAAGCATGTCAACAATATCAACAAACCCCCTGCAACAAGCAGATACGAGTGCTCGTAAGGCAGCCTGCGGGCGAATCATGTCGGTCGCCATTAGCCGCTTAGCGAGTTTGGCATACCCGAGGTAGCTTGACTCCAGCAACGCCTCCTCGCATGCTGCTTGACAAGCACCGGCATTGAGGAGCACCTCCAGGACCTCCATATGACCTTCCCTAGTCGCCGCTGTGGTAGCATAGCCTCGAAACAATTTGTGGTTCACGTTAGCTCCTAGACTCTGCCAAATTAAAAAAAAAAAAATTTATGGCTTTGCTTTAATTGTCTCTCCCTCCTAGAGGTACATAAACATAAACTGTTTTACCAGTAACTTTTTAACGAGAAACATGTTTCCAACATGAGCAGCAAGAAACAGGGGCGTAACTTCGGTCTTAAACTCCTCATAATCGACAAGAACTTGGTGCGCCGCCTCTTCATGCAACAAAATCTCAGTCTTCTTGGACTTCAAGCTCACTGTTCCAATAAAGTTGACGTCCACAAAAGGATCGGCTAAACACTCGGACGCCAACTTCAAATCATTTCCATGCAAAGCATCGACGAGTCTTTGAGAAACCTCCTCTTCGTAATTGATGGGAAACACCAGTCCACCGCGAGAACCACCGTGTACTACTGTCATATTTTTCCTTAGACTGTGTGGAGGTTTGAGGGAAGTCTCATATCTGGGCCGTAATTGGCGTAAAAATAAAGAAAAAAGGTTTGAGTTTGTTGTTGAATCGGCCACTTAAAAATATTTGGTTGAGCTAAAGGTTTCTATGGTTTGTTGAACCATTTGTTAACAGAAACGGTTGGCCTAATGCAAGGCTCCTGGTCTTAACCAATGAAACCAGACAAAGATTTGTCCTTAATTTTGTATGGCAGCCGGATTTGGCCTGCATCAATATGACAAGCATTGGAAATATCAAATAAGTCTTAAAGAATGGCGGAAATAACATCTTCTTTTAAATATATAAAAAATTCCTAAATTAACTAATTTCATTAACATATTTTGAAATAATCCAAAAAGTAATATGGTATGGAAATAATTTTAAAAAATACAATAATGTAATTAAGAAGGCTAAATTGCTGTACTCAAAGTCTGTTTTAATTTATAAATTTTGAAAAAAGCAATTTGATTATTTTAATTTCTAGAGGAACTTTTAGCAAGTTAGAAAAAGGTGTGGATAATATTTTAATGTTGCAATAAAACATTGAAAATTTCATGTAATGTGTTTTAATATAGATAATGAATATGTGAATAATCTATATTACAATTATTCAAAAATTAATGTAGATAATGCCACTTCATCATCTTTTAAAGAAATAACACTACTATTATATACTCTTCCGTACAATATATCCTCTCATTTAATGTAAATTGTCTATTTAAATATTAATTAATTATGATAAAATAATGAGTAATTATAAAAAATGGAAAAAGGATAAATATAATAAATAATAAATTGAAAAATAACATAAATATAAAAATAAAAATCAATACAAAATGTTTTAAAGATATTTTAATATGTAAGTCTTAATGTATTTTAATCTAGTTCTTATGAAAAATGAGAGGGAAAATTTGAAATATATGTCATATTTAAAATAAAATTAGGGATTTAGGCCATTTTTATTGAAAATTAAGGAAATAAGTCGATTTTGGAAAAGAAGGCAAAAACGTGTTGTGTAGGATGCACTTTTAGGTGACATGGCATGGGGCAGGGCAAAAATGCGCCCTGTAGGATGTTTTCAAGTGACATGAAGGAGAGAGAGTGAAGATGCATTCTATAGGGTGCGTTTTTGCCCTGCCCCATGCCACTTTCTGCAACACCCTATACCCGACCCAATCCAAGCTATAAGATGTCACATTCGTTACCAGAGCAACCGCGATCAATTACATTCATTTTATACCATTAAACATTTCAATTGCACGTAATATAATCATAAAATACGATATAAAACCATTTACAGGTCTTATATGAGCTTACGAAAGCTCTTTTTCTTACCTGAGGTCGAATTAAGATTAAATTGCAATGCTTTCAAAGTCCCAAGTTGACGTAATGACTTTAAAGGTTCCTTGTCACAATACAACATACTGACTAGGCTCATCGTGACGCAACCGTCTACTTCCAAAAGGTCCAATTCAGTACCTATTCAATTTACTCCAATTACACAAGTCAAATCTTTCTTTCAATCAAACCAGCAAAGATACCATAACCCAATGTTCATTCATAAACATTTGCACAACTTACACATTGCATCATATCAAAACACCATTTCAACTTATTTACTAACAGCATTTTACACACACCTCTAAGTATTAACTTTAAAATACCAACTCGATTCATCTACTTTAAAACCATATATGATCATCAACTTCATTCCAATGTCAAAAATTTCAAAAACATAATTTGAACCATATTATTATGTCATATCTAGCTAACCATTACTAGCTCAACTTCAACATTATTATATTATGCAAAAATCGACTCAACTTAGATCCATGCTATATATTTAATTGAAACGAGGCTATACAAACATTGTTGAGTTGAGGATCTCTAGTTGGATGCCGAAACACTTCTCATAACCTTGAGAATAAATTATACATGCGTATAGAAAAAATAAATCGTATGCTAAGAAATAAAGCTTAACGATATTTTCATGATTCAAGTCACAAAATGAACATATTGGATATAAGCATTCAATCCAAATATGCCACAATTCAACCAAATTAGTCCGTGAGTCAATACTCAAATGACATTCTTATACATTGTTTCAATAGACAATCTAACTAGACATACTATACCATACATTCTATTAACAAAGATATAATCATTTCCAGTTCAAATTTATATATTCATGAATGCATCATTATGATATTTAATCTTATTTCATCCAATGTTATTTAATCATTTATTTTATAATTAACTTTTCTTTCTCCAATCTACTAACTCGTTCGAGTTTGATTCAATGCCTAAGGCTAGTATAAACCGATTCACATAGTTTTCACATACTGTTGTATATCACATTTCGTATGAATTATTTGATCATATCATGTTCAGTTCTAAATCCAATACGTTTGCTTTCCTTCTGGGAGAAAATAAGTTTTTGATAATTTTAGTTTTGATGATGTCTATTGTTTTGGTTCGAGTTTTAGGAGTTGTAGATTTTAGTGCATCATCCTTCATTTGAATTACTTGTATAGAATATACTTTAGGCGATTATTTTTCAAGTCTTTGAAAAAAATAGTTAACATAAATTGTTTTTGGTCAAAATTAAAGTGTCCACTATCGGTAACAGTGATTAATGCTTCTGTCATTGTGGGTAGTTTTTAGAAACAAACGTCTGACCATGAAATATGCTCCATTCTCATGAGTAGGGATTGTTTTAATTAACATAGGATGCATGAAGGGTTGGTTGTTCGTATATGCATACCCAAATTGCTGTAGTTATTTGAAGGGGAAAATGGCATATGGCAAGGAGCGGTGTGTTGATGTTTTGTTTGTCTTCACTTGACAACAATTGAGTGTTGAGAAAAGAATGCGTGGGAAGCATCCTCAACATTTTCTTTTTGGGCTTATTTGAACAACATTGTTAATGAAATATCTGTCATTAATTTGGTAAAAAATGTGACCGTAGATATTAAATAGAAATATGGAGGCAGGGTGGGTGGGTGAAAATTTTCAACTCTTTAAAGCTGCACATGGGGGGAGTCTTGGATCTACCAAAGTATTGCCCATTTTTATTAGCTCAGATCAGATCCCTTCAAATTAATTTATCAATTGAATGAAATCAGCCCTTTCATGAAAATTAAAATTAATTGAGTGATTTGAATATTGTTATTAATACGAGAGGATAATGGTTAAAGTCTGTTTAAGTATATTATCTTCTTATTAATAAAGTTAAAAGAGATATGATCACAACTTATACTAAAATTATTAAAAAATTTATATCAAATTATTCAAAAAGGTAACTACAAACTCCGAATATGAACTATAAAATAGACATTAAGTATATAAAAAAATTATCCTTATTTTAAAAAAAAATTAAAATGTTTTAGGATAATTTTCTACTTGTAGTAACGATGTTTTAGCCAAATTTTGAATCAGGTAACAGATAATAAATTTCATATTTCATTAACTTTTGAAATAAACAGTTAGCAAATGAAAATGATTAAATAAAGAAAAACAGTTAAATCTGTTTTCAAAATTTTTAAAAATAAAAATAAAAATAAAATCAACGTAATTTAAAATATGTGCATGGATTAAAACACAGACAGCAACGATAACAAAAATACCAAATCCATAACGAAAGAAAAAAAAAAAAGTTTCCTCTTTCTCCTCCGACAATTGCGACTTGTCGTAGCCCTTTCTGCTTTCACCGCTGTTTATTTTAAAAAAAGCACATTAGTTCACAACAACTCACCCTTTTTCAACTCTAAACAGTAAACCTTCTCCCACTTTTTATTCTTATTCCTTTCTTCTTTGCTACTGTTTCCTTAGCTGCTTCCACTGCCACACTTTCCTTTTCTTTCTACCTACATTTCTACTCTCGTTTTGTTTCCCTTTTTATATGATTCTTCTCTTCATCGGATGTTCTCTGTAAGTTTTTTTTTTCTTTAATTATGTTTGCATGAAATGGGTTGCTTGTCTTTTGTCTATCTGATGCATAGATTCTTTCTTTTTTTAAGTTTTACTTCAGCCTTGTCTAATTAACTCTCTTTTTTCTTCTGCTGTAAAATAAGGGTTTAATTTGTTCTTTTTGACTCTGTCTTTAGTTTGAGTTATCAAATGGTAGCATGATTGGTTGTTAACCCCTTTTTTTTTTTTTGAATTATATATATATTATCCATTGGATATTTAGTGGTGGAGGCCCTCTTGAGATTCATGTACAGTAGGGTTCTTTTTAGCTTGATAAAGAAACATTTCTAATCTGTAATTTTTTTCCCTTAAAATTATTATTATTATTTTTATTTTAGCTTTAATAAATTAAACATTTGGAATACATGAACTTGATGAATGGAGACTATATTGGTAAGAATGATTTGGACCCACGTTTTGTTTTCAATTTGGTTCCTTCTCTTCTCTGCTTTGGTTGTTAGCGAGTCGGTTTTCCTGCCAAAGTCTTTTTCTTTTCTTCCATTTTTCATTTGCTTTAAACACTGTAATTCTTGTTCAATCTCTTTCAATGTATACTGTTTCTGATTATGCTTTTCCCCTAAATACAGATCTTTAATGTATGGTTTTCAAAAACATGAAGCCATTTTGATTGATCATATTGATTAAGAGTGAACGCCATAATTTCTTCGGAGACCAAACAATGGTTCTTGGCCTAAGAACTAAGAACAGAAAAGGCAACTCATATCAGGTTTATTACATTGTATATGTAAATGAAATTAATCCTTGGACACCATTGCAGTCTTTGCCAGCGGCTCAATCTTTATTGCTTCAATGGGAAAATGGTGATAAGAGTTCTGGGTCCTTGGTTTCTAGTTTTAGGAATGGGAAAATCGAGTTTGGCGAGTCTTTCAGGCTTCAAGTAACTTTATCTCTGGAATCATCCCGTAAGAGCACCAACCGTGATGGTT
The DNA here is from genome assembly GCF_025698485.1 of Gossypium arboreum. Lineage (NCBI taxonomy): Eukaryota > Viridiplantae > Streptophyta > Magnoliopsida > Malvales > Malvaceae > Gossypium > Gossypium arboreum. Next base: position 97,009,435 of record NC_069071.1, on the reverse strand, counting down.
TCCAGAAGAATTGTTTAGAGTTCTACTTGTATGAGCCTCGAAAGGACAAGGTGGCAAAGGGTCAACTTTTAGGATCTGCTGTTGTAAACCTTGCAGATTATGGGATTATCAGGGAAACTATAAGCATTAGCACTCCTATTAACTTGAAGAAGAGTTCAAGGAACATAGAACAGCCCGTTCTTTATCTTACTATCCAGCCATTTAATAAAGGTAGCTCCAGCTCATCATCGAAAGGCAGCTTGCCAAAAGAAGTATCACTTGAAAAGGATGGGAGTGAATCTGTTTCTGGATCAATAAATGAAGGGAATGATGAGGAAACTGAGATTGCCTCTTTTACTGATGATGATGATGATGATGATGATCTTTCCTCACATTCATCTCGGACCGTTTCTTCATCTGTTTTTGATTCTTCTAGGGAGTCACATAGCCAACATGAGAAGGTTTTTAAATTCATTATTCTCCTTTCGTTGTTTATTTCTAGTTACATTGAATTGTCTCTATAATGTCTTTGAACAGAGGTTTGAAATTGGGTCGGATTTAAGATTTCTGAAATTGACTAGGCAGACTTTGGTTCTTGAAGCATTGTCATAATTTACATTTTCATGCAACTAAGAAATACTTATGCTTTCACAATTCTAGATTCTGCTCTTGGTGGTGTTATTATTTGATGCACATGCATCTTTCTGAAAAGCTAAAGAAATATCAGGATTTTTGTGCTTTAGTTTAGTTTTTATTGTATAATTAATATAGGGAAGGGGGAGCAAACTTGGGACCATTTTTGAGGTAAGATATGGCTGGCAATTAGGCCATACCTCAGCTTGAAAATTGCTAGGAGCAATAAGTTGAGCAACATTATTATTTCGGTGATAAATTTGTAGGGGAGAAATATGATCCCCTTTTAACCACTACATAAGCGAATATGTGAGTTTTGGGCAGTCACTCAGATTGCAGTTCCTTAGTTACCAGCATGCTTCTATTCTAGGAGGACTGTAGTAGTTCTTGTTAATTTGGTGGCTCATAGCTGTCATCCTAGAAAAGCTAGTATTTCTGAATGTTTAATAGCAAGTCACTATTGACTACAGATTGGATTGGAATCACCAAATGGTGCTATAGGAAGACTTGGGCTCAGTCTTCCTTCTGATGGAACATCTGCAAACTCAGGGGTAAGTCCGGCGGTTGAAGCATTCAAACAAGTAAATGGGAATACATCTCATTTATCTTCAATGTACTTGTCCTCCAATCCTGAGAATCCTATAAGTCATCCAATGGGTAAAGTTTCTTCCTCAGAGGCATGTGTAGCTGTTCCAGTAGATGTGAACTTGAATCATGTAAAAGATAAAGACTCCCATAGCAAAAGAGAGGGAGCTAGAAAAGCATGGAGGCATGACCAAAGCCATGTAAACAGACATTTAAGTAGCAATTCACGTGTTGGCCACTGGAAGGGAAATGCTGAAAAGTCACCATGGGAAGATGAGCTGGATAACCAGATTTTGGGCCCCGAGGAATATTCTCTTCAGGACAGGTTAGGTTTTAGACCACCTCAAGATTCTATGAGAAAGCAAGTTGCATTGAGGAGTAACACTTTTGCATCCAGCTCGACAACAACTGAAGTGAAAGGTGGCTTCCTTGCAAATGATAGGCAAAAGCGTGTGACACCTGTTCAGTTGCATGTTGACAAAGGTACGAGTAATGGACTATCAAAGATCCAGTTTATGGAGAAGGCGAAGGAAAATTATATCCCTGAGAAGACTTCTAATGGTACCACAAGTGATATACTTGGTGCAAGGGAAGAAACTGTAAACAGCTTTTCTAACCGCAAAGTTGACTCAGGTAACAGTTATGGACCGCTAAAGAAAACTGAGTTCGCAAAGAAGGCAAAGGAAAATGATATTCCTGAAAAGATTCATCATAGTTCTACAAGTGACACATGTAATAAACGCAAAGAAAATACAAAGAGCTTTTCCAACAGCAAAGTTGAGTTGGAATCCAAAATTGAAATGCTCGAAGAAGAACTAAGGGAAGCTGCTGTTGTTGAGGCTAGTCTTTATTCCATTGTTGCTGAGCATGGAAGTTCTACAAACAAGGTTCATGCTCCAGCTAGACGACTTTCTAGATTCTATCTTCATGCTTGTAAAGCAAATACCCAAGATAAGAGGGCAAGTGCTGCAAGGGCTGCAATTTCAGGATTGGTATTGGTCTCTAAAGCATGTGGAAATGATGTTCCAAGGTGTGCACTAACACTTTCCATAACTTTTTTCCTTTTTAGAAAATGAATCTAGGAGATTTTAGCTGCCACATTAACAATTGTTAAAGATGCCAATTCGGTTTGCATGTACAAATTTAAATTTAATCTTCTGTGGCCCTAAGCTGACATTCAGACTGCAGATAAATTTATTTTTTTCTCATACCTATGCACACCCTTGTTTCCCAATTCCACTTCTGTTTTATTTTTTCAAGTGCTTCCCTCTTTGTGTGTACCTTTTACCTGATATTTGTTTGATCAATTTCTTTTCCATTTTCACAGGTTAACCTTCTGGTTATCAAATTCAATTGTATTGAGAGCAACTGTTAGCCATGCAATTGGTGAAATGCAGCTATTTTCGGAAGGTTCTGATGACTGGGTGGATCCTCGGACATTTTTACTTGCATTGCAAAAGTTTGAAGCTTGGATCTTCTCCAGAATTGTCGAGTCTGTGTGGTGGCAGGTCAATCCTTTCTTTAAGCTCACATCATAATGTCTTCAGAAGTTATACCTGACATTATTTCCCTCTATATACTTGCCAGACTTTGACTCCATATATGCAGTCTACTGCTGCAAAGAGCTTATGCTCGAAGAAAAACTCTAGCAGAAGATATGGATTAGGTGATCTAGAGCAGGGGAGTTTTTCAGTTGAGCTTTGGAAGAAGGCTTTTAAAGATGCCTGTGAGAGGCTTTGTCCCATTCGAGCATGTGGGCACGAATGTGGCTGCTTAGCTGTGCTGGCTAAATTGGTATTATGATATACTATAGCTTGTTTTCATCTATGCATAATAAACTTGGTCCTGGGTCTTATGCTTATTCATGTTCATAATGTCTCTTTGTAAAGAGATGAGGCCATGTCCTTGTTTCTTATGATTTTATTATCTAATTGGAAGGCTGTTGAAATGCGAATTTGAGATAAACATTGTTGTCTGTTCATCATTAGGTCATGGAGCAATTGGTGGGTAGATTAGATGTTGCAATGTTCAATGCTATTCTTCGTGAATCAGCTGAAGAAATGCCAGCAGACCCTGTTTCTGATCCAATAAGTGATTCAAAGGTTCTTCCTATTCCTGCAAGCGAATCAAGCTTTGGGGCAGGTGTACAACTGAAAAATGCTGTGAGTAATGGGTTCCCTGTCCTTTATGTGCAACATCTGATCTTGTTTCCATATATTTACGGGGAACTTGTATATGTGCTTCAAAAATATGCATTTATGGAACTTAGGTCTAAAACTGATATGCTGGACACAGTTGAATCTACCAATACCTGCAAATTTGGCCTATTGATATGTTTCACAGCCACAGAAGTTTACTCCTTTAAAGAAGCTAAATGCTTGCACCTTGTGATTTCTTGCTCCAAATGTTATGTCAACAGATAATAAAAAATTGTGATTAGTATTTAATACTGCTTCACAGAAAATTGTTTTAATAATGACAGAAGAATACAAAAGCTTATTACATTTCTAGCGTTTTACTGAAAGGATCCATTTCTGTTGGCCCTGTGTTACCAGATTGGAAATTGGTCAAGATGGCTAACAGATCTATTTGGCATTGATGATAATGAGAGTCCTGAAGATAGCAACGAAGTAGGTGACAGCAAAAATGCTGCATGTGAGGGTTCCTTCAAGTCCTTTTGCCTCCTGAATGCATTGAGTGATCTCTTGATGCTTCCATCTGAGATGCTTGCGGATAGGTCCACAAGAAAAGAGGTATAGTTCTGGAATTACTGAAATGTTTCTTTTAAGGGTTAAATCGTTATTTAAGGCTTGAACTTGGAAACTTTTCCCATAATGAGGCTTGAGTTTTTTTTTTTTTGGGTTTAAGTTAGGTCTTGGAGTTAACAATTGTTTCCACATTGGAGCCTGGACTAGGCAATTATTCCCACTTTAGGGTTTGAACTTTTTTTGTCCAAGTTAGACCCTTAACTTGGCAATTGTTCCCACATTGGGACCTAAACTTGCAATTGTTCCCTTATTGGGGCATAAACTTTAGGATTTTACTAACTTGGACAAAAAAAAAAAGTTCAAGCCCCAATGTGAGAATAATTGCCAAGTTCAGGGCCTAACTTGGCCAAAAAGAAGTTTAAACCCCAACTGGGAATAATTGCCAAGTTCAAGGCCTAACTTGAACAAAAAAAAAAAAGTCAGGCCCCAATGTGGAAAAAGTTGCCAAGTTCAGGCCCCAAAATGTGATTTAACCCTTCTTTTAATTTCAGTAAGCCAATATTTTATACCTCATTCCTCTGTCACCTAGTATTCCTGTCTGTTAATCTCATCTTCCCTTTGAATTTTATTGTTGAAGGTATGCCCCAGGTTCAGCGTCTCACTCATCATCAGGGTTCTTAACAATTTTGTACCTGATGAGTTCAACCCTAATCCAGTTTCTCAGGCAGTTTTTGAAGCATTGGAAAAGGTTTGTCATAAAACAATATAAAAGTTCTGCTTTAAATATAACTGTCCATTTCATTCATTAATTACCCTACAATGTTGCAAGTTGTGTTGCTGAGTTTTTTTTTCCGAGACTGATCTTTTTTTTTTTTTTCTGTTCTCTTATTCAGGATCTTTCTGAGGGTGGGGAAGAGTCTATCACAAACTTTCCATGTATGGCTACGCCTATTGTCTATTCGCCACCTTCCGCAACTTCCCTAACCGACATTATACAAAGCCAAGTCATGGAAAGGAGTAAGTCATTGGTACTTAGAAAATCATACACTAGTGATGATGAGCTTGATGAATTGGATTCACCCATGACCTCGATCATGATTGAGAACCCCCGCGGTTCTCCCAAAACCAATTGGATGAGAACGGGAAAGGGGGGCCGGAAAGTTGTTAGATATGAGCTAATCCGAGAGATATGGAAGGATGGTGAGTAGCAATGTTTATTTTTCATCCAACCGTGTCTTTTTTTGTATATAAGCACGTGAGCATAGGCTGGTTTTGTTAAGTTGTTGAGATTGGTTGGAGTTGAGCAAGAATTGGTATTTTCCTTCATATCATCGTACATATGTTTCTACGAATCCCTATTGCCTACTGCATCGGTTGCTATGATAATAAAAGGAAGAGGATTTCAAAGATTTCTTAAATTCTGCTTTATATCATGTGATGTTATAGTCAAGGGTTCTTTTCCTTGATTTCTCCCATTACCCTCTTTATTCTTTGCTCTTTTTCAAAACAAAGAAACTGCAATTTGAGGATATAAAGATTCAGTGGCGGAACCTGAAAGTTTTGGGGTTTAATTAAAAGTTTTCAAAAATTTTAAGGTTTAATGATTTTTCAAAAAAAAGAAAAACTAGGGGTCCAATTAATTTTTAAAAAAAAGAGTGAAAAATTCATGAGAATTTTTAAAAAATTTAGAAAGTAGACATAAGATTTTCAAAAAAAAAAAAGTTAAAGGGCTTAATGGTAAATTTTCAAAATTTTAAGGGGCAAGGCCTCTCTTGCTCCTATGTTCCACCCTAGGAAGAAAATGCTGGAATTCAAAATTCATATTTATCAGATGCAAGACTGTAAATTGAGGAAAAGGAAAAAGAAAGTGAATGTGAATGTGGGAATTTAAAATTCAGATCTATTGTTGTTACATGAACCAACAAATTATAATTCAATTTTTTTTTTTATGAGCAAAGAGTGTGTTCCTTTTGTTTTTGGATAAATACTCTGATCAAAATCAAAATTTTACCTTATTTCATATTCTAATGTCTTCTAGTTGAGTTTCCTTTGTTGTACCACATTCTTTTTGTACAAAAAAACAAAAGGCCATAGTCTAGAGAGAGCATTGGATGCCACCTCATGGATTCTATATACTAACGAGTTAACTTAGGGATTATATATTAATGACTTGGCTTTATTGTCTTAATGAAAAGAGTGCCATATAAAGAAGAATATATTTGTTCTTTGCAAGGTCATGGACCTTTGATCTAAATCAGGCCATTTCACATAAGATTATTTAGAATCCATAAATGAGAATTTTACTCCCAAGAACTTGGTACAGTTCGTATCATTACATTCACAACGGCATTACAGTACAGAATTCCTAGCATCACTTGTTTTAGGGTGCAATTATCCCCAAGTCATCTTTTCTTCCACCTGCTAAAAACCACCAACACCACTACTATCAGTGTTCGAGTAATCTGTTAGGAGCAATTGCTATTGTTAATTTATTATTGGCTAATTGCAGACATAAAATGAACTTTTCTAACTGTAGCATACAAGTCAACATTATAGGACAAAAGGAGGGCAATTTAGTTCTACAAAGGAAGACGGCATATCATCAGAGTATATGACCTTTTTCTTTTAACCATGAAAAAAAGAAAGAGCATGTGACCTTTTTCAAGCCGTCTCAGAAAAATACCCTCGATTAAGATAGGTATTACATGAAGGGTAAAAAATCAGTAATGATGTTGTCAGTAACATGTCATGTCACTTGCAATGAACATAAAACAAGTGAAGCAAGACATCTTACGGTTTAGAAGAGGCACTGTTTTCTGGACTCATCAATACATCATAGTGTCCGTAACCATGATACAGAACTTTGATGGGGTTTTCCTTACCATACTCTTGACCATACTCGGATATAATTTTGAGGGTACCCGCATTCTTATCCCTCATGTAAACTGTTATTGGGGTCCTGTGGATGAAATATATATCATGTTAAGAGATTAGAAAATTTTGATATATTGATAACAATAAATTTAGTTATATTCCTATCCATCTTAGCATCTCATAGAAACAAAAACAATGAATCACAGGGCTAATGTGATTCGGTTTCAGTTAACAAATTTTCATCTTATTTAAAAGTGATTGTTGCTCGTAATAACTCAGAGGTGGCGAAGCCTATCTGGAAAATTGTTTGTATGATTAATAATCAATGAAGTATTCAAAGGTTAAGTTTATTTGCAGTTGAGGACTAAAGAAAGCTAAGCAAACTATTGATCAATTCCTAAATCAAAATCTAATTTCTGAATATAATACATTCTTCTATTTGAATTTTTTTTTTTTTTTTTTTTTGTATGTGTGTGTGTGTGTGTGTTAGAATTATTCTATTTGATTTATAGGGCAAGTTTGATGAAAGAAATCATAGACCAAGTAGTAATCTTCGTTTTTTTTTTTTTTTGGACCAGCAAGTAGTTATCTGGAACTAAATGTACCTTTCACTTCAACCACAGACAGACGTACATATATATATACATGTATATATAATTCATAATTGCATGGGGCATAAATATTAGCTGATAAGCATATCCTGAAAAATAAGTTTGATGTCGAAAGCTAACAGAAAAGAAAAGAAAACTCACTGTAGGACATGTGAGCACATTAGCAGCTCAGGTTCTCCTCCCCAAATATGAGGCTGCCGCATCTGCACAACATAGTTGTCAAAATCACCCTCAAGGAACCTGCAAAAAGGTGTCAAGACTTACTTTCTTGTAGTGTCAATGAATTGAAATTTGATAGGGAGATGCTAATCAAAAAATTTTTTCAGCTTATCTCAGGAGATACCCCTAATTGTCCTACTTACTAGCAGAACCAATAGTTCAAGCTTTAGTAACAACCAAGTAAAAGATATGCAGTCCTCTTCAACAACTTAATAGATCTTCCCAAAGAAGAAAAGCTTACCATTCAGTGTCTGCCCGCCTCTTGATGAATTCATCAACAACCTGTCAAGACATGTAATCTTTTATTGTAAGGAGAAAAATGTTCGAAGTAGTAGAAAAGGAAGCTGCACGTGGTTGATTGAGGGCCAATACAAAGTTAAAGCAGAAAGACATGAAAATGGATTGCATAGAAACAAAATTCCCTAGGGCTGAATGTATATGCCAATATGAAGTTAAAGCAACAAAGACATCTGCAGCTAACACAAAAATGAAAAGGGATTGCATAAAAAAAAATTAAATTCCGGAAAACCCATCAGTAGCAAGTACAACTAAAAACCAATTGATGCTTCATATAAAAGAGTAAAATAGAAAAGAAATGTACTTTATCTCTGAGTTCATCAGCAAGATCTTTCTGACAGCTCTCACTTGGAGACTGCTTCCCTGACCTCAGCCAAGCACCATGAATTACTGACCGGAACAAACATCTCCCATCACCAGGAATGCCTGCATTCAACAAGAAGCTAAAATCTCAAAAACATGCATTATGCCAAAAGCATATAGTTTTCCAATTATGAATAAGTTCGAACATAAAATGGGTTTGGTGCATATGGAATTAGACACAAGCATGTATTTCAGTCGATCATAAATAAATTTACTGCCCAAACAATTCGCATAACATTATCAAGAAATTAATGGAAATGAAGAAGACAACTCTTCAATTTTTAGCTAAAATCCTATCAAGTTCTTTGTTCAAACTTTCAAAAGATTAAGTAATTATTAAAAAAAAAAAAGGACCTTCGCCGAATTCCATAATAATTGCAACAATGAACGACCTCACAATTTCAAAGGTAATGAAAGGGCAAGAAAGAAGAGAAAACCATTATTAATCCAAACAAGTATGAAAGCCAAAATACAAAATCATCACAAACAAGTCAAGCCGTCCAAGACGAAGTAAAGAATCTTACTTAAAAAAAAAAAATTCACGAAGTAAAGAATCTAATTTTGCAACAAAAGGAAAAGTTTACAAATATAAAAAATCAAGATAAGGTGGGAATTGGAAGGTTACCAATCCAAGTTTCCTGTTTAGGCATTCGTTTCATATTTTTTTTAAACTAAATTTGAAAAGAGAGAGAGAGAGAGGAAAATCCTGAAAAGCAATCAATCGACGAACAGTGCGGTTTTTGTGCAGGGAAAAAGAAAAAGATTTACCGGTGAATAAAATTGGGGAGGGAGGTTGAAAGTGATGAGAGAATAATTTTCATTGTTTGTGGTTGGATTGCCAATTTTAGAGAATCCCATTCCACTTCCATGCTTTTCCTCCTTTTGTTTTCATTAATAATTACACAAGCAGAGAAGAGAGGATAGTAATACGTGGCCATTTATTATTTGTTGACATGAGGGCGACCAAATTGCAATTGCTTATTGTAACCGTTAAACTATTATTCCCGCTAAAATTTATAACTGCCGTTCTTTTGTCTGCCTGTTCTATTTGAACAAAAAAAAAAACAGTTAATTTCTGCTATTAGTCCCTGTATTTTTAAATATTTATAGATTTAATCCTTATACTTTTATTTGGTTATTTTTGGTCCTGTACTTTTAAAATTTAAAATTTTAGTCCTCACCAAACAGTAACTGTTAAATTCATTATGTAAAGTTCTACTATTTCTAAAATATGATGCTTCAAATATATTATCATATGTGTATTGTCATTTTAACTTTTAATTTTACATATTACTCATTAAAATCTAGTTAATGGATTAACGAATGTTATTTTCACAAGACTAGAATTTCAAAATTCAAAAATATAGAGACTTTAAATGTCCAATTGGAGAAAATGGACTAAATCTATAATTGTATGCTTAGTACAAGATTAGTAATTAAATTTAATCTTACATATTTAATTGCTACAAATTGGGTTAAAACTAAAAATTTAAAAAGAAAGGGACTAAAATAACCAATTTAAAAAATATAAGGACTAAAATTGAACAAATCAAAGTAGAAGGACTAAATATACAAAATTCATAAAATATAAGGATTAATAACAAAATTTAACCAAAAATAGTAGTGAGCCAGCGCCTTCGGTACGCTTTCTCGTCTTCAACTTTCTGTCTTGTAGTTGACCTTCGTTGGATTTATGACTTTTGGTTTTTGACTTAATATAAAGATTTTTGAAAAGTCGATACCTCTGAAAGTTGACATTTAACAAATAGTTAATCATGTTGAATGATTACGTGAACCGAGGAAAAAAGTGATGTCATTATATATTCTAAAAATTATATTATATGAACTATCAACGTTTAAAAATAATGTATATAGAATCTCGTGAGTTGACTAGAATTTCAGGTGTGGCATAGATTTAAGTCGTGTTAGTATGCGTTGTTATTAAATTTTATTATTATATTATAATTTATTAAGTATGAATAATGAAATATATGCTTTAAAATCAATTAATAATAATATATGTGATATTAAAATAAAAATATTAATATATATTATTAATTGAGATGATAAATTGTGCATATAAATAAATTAAAATAAAATTTAGTTGAGTGGTGAATTTAAAATTTTTCAATGTAATTGACATGTATGCATATTTTTATTATTTCTTATAAATAGAAAGTTATTTTGTAATTTTTCTAATTAAGTTGGTGTCTAATTAACTCGTGACACCAACTCAATCAAGAATGTTATTAATAGTGTAGATAAAATAATACCAAAAATTAATAAAAGGGAATATAAGTATAAAAATTGAAATATATACATCAATTTAAAAACTATTCAAAAATTCTAAAATATAAAAGGTAGAATAAATTTTAAAATATATAAAATTTATTTTTAATTTCTAAAATTAACTTTTATACTATATATAATTATAAGAACACAAATATATAGAATTTAATAAAACCTAATATTCAAATTAAAATTTTAAAAATTATATAAAAGTATTTTTATAGAAAATATGAAATTATAAAATTGAACTAAAAATTAGAAAATATATAATTCAAAAAAATTATGAATTTTTATAATATATTTACTATGTAAATTATATATATATTGGGGACGGAAAGGTGGTCTTTCTTGTTCTATATGTCGATGGCATTATACTCATTAGAAATTATATAGGGACAATGTCATCAATTAAATTGTGGTTAATTGATAGTACTAGAAAGAACATATGTTTTCTCCTTACTTATTGGTTAATTTGTTCCCATTTAGTTATCTGTAACACCCCACACCCGAGTCCTACGCCGGGACAGGATACGAGGCGTTACCACACTTAAACACGTTCATTCCAACTTTTTCGAATCATCAAGACTTGATAAATTTTAAAACTTTATATAAACTCCTTAACATTTGCCTACGAGGCCTCAAACGTCCATTAGAAACCATTCGGGACCGGCTCAGGTCCTTAACCAACTTTAAAAAAAAAAACCTTGAAACAGAGCACATGCCTGTGTGGATAGGCGGCACGCCCGTGTGGTCATTAAGACATGGCTATGTTAATGGCCAGTGTGACACACACGGCCTAAGCATCAAGGGACACGCTCGTGTCCCATGCTCGTGTGAATTAAATTCTAAATTCGAACCTACAGGGGTTTTCACACGGCCTGGCACACGCCCGTGTCAATGGCCTGTGTCCCTCACACAGCCATGAGACGCCCGTGTCCTAGCCTATGTCCAAAAACCTTGACATTTTGTTTCTGACGTCAACATCCAATAAGGCGCACACGGCCAAGACACATGCCTGTGGCCATAGGCCGTGTCCTTGTAACACCCCTTACCCGTACCCGAGATCGGTAAAAAGTACGAGGGCTTACCAGACATATACTTGGACACTTTCGAAAAATACAGGATATAAAATTTCATTCTAATTTAAAATCGACTAAACGACATCATAGTGTCCAGATTATGGACCTACAAGGTCCACAACATACATTAAAAGCGATCCGGGACTAAACCGAGAATTATAGAAAATTTTAAAAAAATTACTAGGTTATGCCTCACACGCCTGTGTGGAGGCAAAGCACACACCCGTGTGCTTAGGGACATGCCCTTGTCCCTCACCTGTGTTGAATTATTTAGATTTATTTTTCGATTCGAACCTACAGGTGTAACACCCCAAACCCGAGACCGTCGCCGGAGTCGAACACGAGGTGTTAACAGACTTCAAGCCATTTATTAGAAATTTCCCAGACAGGCTGCCAATCTGCATATGAGTCGCATTAAAAATCATATCTTGAGTTCTGAAACTCGAAATCCAGTTCCGTAAATTTTCCCTGAAACTAGACTCATATATGCATCTACAAATTTTTTTTCTAGAATTTTTGGTCAGGCCAATTAGTACAGTTTATTAGTTAAAGTCCCCCATGTTACAGGGATCGACTACACTGACCTTTGATCATTACGACTTGGATATCTCCCTGTACAGGGCTCCAATACTAATGCCGTTTGTTTCTACAGAAACTAGACTCGAAAAGGAATCTGTACATATATGGCATGGCTTCTAATTATCTCTGGACAATTCATGATGAATTCCTAAACTCAGGATAGGGACTCCAGTAACCATACTGGCCCTGTCTCACGAAAACTTAAATATCTCTTAACATACGGCTCATATGGTTGCTTCGTTTCTTCTATATGAAAATAAACTCATAGAGCTTCGATTCCATAATTTATTCATTATTTAATTCCATTTCCCCTATTTTTAGTGATTTTTCAATCTCACATCACTGCTACTGCCAGCATCTGTTACTAAAGCAACTATGCCTATTTCGTGATTTCCCCTTGATCTAACTAGTAATTCATCATACATGTCACAAATTATGATCATGACTAGCCATACCAAAGGCTAATCATTGTCAAACATCTCCCTACTACACTATTGCCATATCATGAATTTTAACACCAAAATAATCAACCATGACATATGGCATAAAAATCGAATTACCAAGACTTGCGACTTAACATTAGAGAACCAAATCCAACCGAACATTTATGCCATTTTCGCATGGCTAAAAGTTTACATACCAAATTTCAACAAAACATATTAGCCTATACATGCCGAAATGTTCTCCTAGACCGACTAAAAGAAGATACCAAAAGTTGCTAGCCGGTGTGATGACTTCGATGACGATCCCGAATGCACAAAAAGTCGAGTCCAAGGAACCTAAAATAAGTGACAAGCAAACACCGAATGAGTATATAACTCAGTAAGTCATAAGCAATGCACTATCATCCATTAATAACATTATTACAAGAGGAAACAAAATGGAACGAGGTTAATTACTCCATCCAAACAGAACTATACCATAGTTCCTTAGACCTTTCGGTTCAATCTCATACCAAGTTACACATTCACATTCCATATACTAATCAATAGGATATTAGAGGCATTTTTATACATCATTTTGTTCTCGTTACAATCATACAACTAAATGACCTCTCACTTATTCCACGATAAGTCTTATGTACGTGACTTCAATTAAAATTGTCACATAGGTTCAAAACTTACCGAACTCAACTCCAAATATAAACACAGCGCCTATTAGCCATGAGCGCAAGGTACTTACCCGATCCGCTGTCCGTGATCAACTCAATAATGTCACACACTCAGTGTCAATAGTGATTTCAAAACATATAGTGAGTCCGCACACTTAGTGGTATATAATCAACTCGCACACTTAGTGCTATATAATCAAACTCGCACACTTAGTGCTGTACAAATTTTAAACCCGCACACTTAGTGCCAATTTCATGATCATAAATGTTTATACCGGCACACTTAGTGCCGAAATCAACAACTCAATACATCTCACCTCTTTTCTCTTCATTCGATACTTTCATCACCACATACATACATGTATATAGATTTATCATTCCTTTCGGCATAGTTACATAGACATCATGTCTATTTAAATCAATACAAAATATGCGCTTAGTGACTTACTTTGTGTTGGGTAAAATAGTTCCAAGTCGGCTACTCGATGACCTTCGTCTTTCCCTTGCTTGATTCTCCTCCTTTAACTTCTTGAGCTTAATCAATAAATCAACTAGTTTAACCATCTTGCTAAACATTCATAATTCAATTACACATGCATATGTATGTTTGTATATTCGGCAACCATCCACACTAATTACCCATTTAGTTGATTATACACTTCCAAATGGGCATCACAATTAGATTTAACACTACCTTCATACTCAATTGGATGGCCGAATGTATGTATATATATATACAATGTCAACTATAACATCTTTTAACCACCTAATTTCATCTCATGAACACTTAATCAAATTTTCCTAATCTAGCATATATTTTCACATCTATTTGTAACATCATGTAAATTCACATATAACTACATTTCTTAAGTTCTACATCTTAATGCCCATTATAGCCACTCCCAAAACCTAAATCTAAAAATCGGCAACATCCCTTTCAACTATGTTAGCGAACCTCATCCTCTTCTTAGTCCTACATTCGGCTCTTCCAACACCATGACTTAACAACTTCAACTTTCATGCTAACATAACAAGCAACTTAACACATCCATATAACTAACACGTTAATGGCATCAAGGTATCAACTAAAATTTTTAAGCTTCTTTGTCAAATCCCAACTCTCCAACAACCCCAAATCCAACCATGGGATAGATAGAATTCAAACTAACAACTAAAAACATGCATGAATCTCATGGACAACATCAAACATACCTTGGTCTAGCAACTACCATGGCTGATTTTCTCAAGCTCTTCCCCCCCTTCTTCTTAGGACATTCGGCCAAGCAAAGGAAATGAAAGGATGGACACTTTTTTTTTTCATTATTTTATCACCCATGCACCTTATTTTATTTATTCCAACATAAAGCACTTACACAACATGTTTCATGACATGTTTTGCCCATAATTCCTTGTCATGGCCGGCACTAGCACTTGGGGGGGAAATTTGACATGCAAGTCCTCCCTTTTGACTACATGCACTATTAGGTCCTTATAGATTAGCCTATCACTTTTCAAAAGTGTCACACAAGTCCTACTAACTGAATTCACATGCAATCGACTAAATCAAGCTTGAAATTTTCACACATTCATAAATACATATTCTAGACAATAAATATTACGTTCAAACATTCCGGTGACTCGGTTTAGCGGTCCGGAAACCACTTCCCGACTAGGGTCAATTTTGGTGTCACAACTCTCCCCACTTAAAAAATTTTCGTCCCCAAAATCTTACCGTAAATAGGTTTGGGTATCGCTCTTTCATAGAGTTCTCGGGTTCCCAAGTAGCTTCTTCCATCCGTGTTTGAGCCATAACACTTTTACTAACGGAACCCTTTTGTTTCGCAACTCCTTCACTTCACGAGCTAGGATACGAATCGGTTCTTCTTCATAACTCATATCGGCTTGAATTTCAACCTCGATGGACTAATTACGTGCGACGGATCGGATCTATAACGTCAAGCATCGAAACATGGAAGACGTCGTGAATCTTTTCAAGTTCGGGGCAAAATCAAACGATCACGAATCGACCGACTCGTTCGGATATCTCATATGGCCCGATGAACCTCGGACTCAATTTGCCTTACTACCCAATCGAGTATCTTTTCCGAGGTGAAACTTTAAGAAACACTTTGTCTCCCACGATACTCAATGTCTTTTCATTTCAGATCCGCGTCACGACTTCGACGATCGGAGGCTATCTTGATTTTCACGGATTACTTTTACTTTCTGTTCAAAGATCTTTAATCAAATCCACCCGAAAATTTTGCTTTCACCGAGCTCGGTCCAAAACAATGGTGTACGGCATTTACGCCCGTACAAGGCCTCGTAAGGCGCCATCTTAATACTTGATTGAAAACTATTGTTGTGCGAATTCAATCAAAGGTAAATACCGCTCCCATGAACCACTAAACTCGAGGATGCAACATCTCAACATATCCTCAAGTATCCGAATTATCCGCCGGATTGACCATCGGTTTGGGGTGAAAGGCAATCTTTGAAATGCAACTTGGTACCCAAAGCTTCTTGCAATTTCTTCCAAAATCGTGAGGTGAATCTCGAATCTCTATCCGACACGATAGAA
This sequence comes from Gossypium arboreum, assembly GCF_025698485.1. NCBI lineage: Eukaryota > Viridiplantae > Streptophyta > Magnoliopsida > Malvales > Malvaceae > Gossypium > Gossypium arboreum. Next base: position 96,993,527 of record NC_069071.1, on the reverse strand, counting down.
ATAGGTACCCGTGTAATCTCACGATCGAGAAACATACAATTCAGCTAATTTATCCATTGAAAAATCCATACGCACGGGGATAAAGTGAGCCGACTTAGTCAATCTATCAACAACGACCCAAATCGCATCTTTCTTACTTGCCTACACTGGCAACCCAAATACAAAATCCATCGTTACTCGATCCCATTTCCATTCAGGTATCATGATCGGTTGGAGTAGACCCGTAGGCACTTGATGTTCCGCCTTCACTTGCTGACATATTAAACACTTTGAAACAAAATCGGAAATGTCTCGTTTCATACCATACCACCAAAACTGACGTCTTAGGTCGTTGTACATTTTCATACTCCCGGGTGGGTGACATTCGGCTACAATGAGCTTCGTTCGAATTATCGAAATAAGTTCAATTTCTTGGAATACACAAACGATTTCGAACCTCAAACAATCATCATCATCAACTTGAAATTCGATTCCACATTCGAAACACATTCACCCGTCTTGCAACCAACTCATCGTCGACTTTTTTGAGCTTCACGAATTTGATGAATCAATGATGGTTTGGCCTTTAATTCGGCTACTAACACATTGTCGGGTAGAATAGACAAGTGTACATTCATCGTTCGTAAAGCAAATAGTGATTTCCGGCTTAATGCGTCCGCAATCATATTGCCTTTCCCGGGTGATAATCAATGACAAGCTCATAATCTTTTAACAACTCGAGCCAACGTCTTTGTCGCAGATTTAAGTCTCTTTGAGTCATCAAATATTTGAGACTTTTGTGATCCGAATACACATGGCACTTCTCACCAAATAAGTAATGTCGCCATATTTTCAGGGCGAATACAATGGCAGCTAGTTCGAGATCATGGGTCGGATAATTTTTCTCATGTGGCTTTAATTGTCTCGATGCATAGGCCACAACTCAACCTTCTTGCATCAATACGCAACCTAACCCAAGTAGGGAGGCGTCACTATAGATGACAAACTCTTTGCACGATTCGGATTGCACTAAAATTGAGCTTCCGTCAAATAAGTTTTCAGTTGATCAAAACTTTTCGACATTTTTCCGTCCATTCGAACTTAACATCTTTTGAAGTAGCCGTCATGGGTGTGGCTATCATCGAGAAACCTTTTACAAACCGTCGGTAATGTAAGCAAGTCCCAAAAAGCTTGAACCTCGTAATATTTCTGAGGCTTCCAGTTAAGTATGGCTGAAATTTTGCTCGGTCGACTCGAATACCCGATGCCGATACCACATGACCCAAGAAGCTAACCTCTCTAACCGAACTCACACTTGCTGAACTTAGCATAAAACCGCTTATCCCGTAAAATTTGCAACACTAGTCTCGGTGTTCAAGATGTTCGGTCTCATTTCTTGAATAGACCAAGATGTCATCAACGAACACAACTACGAACCGGTCCAAATCGTCTCAAGATCCGATTCATCAAATCCATAAATACCGCAGGGGCATTAGTGAGCCCGAACGGCATCATTAAGAACTCGTAGTGACCGTACCTCGTTCTGAAAGCAGTTTTGGGTACGTCCAAATCTCGAATCCGCAACTGATAATAACCCGATCTCAAATCTATCTTCGAAAACACTGAGGCTCCCTTTAGTTGATCAAACAAATCATCAATACGCGGTAACAGATATTTATTCTTTATCGTCACTTTATTCAGCTGACGATAGTCAATACACAATTTCATAGTTCCGTCCTTCTTTTTCACAAACAATACTGGTGCACCCCAAGGTGAGAAACTTGGTCGAGCGAAACCTCTATCCGTCAATTCTTGCAACTGAGCTTTCAACTCCTTTAACTCGGTTGGTGCCATACAATACGGAGCTATCAAAATTGGCGTAGTCCGTGTACAAGCTCAATACCAAACTCTATCTCCGAACAGTGGCAAACCCGGTAATTCTTCAGAAAACGTCCGGTATTCACTAACCACCAGCATGATTCGGGTTTCTTTTCTAACTCTTTGTCACCAAGTACATACGCAAGGTACGCTTTGCACCCTTTCTTACATATTTCGAGCCAACATTGACGATATTACGGTGGCAACCCTTTAAGTCCGTAGACTCAACTCGGATTATCTCGTTATTTGCGCACCTCAAATCAATGGTTTTTCTTTTGCAACTCACCACTACGCATCAAATACGGTCAACCAGTCCATACCAAGAATAACATCGAATTCATCAAATGGTAAAAGCATCAAATCGGCGGAAAACAAGATTCTCGGATCATCGAGGGCATCTCTTACACACTTTGTTAACAAGCGCATATTGACCCAAGGGATTTGACACTGAATTACGAACTCAAGAGACTCAATAGGCGAGTCTTCTTGGATGCTAAAGTCTCACATACATAAGAATGAGTAGAGCGTGGTCGATTAATGCAATTACATTAGTATCAAAAGAGTGAAAGTACCGGTGATAACATCGGGGAGGATGCTTCCTCTCGTGCACGGATGGCATATGCCCTAGCAGAGTACGGTCTCGGATCGAACAGTAGTATCGGTGGCCCCTCTCGAGTACCACTCCTACCTCCTAAAATTCTCGGTGGTCTACCTCTAGCTATCATTCCACTAGGTCTTGCACCTTGCATCCTATTCTTCTCTTCAAGTTCCGTGCAATCTCTAATGAAGTGGTCCTTCGAACCGCATCCGTAACAGGCCCTGTTAGTAGACTTACCCCAACATTCACCGATGTGTCTTCTTCCACATTGGGGGCATTCAGGTTTCTCTTTGGCGGTTATTGCCCACACTAGCTACCAAGTAGCTCAGAGTCCGTCGATGGTCGTGCTCTAATGGAAATTCCCGCATCGTCCTCGATTTATTAGTGTCCTCCCTGAACTTCTTTACAGCCGAGAACGGAGCTTTACCCGTCGATCTTTTACGATAGTCTTTAGCTTCAAATTCAGCCTTCTTCTTCTCCTTTCCAAGTTCTTCCGCCTTGCGTGCTCGTTCGACTAGTGTTACGAACTCCTTTATCTCCAAAATACCCACTAGTAGCTTTAAATCTTCATTCAATCCTTCTTCAAATCTTTTGCACTAAGCAACCTCATCGGCCACACACTCCGAGCATACCGATCGAGTCTTACAAACTCATGTTCATATTTAGATCTTGCCATACGGCCTTGCTTGAGTTCCAAGAATTCTTTACGCTTTTGATCGATGAACCGTTGACTAATATACTTCTTTCAAATTCGTTTGAAAGAAATCCCAAGTAACTCGTTCGTTTGGGACTATGGAAATCAAGGTCCTCCACCAATAGTAGGTGAGTCCCGCAACAAGGATATAGCACACTTTAGACATTCATCGGTGTGCATGACAGTTCATCAAACACCGAATGGTGTTATCAAGCGAACTCGGCCCTTTCGGCATCATCGGTAACTATGGCCTGAACTCCTCAGCCAGCGCTTCCTAATCAAGTCTACTGGTGGCTTACTCAGCCTCACAAGGTCGAGAATCGATGGCATTACGGGCTCTTGGGGTGGATTATTCAAATTCGGAATTGTTGGACACCGGATTGGTTCGGGCATATTGCGCGACCCACTCATTCATCATGGTAAAGAAGGCTTGTTTAGCCCCTCACCTTGATTATTCACAGATGAATGAGGTTTAACAGTGGCGTCCCTTGTGCAGGAGCAGCCGCTACACTTTCAACGTCATCCGCCAAGGTTCTCTCTACACCGGGATCCATTTACTAATCAAAACAAAAATTTTTAACCGTCAAAAGTCATCACACATTTAAACATTAACATTAAGGCATGTATAGCTAGACTCATACGTGCTATGGTAGTCCTAGAACCGACTAAACCATAGCTTTGATACCAATAAAATTGTAACACCCAAAACCCGAGATCGTCGCCGGAGTCGAACACGAGGTGTTAACAGGCTTCAAGCCACTTATTAGAAATTTCCCAGACAGGCTGCCAATCTGCATATGATTCGCATTAAAAATCATATCTTGAGTTCTGAAACTCGAAATCCAGTTCCGTAAATTTTCCCCGAAACTAGACTCATATATGCATCTACAAATTTTTTTCTAGAATTTTTGGTCAGGCCAATTAGTACAGTTTATTAGTTAAAGTCCCCCATGTTACAGGGATCGACTACACTGACCTTTGCGCATTACGACTTGGATATCTCCCTGTACAGGGCTCCAATACTAATGCCGTTTGTTTCTACAGAAACTAGCCTCGAAAAGGAATCTGTACATATATGGCATGGCTTCTAATTATCTCTGGTCAATTCATGATGAATTCCTAAAGTCAGGATAGGGACTCCAGTAACCATTCTGGCCCTGTCTCACGAAAACTTAAATATCTCTTAACATACGGCTCATATGGTTGCTTCGTTTATTTTATATGAAAATAGACTCATCGAGCTTCGATTCTATAATTTATTCATTATTTAATTCCATTTTCCCTATTTTTAGTGATTTTTCAATCTCACATCACTGCTACTGCCAGCATCTGTTACTAAAGCAACTATGCCTATTTCGTGATTTCCCCTTGATCTAACTAGTAATTCATCATACATGTCACAAATTATGATCATGACTAGCCATACCAAAGGCTAATCATTGTCAAACATCTCCCTACTACACTATTGCCATATCATGAATTTTAACACCAAAATAATCAACCATGACATATGGCATAAAAATCGAATTACCAAGACTTGCGACTTAACATTAGAGAACCAAATCCAACCGAACATTTATGCCATTTTCGCATGGCTAAAAGTTTACATACCAAATTTCAACAAAACATATTAGCCTATACATGCCGAAATGTTCTCCTAGACCGACTAAAAGAAGATACCAAAAGTTGCTAGCCGGTGTGATGACTTGATGACGATCCCGAATGCACAAAAAGTCGAGTCCAAGGAACCTAAAATAAGTGACAAGCAAACACCGAATGAGTATATAACTCAAGAAGTCATAAGCAATGCACTATCATCCATTAATAACATTATTACAAGAGGAAACAAAATGGAACGAGGTTAATTACTCCATCCAAACCGAACTATACCATAGTTCCTTAGACCTTCGGTTCAATCTCATACCAAGTTACACATTCACATTCCATATACTAATCAATAGGATATTAGAGGCATTTTATACATCATTTTGTTCTCGTTACAATCATACAACTAAATGACCTCTCACTTATTCCATGATAAGTCTTATGTACGTGACTTCAATTAAAATTGTCACATAGGTTCAAAACTTACCGAACTCAACTCCAAATATAAACACAGCGCCTATTAGCCATGAGCGCAAGGTACTTACCCGATCCGCTGTCCGTGATCAACTCAATAATGTCACACACTCGGTGTCAATAGTGATTTCAAAACATATAGTGAGTCCGCACACTTAGTGGTATATAATCAACTCGCACACTTAGTGCTATATAATCAAACTCGCACACTTAGTGCTGTACAAATTTTAAACCCGCACACTTAGTGCCAATTTCATGATCATAAATGTTTATACCCGCACACTTAGTGCGAAATCAACAACTCAATACATCTCACCTCTTTTCTCTTCATTCGATACTTTCATCACCACATACATACATGTATATAGATTTATCATTCCTTTCGGCATAGTTACATAGACATCATGTCTATTTAAATCAATACAAAATATGCGCTTAGTGACTTACTTTGTGTTGGGTAAAATAGTTCCAAGTCGGCTACTCGATGACCTTCGTCTTTCCCTTGCTTGATTCTCCTCCTTTAACTTCTTGAGCTTAATCAATAAATCAACTAGTTTAACCATCTTGCTAAACATTCATAATTCAATTACACATGCATATGTATGTTTGTATATTCGGCAACCATCCACACTAATTACCCATTTAGTTGATTATACACTTCCAAATGGGCATCACAATTAGATTTAACACTACCTTCATACTCAATTGGATGGCCGAATGTATGTATATATATATACAATGTCAACTATAACATCTTTTAACCACCTAATTTCATCTCATGAACACTTAATCAAATTTTCCTAATCTAGCATATATTTTCACATCTATTTGTAACATCATGTAAATTCACATATAACTACATTTCTTAAGTTCTACATCTTAATGCCCATTATAGCCACTCCCAAAACCTAAATCTAAAAATCGGCAACATCCCCTTTCAACTATGTTAGCCGAACCCTCATCCTCTTCTTAGTCCTACATTCGGCTTCTCCAACACCATGACTTAATAACTTCAACTTTCATGCTAACATAACAAGCAACTTAACACATCCATATAACTAACACGTTAATGGCATCAAGGTATCAACTAAAATTTTTAAGCTTCTTTGTCAAATCCCAACTCTCCAACAACCCCAAATCCAACCATGGGATAGATAGAATTCAAACTAACAACTAAAAACATGCATGAATCTCATGGACAACATCAAACATACCTTGGTCTAGCAACTACCATGGCTGATTTTCTCAAGCTCTTCCCCCCCTTCTTCTTAGGACATTCGGCCAAGCAAAAGAAATGAAAGGATGGACACTTTTTTTTTTTCATTATTTTATCACCCATGCACCTTATTTTATTTATTCCAACATAAAGCACTTACACAACATGTTTCATGACATGTTTTGCCCATAATTCCTTGTCATGGCCGGCCACTAGCACTTGGGGGGGAAATTTGACATGCAAGTCCTCCCTTTTGACTACATGCACTATTAGGTCCTTATAGATTAGCCTATCACTTTTCAAAAGTGTCACACAAGTCCTACTAACTGAATTCACATGCAATCGACTAAATCGAAGCTTGAAATTTTCACACATTCATAAATACATATTCTAGACAATAAATATTACGTTCAAACATTCCGGTGACTCGGTTTAGCGGTCCCGAAACCACTTCCCGACTAGGGTCAATTTTGGGCTGTCACAACAGGGGTTTTCACACTGCCAAGTACACGTCCGTGTTCCTGGCCCGTGTCTCTAACACGGCCTAGACACGCCCGTGTCCAAAAAACCGAACATTCTGTTTATGACGTTATCATTCATTTTGAGGCATACCCCTGTGTGCTTGGCCATATCCTCCACACAGTTAAGACACACGGTCGAGTCTCTACCCGTGTGTTTACTACCATGCAAATTGACCTAAAATTTTAAGTGCAAGGGACACACGGCTGGGCAACACACCTATGGGGCTGACCGTGTGTCACATACGGCCTAGACACATACCCATGTGTCTATCTATGTGGACCTTTTTAAGTCTATTTTCTAAGCCTTTAGTCACCCTCTATCATCCATACACACTTAGAGACTTCATTGGTATTTAACATGGCCTAATTATACTCTTAAACACCCTTGACATGACTAATTGCATGTTAACCTCATCTCATCGGTTTAGTACCTGCTAAATTATCCTTTTCGTATTAGGGATTAACAAAACACATTTTACTTTTTACACTTGGGCCATATTATAACCATATACCATTATATGCTATGTCCACTCTCAAATTATTAGGTTCCATTTCAATCATCCAGTCATGATAAACCTCATCATCATATCTCATGAAACATTTAAACATAGACATGCATCATTGGTAGGTTTACTACCTACATCAATATGAGCCATATCTCATGGCCATATACAAAAGAATAAGTATACCATTTAGGCCATTACATTGGCTAGCCAAATGACACATATAACAAAATAACCAAAAATCCTATACATGCCATTAAACAAAATGGAAGTATCTATATACCAAAGTAGGACAAGTCGATAGAGTGTTGATTCTCCAACCGTCTTCTAATCTTCACGAGTCCACGAGCTCTGTAAGGCAGGGAATAGATAAAGAGGGGTAAGCATTTATATGCTTAGTAAGTCCGAATAACTGAAAAGTAAACTTACCAGTTAATTAGCATACAACCATATTAGGCACTAATTCCAACAAGCATGACATAATTTCCTTATCACATGCACTCAATCATCTAGTTAGTCTCATAACAATACATCATGTCATTAGTCTTAGATGAGCTCATCAATTCAATATTTCCATTTCTATTTCTCCTGTTAATCCCGTTGAATTTCTCGAAAATCTCGATGGATGGCCCAATTACCGTCAAGTTATACAAGTGATCATCTCTAGTACGCACTCCCGTGAACCTTATATCTTACGACGGGATTATCAGTCCAGGCTATAATTTATCCATCAGATTTCTTTTTCTATTTCAAGCGGGACATTTATCATTTTTCCTTTACAAAAGCACATTCATAAATTATCATGCAATGAATATCTAAATTTTCATGAATTTAAGAACATGCTTGTTTAAGTATATTAAGAGTTTACTTCAGTTTCGTATTTCGGTTATTCCGAAACCTTTCGTTTTCCACGGTCGACCTCCAAAATTGTTACCTTGAGGTCTATATCAATAAAATTAGATTAGTAATACATCACATGGTTCGTTTTAGGTCTTTTAGGTCTAAAACTCACCCCCGGGCAAAATGACCATTTTGCCCTTAATATTTAATAATATTTACAATTTAGTCCTAAGTCTCGTATAATGAAATGCATGTAGTTCCTTGGCTACCCAAGCTTAGTCAAATGTATTATAAGCTTATACTAGCCCATATTTTCCTCTATTTCACATTTCTATCCCACATTTTATCCCTTTTTTGGTGTTTTCATGAAAAATCACCTAGCAAAATATGTTTATCTAAAATCTAACTTTCATAACCCTCCATAAATCATCAAAGAATAACCATCTCATGCATGGGTCAAACTTATAACATGTACCCTAGCTTGAAATATGGGTAGAAATGGATAGAGCATGTTACGAGGGTTTCAAAACTACGAAAAACATTAAAAACGGGGCTAGGAAACACTTACTATTAAGCTTGAAATGTTGGAAAACCCTAGCTATGGAGACTCCTTCAAATTCGGTAGCATGGAGAAGAAAATTAGTGAATTTTTGTTTGATTTTCCCTTTTTATTTCATTAATTAACCAAATAGCCAAAATGCCCTTCCTTACTAACCTTTCCAAATTTTCCTTGCATGCCCATATTTGTCCAAAAACTTAAAAATTGGGAAAATTACTCTTTAAGGTCCTCTAATTAATATTCCAAAGCAATTTCATACAAATTGCTTCTAGAATCCAAGTTTTGCAATTTATTCAATTTGGTCCTTAATTTCCAATTGGACACCTTACACATAGAATTTCTTCATGAAACTTTAACACATGCTTATTTTCATATCCTAAACCTCATAATGATCATGAAATAATTATTTTAATGTCATATTTATGGTCCTGAAACCACTATTCTAACTAGGCCCTAATTCGGGATGTTACAGTCCTCCACACGGCTGAGACACATGGTCGTGTCTCTGCCCGTGTGTTTACTACCATGCATACTAACTTGAAACTTTTACATGTAGGGACACACGACTGAACAACACGCCCATGGGGCTGGCCGTGTGTCACATACAGCCTAGACACACGCCCATGTGTTTACCCGTATGGATATTATAAGGCTATTTACAAAGCCCTATGCCACCCTGAAACACAATTTAATACCAATCAACATATCAAAATCTAACTTAATATGATTTATTAACCAACAATCATAGCTAAGAGCTATATAAATTTCATAAATTCAACCATGCCAAAAATTTCACATTCGTAAAAGACTATCTTGCATTTATACAATGGCTTTCAATATTAGCCAATTTCATGGCCTTATACAAAATGAGTCAAATGCTAAAACAAGCCAACACCTTTTGCCCTAAAACAATGTGACACAAAAATAAAATCAAAAGTTCCTATACATGACATAATCAAAATGATAAAACTAACTATACCAAGTGCTTCAAGGATAATGTGGCTGGCTTCTCCGACGTAAGCGACAAACCTCGAACTACTTTGGCGGCACTATAAGAAAATGGAAAGGAAATAGGGTAAGCATTTGAGCTTAGTAAGTACATATATGTAAATAAATATAATTAGAAATACATTCATCAAACCGTAGTTTATCATGCTTAAATGATATATCATTTTAATCTTATTATCTTATTCTTCACTTATTCTATGCATACTTACTACATCTCATTACATACTAAGGTCTTCATTCGGGAGTTTAGTATACATACTTGCAATTACCTGTAAAATAACTCAAATTCATTCTCTCTATTGACATACCTCATTGGAAGTATCGCCAATCGATTCATCGAGTTACCCATTGAACACTCGAAAATACCAATGAATACTTGGATAGTTTACTCTTAAGTACTATACAAGTAACCAAAGCTACCTCAAACTTTGTAATACTTGTATATTTGAGCTACTCACGGGCCTTTTTACTAGGTCAGTACCCGAACCCTATAACTCTATTATGTAATGCCCGCTCATTGAGCTACTCATGGGTATATACACAAAGTCAATACCCGGACCTATATTACATATTTCACTTATCTCATGAACTCAGACTCAACTCATGAGTTTAGACCACTCAAATTTCTCATGACCAACCTTTTTATATCCTATACTATTTCTGAGGTTCAATGAGATCTCGTATCTAACCTGACGTTGTTGCACTTGTTCATAACATAGGTTACTCTTACCTCGCATTATTTATACTTTTATGACATCAAGTAAAATTTATGATACATGGTAAAAATAAAACATTTAAAAGTAAGCCACAATGACACGTTATTTACATATGTACTTACCTCAGTACAAAATGATAAGAATAAGCTTAATCCTCGTAAACTTTTTTCTTACCCCAATCAAGACCCGAATCACGCTTCTCTTGATCTATATTGATAAAATTCATTCATTTCATCAACATATAAATCTAGATACTCAAAATTTTATATTTTACCCCTAGGCTTTCACAAAATGATCATTTTACCCCTAGGCTCGAAATTCGATTTTAATCACATTTTCTCACTAATCAAGCCTAGCTAAATAATTTTTATACTAGAAGCATTCCATAATTTTCATTATTTCACACATTTATCACCTATTTTACAACTTATGCAAAATGGTCCTTAGTTAGGTTTTCCATGAAAACTTCCTCACAAAAGTTGTTTATTACCTATTCAAGACTCATTTTCTTCCATAAAAATTCAGAAAACAACCTAAATGCTCTAATGGAAAAACCCTAGACTTTCAATCATTTTGCAAAATAGTCCCCTCATTAGAAAGCTCATTCTACAAGGGTCTCAAAAGTATAAAAATATTTAAGAAAAGTCATCAAGATCACTTACTTGCAAAGGTTTAAAGTTGCTGAAATTTTAAAGCTCAAAAACCCTTCTAATGGCTGAAAATTTTGGTGGTAGGAGAAGAGAATGAAAAGATGAAGTCATTTTGTTTTATTTTATTCAATTAAGTCACCAAACCACCTAGACTTTTGACTTTTTGACCAATTTGTCCCCTATGGCCGACCAACCTTCTAAAATTTGCCTAATTGTCCTTTAAATACCACCAAATTAAGATTCATGGAAAATTAACACCCTTAGCTATCAAAATGGGACTTTGGCACTTTATGCGATTTAGTCTTTTTTCACAGTTAAGGATGCAATCGCTAAAATAAATTCACCAAAATTTTCATGCACTCATAAAATCATGCTATAACACATAAAATAATATCAGAAATATTTTCTCTAACCTCAGGTGAGTGGTTCCGAAACCACTGTTCTGACTAGGCCCAAAAGCGGGCTGTTACATTATCTTTAGCACATATTTTAGCATTTTCAATTTAGTAAATTGCATTTTATAACTCAGTGGATTTTAACCTATTTATCCTTATCTTTATCACGTTTTGGTACTGATGTCGCTGCATGAGTATTTCTAGATTGCACCCAAAATTGTCGCCGCACCTGACAACTGCTTAGATAAGAACAACAATGCGTGAGCTATCCAGTCTGGTATAACTAACTTGTACATACAGAGGTATCATGATTATGATGAAAGGACACTTGTACTATTTGGAAAAAATATATATTCACGTGTAAAGAAAAAGAGAAGAGCTTTTGGATTATCTTCTTCAATCCATCTTTTGAAGCTTTCGGCTATGGCGGTTTAAGCCTCCTATGGGTGAATTGACGTGAAAGAGATGCAACTTAGCTCTTAAGGAGGAGCCCTGAGTACGATATGAGATTTGAGAGATCAATTCGAGATTTTCTAGGAATAGTATTCTCCACTTGTTTCTTTTATATTTCTTTTCTAAACGATGGTGATTACTTTCTATTTCATATTTGTACGGAAGTACCTATGATTTCTGGGTTAAATGTTATGCTATTCAATCTTGATTCTCCTGTTGAATCTTTGGGTTTGAATGTTTTTAGCATGGAAGTGTTATTGTAGTCACTGACACTAGAAAGTACAGCGGCAGTTTAAGCTAACAAGCATGACAACAGAAGTTGCTTGAGGATTAGAGGAATTTAATCCAATTGTTCTTAATTGTGCTCCATTTTCATCATTGGAAGGTGTGGTTAATGTGCATGTTTAAGTCTTAAATTAAATATAAAAGTTAAGCTTGGTAAGATATTCATTACAATTTAATGCATCGACAATCACCTATCCTTTTATACCCTGTGAGCACTTAGTATTCTATTAAATATTCACGTTGGGGATCCCTGTTTATCAATATCATATTTTATCTTATTGTTTTCAAGTTATTGCTTCGACAACTACCCTCGCAATTTATCTTGTTACTATCTAATTATTGCACTGACATTGATAAACAAAAGACAACCATCCTCATGAGATCGATATCCGATAGACTCATATTTGTCTACCATACTTGCACCGATAGTGTATGCTTGAACATTATTGCCATGACGTTAAACAATCGATCATTAACTCAACAATTTAGCATAAAGGACTTGGGAGAAGCTAACTTTGTTTTAGGTATTTGAATTCTAAGGGACCAACAGAGCAAAGTGATAGTATTATCACAAGCTTCACACATAGACAAAATATTGGAACGTTATGCAATGATTGATTCAAAAAAGGAAACTCAACTTTCTGTATCAAACTTTCATCTATTTTTGGAGGATTGTCCAAAGACAGCAGAATAAAGAGAATACATGAGAAAGGTTCATTATGTTTCAACAATAGGAAGTTTCATGTATGTTATGTTATGCACATGTCTGTATATATGTTTCACAGTAGGGTTGGTGAGTTGATAGCAGGTGAATCTTAGTCCAAAACACTAATAGTTAAGTATATACTCAAGTATTTATGGAGAACGAGGAATTATATACATGTGCATTCCGAAGGAAATCTTACTCCTATCGGTTATACTGATTCTGACTTCTAAACATTTTGAGATTAAAAAAATAATATCGGATTGTGTCTTTGTCTTAGGTGACGAGTCTATAGTATAAAGAAGTGTTAATCAAAATTTTATTACTGACTCCACTATAGAAGCCGAATATATGACTGCTTCTATGGCAACAAAAGAAGTAATATGGCTTCGAAAGTTCCTTACAGATCTTAAAGTCATTCCTGGTAGGAAAAAAACTATCACACTATATTATGATAACAGTACAGAAATAGCTAACACCAAGGAAACCAATAAACCACAAGAGGACATAATAGATTGATAGAAAATATCACATCATAAGGGAGGCAGTAGTAGATGAAACAGTGGATGTAGTCAAAGTTGCATCAGAAGATGACCTTACAGACCCATTTACTATGAATCTGGTAGCTAGTAGTTTTGAAAAACATGTAGAGGGTATGAGAATGTGAAACACGACTCATCCAATTCACAAAGGAAAATGAGAGGCTATTGGATCTAGTGTTCTAAGTATAGTATATTTGTTTTGTATACTTATGTTTTTCAAACAAATTGGTTTAATAAAAATATTCATTAATTACATTAATACTTTTTGTATATTATCTCGATGTTTTTGCATGCAAAAAAAATGAAAGCAAATATTGGTTCACTTGTTTTCTATTAGGATATTATTATAAGATATTTTCTTTTAGCAATTTGATTCTTAATAGGATATTATTATAGGATATTATCTCTTAGCAATTTGATTCATAATAGGACATTAGAGGATATTATTATGAGATATTATCTTTTAGAAATTTGATTCCTACGTAATTACTATTGTATAGATATATATACCTTTGAGGTTTATCAATAAAATCCAAGAGATCACCTTATTCTTGTCATGGCATCTGAGTAAGTTTTTTGAAAAAAAAAATTCTTTCATCATTCTAAATGGCTGGCAAAAAGTCTTTTTCTCCTCCACCACCACCAAGGAAGCCGACTTCCTGGTTTTACCATTTAGTAATGACAGTCCGCCAATAAACAATCAACTTCCACTTGGTTGAATGGTAAGTCCAAAAATAATTAAATTATTGATATGAGGTGTTCAAATCATGTTATAGGTGATCTTCTTTGTTTGGCAAATGTGAAAGATGTTGTAGCATGTTCTTTAAGACTCCCTAATGGCCAAACAGTAGTAGTGGCTACCTAAGAAGGAATGGTTAGATTGACAGAAAAAATTCACTTTAAACACATTCTTTACATTCCTAAACTAAACTGCAATCTAATTTCGGTTTCCTAGTTGAATGATGATATGAACTATTTTTTCAATTTACTATTAACATATGTGCTATTCAATATCTTCATTTGAGGGAGCTGATTGGAGCGGGTGAGATATGGGATGGACTTTTCTACTTCCAACAGGTTTCAAGGGTTAAAGTGATTTCAGTTGAAGATTTATCTTTTTTCGAACTTTGGCATATAATATTCGGTTATCCTTCCAAGAAAGTAGTAAAGTTACTTCCTTATGTTAGTAACTCTAAAGATCATATAAATAAAGCATGTAATAGCCCGATTTCCAATGGAGATGGATCAGTGGTTTTGAGACTACAAATTTCCAATGTATCAACTCATAAATGTTAATTTTAGAATATTTATAGACTCATTAGAATCTTATTAAAATTTGATTTAGAAATTTTAACGTTTAGATAGTTAATTAAGGAAAATGACTAAATTGAAAAGGTTGAAAAACTTGATAATTAATGCATTTAATTGATTAAATAGCTTGAAATTTAATTAAATAGGGATTTAAATGGTAAATTAGCCCTAACTAAATTAGTGGGACGATTAAACAAGTGAAAAAGATAAAAATATTAAGTATTAATGGCAAAATGGTAAATAACTTGAAATTAGTTAAAAACAAATAGAAAAACAAAATATTTTCTATTTATTTTCTTCATCTTGGCTGAATTCGACATTTGGGGGAGAGGTTTACATTTTGATTCTTTATCTTTATGCATGTAAGTGAATTTTATACTCATTTCTTGTAATTTTTATGTTTTTAAGATCATTGTAACTAGGTCTAACTATCCCGTACCTTCGTTTCTAATTCTATTACAAATTTTGGAAGTTTCCATTGTTTAATATTGAATGTTTTCTATGAACATCATGTATTTTGAGCTTTTATTGTGTTGTGTAATGATTTTGTAAAGTGATTTTTGTTAAATTTTGATTTTAGGATTAAATTAAGAAAATGTCAAAATATTATGATTTGATAGTGAATTTGATGTTTATTAATGGCTTTTTGAGGGCCTAGTATATTTGGATAAATATTGACCTGAAAAAATTGGTTAATTTGGTGAATTTCGAGTTAATGGACTAAATTGAAAAAATGGTAAAAGTTTGGGGTAATTGTGTAATTTTGAAATTTTAAAAGGTATTAATTGTGAAATGGTTTGGAAATGAAGTATATGCTGGTAAATGAAGAATTTTACATTTTAGATCAAAATCCCGTAGATACTCGTGGAAAAGGAAAAATAGTGGAATAGTCCCTGAACTTCTGCAACAACTACAATTCAGTCCAGGTAAGTTCGTACGATTTAAAAATTAACATTTTTATTAATTGGTGATTGGTACTATATATATATATATATATATATATATATATATATTCTATTGTTCGAAATGAATTATTGTTTGAATTATAATATTGAATTTGATATTCGGTTTGAATTGAACACAAGATAGAGTATATTTGTGTTTTGGTGTAGTACGGGGGTTTGGAGTGGTGATGGTATTGGAGGGAGATATTGGCATATTACCCAAGTAAATTGAAGTTCAGCATTGGTTGCAAACTCTCGCGTTATACTTTCTGTTTGGCGTGATTCGGGTGGATCAACTCTTTTGAGCTTATGTTCAGCAGTTTTGAGTTTCTATTCAGCTTTTACGAGCTTCTATTCAGCTCTTTTGAGCTTTCGTTCAGCTCTTATGAGCTTTTTTTGGTGTGTTTGGAAAGACCAACTCTTATGAGCTTTTGTTGAAGATGTACTCTTAACCGTAAGTCATTCTTCGAATGGAAAATTTCGGCAAGGTAATCTGTTTAATGAATTTGAAATATATGTTATTTATTTCATATTGATATGAATATGAATGTATTTATCGATTGAAGTTGTAAATGGTAGGGAGTTCTTTTGGATGATTATTATTATTTGAATTATTATAGTTAGTTCAGTAAGATTTGTTGTTTAACTCGTCGAACTTACTAAGCTTCATTAAGCTTACTTGTGTTGTTTTATGTCATTGTAGATACTCGGAAGCTTGGACAATCAAATCGGCACTCAAGTCACACTATCCAGCTTATCTCGGTAGTTTTGAAATGTATAATTCAGATTATATGGCATGTATAGGCTTTTGTGTAGTTTTGGTTAATGTTAGGCTTATGTAAATATTATGAATGATATTTTATACATATAACCAACCTACATATTATATGAGAATGAAGTATAGTTGTTATGCGACATGACCGTGTGTCCCCCCTAGGTTCAAGGCATACAAGTCAGGCAGTTACACTGCCTGGCACATG
This sequence comes from Gossypium arboreum, assembly GCF_025698485.1. NCBI lineage: Eukaryota > Viridiplantae > Streptophyta > Magnoliopsida > Malvales > Malvaceae > Gossypium > Gossypium arboreum. The sequence continues at coordinate 96,976,673 of NC_069071.1, read as the reverse complement.
GCCTAGCACACAAGCGCATGAGGTTATTTTGAAGGGTACACGGCCTGGCACACGGGCGTGTGGCTTGGATATGTAACCCAAGTCAGTGAGTTACACGAGCATGGACACAGGCTGGGACATGGTCGTGTGTCCCTATTTCGAATGTCCACACGACCTGAGACACGTGCGTATATCTCAGTCGTGTGACCCCTATAGTACAAAATTTTTAACTTTTTCCTAAAATTTCTAAATGTTTTCAATTTAGTTTCAAATTGTTTCTATAGTATTTTCAGTGCCTCGAGGGTTCAATTAAGGGACATTATGAATATATTTGAATGTAATTTGATTATGTTTATATTAAAGTATGATTTGAATAGTTTACTTTTTTTATTCGGTAATATGCTTTGTAACCCTATTTTGGTGACAGATATGGATTAAGAGATTTAATGGTATCAGAGCTATGATTTAGTCAATTCTTGAACTAAATGTAACATGTGAAATGTCTAGAATTACATGACATATAAAAATGCGATAGTGTGATGTGTTTGATCAGATCTAACCTTCGTTTTCTTATAGATTATAAAGATGTCAATCGGATCTGATTGTGCTGATAATGATGAGGTTAACAGTAACGTACCGACTTCTGATCATGGGATGAGTAGTAATGTTCCGATTCTTCCAGCTCAGGAATATGAGCTTAAAAATATGTTCTTTGGGTATATGAACCATTCAGTGAGTTTATGCAAATGAAAAGTCTGACTCAACGACCTCTACCCCCTGTTGTACTCCTTATTGTACTACCTATTATACCTTTGGTTGCACCTTCACCTCCTCCAGTGATTGAGCCTAATAAACATATTTCGACTAAGAAACTTAGAAAGCCTGGTGCTGAAGAATTTCGGGGAAGATTATAGAATGATCCGGTTAAAACTGAGTACTGGCTTCAAAATATCTTACGGGTTCTCGAAGAAATGATTTGCTCTTCTAATGAATTTCTGTGATGTGTTATTTTGTTATTAAAGTAGGAAGCGTATAGTTGGTGGTCTACGATAATAGTTGTGGTACTGAGGGAGAAAATTTCCTAGGAATTTTTTCAGACCGAGTTTAAAAAGAAATATGTTGAGAAAAGATATCTAGATAAGAAAAAGAGAGAATTTCTTGAGTTACATTAGGGAAATAGATGGGTAGCTAAATACGAGAGAGAATTTGTGTATCTTAGTAAATATGCCCAAGAAATTGTGCCTACCGAAGAAGAGATGTGTATTAGGTTTGAAAATGGCTTGAATGATGAAATTCAAATGATGATCGGAGGTAATCAAATTCAAGAATTTGTTGTCTTATCTGATCGTGCACAGAAAATGGAAGAAGTGTACAATCGTAAGATATAACGAGATAAACGTAATCGAGAATTTCACAAGAGAGGTTCTTCCAAGTCATTTTCTGCAGCACCGGCGAAGAAGACTAAAGATGATTTTAGTCGAGCTACTTCAGTGTCTGAGCATCCAAAAAAAAAAGATGATTCAACATGATTTTAGAGTACCTACTAAACCAGTTGATAGTGTGGGAAGTGTGAGAAATGCTTCGAAGCCAAATGTAAATGCTATGGGAAATATTGATCGCGTGATTTCGTGATAGGTTTTAAATATTTATAATTAATCGTTCTTGAAACTAACTATTATCGCGATGTAGGCAAGTGTACCTATCGAACAGTAGTATAGTTTTAGCAAGACCGGACTGTCGAAACCAAAGGAACTAAAAGTACTAGTAACGACTATCTTTTTATTATCTAGCCTAAGAATAAAGAGGTTTTATTTTAACTAACTAATTATCTAAACTAAGAACTCACAGAGAATAGAATTGAGAAATTGCTTTTGAGAAAATCAATTGAATTAAGACAATACCTAAGGAAAAATCCACCTAGACTGTACTTGTTATTCTGGCTCCAAATCGGACGATTTATTCATTTAACTTATTCCGTGGAGATCCCTAAGTTATGTTATTATCCCTATTCAAGACTAATAACGTCTAATCCCTAGGTTGAATAATTGATACCTTTCTCTAATTAACACCCTAGGGTTGCATTAACTCAATCTATGGATCCCCTTATTAGGTTTCACCCTAATCCGGCAAAATCTTGTCACCCTATGTCTAGGCGCGCAAACAACTCCGCTTAATTATGACAAATGTACTCTTAGACAGGGTCTATTCCTCCTCTGAATAAGAGCTTATCTTGAATCAGTATCCTGGGATATCAAAACAAGAATTAAGAACACATAATTAAGAACAAGTTAAATATTTATCATACAATTTAGAAAATAATAACAAAATTCGTCTTAGGTTTCATTCCCCTTAGGTATTTAGGGGATTTAGTTTATAACTAAAAAGGAAAACATCTTAGAAGAATAACGAATACAAAACATAAAGAAAACCCAAAACTCCTGAAGGGGAAATTGAGGAGAGATCTTCAGTCTTAATGATGAATCCAACTTCTGAGATGGATCAATCGGCTTTCTTCGAGTAATTCCTTCCTTCCTCATTGTGTGTGTTTTTCTTCCTCCTCTAGGGTGTATTTATAGGCTTTGGAATGCCTAAGAACCCTCAAAATTAGCCTTGTCCAAACACGCCCGTGTGAATCGTGCTTCGAATCTGCCAAATTGACACGGTCGTATGGTCTGCCCGTGTGAGGAAGTCTAGGCCATGTTGATTTTGTACTTTGGCCCATTTTCTCCGTTTTTGACCCGTTTCTCGTTCCTTTCGCTCTCCTAAGTATAAAACATGAAATTAAAGCATTAGGAGCATCGAATTCACCAATTCTAATGGGAAATCATCCATAAAATGCGTTAAACATGGGGTAAAAATATGTTTAAATTACGGTTTATCAAATATCATATTGCCGAGTGTAAAGGTAAATTGGCAGCCTGTTATAGATATGGGTCGACTAATCAATTTATTCGGAATTATCCTAAATCGCTAAAAGAGGATGAAGTTTAGAAAGAAAAACAATTGTCTACCTCTCAGAAAAGTAGACGTCCAGGCCAGAAAACTGCTACGAAGACTACTCGTACGGGTATGAAAGACACTGTCATTCAGTCAAAGGCTAGAGCACCTACTCACACCTACACCATTTGAGCTAGGGAGGAGGCTACTACTCCAGATATGATTGCTAGTATATTCTATCTCTTTAATGTTACTGTGTATGCATTGATTGACCCTAGGTCAACTCATTCTTATACTTGAACTGCATTAGTAACGAAAAAGAAGTTACATATTGATCTACTGATTATGATATTCAAGTTACTAATCCACTAGGTCTGGGTGTGATAGTTAACTTAGTTTGTCGTAATTGTCCACTAAAAGTTAAGGGCTGTGAATTCCCTACTGATTTGATGTTGTTACCCTTTCGAGAATTTGATGTTATTTTGGGTACGGATTGGTTATCGTTGCATGATGTTGTAGTAAACTATAGACAGAAATGGATTGATTTGAAATGTTAGAAAGGATAGATGATTTCAGTTGAGTCTGAGAGTCTAAAAGATGTTTGTAAGAATTATTTCAGCTTTTTTTGCTCAAAAATTGATATGAAAAGGTAGCGAAACATTTCTAGCATATATTCTTGATACCAAATATTCAAAATCGAAGCTAGATCAATTACCAGTTGTTAGTGAGTTTGCTGATGTATTTGCTGAAGAGTTGCTGGGTATACCTCCTGATCGCGAAGTTGAGTTTGTGATTGATTTGGTTCCTGGAATTGCACCGATATCAATATCGTCATACTGTATGGCACCAGCTAAATTAAAAAAATTGAAAGCATAGTTGCAAGAGTTATTAGATCGAGGGTTTATTAGACCAAGCGTGTCTCCATAGGGTGCACCTATATTGTTTGTAAAAAAGAAAGATGGCCTTTTGAGATTGTGTGTAACACCCTCTAACCTTATCTGTCCCCAGAACAGGATTACAGGGCATTACCGGTCTGTACAGTTTAATTATAGTCATTTATTAAAATAAATGTTTCTAACCCTGCAAATTAAAACTTTAACCAAAACAATTTTCCAACATTCAAATAATCCAAATACACTTAAATATACTCAAATCTTACCAATCTAAAACATTTTATAACCTATCCAATGAATCTTTTTAAGTATATCACTTACTTTATCAATTATTTCAACTTCATACTATATACCATTGCCAACCATAATTTACTTATTTCATCAATACTTTCACAACCTAGATGACTCTCACAAGACATCCTAGGTACATGACATTACCAATACTCAACATACTTTACCTTATCGAATTCGGGATCGGCCTGGGATGCTGATTCAACGGTCTAGCCTTAACTTAACCTGCCCATGGAAACAAACCGTACGTTGAGTATACACTCAGTGGTATTTCTATAATCTGAACACTTAAATAATTATAAAACATATTAATTTATATATATTGAACTATTCAAACTCAATGAGTATTCAAACATTCACTTTCCAACCAATGTTTTGGTCTACTTTAAATTCAAAATCATTTTTTATTTTTCAATAGCAATTAATCAATCAGTAATATTCATTAACAATCAGTCAATCAAAACAATTATTTATTTAGTAACAGTCAGTTATTCGATAACAATCAATTATTCAATAATAATCAGTTATTCGGTATCAATCAATTGATCGGTTATCCAGTAACAGTCAATTATTTAGTAAAAATTAGATATACAGTAACAATTAAATTATTCAGTAACAGTCGATATTTCCAGTTCCTTTATTTACCCCTATTAACATGACTCAGACCTAGACGGATACACGGATCCAACCAACACACCAGTACGGCACATAGTGCCTCATCGGCCGGTTTTAATAAAGAATAAAGAGCGAGACGGCACGAGTACCTCATCGAACAAATCCGAAATGGTATAATAACGATGCGGTACACGAGTACCTCATAGGAACAAATCAAAGCGATAAAGATCGTAATAATAACAATATCCGACACACAAAGTGCCTAATCAGTAACAGTAACGGTAACAATAACAGTAGTCGGCACATAAGTGCCTATTCAGTAAGCCGGCAAAACCCGTACTCTTCCATATCCCATGGCATGCCAACTATATCCGACTAGCCTGACTAGTTAATAGGGTATTTAATTCACTTTTCATTTTTCAATTAATTCATATTTTAATTAATTAACTATATATTTTCAATTCAATATAATTCCATTCACTTTTCAATAATAAATATTCAATTTCGCAATAATCACATTTTTTTTATCAATTTCATCACACTTCCAACTACATATATTTTCCAATATAACAAATATTTATTATTCAATTTCCACATCAATATTCATTTCAATTCAAACATTCACATATATTCATAAATCAATTCAATATAATCAATATTCAATCCAATTCAAATAATCATCTCAAAACACCTACTATATATATATATATATATTAAATAATAAATCTAACAATTTAAGGATTAAGTCCAGATTATAGAAATACAAACCGTAATTTCTGAGCTAACTCCCGTTGTCTTTGTCTTTTTCCTTGCTTAGCCGAGATTTCCCGAGACAACATTAGCTATTAAACTTCTAAGTTTTAAAATCCCTATTTCTCCTTTTCCTTTCTTTCTTTCCTTCCCCTGCTTTTCGTTCCACATTCTGTTTCTTTCTCTTTATTTCCTTTATTTCATTTGTTTTGTTTATATATATATATATATATATAATAACATTAATAAATATCCATTTAATAATCAATTATTTCTTTTACATTTGTATACATATATATTAATACACTTGTATCAATTTATTTCTATACACTTGTCTTTATTTAATTTATTTATCATATAAATATCTTATAACATAATTATTTAATTAATAAATATCTTTTATAGATAATAAATATCAATTAATACTTAAATACTGAGTATTACAAGTGTATGTATTTTTATTAATACATTTGTATCCAATCATTACCATACATTTGTCTTACTTTTATTTATTTACCATATAATATCAATTTAATAATAATAAATACATTAATATTACTTCAATAATAAGTAAATACATACATGTATTATAAATGTATGTACATTATTTATCACACATGTATTTTATTTTTATCATACACTTGGCACTCACTTTGGCTTATTTACTTATTTAATCCCTCAATTTTCTTTATTCCATAATTAAACTTTCACACTTCATTCAATTTAATCCTTTTATCCATTTATCCTTAATTAAGCTAAATTCACTTCATTAAACTTTAATTAACCACTCACTTAACTTTGTAAATATTTTTAATAAATATTTACGAATCCATTTTTCAGAAATGAAGACCCGAAAATACACTTTTCCTATAACCATAAAGTTCGGGTCATTACATTGTGTATAGACTACAGACAGTTGAATAGAGTCACGATAAAAAATAAATATCATTTGCCACATATCGACGATTTATTTGATCAATTGAAAGGTGCCACAGTGTTCTCGAAGATAGATCTCAGATCCAGGTATTATAATTGAAGGTTAAAGACTGTGATATGTCAAAGACTGCTTTCAAAACTCGTTATAGTCATTATGAGTTCCTGGTAATACCATTTGGTTTTACTAATACCCCTATTGCTTTTATGGATTTAATGAATCAGGTTTTTCAACCTCATTTGGATAGATTCGTTATTGTTTTTATTGCCTATATATTGATTTATTCCAAAACAGAATCTAAGCATGCTCAACATATGAGAATTATGCTACAGCTTTGAGAGAAAAACAGTTGTACGCAGAATTTAATAAATGTGAGTTCTGGCTTCACGAGGTAAGATTTTTGGGACACATAGTATCGGCCAACAAAATCTGAGTTTATCCGAGTAAAGTTTCTATTGTGATAATTGAAAAACTCTGAAAAATGTTTCAGAAGTGCGAAGTTTTGTAGGTTTAGCAGGTTACTATCGAAGTTTTGTTAAAAAATTTTTGATTATTGCTTCACAGACGACTAGATTATTACAGAAAAATGTTAAGTTTGTTTGGTTTGATAAGTGCCAACAGAGTTTCGATCAGCTAAAGAACATGTTGACAGAAGCTCCAGTGTTGACTTAACCTAAATCTGGGATAACATATGTTGTCTATAATGATGCATCTCACAATGGTTTGGGTTGTGTGCTGATACAGACAGGAAAACTAGTAGCTTATGCTTCTCGACAACTAAAGTCGCATGAAAAGAATTATCCTACTCATGATCTCGAATTGGCTGCGATTATTTTCGCTTTGAAGATTTGGAGACATTATTTATACGACAAGAAATGTCACGTGTTCACTGAACACAAAATTTTAAAGTATTTAATGACTCAGAAAGAAATGAATTTGAGATAGAGACGATGGTTAGAGCTACTTAAAGATTACGATCTGGTTATTGATTATCATCCGGGAAAGGCTAACATAGTTGCAGATGCACTCAATCTGAAATCGTCATTGTTTTCATTTCAAGCGTTGAATGCTCATTTAGTTTTTAATGAAGATAGTTAAGTATTAGCAGAGTTGAGAATGAATCCCTTATGTCTTCAAAGAATTCAAGAATTGCAAGATGAAGAACTGAAGTTGGTGTTGAAACGACAGATGGTTCAGAATAATTTAAATTCAGAGTACAGTGTTGATGATAATGGTAAATTGTGTTATCACAATAGAATTTGTGTTCCGAGTAATTTAGATTTGAAACATGATATTCTTTTTGAAGCTCACAATAGTACATACTTTATTCATCCGGGTAGCACGAAGATGTATTATGACTTGCAACAGATGTAAAGGTGGTCGGGTATGAAACGAGAAATTTATGAATTTGTAGTTAAATGTTTGGTTTGTCAGCAGGTGAAAATAGAACATCAGGTACCGTCGGGTTTAGTACAACTTATTATGATTCTTAAATGAAAGTAGGAGCGAGTCATGATGGATTTCGTATCTAGTTTACCTGTAACTCCGAGAAAGAAAGATTCGATATAGGTGATTATTGATAGATTGACTAAATCAACACATTTTATTCTAGTCAGAATAGATTTTATACTTGAGAGATTAGAGGAACTATATGTATATGAGATTGTAAGATTACACCGAGTTCCAACATCTATTATTTTAGATCGAGATCTGAAATGTACATCGAGATTTTGGAGCAAACTTCATGAGGCTCTAGGCACTAAGCTTCATTTCAACATAACGTTTCATCCTCAAACTGACAGGCAATCAGAACGAGTGATTCAGATTCTAAAAAATATGTTGAGATGTTGTATATTCGAATTTGAAGGTAACTGGGAAAAGTATCTACCATTAGCTGAATTTGCATACAATAATAGTCATCAATCCAGTATAAAATGGCACTATTTGAAGCTCTTTACGGAAGAAAGTGTCAAACACCATTATATTGGTCTGAATTGAGTGAATCCAAAATGGTGGGAATTGATTTGATCCGGGAAACTGAAGACAAAGTTTGGATTATTCAAGATAGTTTGAAAGTTGCATCTGATCATCAAAAATCTTACACAGATCTGAAAAGAAAAGATATAGAATTTACTATTGGCGATCAAGTATTCCTGAAAGTTTTTCCATGGAAGAAAGTGATACGTTTCGAAGGAAAGGAAAGCTGAGTCTAAAATTTATAGGACCATATGAGATTGTTGAAAGAATCAGTCCTGTAACTTATAGATTAGCCTTGCCCTCTAAGCTCGAGAAAATCCATAATATGTTTCATGTTTCAATGCTAAAGTAGTACAAATCTGATCTTTCGCATGTGATTCCTCATAGTGAGATTAAGCTACAACCAGACTTAACGTCTTCGAAAGAACCAGTAAGAATTTTAGCTCAAGAAGTCAAAGAATTGCAGAATAAATGAGTACCATTATTAAATGTCTTGTGGCATAGACATGGTTCAGAAAAAGCTACCTGGGAAAGCGAGGAATCAATGAGACTACAATATCTGAATCTATTTTCAAGTAACAATTTCAAGGACGAAATTTTTTAAGAGGGAGAGTTGTAACAGCCCGATTTTCAGTGGAGACGGAAAAGTGGTTTCGAGTCTACAAATTTCCATCGTATCGACTCGTAAATATTATTTTTTTAGAATATTTATAGAGTCATTAGAGTCGTATTAAAATTTGATTTAGAAATTTTAACATTTAGATAGTTAATTAAGGAAAATGACTAAATTGAAAAATATGAAAAAGTTGATAATTAATGCATTTAATTGATTAAATAGCTTGAAAGTTAATTGATGAGGGACTTAAATGGTAAACTAGCCCTAACTAAATTAGTGGGACAGCTAAACAAGTGAAAAAGATAAAAATATTAAGTATTAATGGAAAAATGCAAAATAACTTGAAATTAGTTAAAAATAAATAGAAAAACAAAACAATTTCTATTCATTTTCTTCATCTTGGCTGAATTCAACATTTGGGGGAGAGTTCCACATTTCAATTCTTTATCTTCATGCATGTAAATGAATTTTATACTCGTTTCTTGTAATTTTTATGCTTTTGATATCGTTGCAACTAGGTCTAGTTAGCCTGTACCTTCATTTTTTATTCTGTTAAAAATTTTAGAAGTTTCCATTGTTGAATATTGAATTTTTTTTATGAATATCATGTATTTGGAGTTTTGATTGTGTTGTGTGATGATTTTGTATAGCGATTTTTGTTAAATTTTAATTTTAGGATTAAATTGAGAAAATTTCAAAATATTAGGATTTGATAGTGAATTTGATGTTTATTAGGGGATGTTTGAGGGCCTAGTATATTTGGATAAATATTGACTTGAGAAAATTGGTTAATTTGGTAAATTTCGAGTTAATAGACTAAATTACAAAAATGGTAAAAGTTTGGGATAATTATGTAATTTTGGAAAATAAAAAGGTATTAATTGTGAAATGGTTTGGAAATGAAGTATATGCTGATAAATGAAGAATTTTACATTTTAGATCAAAATCTCGTAGATACTCGTGGAAAAAGAAAAATAGCAGAATAGTCCATTAACTTTTGCAACGACTACAATTTAGCTCAGGTAAGTTCATACGGTTAAAAATTAACATTTGTTTTAATTGGTTATTGTTATTATATATATCCTATTGTTGGAAATGAATTATTGTTTGGATTATAAATTTGATATTCGGTTTGAAATGAACGCGGGATAGAGTACATTCGTGTTTTGGTGTATTACAAGGGTTTGGAGTGGTGATGGTATTGGAGGGAGATATTAACATATTACCCAAGTAAATCGAGGTTCAACATTTGTTGCAAACTCTCGTATTGTACTTTTTGTTTGGCATGATTCAGGTGGATCAAATTTTTTTGAGCTTTTGTTTAGCTCTTACGAGCTTTTGTTTAGATCTTTTGAGCTTCTGTTCAGCTCTTACGAGCTTTTGTTCAGCTCTTTTGAGCTTCCGTTAAGCTCTTTTGAGCTTCTGTTGGCATGTTCGGGAGGACTAGCTCTTATGAGCTTCTGTTGGCAATATACTCTTACCCATAAGTCATTCTTCAAATGGAAAATCTTGGTAAGGTAATCTGTTTAATGAATTTGAAAGATATGTTATTTGTTTCATATTGATATGAATACAAATGTATTTATTGATTAAAGTTCTGAACGGCAGAGAGTTCTCTTGGATGATTATTATTATTTGAATTATTATAGTTAGTTCGGTAAGATTTATCATTTAACTCATCAAACTTACTAAGCTTCATTAAGTTTACTTGTGTTGTTTTATGTCATTATAGATTCTCGGAAGGTTGGACAATAGATCGACACTCAAGTCACACTATCCAGCTTATATCGGTAGTTTTGAAATGTATAATTTAGATTATATGGCATGTATAGGCTGTTGTGCGGTTTTGGTTAATGTTAGGCTTATGTAAATATTATGAATAATATTTTGTGCAAATAACCAACTTACATATTATATGAGAATGAGGTATAGTTGTTATGCTAGTATGTATGATATATATAATTGAATTTTAGTGATTATGGTACGTTTGATAGGTATTTTGATCACGTATTGCTTGAATAAATTGATGAATTGAATCAATGTTTATTTTTTTGTAAAATTATATATACGTATCGTACCAATGAGAGTACATTGGTTAGGCACTTATTAGGTTTGATTTTGATGTGTTTTTAGCTCGATTAATGTCATTTTGAATTGGTATTTTGGTTGGTATTTGAGTTTTTAAGGTCCAAGCAATTTGAAATGGTAAACTTGAGTTTTAAGTTTCAAGGCATACAAGTCAGGTAGTTATACGGCCTAGCAAACGGCCTGGCACACGGGAGTTTGAGGTCATTTCGAGGGGTACACGGCCTGGCACACGGGCGTGTGGCTTGGCTATATAACCCAAGTCAGTGAGTTACACAGGCTAGGACACGGCTGTGTGTCCCTATTTCAAATGTCCACACGGCCTAAGACACATGCATGTGTCTCAGCCGTGTGACCCCTGCAGTCCAAAATTTTCAAATTTTTCCTAAAATTTCCAAATGCTTCCGAGTTAGTCCCAGATTGTTTCTATAGTATTTTTAGGGCTTGAGGGCTCGATTAAGGTACATTATGAATGTATTTGAATGTAATTTGTTTATGTTTGTATTAATGTATGATTTGAATGGTTTACTATTCTGTTTGTCTAGTAATGCTCTATAATCATGTTTCGGCAACGGATACGGGTTAGGGGTGTTACAAAGCATGTGAAATTTGTCATTGTGTTAAGCAGACTAGAAATAGCTTTCCAATTAGTGAACAGAAAGCCACTCATATTTTTTAGTTTATTCATTGTGATTTCTAAGGGTTTTATGGCACTCATTCATTATAAATCTCATTATTTTTTTTTACATTAGTTAATGATTTCTTTGGGCTGTTTAGGTAAAAAGGAGGTTTTCAAAGTTTTCATGTCATTCATTGTTATGATTGGTCGTCAATTTTCTTAACAAATAAAGTGTGTTAGAAGTGATAATGGGACGGTATTTAATCATATCTAGGATTCTTTTCTTGTAAATGACATTATTTTTCAAACATCTTGTGTTGGTACTCCTCAACAAAATGGGAGAGTGGAGAGGAAACATCAACATATTTTAAATGTAGCACATGCTACATTTCTAGGGAAATCTTCCTATACCTTTTTAGGGGGAGTGTGTCTTGGCTCCTTCTCATCTCATTAATTGGACTCTTTCAGCTCTTTTTCAAAATAAAACACCCTATGAAATGTTGTTTGGTAGCCCTCCTTTGTTTGATGATTTTCGTATGTTTGGCTGCTTATGTTTTGCCCATAATCAACATTCTAAGGGTGATAAGTTTGTCAGTCGAAGTCGAAAGTGTGTTTTTTTTTGGGTACCTTTTTGGTAAAATGGGTTGATATTTATATGATCGTGATTCTAAGAAGTTTTTTATGTACTGTGATGTGAAATTTTTTTAGGATATTTTTTTTTTGTATTTGGATGGGAATGCTACAACCATTGAGCTTGACAATGCTACTCTGCCATATGGTAATGTAGACATAATTTTTTATAGATATTTTGATGAATTAGAAGTATTACAACCCGTGATAGTTCCTCTACTTGCTATTCTGCAGCTTGTGAGTTCGCCACATGCGAGCTCTCCGAAACATGCAATATTTTCTTCTTTCTCCAATGACATGTCGTCTTGTTGTTTTTGGTAATCACTAGGTAGAAGGTATTGACTATAATGAAACTTTCGCATCTATGAAAAAAAATGGTGACAGTTCAAACTTTCTTAACTATTACAGCTTCGAAAAATTTAGAGTTACATCAGATGGATTTACATAATGCCTTCTTGTATGGTGATCTTGATGAAGAGGTTTACAATAAGCTTCCTCCAGGTTTTACTTGTGATAAGCCTAGAATGGTTTGTCATTTGTGCAAGTTTTTGTATGGGTTGAAACAAGCTCTTCAGTGTTGGTTTTGCGAAGCTTGTTATTGCACTAAAAGGGTATGGATTTCTTCAATCATATTCTAATTATTCTCTTTTTATATACACTAAGGGATCTGTACATATTAATGTATTGATGTTGATGATTTGCTTATTTTTGGGAATGATTCAGCTGCTTTGAAAACTTTTAAGGGGTATTTCAATTATTACTTCCATATAAAGGATCTTGGTGTTTTGAAATATTTTTTGGGGATAGAGGTAGCTCGTAGCTCTTTGGGGTTTTTTCTTTGTCAATGGAGATATGCACTTGATATTATTTTAGAGGTGAGTCTTTTGGGAGCAAAGCCCACAAGATCACCAATAGAGAAAAATCACAAGGACAACTTTGTCTAATCCTGAGTCGTACAGATGGTTAATGGGTCGTTTGATTTATTTGGCAGTGACCAGACCTGATTTGGCATACTCAGTTCATGTCTTATCCTAGCTTATGCATGAGCCGAGGCAAGAGCATTGGGACGAGGCTCTACTTGTTGTTCAGTACTTGAAAGGCTTTCCTAGCTAAGGGATTCTTTTGAGATCTGATAGTGATTTGTCCTTGAAAGAGTGGTGTGATTTGGATTGGGCTACTTGACCATTAACTCGGCGTTCGCTTACTGGCTGACTTGTCTTTTTGGGACAATCTCCTATTTCTTGGAAAACTAAGAAACAACATATTTTTTTCTCGTTCTTTTACTGAGGCTGAGTATAGGTCTATGGCTTCCGCCACTTGTAAGTTCAAGTGGTGACCTTGTTATTGATCTTAGGTGTTCATCATCCTAAAGCAATTTCTTTATTTTCTGATAATCAATCTGGCTACATATTGCATAGAATCTTGTATTTCACGAGTGCACTAAACATATTGAAGTGGATTGTCACGTTGTCAAGGATGCAATCTAAGATGGGTTGATTGCACCTTCTTATGTTCCGACCTCCATCCAGTTGGCTGACCTTTTTACAAAGGCGCTTGGTAAACCAAAATTTGAATATCTTCTCAACAAGTTAGGCATTTATGATCTGCATGCTCCAACTTGAGGATATTTATCTTTTAACAATTTGATTCCTAATAGGATATTATTATAGAATATTATCTCTTAGCAATTTGATTTCTAGTGGGGCATTATAGGATATTATATGAGATATTATCTTTTAGCAATTTGATTCCTACATAACTACTATAGAGATATATATACCCTTGAGGTCTATCAATAAAATTCAAGAGATTACCTTATTCTTGTTAACATTTAACTAAAACTAAATAGTATTACGTGGTTAGATTGTAATATGGAAAGACAACTTGTATTAGTAGATTTTTCTGGAAGTTTCTATGGTCTCAACTTTACCTAGTATATTTTTATAAAAAAAATACAAATTCATATTTCACATCTAGAGGTGTTAGTATGCAGGCCTAATTTTTTAAAAAAATATTAATTAATAAAATGTAAAAAGTTTAAGCTTAAATCAGTTCTAGTCAGACCTGATTGACCAGACCAAATAGATCACCCAATTTATGAACATTGCAACTTCGACAAATAATTTAATTCCCTCTATTTATAGGGAATTTTTACTTTAGCTTATATCTTTTAAGAAACTTTGAAAATAATATATTTTATTCCCAAAGCAATTTACATATATAATATTTTTCAATTTAGTTAAAATATACCATAATTCTTTATATTCTTTATAAATTTGAAATTTAGTTCATATACTTTTATTTTCAAGAATTTAATTTTTTTATTTTTCAAATTTCAAATTTCAGATCCTTATATTAATGCTGACAATTTTTTTTAAAATATATTGATATGACATGTTAAAATAAAGAAAAATATTTACTTAATAGTCATGTAAGTAAAAAAAAAAGGTAAATTACACCAACAATCACCCAAATTTTGGGTAGCCGACAAAACAGTCATCTAGTTTTCATTTTAGTCACTAAACTTTTGAAAAGTTACAAAACAGTCCTTTTTGTCGTTTTTTGTCACAGACGTCACGGCAAAGTGACATGGCAGATGATGGCATCCTTTGTGTCGAAAAACCCTCTAGCTAGCCGGTTACTCTCAATTTAATAGCCTTACCAGCACCAATTTAGGGTAAGAGAAAAAAAAGAAAAAGAAGAAGGAGAAGAGGAAAAATAGAGATGCCTAAAGTGATTCTGGTGTGCTATTGTAGAAACCCAGCCAAATTAAACATGTCTTAGTCCAATGACAACCCAAGTAGGAGGTTTTTTGGGTGTAAGAAATTTGGTAGTGGATTTCAAAAACCATGACAGTTTTTCACCTGGTTTGATCCACCATTGACGCCCTGCTCACGAATTGTGTTGTTGGGTCTTCTGAAAAAAGTAAGAACATTGGAGGATGCAAGGAGGAGGGAGAGAAAAACATGATTTTTGGTGCTTGTATTTGTAGCTGTGTTGTTGTTTTTTAAACCCAAAATCAACTTATGTTGTTATTGTTAGCATTGAAAACCAGCTTATGTTTTGTAATATTGTTGCTTATGTTGTTATACATGGCTACTGGTATATTGTTGCTTATGTTGTTATACATGGCTAACCAACTCATGTTGTTGTTTACACACTTGAAAGACTTGAAATGGGATATAATATGTGGTTGTTTCTTACAAATTGTTTTGTAATATTGTTGTTGCTTACAACAATTAGAAAGTTGTTTTGTAATATTTGATTTCCTTTCAAAGTTGATAGACTTGAAAGAATGTTTAATCTTCATTTCTTTTGTATTTCTCAATATTCATATATCTGAAAAGATAACACAGATGAAAATAAACATTTGTATTTCTCAATTATCACACATTTGTTGTGACAGCCTTAAAACGACCCTAGTCGGAATGTGGTTTCGGGACCACAAAACCGAGGCATAAAAATAATTTGATATTTATTTTGATGCCTATAATATGTGTTAACTCATGTGTGATATTTTGATGCTTTAATTTAGAGTTATAAATGTGAATTTCACTAGAAAGGACCTAGTAGAAAACTTTGAAAGTATGATGGGGAAATGTATGATGACTAATTAAAGCATGCATGCAAAACAATGGCCTTGCATGTCAAATACCCCCTTTTTACAAGTGATGGTCGGCCATGACAAGGGAGTATGGGCTAAACATGTCATGAAACATGTTTTGTTGGTGCATTAGGGGGAAACAATAAACAAATAAGCATGGGTAGTAAAGAAAAAAAAATGTGTGTGTGTGAGTGAAACCCCACCCCATTGCCGTACATGGAAGAAAAGAAAAGAAAAAAATTTTGCTCATCCATTTCATTCTCTCTTGACCGAAAATACTAGAGGGGAAGGGAGGAATTTTGCTTCGTGCTTGGGTTGGAAGAGGATTAGGAAGAGGTTTGGCTATATTTGCATCAAGATTAAGGTATGTTTGATGTTGTGCCATGAGATTCATGCATGTTTTTGGTTGTTAACTTGATGTTCTTATTAGCCCATGGTTCAAATCTTTGTTATATCATGGGGATGGTATTTGGCCAAGGTGGATTTTGAGTTAATGCCATTGCATGTTAAATATGAAGCTTGATGATGATACATGTGATGGTGGATTGAGGACTCTTAGATTTTCTTTGAGCATTTTTGAATGATATACTAAGTTCTTTGTGTAATCATGACCAAAATTATGGTGTTGTGATGTATTCGCCATGGTGCATCCCCAAGTGTGATTTATGCTCTTTGCATGGAGAGTAAGATTTGTGTTTCGAAATCATGTTCATGTTTAGTTACAATCAACTTGAGATTCGGCTCTAGCATACATATATGTATATATGTTTGAGCATGATGTATTGGTATGACGTATATACTATCTTAAGGTATATACTTACTTATGATGATGTTTTGGTTATGAAGGAAATGATAGATGTGTATTGAGTTACAATATGGAAAGGTATTAGTTAGTAAAATGTATGCTGTTTTTGTGTGGTAATAAGTGCATAAATGGCCTCAACATGGACATGCATATTCGGCCACATGAAGGGAAATTGGTGAGCATGTATTCGGTTAGAGGCAACCATATTGAAGCCTTATCTTGGCTTAGATTGTTGACTAAATGGGTAATAAGTGAGGATGGTTGCGAATATACAAACATACATATGCATGTGTAATTGAATTATGAATGTTTAGCGAGATGGTTAAACTAGTTGATTTATTGATTAAGCTCAAGGAGTTAAAGAAGGAGAATCAAGCAAGGGAAAGGCGAAGGTCATCGAGTAGCCGACTTGGACTATTTTACCCAACACAAGGTAAGTCATTAAGCATATATTTGATATTGCTTAAATGATTGTAATATCTATGCAATTGTGTTTAATGAGATGAAATATATACAAATGTATGTGTATGAAAAGATGATAATGTTGAGCGTAAAAGAGATAGTGAAATGTGTAGGAAGTTTGCTTGGCACTAAGTGTGCGAGAAATAGATGTGTATGGTGACGAGATTGGCACTTGAGTGTGCGAGCTTGTAATGTACGGCACTAAGTGTGCGAGTTTGGACTATATGGCACTATGTGTGCGGGCTTGAATCATATGGCACTAAGTGTGCGTGATTGAGTATTAAGCACTATGTGTGCGAACTCTACACATATCTCCGATTGAACATTTATATGGAGGCGTGACTTTATCGAGATGAGTATGGGCAGCGGAAAGAGTAAGTACCTTGAGTTCATGGCTAATAGATGCTATGTTCATGCTCGGGTGGAGTTGGTAAGATTTAAATCTATGTGATGATTTCAATTGCATTCCGTAAATAAGGTATCGTGGAATAGATGAAAGTTCATTTGATTGCATGATTGTTGCGGAAATGAAATGATGTATGGAAATTGCTTCAAATATCCTATTGAACAGTATATGAAATGTAAATGTATGACTTGGTATGAGATTGATCCGAAGATCTAAGGAACTATGGTATAGTTCGGTATGGCTGGAACATTTGGCCTTGTTTCATTATTTCATTTTATGATAATTGTATTAATGGATGGTTGTGGAATGCTTATGACTTCTGAGTTATAAACTCACTCGGTGTTTTCTTGTCACCCATTTTAGGTTCCTTGGGATCGTCTCCTTTTGGGTGTTCAGAATCACAACGAAGTCATCACACCGTGAGCAATTTTTGGTATTGTCTTCTTAGTCGACTTAGGAGAACATTTGGCATGTATGAGCTATTTTGTTTTGTTAAATTTTGGGTTGTAAACTTTAAGCCATGTGAAAATGGCCTATGTGGTCGTTTGAGTGGGATGCTAGAATCTATAGCCACGAGTCTTAGAAACCTTAATTTTGATAAGGTGGCCATAATTTGTGTCACGTATGATGGATGAGTAGTAAGGCTAAGGAAGGATTCATGAAATTGGCATAGTCTCTGCAGTAACTGTTGCGGACAGCAGCAGTGATATGAGATCGAAAAATCACTAAAAATAGTAGAAGTGGAATTAATAGCTAAAAAAATTACGTACTCGAAGCTTGATGGGTCTATTTTCATATGGATGAAACAAAACGACCATATGAGCTGTATTTTAAGAGATATTAAAGTTCTCGTGAAACAGGGCCAGAACGGTTTCTGGATCCCCTGTTCCGACTTTAGAAAATCATTGTAAATTAACCAGAGATAATTAGGAGTCATGCCATATATTTTTAGATTCCTCTCTGAGTCTAGTTTCTATAGAAACAAACGACATCAGTATTGAAGCCCTGTACAGGGAGATATCCAATTCGTAATGCACAAAGTTCAGTGTAGTCGATCCCTGCAACAGGGGAGACTTTAACTAATAAACTGTACTAATTGGCTCGACCAAAAATTCTATAAAAAAATCTGTAGATGGACATATGAGTCTAGTTTCAGGGAAAAATTACGAAACTGATTTTCGAGTTGTAAAACTCAAGATATGATCTTTGAAGTGACTAGTACACAGATTGGCAGCTTGTCTGGGAAATTCTCAATAAGTGGTTTGAAGTCTGTTAACACCTCGTGTTCGACTCCGGCGACGGTCTCGGGTTCGGGGTGTTACATTTGTTTTCTCAATACTTATATATTAGAAGAGATAACACAAATTGCATGGATTAATGCTCATATATTAAGGCCAAAACGTCAAAATGTTTACAAAAGGAATGAGGGGAAAAATATTGCCAAATTTTCATACCATTCAACACAATTGAACAAATGTGAATTGTAGGAAAATTTACAAAAAATAAAAATAAAAATCAGTGACTATATGCCTAAGTTTATCAACAGTAGCAATCATAGGCAAATTTATAAAAATTAGTCTGCCTAAGTTAATAAATCAGTAGCAAAAATTAATCTGCCTAAGTTAATAAATCAGTAGCAAAAATTAATCTGCCTAAGTTAGACAAATTTACACAATTTCAAAAAGTTAACAAAATAAGGTATGTTCACAATGTCATCATTTGTCATAGATGACTCTTGAGTAGGAGGCATCCATCTAATAGTGGTTGGTTTCCTCTTGAATGGGAGCTTTTCTCTTGGGGTAGCACCTTTTTGGTGAGTTGGGGCAGCCTGTTGAGTTAAGGTACTCTCTTGCTGATTTGGGGTAGCCTGTTGTTGAGTTGGGGCAACCACTTGGTTGTGAACACCACTTTATGTCTTTTGACCTATAGGAATAAGTGAAATCTGTCAAACAATTTCATAAACAGAAGTAGTATAACTTAACTTAAGGTACTAGAATGTTTTGGCCAACTTCTCTTTTGAAACTCCTCTTTTTGTAGCTTATTCTTTTGCATTTACTGCACCTCATGTCTTCCCCTGTCTTGCTCAACCTTTCTGTTGTTTATGGTTCATCAGTCTCTTTCCTTCTCACCTCAATAGGTCTGCCAGGTGGCCTTCTTAGCATAAGAGGCAATATTGGCAGCATGTTTGACACATTGTTTAAAACCCTTTATTGGCTTTATAAAGTTGGAGAAAATTTGAAGCTAGGTTTTCTTGGTGTACCAGGTTTGTACATAGGTCTCTAGAAACTCATCTTTTAGATGAATGACAACCAGTGCATGTATGCAAGTGATGCCGGTGATATCCCAATTCCTATTGGAGCAGGAATCCTTAACTAGTTCCACCACATATTGACTGTCTAGGCCACATACAACCTGATACCTGTCCCCACCAGCATGTGATGGAACACACAAAAAACAGTCACTATGCTTGGTTAAAAAATAATAACTAAAACAACACTATGAGCAGGCCTACAAACAATCATACACACACACACCCTCCCCTAAAAACAGTCACTACATGCATATTATAAAAAAAATACTCATTGTATCCATATTAAAAAATAGTCAATATCATGTATATTAAAACAACAGTCATACACACTAACAATCACTGCATGCATATTAAAAAACACTCACTAAAACAGCATGTGACCAACAACATAAAGTCAAAAGGCATTAGAAAGATTAAAAAGGGTAACTTTACCTCAATTAATCTTTTATATTTACAACCAGCTTTTTCCTAATCTTTTGACACAATGTTCCTTTCCATTTGTCAGCTTCTTCTTTCTTTTTCACAATAAGCAACATAATCTTGGTCCTTATTGTTTCCATCATGGTCAGAATAGGTTTCCCTCTTGTTCCAGTATCATCTACCAGTAAACAACATAAAGGATTAGTGAATTGCTAATGATTAGTAAGAAACATAAAATATAAGGGTTTACCTTGTTAAAGGATTCAGAAAGATTATTCACCAACATGTCAGATCGGCTCCTAATTGAGAAGTGAGACCTTGACTAGTGAGTAGGGTTCTTTTCCTTCAACCAATCATAAGCATGCTGATTGGTTTTCTTCAGTTCATCCATGGCATTTTCAAAATCCCTTGTAGTGCTTGCTCTGGCAACTTTCCAAAGAAAATCTTTCAATTCCTTTGTTTGGAAACCAGCCTTCTTGAAATTGGCATGTACATGTCTAACACAGTGTCTTGTTTCTGCTTTAGGAAACAACATACATATTGCTTCTAAAAGTCCCTGCAATTAGAACAAATACAATTTAATTCTTCGAAAAACCCTAAACCCTAAATAGAAACAACATAAAAAATAAATAAATGGAGTTTTACCTTTTGTTTGTCAGACATGAAAGATATCTAGTATGAGCTCACAATTTTCAAGTCTATCGCGAGCAACCCCAAGAACCAAAGCCATGATGCTTGGTTTTCACTTTCAACAGCAACATATGCAAAAGGATAGATGCCATTATTTGTGTCTATCCTAACAACTGTAAGCAAGTAGCCATCATAGTAGTCCTTTAAGAAACATCCATTTAAACTTACTATCCTCCTACAACCAACCCTATAACCATATTTGTATGCCTACAGATAGACATACATCCTTTGAAACAACCTGTTATCCAGATAAAAAATTGTTGTTGTTCCCTCATTTTGAGTCCTAACCTCCAAAAAATACTCATAAATCTTCTCATATTGAACCTTATGAGCTCCTTCAATTAATTTCAATGCCTTAAGTTTAGCCCTCCTACATTTGGTTTGTGAGACTATGCAACATAAATCTCATTTGACATCTTGTTGTAATGATTTCAGAGAATAATCAGGATCAATAATGAATTTTTCTTTATAATGTTCACCTATCCAAGCTAAGGTTACATTCTTATTTTTATAGAATTTAAAACAAGTATGGTTAGGGTTTGAACTCCTAAATTGCCAAGTTTGGTCAATAGGGTCATTAGGGTTTAGTCTAAAGGCCCATATGAACCAAGAATATTTTTTACTGCAGATTGCCTTTAACCTTTTTAGATCATTTTTGAGAAACTTAATAAAATAACTATTTAACCTACCATATTGCTTGTCAGCTTCTTTTAGACTGTCTTTAGACTTAAATAACATTCCAACCTTAAGTCTAAGATTACTCATGTCATTCTCTAGGTTGAACTCAAACCAATTTTGGCCATCTGAGTCAGATTCATGTGCACTATCTAACCTCCCAAAATCATCACTATCACATAGTTAACCTACTTATATACCATTCATGTTTAAACCATCTAAATTAACTCTTATCCTATTAGACACATCACTTTCAAATGCATCACTACTAGAAACATCATTACCAGACACATCACTACCAGACATTTCTTTTTCATTCTCATTAAAATTGTCATCAAGTAAATCTACCAAACAAATTACTCATCAATAAAGGCAGACAACATAGGCAAACACTTTAACCATTTCTATCAGACATAACCAATACAAAATAATTTAATACGAACACAACCATTTCTGTCATGCACATGGCAGACAATAACCAATACAAAAATAATTTAATACAAACACAACCATTTTTTTCATGCACATGGCAGACAATAATCAAACATTTTAACCCTACACCTAGGCAATGACAGACAATAACCAATACAATATAGAAGGTAAATAACAAATTTGATATTGTCATATAAATATAGTAGTTAGGATATAAACAATGACAGATTCAAACAATAAACATCAATTTGATACAAACAATAAACATCATGCACATGGCATACCATACACATTGTATGTCATTCACTTTAATAACCAAACCCTAATCTGTCATACACATTAATAAGAAATAAAACCAAAATAAAAATAACCCTAAATCAAAATCAAAATCAAAATCAAAATCAAAATCTAAATCTAAATCTAAATTGAAATCGAAATCAAAATTAAAATCGAAATAACTCAAAATAACCCTAAATCGAAATAACCCTAAATCCAAAAAATAAAAAACTAAATGCAGAAACTTACCCGTTAAAGTGGATGTAACAATATTGGTAGCTTCTTTTCTATTGACCATTGTTGCTAAGAATCAAAAACACTGAATGGTTTCTGGTTTCGTCTTCTTTTCTCTCCAAACAAAAAAGACCAATCGTTTTCTAACCCTATACCCTGTTAATAGATTATTGAATCAATTTCTAACCCTAAACCAACCTTCTTAATCGATTCCTGAATCAATTTCAAACCCAAACCAACCCAAATCACAATCAAAATTTTCCCAAATCTATTTTCTTTTTTTTCCCAAATCCCCTTCATCAGAATCTATTCCTAATTTTTTACCCTAAACCAACAAAACCCTTCAATTTTTTTCCCTAAACTCGCCCCAAACCAAGACCCATCAGCTGGTTAACTTGCCATATCAGCGGTCCCGTTAACACACTAACGAAAACTGTTAATTAGTGATTATTTTGTCACCTTTTTATAACGTTAGTGATTGTTTTGTAACTTTTTGAAAGTTGAGTGACTGGAATGAAACCTAGGTGACTGTTTTGTCAGCTACTCCAAAGTTAGGTGATTTGTTGATGTAATTTACCCTAAAAATTATGTTTTAATGAACTTAAATTTAACAAAATAATTTCAACACTCTTAACCGTTAGATCTATATTTTAAAATATAAAATGTAAAAATAATTTTTTAAAAATAAAAATAAAATAAATTTAAAATTACATATTATCTTTGAAATTTTTAAGGTTACAACAATTATATCGTCTTTGTATCTCTAGATCTTTTAACATTTCAATTTTTTTATAATCATTCTAAACACCAAAAACTTTTTAAACCACAATTTTGTATTTTTAAAATAAATTAATTTTCTTTACTTTGGGTTAATTATTTGTTTTGTGTTAAATTATAGAGTAAATTTTGAAGATTAAAACATACTCTAATCAAGGTTTTCAAATTAGACCAATAGTCGAACTAGTTAGACTATTGATTCATACAGTTCGATTAAATAAAATCATTAAAAAATCATAAAAGTTAAAAAAATAAAAAAAAATCAATTAAACCAATATTTTAGCTTGGTTTAACCGGTCTGTATCAACTCACAAGTCAATTGGTTTGGTACCTCTCTATAGACCAATAACCGGACCAATCCCCAGTCCAATTCAAACAACCATGATTCTAAGTCTCTATACACTTTTTAACATTTGGAATTTAGTATCTCTACTTTTATTTTCAAGAATTTAATCCCTATACTTTTGGATTTAAAATAAACTTTCAAATTATATATAACCATATAACATTTTAATAAAAAGTTAACGATATAGTTAATAACATTATAAAAAGATAGAGATCAAATTATGTTAGAAATTAAAGTATAAGGATTGAAATTCAAATTTAAACATAATAGAGGACCAAATTTGATATTTAACCATTTAGTTGTAATGCAAAGAAAAGAATAGCATAGTAAATACACGTGTGAAAGCAGGTTGGACCTTCTAAATGCGGAGGTTGATGTTTTGTCAACACTTCCTTTAAGTAGCAAGATGGCCTAAAAAAGGTAACCAAAATCAGCCGTTGATTTCAACATAATAAAAATAATATTCTTACAGGTTGAAACCATTTAATTTAGAGTAGTGAGAAGTGGTGACAGGGCAAATTTATTCACTAGTTCACCAAAAAAGGAAGTTTGACCCTTGCCAAACTTGCTTGGGAAGGTTGCTGGCAAGGTTATGTTTGGGCAGCTTGTAACACAAGAAACCTCCCATGAATCTATAAAAAGCCAATGAAATCACAATTGGAAAGCACAACTTTTTTCTGCATTTCAAATTACCCAAAAAAAGTCTCAAAGATGTTTTCTCTCAAAAACATCCCCTCAACATCGTCAATCCTCTCAACATATACAACATTCACAGCATCAGCCATGCTGATTCGAAGCGTGGCTACCGAAGTTCAAGCCATAATCAATCAGCTCATTCCAGAACAACTCCGGAACTTGTTACTGTCAAAACTTGGAGGCCTTTATTCAAACCCTTCTTCCCAAATGACTCTCCTCATCAATGACTAAGATGGCTACTGCATCAACGAACTGTACGAAGCTTCCCACACCTACTTACAGACAAAAATCACGCCATCGATGAAGAGGCTTAAGGTTTCCAAGGCTCCAAGAGACAAAAAGGTAATTGTAAACATACACAAAGGTCAAAAGGTTGTTGACATGTATGAAGGAATCCAAGTCAAGTGGGAAATGACATGTGTTGAGACAAAAGATGATGAGCAAGGGAAGTTTGAAATTAGAGTGCTTGAGCTCAGTTTTCACGATAAATTCATGGAAACTGTGATAAATTCTTACTTGCCATATGTAATGGAGAGGTCCAAAGCCATAAAAAAAGAAAATAAAGCGGTGAAACTCTTTTCACTTGGAAACTTTTGTGGAGACTACTATGGAGCATTGGGATAAACCAATCTTGATCATCCAGCAACATTTGATAAACTGGCAATGGATCCCGCTGTCAAAAAAGAGTTAGTCGACGACTTGGACAGATTTGTTCGAAGAAGGGACTACTACAAAAGAGTAGGAAAAGCATGGAAACGTGGCTACTTACTGTATGGTCCTCCAGGAACAGGCAAGTCGAGCTTGATTGCTGCCATCGCTAACTACCTAAAATTCGACATCTATGACCTCGAACTCACGAGCGTTTCCAGCAACTCACAGCTTCGAGGGTTGTTGGTTTCAACCAGAAATCGATCAATGCTTGTGATTGAGGATATTGATTGCAGCATTGAACTCCAGAATAGACCAGCTGGTCCTGGGGGATGTGGGCAAGGTACTAACGACGAGGTAACACAACGATTATAGTGTTTCATGCATAACTAATCATATTCAGACATGGGTATAGGGATATATACCCAGATACACAGAAAACTTATAAAAAAAAGTTGGAACATAACTGATCGGGCACACGCCCGTATTTGACACTCACCAAATTCGAGTAACATGGCAACTACGTAAAGGTTTCTCCTATTACTTGACTGCCTTGTACAAGTGGCCACTTCAAGCATGCCCAAAAATGAATCAATAATATCAAAACAAATCTATACAAGTTCCGTAAATGACTAAACTGTTGCTAATATCTATCGTCATGACAGTTAACTTTATCAGGGTTGCTTAATTTCATCGACGGGCTATGGTCAAGCTGTGGTGATGAGAGGATAATAGTGTTTACAACCAATCACAAAGAGAAGATAGACCTGCTTTGCTAAGGCCAGGCCGCATGGACATGCATATCCACATGTCTTACTGCACCCCTAGTGCATTCCGGGTTCTTGCTTCCAATTATCTATGCATCACCGATCATGATCTGTTCAATGAAATTGATAAACTGATGTTGGCAGTAGAGGTAACTCCTGCACAAGTTGCAGAGGAGCTTATGAAGAGTGAAGACACAGATATTGCCCTTCAAGGACTCATCAACTTCCTTCGGTACAGGAAATTGTAATCTGAGAACTGTAATTCAGGTGGCAGAGAAGCAGATTTGGAAGAGCAAAATGAAAGCAAGGCCAGAGAAAGAGTTTGTGCAATTGATAAAATTGGTAAGATAAACAAGACGCCAATCAGAAAGAGAAAATATGGGAACAAGAGAAAAAATTGACAAGCAGATCCTTGTATTTGTATTTTTTCTATATTTATATCAATAATAAAATTTACAAACATCTTACAATCATTTATTTCTACATTATATTTTCTTTTATCTTCTAAACAGAACTCATGAGATCAACATATAGAAGTGGAAAAACCAAGTGAACGTTAATCACTTTCTGCATTCAACTTTTTCACATTTAACATCATATAGAATTAACATTACCATCTACTTTTTATTCATCCCGCATGGAATGTAGCAACATAGACCACTAATTGCTTCTATAGAGGTGGCATTTTATCAAACATCTGATACCACAATCCAACTATCTTACTATACTGAAATGAAAATACAAACAAAACAATATAAACCGGTGTCTGTAATTATCTAGACCTGACAATTCATGAATTTTAACGTCATAATTTTTTTTATATAGTATCATTTTTCTTTTTTGGTGTTTTAACTTCAGGTAAAGCCAAAGGCACATAACCTGCAGGGTCTGCCAATTCACACGATAAAAATGGTTTAGAGTTCAGACATGACATGAACCACTGTCTGTAAGTTGTAGTTGTACTAACATAAAATATGTACCTCAGAATCATAGGTGTTCGCTACAGACCATATTTCATAATACAAGTATTGATGTTTGAACCAAAAAAAAGGTTTTTTTATGAATATATACATGTATATTATATACACCCTCGGTAGTGACATATACTATACATGTATTACAATCCAGAACAAAAATCCATAGAATACAAAGGGGCTGTATATTTTTGCTTCTCTATGATGACCAAAAAGAATAGTGTCCATTGGAACAGGACATGAGAAAAAGAAGATACATGAGAAATTTACAATACCTTCCCACGCGTCTCAACGCTGGTAAACAAAGTAGTTCTTGATCTTCCATAGAAAGCCCAATCTCAAGGCTTTCCCCCCTTTTCTTCTTGATATAGATTTACATAGTGGTTTGGATTCTGGAGCTGAGGCCAATGCAGGTGTAGGGTCTTGACTGCTTTCTAATACTATTTGGTTTATGTTTGCAGGCGGATGATCTCGTTGGCGTTGCTCCCGGAAGAGCATCAGAAGTCTTTGCGACATCTCCCTCCCTCTTGTTGTCCCATTGACTGACATTGAGACCAATGCAGGAATCACACCTTCTTGTAGGACTATTTGACTACATTTCTCATTTCCGTTACAAAGGAGTAGAAGGCAAGAAACAGCTTGCTCTTGTTCAATTGGTTTGCCAGCATCCAAACCTGATGCCAGACCAGTTATGAGATCAGAGGCTGATACCATCTCTTCTTTTGCTGTTTCACTTGAAGTTAAATTTATCAAAACTGTAATGGATTTCTCTGTCCAGGTATGGTCACCCGAGACCACAAGCGACTGGAGGTGATTGACTATGCCAGCAGAAAGAAGGTTCAGAATATTGGAGTGATCAGTAGAAAGATTATAAAGAGTGTGAAGGGCATCAAGCTTGCATTGTGCGTCAGTTTCATGTCCTAGTAGCTGGACTAAAAATAGGACAGCCTTACTTGAGCCTATGATAGATTTGGCTTGCTCAAGGCAAGAGAGATTAAGATATAGAGCAGTTGCTGCTTCATGGGCATTGGAGTTGGAAATCATACTCTCCAGCAGTCGAATCACTCCAGCTGCTAACATCAATTCCTTGTTCCTGATATATTTATTAAAAAGAATGAGAAAGAAAATTATAAAAGATTCATATTGATAATTGCATATAAAATGCTGATCAATCATATGAATAACAGGGCTAAAATAAAAGACACAACAATGTTGTCCAACAATGATGCATTTGGTGCATCCTTCGATGAATCAGAAAGTAGCAGCAGCTTGCAAGAGGCTGTATTGCTCACAAATATCCATGTCTGGGTTTAACAAAGCAAAGGCATAAAACATGAGTAACAAACCTGTTATTGTTGACAGCAAGGTTAAACAGAGCCATTGCCCCAATTTCCAGAGCCATTGCATTTCCTTCATGCACAGCCGACTCGAGAAATCGCAATAGTCCTTCAACAAAGCCATTAGCCCCCATAAAAATCCGGGCCTCCTCATCATCTTTCAGCAAAAGCCTTATTTGTTCCACGACTTTGCTACTTTCCATCAAGTTCTCTTCTTCATTTAGGACAGATAGGAATTCCTGATATCTTTCTAACACATTGATCCCCGAAACTTCCTCCTGTGGACATTGAGATTCATTTTCAGATTCATTTACTTCCACTTCCTTAATGGTACCACTCTTCTCCAAAGAAACCACCTTAGCCTCCTTGAAGTTACATGAACCAAAGTTATCCATTGATTGAGAATTTGCAGTCTCAGATGCAGACAAGGCCAATCTCCAGTAGTTAAGATCAAGAGACTCTTGGGGAGCATCAGGGATAGGAACTTCGTTCTGTTCACACCAACTTACTATGAGACCCTTGACGCAGTAATTAGGAGTCAAAGAGAGATGTGGGAGCTTCTGTTGAGTCTTTGGACAGGTGTCATGCCCATCACTAAACCATTTCTCAATGCAGATCCTTTCATATGTCTGTCCAGAGGCAATTACAACTGGTTCATACATAAGCTGCAAAGATATTGGACATCGTAATTCTTCGGGTGGAAGGGGTATCTGCCCAGATCTCCTAATATTTGGCTTGAAATTGAAAGAATTGAGCTTTGATAGCTGCCGCTCAAATGCACAGCCACTACCACCAAACCCTCCATCCTCAAGAGAACCCAGAACAGTGGGGGAACAAGGTGTTGAACCCTGTGAGTCATCATCTGAAACCTCACTTCGAAATAACTTGGAGTATTTTCTCATGAGATGTAAAAGATAAGCCACAATAGATTCCTTCCTCTTATCCTCCTCCATACGGGCTCTTTCTATCACCTTCTTGAGAGCCCTTCTTTCAGTTAGGGCTGCTCTAGAAGAACTGATGCCAAGTCTAGAAGCAGCCTGGTGGAAAGACTCAAGTTCATTGGTGTCATTACATTCTTCAAATTTCCTCCCATTCTGGAGTAATGTAATTATTTCATCACCAACTTGCTTCTCAAACAGATCAAGTGAGAAAACAGTCCCCTCAAGTTCATTTACAATCTCTAAAATCTGAAGCCAAACAAGTAATCAAGAATAACGTGAGTATAAAAGCAAAAGTAACAGCTATTACAGGGTTTCACACGCAAGATTCATATTCCAGGTAACTCTGATATAACCATGACAGCAGATATCCTAAAATTTGAAGAACCTTCATGATTTGAACCACACACATTAGGAATTATAAAGATGCACTGGAATTATGTGGATAGAACACTAGCAGCAGCACAACACATACTCAAACTGCTTGCAAAAAACGACCCTTGTTTATTTAAACATCCAAAAATTTACATAATTTCATCAAACCAGAAGGGGGAAATAAGTACCTGACATCCAATGGACTGAGGAACCATATCTTCTATGCGCTTAAGACTATCAATAAGAGCACATTTTGCCCTCTGAAATTTTAAAAGAACGGAATCTCCAGTAATAGCCTACATGAGAAACAATATCATTTGTAAACATCCCCAAGGGGAGGAAAACAAGGTGGAAAACAAAAACATCAAAAATCATTTAGTGAATGCATCAAATAGAAGTCAAAACCATTACTCTAAAAATGCACACGAGTATATATACACAATTATGCATATATATTTCGTCTGCATGTGTGTGTACACAACACAAAAGAAACTCTTACCAAGTAAAGTTTACTGCATGTTGAACAGTGTTGAAGAACATTTTTGGCCTTTTCTAGAGCTATATGCAATGAGCATAAAGCTTGAATCCCAGATTTGCTCCCAGGCCGTGCTGCTTCCAATGAAGGGAATATCGATGAGACTTTGCAATAAATTGCTGAAAGCTTCTTGTACATTTCTCCATGTAACTGCATAAGGAAAAAGAAAAAGTAGAAAATAAGAAAACTGTGATTCTGTGAACTGTATTTTTTCTGTCATGAAAAAAAAGGGCAACAAGTTTCAACCATCACAACTGCCCAGAAAACAAAAGGCCTTTCTTTGATAATAAGAAAAACAATTACAAAAATTATAAACTTCACAGATGAATCTATGCCAATCAAAACTTTAGCATTTGTGAAGTTAATTAGAATTTCTTTTATAAGGGAAGGGGGTAGGGGGTGTCCAGAGATCGAACTTAGGACCTGATGTCATTCAAAACTTCAATTCAATGCAAGTCATTTGCCACTTGGTTGACAAGAAAACAAAGAATAGCAAATTTTTTTTTAAAGGAAAATGTAAGTTCCAACGCTTCAAATCTAACATATCCAAATGCAATCAAATTCTTACCTTGGCATCACTTATTGAAAATAGGTTCTCTTCAACCTCAACGTTATCCATAATTTAGCCTTCACGGCAGGAAACCACTAAAATGCAAATTTATATAAACTGAAGTTGAAGAGAAAATTAGAACAGAATCAGATAAGCTATATAAACTAGCCACCAAAAATTATTTTAAAACACAACACAAAGTTCATTTTTTTTCCTAAAATGACGCACCCCAACAAAGCAAATGACATATTTGTCTAAGTTCAATAGTTCCTTTTTGTTATATGAACGTAGAACTATTATTCAGAAAAAAATAAATAAGTACATATACTTCTCAAATGTCTCCTCTGATAGGCAATATGAGCGGTTCCTGAATAACCTATTGATCTGGAACATCATTCATAATTGGAAACAAATGCAAACACATACTTATATGGAAGTAACAAAAAAAAAAACTGCAGAATTTTGATTTTGATCTAAATATTTTATCATCGTAGAAACAAAAACAAAAAACCTTACGATTGCTGTTAAGAAATTTGATTTAGACATCTCCTATCACAAGTAAAGAAAGAGTTAAATCAAAAGAGAATTGTTTAAAAGGATGAAACCTATGATTGTTAGAAAATGACCTTCGAGAAAAAGGTGAAGAGATCTTTAGCCGAAACAAGACTCGGCGATGAGAATCACTATCAGCTTTAATCGATATTTTTAAAAACAGGCAATAGAACAAGAAACCCCACGAACATGGACTAAGCAATGGGGAAAAGAAAAACACACAGCATTTAACAAAAATGCTAAATATTTATTCCTACGGAGATTGCGAGGAACAGAAACGCGCCAAATATGGAATTACAAAAAAATATATTTTGAAAAAAAAAAAACAAAGCTTCGCTATTTTCAAACAATGACTATTTTGTTTTGAAGGAAAATGACAATGAGATTGGCAACGGCCAAGTGGATTGTTTATAAGCTTCAAGTATTAAAAACAAAATTACAATGAGATTGAATCGAAGACAGGGTTCGAAAAAACAGGAACATACCGCAGAAACCGGAGGTAACCAAGGAGGCTTCATATAAAAACGGTATTTAGAAGGGAAAAGAAGTGAAGAGCCAAACAGCGAATTCAGAATTTCCTCGGTGTAAAGCAAACCAAGAATGGACGCAGCGAGAGAGAGAAAGATGAGGGTGTTTGGTTCATGAGAAAGCCAGGGTAAACAGAAAGGAATATTGGAAATTTATTTTATAAGGGAAAAAAACCAATTAATTGCAACTGAGAGAGAACTTGTCTGTGCAGAGAATATCTTTAACTTTTGAGAGGACAGGGATGAATGTTTAATATAATTGTTTGATTATAAGAAATTAAAATTTTTGTTCTTCTTTTCAAGAATTTTTTTTTTTTTATGCCTCCTCCCACTCTGGTTCGCCGGCCGACCTCCCCTTGCATCTGCCATAAATGCTATTAAAATGACTCAATCGTCCTTTTAAGATTCTTTGTTGGTTTTCAAGTGTTTAAACGATTTTAATACTAGAATATTTTATATTTTTTAAATATATTTAAATATTTTTATAAAAATAGGGGTTAATGACAAATTTAACTATTAACATATCATGTTTTATCAAAATGGTTCTAATTATATTTTTAGTCTTTTTTGCTATTAACCTTTTTTGATTATTTTCAAACTGTTTTTCTAACAAATTTGATAAAAGTACCATTAAAAAGTTTAATGGGGATGATCTGAAATATTTTAATGATATGTAATTTATTACTAAGATAACTCAAATAAGATAATTACATGTTAAAAATAATAAAATAAATAAATTATACATGAAATTAAAAAATAACTCTTAATTTAAAGAAAATAAACGTAATTATCTAAAACAAAAAGTTTTAAATTGAATGCATACATTTGTTTATTGATAGGTTTCAAAAGATAATTAATAAATCAAATTTAAAATACTGAATGTGTGCATCCATTTTAAATTTTTTTAGATAATTACGTTTATTTTCTTTAAATTAGGAGTTTTTTAACTTTGTGAATTATTTTTTATTATTTTTCACATGTAATTATTTTATTGGGTTATTTAAATAATAAATTATATCTCATTAAAAATATTCTACATATAAAATTTCAGACCATCCCGTTAATTTTTTAACGGTACTTTTATCAAATCTACTAAAAAGCAATTTGAAAAAAAACAAAAGTTGCTGGTCAAAAAACTCAAAAATACAATTAAGGTCATTTTGACAAAACATATAAGCCTTAGTGACCAAATTTATCATTAAGCTAAAAAACAAATCTTAAAAGTTTATTTAATTAATATATGTAGAAATTAATTTAAAATATATTTTTAATTTAGATTCAAAATTTGTAATTATTTCTTATCTTTTAAATTCAAATTTACATTAAAATATATTTATTTATTTTTATTGAATTCAAGAAAATATAATTACTTTATTATATATTTCTTTCTCATCATATCACTTTCATTGATGTGAATTTATATCATAACATTTTTATATTAAGCTATTTAAATATATTTTACATTAGCACTAATATTTCAATAAGTATATTTAAATAAAATTTATATTGTTAATTAAACAATAATCTAAAACATGCCAATTTATAAAAATTATGTTATCTAATCGACTTTGTGGATTTCAAGTTAACAGTCTTATTCATGAACTAAGTTTAGTGGTGTCTCTACTTTAATTCATAGCTTCTTCCTCTTTTTTTTTTTTAATACATTGTTACATTTTTTATCATTATCGACTTATTATCTGATTAGTTGATTGGGATCAACCCAATCCAATAGTGATAAGATGTGTAGTTCGCTAACATGAGCTCGCACTCGCTTTATCATGCTTGCACTGAGGAGTTCGCATCATTATGGAACCAAACCCACACTTAGGAAGCACGTGTTAATCTTAGAATAGGTATGTATTGACATACATAATGATTTACCTAAGATGTCACATCTAATAACCACATCTAATAACCATATCATATAAATAAAAAAATCACCTTATTAAGTAACAAATAAAAACACTCAAC
The DNA here is from genome assembly GCF_025698485.1 of Gossypium arboreum. Taxonomy (NCBI): domain Eukaryota; kingdom Viridiplantae; phylum Streptophyta; class Magnoliopsida; order Malvales; family Malvaceae; genus Gossypium; species Gossypium arboreum. The sequence continues at coordinate 96,943,039 of NC_069071.1, read as the reverse complement.
GTATGTAATTACTATATGATTTATAATTCATCCCAACTTCAAAATAATATGTTTAAATTTAAAGCAATCAAATTATTGTAACAATGCTCCATCAATAATAATTTAATATTAACAATTATTAATTTGTGATTCTATCTCCAAAATTAACCCAAGAGAAGACAACCAATTGTAAGTAATGCAAAATTTAAAATAATAATAATAATAACTGAGAAATTTATAACAACTATTGCAACAATTTGCAAATTTTAGCAAGTGTGGACTAAGGATTAAATTATAAATTTTAAAAATTAAAATATAAGTTTACTATTTAATTAAAAATATTAAATATGAATAGATATATTATAGCTTACGATTTTTAATACTACAAAAACACACAAGTAGACATTTTAATTTTGTTAAAGGGTTGGTATGCATCAATATCAAAGGTGTTTTAATGTTTCATTTCGAATTCATTAATTTACAAATTTTATTTTTTATAATTTTAAATTATTTATAAATCCTCAAATCTTAATTAATTAAATTGAAGAATGATATATACGTTTAAACCTATTATTTTAAATTATTTCAACGGAAATTAGCAATTAAACTAATACTCAATTGATTTAATTTATATATATAATTTATTTTCAAGTTCAATACACCATTTCTATGTTTATATGTTAATTTAAAATTATACATTACAAATATTTAATGCAAAGAATAGAAATAAGATTTTCAACAGCCCATAAGGAAATGAAATAAGTAAATAGGTAAAATAAATTTTTTAATGTAAACTAATATTTAAAAAAATCCTCTTCACTCATATCTATTTATACTATATATAGATTTTGATTAAAATGATGTCACCCATAATTAGGCTCCAACCCATTTATTAAATTACCAAAATATCATTATTTTAATAAAGCAATAAATATTCATTTAAGGGTATTTTTTATTTTTATAGGGTAAACTACTAAAATAGCCACTTTTATTTGTCTCATGTTACATTTTAATCACTTATGTTTGAAATGTTCTGTTTTAATCACTTACGTTATTGTTTTATTATGAAATGGTCACTCTACTGTTAAAATTTGTTACCTCCCAAACAACTGTTCGATGTGGTAGTTAAAATGAGTTTTAAATGTCAAAGTGGATGTCCAACTGGGATGAGAAAAAATTAAAATTTTTTTATTAAAATAGAATGCAAAATTTTGCCTAGTTGGGAGAAGAGAAGAGAAGAGCAGAACGACAAAGAAGAAGAAGAAGAAAAAGTAGACGCACCAACCTCTATAACTGCTTGTTATTGTGGTTGCTCAGCTGTGTTGAGAACTTCATGGTCGAATGAAAATCCAAGTAAGAGATTTTTCAGGTGTCTAGATTATGGGAATGGGAGAAAGAGTTGTTATCGTTTTTTCTACTAGTTTGATCCACCTATGGCACCTCGTGCAAAGGTGGTGCTTGTTGGACTGTTAAGGAAAGAGAGAATCTTGGAGAGGGAGAAAAGAAAGGAGAGAATGATTTGGATTGTTGTAATAGTTATGTTTCTTGTATTACATTGGGTATGTAGGGCTTAGAGGTTGGATTAAGGGTATATTTGGGGATAAATTGTTGCTTTAGAGATTATGGATGTATTTATTTTCAGTTGTTGTGAGAGTAAAAAGAAATGAGAATTATTTGAATTCTTCTTTTTCTTTTTCTTTTCTCTTATCTCAACTGAATATTTACGTTTGCATTTAAAACTCATTTTAACTGCTACGTTGAATTGTTGTTTGAAAGGTAACATATCTTAACGGTAAAGTGACTATTTCATAACAAAACGATAACATAAATGGCTAAAACGTAACATTTCAAATATAAATGACTAAAATATAACCTGAAGCAAACAAAAGTGACTATTTTAATAGTTTATCCAATTATATGAAATTAAGAAAAAATATTGATTATGATAGAGATGAGATTTGAACCCAAAACATAAAATATATGTTATCTCAAATTTACCAATTCAATCAAAATAATATTTAATTTTTATATTAATTTTAATAAATATTGCATATAAATATGACAAAATCTAGTAAGTTGATAACACTAAAAAAATTAGTACGATAGCAATGTAGTTTGATCAGCATGGAAAACATATGGGGTGATAAAATTCGTACGGATAACATACATGCGGTCATACGGACAATAAACAAAGCAAGCATATGAGAGGGCATTTTGGGGAGAATAAGAAGAAAAAATAGAAACTATGATTTCATTGCGCTGGAGAAATGTTTCACATGCGGGAGAGGAGACACAGGGGCGGGAATCCCGTATTTGTGTTGTGATTATAATTATATGGACCCGCCCACCCATCGACGTGCTCATGTTTTAATCACCAATTTTAAACAATGCCCTTTATTTCATTCTCATTATCCACCTCCGACTAATCACGCAACTAAGTTCATAGCTTAATAGTGATTTAGATAGATGATTGGGGACCTACGATGTGTTTAATTTATTTTTATTTTATTTTATAATATTTAATTTTATTGTTATTTATTTTTATATTAATTGTAGATATATACATCGCTTATCCAAATTCACTTTGAATATTTAATTTTAATTTTAATTAAATTGAATTATTTATATTTAATTAACTTTCCTTATTTAATAAAAAATATATTTAATTTTCATGATATTTCAATCAATTAGTAAGATATAATATTCAACAAAATAAACTATGTTACATTTGACATATGGATTAGCAATAAATTAATTTAATTAGTAATATTTAGCTACTCTTATGACTTAGTTTTACAAAGAGAAAGAAAATTTTTGTTTATTTTAAAGAAATCTTACTTTTTACAAAAGTTATTATTTATATTTTTAATTTCAAGTTTAAAGTTCTACCAACTATTTTTTATTTTATATCTAATTATATAATAAATAAGTTTTTTTCCTTATATTATTATACTATTAACCAAGGCATAATCTATACTATATATAATTATTTATTAAATTAGTGTCACGAATTAATTTAAGTCCAAATTAGTTGTAAAATTATTAAAATATTTTTATTTTAAAAGTTATTGATATTGTTATATAATAATTTAAACTTTTCAAACACAAAATTAACAAGTTTATATGAAAATCTATAATAAATTATTAAATATAAAATATTGGGGATAAAATCTAGTAATGAAATAGTATTCAAGTTTCAACTCATAGGAGCGTGGCATTCACTCCCTACTGTTGTGGCCGTGACTTCGGGATCCTACGAGAGTAAACGTGTGATGTCGCATGATGGAAAGTGGGTTTTGCATATGCTTTATGTAAGTTTTACAGGCAGAAGTTGGTTTTCAATGCCATAAATAGAACATAAATTTTTAACAAACACTCTATTTCCATTAGAAATTGGAACTTTTGGACAATCTAATCTTTACCAAAATGGAAACTTGAAATATATTTTTGTCTTTAAATGATAACAAGATCTAAACTTTATTTATTTATTTATGAATTGAAGATTTTTTCATTAACCGTAAAAAACTAAAATACCGTAGAAAAATTTCATATAAAATAGGAACTACTGCATAAATATTGTTGCCTTTTTAAGAAAAAATCAATAGAAAAGAGACAATTGCAGTAACTACAACACTGCAAAATCTAACCAAAAGATTTATCAACTCTTAATTTCATTAAAGAATTTATAAGCTTTAAACCCCCAAACACCACAAATGCACACATATCATGATACAACTTATAATTTTTAATTCTCAAAAGTTAACAACATATCTGATGATATTAGAATGATATGAGCTGAATCTTTATTAAATAAATCAAATATAATGATAAAATAAAGGGTTCTGTTGTAAGTACGGATAATGTCGCACAAGTAAAATCCGCGTAGAACTACACTTCTTCTATTTGACATTGATTAGAATAAGATTTTTTAACATTTAAATAAACGTAATTGAAACTCCTCTTGTATCATTTGTTCTTCAATATTAATGAATTTCTTCTCCTCTATCCGTAATTTTTTCTGAAAAGAATTTTCACGTAAAATCAGTATTCTATTACCATTATAACATCAGTTTTTACAGATGATGATAAGACAATAAAGCCAACAAAATGTTTAGAGGCACAATCCTATAGAACCAAGGATATATACTTCAACCAATCACTTGTTAGTCTCCTCATACTCTCTTCAACAATGACAACAAATATTAGGGGTAGGTCCGATTCAATCGAATTTTTTGAATTTTCTCAAATCATTCATTATAACTTAATTTAGTTCAATTTAAATTTTTTATACTAATCTTTTGGTTTAAGGTTTTTGACTTATTTTGATAAAATGAACTCTATTTTATGACTTTTAAATATTATTTAGTGAAATTTCAAAGTATTTTTTATAAATAGTTATTAAAAAATTATTTTTCAAGTAAATAAAGTATAACTAATAGCTCTTATATATTGTTTTTGAGAAATAAATTTGTGTGTATAATTTTAAGTTATTTCACTATTTTAAATATAAAATGTTTACTTTTCATAATATATTTTAAATAATAAAAATTAAAGTAAATTAGAAATTAAATAAAATATAAAATTCAGTTCGGGTAACTACATTTTTAACTTATATTCTAAAACCCATTAAAACTCCTCAATTTGGATCAATTTTTTATTTCTCAGTTTTTCTTACTTAGCCCAACCACGGGCCCAAAGATTCAAGAGAGGTATGTTTGTAAAAAGGTATAACCTCCACCACCATTTATATACTAACAAATTCTCTAAGCTTTCACCACATTCTTCGAGCATAAACTCTGCCGTACACATAATTCTTCCTTTGTCTTGCAGTAAAAAAACTAACCAACCATCAGTCCATCTATATCCCAAGAGAACATTATGATACATTTTCTATTTAAAAAAAATAAACAAATAAAATGATTTAGGTAAAGAAATTTGAAAGAGGTGAAATTAATGAAAATGTGGTAGAGGTCACATGGAGCAATCATTGTAGTGATACTTTTTTCTTCGCTTTCACCACCCTTTTTCTTGAAGCCAAGCATCTAATCAGATAACAGTTGAGATGGATGCCTTTCGGTTACTTTACTTGTAATCTTTGCCTCTCATACAAGATATATGCACGTATGTATACTTTCATGACTCAAACAAATCAGCTACACACAAAGTAATGCCTCCAGTTAGTAATGGTCATAAGTATAGCTAGATATACTTTCTTATAGATAGATAAGTTAGCATGTCTAAGGCTTAGAGCGTTACTCAAATAGTCTATTGGCCTCCCATACTAACAAAGAATAACTTCAATTCCCTTAGAGCTGACATCTGTTTCTAGGCAGAATGATTTCTCAAAGTTTTGTTTAGCTAATACAAAGGCTTGGCACATAGTTACCTTGAGCCTATTAAAAGCATTTGTAGCTTTCAGTGTAATGACCTGAATTTTAGTGGTATCAAAAAATGCTGTTTTGAAACTTCATTTTCATAAATTGAGCCTATAAGAATGAAAAATAAAGATTGACAAAGTTAGTATGAAAATATATTGAAATTCGGTTTAGTAACTTAAACGAGAAAATAGTTAATTGAAGCTCAAGGACTAAATTGTAAAAGTCCAATCTCGGTTGATTTTTAATTTAGAAAATGCTTGAGGACCTAGATAGCAATTATCTAAAGGACTAAAATAGTTATTAAACCATTGTTCTATTATGAGTTGTGGGAATTAATGATGATGATAGCGATCAAATTAAAGTAATTATAATTAAAGAAAATAAATAAGGCTAATTAATAGCTTAAAAATGATTAACTGATTTTAATTCATTCTTAATCCTACTATATATAATAAAGTTTGTAATGACCCGGTTTTTAGTGGTGTCAAAAAATGAGGCTTTGGGACATCATTTTCGTAAATAGAGTCCATAAATATTAAATAAGGATATTTATGGAGTGTTTGTATAGATGAATTGAAAGTTCAGTAATTTAGACGAATTTGTGGTCCATTAAGGTCTAGGGACTAAATTGTAAAAGTACAACTGCTATAGATTTTATTTAGGAAATGGCTTGAGGATTTAAATTGCAATTAAACAAGGGTCTAAAATGATAATTAAACCCTTTATAAAAATGAGATAGTGGATGATAATGTTATATATTGATTAATTAAGTAAATGAGATTTATTAAGATAAAATGTAATCAATTAAGTTAATTAACAGATTAACCTTATAAGGGAATTTAGTGGAAGGAGAGATGAATTATCATATTCTCCAACTGGCCAAAACAAAGAAACCAAATAGGAGGATGCCATTGTTAGGGTTCTAGATATTCGACCTTTAATTCAAGTAAGTCCATAGCTAATTTTTCTTTGATTTTTATGAAAATTGAATCATGAGAGCTTGATTTAGCTAGCCCAGTAAAACATTTAAAGTTTTATAAAGTTACTATTGTTGAGAATTGGATGAAATTGGTGTGAAATTGTTAAAAATTAAGCTTAAATTAAGAAAATGACTAAAACATACGCACAAAATAGCCAAGTCCCTATACATGCCATAACTTAAAGTATTTCTAGTCACAAAATACTGAGATAGCTCGTTGATAGTATGAGGCGGTCTCTGATGTCCTCACGATTTTCCGAGTTGGCTTTGCGATACTTAAAAAAAAAAAGAGAGAAAAGAAAGGGAGTAAGCATAAAGCTTAGTAAGTTTGCATGTAAATAAATAACAACATTCTAAATGAATTATTAAGATAACCTGAACCTTTCGAACATGGACTTATTTTACCTTCCCTTTGGTACACTCTTTAAATTTTCCGTTGAACCACTTGGAATACTAAGGATACACGAGTACCTTTCCTTTTTAAACTTACCATTGCCATGTCTTGACATGGTCTTACGTGTTATCCTTGCCTTATGAACTCACCATTGCAATGCCTTGGCATGGTCTTATATGGGATCTTTGTCTTATCGTAGTTTATCAGTGCCATGTCTTGACATGGTCTTACATGATTTCCTTGCCTTGGCATGGTCTTACTGTAACACCCCCACGCCCGAAACCATCACCGGAGTCAAGCTTGAGGTGTTACTAAACTTATCTTACCTTTTAAACAGCTCTAAACCACTTATTTTAATTTTTGGAATAAACTGTTTTTCTGCGTCATGGTTGCTTAAAAATTCATTTCTCAAGTTTCAAAACTTGAAATTAAGATCCATAAATTTTTCCTGAAACTAAACTCATATATATATCTACTAATTTTTTTCTAGAATTTTTGACTTGGCCAATTAGTACAGTTTATTAGTTAAAGCTTCCCCTGTTTCAAAACTTGACTGCACTGACATCTTCTTACTACGAACCACGTTTGTTCCTGTAAAAAATTCATATAACTAAGCCGTTTGTTTCTATTAAAACTAGACTCAACAAGGATTCTAACCATATAAAGTACACCTTATAATTAGTTTTTTACAATTTATGGTGAATTTCCAAAGTTGAAATAGGGGATCCATAAATCACTCTGACCCTGTTTCACTAAAACTCAGATATCTCATAAAATATAATACCTTTACCTGTTTTGCTTATCCATAAGAAAATAGACATAATAAGATTTAATTTCATATATTATTCATCTTCAAACTATGTTTCTACAATTTTAGTGATTTTTCAAAGTTACGTCATTTCATTACTTGAATCTGTTTTAGGTTACTTTCACATTTTCATAATTTTCATGTGATAATCACCATTCAATCATACATATTAATAAACATGTATATCATCGGCCATTTTATTAGCTAATCACTAGCAAGTATTTACACATCATTCATTGTTCATATTATACCAAAAGTAGCTAAGTTTCTATACATGCCATACCCAAAACAAAACGTCTAATTATACCGAGTTATTTCTTTGATAGTGTGATCGGCCTCCGACATTTCCTTCGATCCCCGAGTGGCTAGATAAGTACTATAAGAAGAAGAAAATAAAGAGATTAAGCACTAGGCTTAGTAAGCTTACAAGCAAATAAATCACAACATTCAACATAATGGATAATTATGCACAATATCATCTAACATCATAAATTTCTTTACTTCTCAATTTCTATCTTCTTCTTTATTCCCTTACCTTCTTTCTTACGACCTTTCCTTTTCATAAATATAATCTACTTTTCCTTTGCTGTTAATTCACTGTAATTTAACTCGTACCCTGACCCGTTGAACCACTCGAAATACTAAGGATACTAGGGTCGTTCCTGTCTTTCAATATCCTGCCAATGCCATGTCTTTGACATGGACTTACATGAATTATTCCTGTCTCCAATGCCATTTATAATATGGACTTACATGGCTCAATCCTGTCTCCAAAGCCATATTTCTAATATGGACTTACATGGCTCATTTATGTTCTGTCCTGTCAACCCTAATATCCTAACATTCCTAGGGTTCAACCGGGGCTTTCTAACACTTTTCCTCTGTCACTTCACCTTAAATTCGACTTTAAATATTTTCATAACATAAATATATAAATGCTGAAATTGACAATAATAATGTAAAATAAAAGAATATTGCATTTATTTACCGGTAACTTACCTTGATACAAAATGTGACTAAACTTTACAATTTAGTCCTTTACTTTTTCTTTTCCCCGATCTACTCCCGAATTTCGTTCTTCTTGATCTATAATAGAAAATTTAACTTATTTAATATTCACATTTATTAAAACAGTCCGTGACCCAAACTTTGGCAAAATTATATTTTTACCCCTAAACTTTCACATATTTACACTTTTGCCCCAAGGCTCGTAAATTAAACTTCATTCTATTTTCTTATGTTTTATGACATGCTGATCATTTTTCCCTTCTATGGCAATATCAAAATCACACTCTAACATATACTTATGACTATTGGTATTTTTTTTCGATTTGAGCCCTTTTACTCGTTTTCACTTAAAATCGAGTAGCATAAGTTGTTTAACATAATTTAAAAGCTCATATTCTATCATAAAACACCAAAATACACAAATTTCAGCTATGGGTATTTTTCCAAATATGAACCCTAGGTTGAATTATTGCTAGAATAAGCTTAATCAAGTTTAGGGACTCCAAAACGTAAAGATCATTAAAAGCGGGCTTAGAATCACTTACTATGAGGCTTGAAAGTTGAAGAAACCCCAGCTATGGAGGAGAGCAAAATCGGCAGAAACTAATTGAGAAGATGACCATTTTGTGTTATTTTTCCTTTTAATTCATTTAATATCCAAATGACCAAATTGCCCTCCTTACTAAACTTTCAAAATTCCTTCCATGTCCTAATCTTTGTCCATGAACTTAAAATTGGTCAAATTGTTATTTAAACCCTCCTAATTAATATTCCAAAGCAATTTCATACTAAAAACTTCTAGAATGGAAGTTTTGCAAATTATTCGATTTAGTCCCTAACCTCAACTTAAGCACTTTATGCATAGAATTTCATCACGAAATTTTCACACAATCATGCAATCATACCATGAACCTCAAAATAATAATAAAATAAAATTTTCTACCTCGGATTTATGGTTTCGCAACCACTGTTCTGTTTAGGCCTATTTTGGGATGTTACACTTACTTGGTATCCTTAAACCCTAATGTCATGACATTTGTATCCTACACATTTCTAAGGTTCAACCGAGACTTTTTAAGTAACATTTCTCTATCAGTTCTTGTTTGACTCATCAAGGAATAAATTTACAAAATAAATATATAGATGCTGAAAAATAACATCATTAATTATAAATAATAAAACATTGCATTTATTTACCGAAAACTTACCTCGATACAAAATACGATCAAATATTTTGGTTTAGTCCTCAACCTTTTTCTTTCCTTGGTCTAACCCTAAATTTCGTTCTTCTTGATCTATAATAGAAAATTTAACTTATTTAATATTCACATATATCAAAACAGTCCTTAACTCTAACTTTGGAAAAATTATGATTTTACCCCCAAACTTTTGCATATTTACACTTTTTCCCCAAGGCTCGGAAATGAAAATTTATCCCTAATTCTTATGTTTTATGACATGCTGATCATTTATTTACCTACGGCAACATCAAATTCCCACTCTAACATGTATTTATGACCATTAGGTATTTTTACTGATTATGTCGTTTTACTCATTTTCGCTTAAAATCACTTAGCTCAAGTCGTTTAACATAATTTCAAGCTTCATATTCTACCATAAAACACCAAAATAAACACATTTCACGTATGGGTATTTTTTCAAATATGAACCCTAGGTTAAATTATTGCTAGAGTAAGCTAAATCAAGTTATCGGGACTTCAAAAACGTAAAGCTTAATTGTTGATTTTGTACATTAGGGACCAAATTGAATAAAATGAAAATTTTTCATGAAATTTTGATAGTAATATAAAGTAGGAGGTCCTTAATGAATATATTTGAAATTGAATTTCAATCTGAAGCTCTAAATCAAAAGTTATGCTTGTCCCAAGTTTAGGGACTAAATGGAATAAATTTCAAAATATGATTTGCTTTATAATTGAATGTGAGTTGGATATAATTGATATTTTTGAATTGTTGAATTGTTATTCATAGCTAAAGACATTGACGAGCCATCGAGAGGGAAAGGAAAAGACTAGAGTTGATTACAAGTGATACGAGCTTTCGGTTTGTATTTCTATGATTCAGCGCCAATTTAATTACTGTATATTCATGTTATTTTGCATTATATAATGTCAAGGTGAGTTGTTATGGGTTATTTGAATTGGATTGCTATGGTTGAGATTGAAGATCGAGATAGAAACTAAATTAAATAAAATAGCAAATTGAGTTGAAACATGCTATATTATATGGTAAATTGATGGTTAATTGGATATGATAGAGTATGAATTGAACTATATATAATGAATAAAAAATTTGGTTACCCTATTAGTAGTTTGGATTGAGTCGGATATAGTTGGCATGCCTAGGGTCAGGATATTGATTGAAAATCATCATTATGAGTCATTGTTGTCGGACAACCCGAGGTTAAAAAATAGTCAGAATGTGAAAACCATTGTTTCCAAAAAACCTGGGGTGGTAGTAATATGTACATGTATAACATCATCATCGCTGAGCAACCTGAGGTGACGAATCCTCGTGTCCATCGAAGTCTGTGTCTGGTTAATAGGGTTTAAAAATATATGAATTGGCTAAATGATGTAAGGTGAATTGTGACTGACATATGAAATTTGACAACATACGAAAAGAATTGAAATGAGCCTTAGGGGCCAATCAAGTAATAATGAGCCAATAGGCTCGGAAATGATTGAAATGTGACATATGTGTATATATGCTAAGAATGATAAATGAATTAGCACGTATGAGCTAGATATGATAAGTGAAATGAACCAAATGGTATGTGAAATTATAAATGATTGGTAAGCTTGTGTATATACTTAAATGAATTGGTGCAAGTTTGGTTATATATATTTATCATTATGAAAATGGTTTTGTTTCGGTATGAAGTGACATGAGTTTATCTTATAAATTGAATTTGAATTGTATGTACAAAATTATTAAAACTTGTTTTATATTGACTTGAATCATGGAAATACCATTGAGCGTTTTCGCTAACCATATGGTTTATTTTCTCCATGTGTAGGTATAGTTGATCATCGAGAGCTGTAACACCCCTAACATATATCCGTTGTCGAAATAGGGTTACAGAGTATTACTGAGGATAAATAAGTATGTATAATCAATTCGAGTCAAATTTACCATTCATAAATGAAAACATTCAAATCATCCCTTAAATAGACCCTCGAGGCCCAATATGAACATTAGAATTGAGTCGGGAATTATTCTGAGTCTTAGAGAAATTTTCATGAAACTTCTAAATTTTTCGCACATGCATAGCTCACACGCTCGTGTGGTTTAGGGACAGGCCTGTGTGGGCAAGCCGTGTTACACACGCTCATGTCCTGACCCTGTGTAACTCTCTGATTTACATCCTATGAACAAATTGAAGTTTAACACCCAAGTCATACGCCCGTGTGCTAGGCCGTGTGGTTATTTTAAAATTTACAATTTAAGTGCAGGTTTCACACCGCCAAATCACATAGTCATGTCTATGACCATGTTACCCACACAGTTGAGACATACGCCCATGTCTTTACCCATATGCTTAATTCAGAGCATTCTGCTTTTAAATTTTAAGGTGCAGGGGACACACGGCTACAACACATGTCCGTGAGGCAAACCGTGTGTCACACACAGCCTAGACAACGCCTGTGTGTCTACCAGTGTGGACGAAAATAGGCCATTTTAAGACCACATTTCTCACCCTTTTTATAATCTACCTACACACAACCTTCAAATACACAAATATGTCCAAACCAATCAACCAAATCAACCAAAACACAAGTTTTTCATCTACCAATATACCATAATACTACTTTATCCTAATTTTGTCAAAATGGTTTCATTCATTACTTTACAAAAATAACTTCAAATTATAGATATTCAAACATACAAATTTCAATATTTCAAAACTACATCTTTCAACCCTATCCTATACATGCCATATAAATCAAAAGTTGTATTCAAAATCTACCGGTGTAACTCTAGATAGTGCTTCCCGATGTGTTGATCCGATCTACCAATATCACACAAATCTACAGAAACTATTAACACACAAAGTAAGCTTTAAGAGCTTAGTAAGTTCATAGGTTCACAATAACAATCTTACCAAGCATTCACAACCAATTCAATAAATAATATTAAACATTCAATTCCTGCCAAATACAATTTCAAACGATGAGTTCACTCAATTGAGCTCAATACCCATATATCAATTCATAATTTAACATTTATCCTCAACTATCACTTACCCACACGTCAAATTAAGGGACGACTTACGGATTTGAGTACATTGTTTGCTCAGTGCCACGATTCACAACTCAGTATGGTTAATACCATACCTACGTTTCACAACTCGGTATGGGAAATGCCATACCTACGTATTATAGCTTAGTATGGATAATACCATACCTACGTATCATAACTCAGTATGGATAATACCATACCTACGTGTCATAACTCAGTATGGGTATGGATAATACTATACCTACATGTCATAATTTTTCCATGGATTAGCCATGGTCTTATCCATCAATTCATCACTTAACATAACACGAACGTACTCAATCTTGCGTTTTCCTCAATTTGAACTTTCAATCTGATCTTTACAATGTTTCACATTATTAACAATAAAATAGCAACATGTAAATAAATCACATCATTTCTAATTTAACAAATAATCACATAATTCAACCATATGAACTTAGTTGGGCCAATTTGTAAAAGTTGCAATATTTCAGGGACTATTCGGTAACTTTTTCTTTTCCTCGTTTATCTTCCGATTCTTGATCTAGAATATAAAATTATTTAGTGATCAGCATCTACTTCAATTCCAATTCAATTCATGCTTTATACACTTTAATTTTTGAAACTACACATTTACCCCAAACTTTATAGTTTTTACAATTTATTTCTTGTTTAATTAACCTCTCAATTGAGCTGATTTTTCTCAATTAACATTTTATTATATCATTTTAAACTACTTCATAACCTTTGGAAATCAAAATTTCAACACGAAACCCTAATTTCAACATTTTTCACAATTAGGTTCTAAACATCAATTTCTATTGAAATTACTTAAATAAATCATCTCACAGCCAAATTAAAGCTTTAATTTCATGCTAATTCATCATAAAATTTTAGAACTCATCCATGTAAACTTCCAAAATCATCCATATAATCAAAAACTAATGAATTAGATAGGAGGACCTAGTTGTAAAAGTCTTAAAAACACGAAAATTATAAGAAAAAGGCAAGATTTTACTCACTTGATGAAAAAATTATAAAAAAGCCAGCTTAGAAAACCCTCCTATGGCGTTTTTGGCTGATGAGAATGAAGAAATAAAGAGAAATCTAGATATTTCCACTTTAGTCCTATCTTTATTTAGTTAATTTTGTAATTTTCCAATTTTACCCTTATTTCCTCAATTTTTCTGATTTTTCTCTGCTTGTGCCGCCCAAAATATCTCCCTTGGGCTTATTTACACTTTAGGTCCTTCCTTACTTGACAAATGAGCTACTTAATCTTTCTAGCAACTTTTTCACCTTTTTCAATTTAGTCCTTTTTATTTAATTGACTACTCAAACGTTAAAATTTTCTAATGAAATTTAATACCACATTACTAACGCTCCATAAATATTTATAAAATTATTTCAACTTGGTTTTACAAAATCGAGGTCTTAGTACCCCGTTTTTGACTCAATTTATTTAATAATTTCTCCTTAAATTTTAATTTCACCTATTTAAAAATATTTCTAATATCTCACTCACTTTTGAATATTATTTTATTTAATTTTCTAATCTTATTTGTCAGATTTAGTGATCTCGAATCATAGTTTCGACACTACTAAAATTTTAGGCTGTTACAACTCTCCCTCCTTTAGGAAATTTCGTCCTCGAAATTTGTTGCTTGAGAATAGGTTTGGATACTGTGATCTCATTGACTCTTCAGTTTCCCAGGTTGCCTCTTCCGCACCATGTCAATGCCACAACACTTTCACTAATGGTACTCGTTTATTCCTTAGTTCTTTAACTTCTTGAGCCAAAATCTTTATTGCATCTCCTGAATATGTTATATCGAGTTGAAGCTCAATTTCAATATGAGGAATTATATGTGAAGAATCTGCTCTGTATCTTCTGTAACACCCCTTACCCGGCCCAGACGTTATGGCCGGATCTGACATGCTACATCGAAGCATTCAAAACATTTCTGATCCAGAAAGAAAACTTACTGAGTGTTTTAAAAGATGATTTCATTATAGGTTAAAGTGAATAGAAGCCATGCACTAGGTAGGAAACCGAAAAGAGGAGGTGAGTCCATCGGATCGCTAAGTACCAAACTCCTTCGGATCCAATCCTAGACATGCAAACCGCCATTTCCATACCTTAACGTCATGTATATTTCTAGGAAACCGATTTGATTAAGTCCTTTTAGGAAAAGTGATTAATTTTGGAAAATATCTTCATTATGGAAGCTTTGCTTGTTTTCGTGTTATTTTGAAATCAATTCTTTTTTTTTGAAAATGCGCCTAAAGCTATCCAATTTCAACAGTTAAATATAAATATTACCTATCTTAATAAAACATATAAAACCATCAAAATAAATAAGCGGCCTTATTACATTTAAAAGCCCAAAACCTCAAACGTAATTAAAAGGATGTCCAATTCACCGTAAGAAAATCAAACTTTCGAATGGGTGGCCACTCGAATTCCCTCACACTCCAAGCCTACTATGGTTGGGGATTACTGCGTGGATGAAAATAAAAGGGTGAGTTTGGGAAACTCGATGTGTAAAATAACCCAACCATAGTCTAAATCACTCAACCCACGTAAATGAATAAGTTGGCCTTAGCCCAGAACAGAAATTCAGAATAAAGCCCATAGGCCCATAATAGAACAAAATAGATATTACATGTTTATACAGAAACCCAACCCAGATTCATCCATAACACCCCCGTACCAGCCTTACACCATGTGGGGAGACTACTCGACCCACCCAACCGCTACACACCACGTAAATCGCGGCGAGGTGCCGGATATTATGACGAAGTCACCAACATGAGATATTGTGGCGAGCCACCGAAGCAGATATATATGGCAGAGCCACCAGATCAGATAATCGTGGCATAGCCACCAGAACAGATATATTTGGCAGAGCCACCAGATCAGATAATTGTGGCATAGCCACCAGGACGCTTCCTCCATAATATAACCCATGCCCCATGCAATGCAGATATATAATCATGGCATACATCATACGTAATCGGATCGTCATGCTTTTCAGCCAAAATTAACCTTAGGGGTATAACGGTAATTTTGCACCTAGGGGTATAACAATAATTTTCCATACATAGGGGTATTATAGTAATTTAGCTGCTTTTAGGGTTTTCATGCATATCCTAACTATTTACGTACTATCGAACACTTTCACAAGATACTTACGAATTGGGCCGTTGGCCCATGAACCCGATCTTTGGCCCATTAAGCCCAAATTATTAAAATGTACTAAATCGCGCATCGCAGTTTATTACTTTAGATTACCAAATATACAAACCCAACTATCTTACGAGCATTCGACACTCGCAAATTCCCAAAATATCGACTTTTCGGCATTTTGGCTTTTCGCTTTTGCCAATCTAGTCTATGAGAGGTGTCGATTTACATTGCTTTTGCGACGATATCTCGATTGAGATCCAA
This sequence comes from Gossypium arboreum, assembly GCF_025698485.1. Lineage (NCBI taxonomy): Eukaryota > Viridiplantae > Streptophyta > Magnoliopsida > Malvales > Malvaceae > Gossypium > Gossypium arboreum. Next base: position 96,926,779 of record NC_069071.1, on the reverse strand, counting down.
ACACGAACCGCCTACAATTGGATTACTAACACGTTAATCTAACTATTCAAATACAAACTACGATTAACCCCTTACAATATTCGCCAACCACACCTACAGATCGAGTAAGCTTATAAGAAATCAATAAGCAACTCATTAACAAATTTTTGTCAGTGTTTACCACATAATCATAATTTCACTGCAAGCTGTCTTCCTAAGTAACAGTCACTAAATCATTTATAACTAGAGCTACGAAACTCCAAATCAAGTGCCGTTAATTTTTCCTGAAAATAGACTCATATATCTTCTATCCATAAAATTTTCAGAATTTTTGGTTTAGCCAATCAATACCAGATTTTTCTCAAAGTTTCCCATGTTTCACTGTTTGACTAATCTGACCACTCTTCATTACGAATCAAATTTCTCATTGTACAGAATTAAAAATATGTTCTTGTTTATTTCATTAGAAACTAGACTCAATAATATTTAATTACATAATTTATTCAGCTTCTAATTCATCTCCTACAATTTATGGTGATTTTCCAAAGTCACGTTATTGCTGCTGTCCCAAGCAGATTTATTACCAAATCACTCTTTCACACATACCTTGCATGCATGTTATTTAAACATGTATATCACCAATCAATCATCACATATCTATGTTTTTACTTAAGTATAATCTCCATTTCATCATTTTAAAGCACAACATGTTAGCCGATTTTTCCCTTTAGCATCTAAGGCACATGCATGCTCATTTGTTTGGCTCAACTTCATCTATCTTCCATTTTTCATCAAAAGAACATGAAACAACAACCATTTCCTTCATTTTAATTCATGACTAAATGCTCACAACACAACTAAAAACCAAAATATGCTTCAAGAGTTAAGGTAGAATCAAGAAGAACTCATGAACCTCAAAATAGAAGCAAGGTACCAAGAACTTACCTTCAATTTTCCTCCTCCTAGTGACCGAATACTCAAGAGCTTTCTCCTCTCCTTTCTCTTCTCTAACTTTCGGCTATGATGAACAAAGATGGACAAAACTTTGTTCTTTTCACCCATTTTTCTTTTAATAAAATTTCATATTTCACCCATTTAATTCTTTAATACAAAAGACATGAAATGCCCATCATGGAACATTTACCTAAACCATTATCATGGAACATTTACCTAACCCATTATCATGGAATATTTACCTAATCCATTATCATGGAACATTTACCTAACCCATTATCAATTTGTACCATGAATTATGGATATCAAGTGCTCATATTGTCTACAACAACATGACGGCTGGCCACTTCATGTAAAATGAGAGGTTTGTCATGCAAATCCTCCTATTTCGCACTCCTATTTATTTGGCCACTTCAATTTAGCCTATAGCATTTTCAAACATTTTCACATAGGTTCTATTTCATAATTTCACCCCTTTTTCTTATGGAACAAAAATTAACTAAAATTGCCGGGTTCTATCTTAAGCTTGGGCCTTCTAGAGGCCCACTAACATAATTAAACCTATGCCAACATTCACAGAATTCCCGAAAATTGGGGCGTTACATCTTCTCAACATAGACAAATGAAACACATTGTATATTTTCTCAAGTTCTGGAGGCAAAGCTAACCGATAGGCCACTGGACCTATTCTTTCCACAATCTCATATGGTCAAATGAATCTTGGACTCAGTTTTCCTTTTCTCCCAAAATGTAACACTTTCTTCCACGGTGAAACCTTCAGGAACACTCGATCACCAACTGCAAATTCTATATATCTTCTCTTCAAGTCTGCATATGACTTTTGACGATCTGAAGCAGTTTTTAAACTGTCTCGGATGATTTGAACTTTTTCTTCAGTTTCTCAGATGAAATCAACCCCAACTAACTTGGATTCACTCAATTCAGACCAATATAATGTAGTTTTACATTTTCTGCCATACAAAGCTTTAAATGGTGCCATCTTGATGCTGGACTGATAACTATTATTATAAGCAAATTCAACCAAAGGTAAATACATTTCCCAACTATCTCCAAATTCAAGTATATAGTATCTCAACATGTCTTCTAAAATTTGAATCAATCGTTCTGATTGCCCATCAGTTTGTGGATGAAATGTTGTGCTGAAATTTAATTTAGTGCCCAAAGCATCTTGCAATTTATTCCAAAACCTCAAGTAAACCTTGGGTCTCTATCTGAAATAATAGAAGTTAGAAACCCATGTAATCTTACTATTTCAGACACATACAATTCTGCTAATTTTTCTAATGAATAGTTTGTTCTGATCGGAATGAAATGTGCTGACTTAGTTAATTTGTCTATAATTACCCAAATCGAATCTTTCTTTCTTGGAGTTACTGGCAATCCTGGCACAAAATCCATTGTAATGTGCTTCCACTTTCATTCAGGAATCATAATAGGTTGTAATAAACTCGTTGGCACTTGATGTTCCACTTTAACCTACTGACAAATCAGACATTTTGCAACAAATTTACAGATCTCCCCTTTCATACTAGACCACCAATACATCTTTTCAAATCACAATACTTTTTTGTACTGCCCAAATGAATAGAATACATACTATTGTAAGCTTCAGCAAGAATATCATTTTTCAATTCTGAATTATTCAGAACACAAATTCTATTACGATAGCGTAACATACCACTATCATTAATGCTGTATTTTAAACTCAAATTATCCTGAACTGTCTGTCGTTTCAGCACCAGTTTTGAATCATCATCTTGAAACTCCCGAATTCGTTGGAGAAACACAGGCTTAGCTTTCAATTCTGCTAATACATAACGATCTTCATTAATAGAAAAATGAGCATTCATTACCCGAAGTGCCAATAAAGATGACTTCCGGCTAAGTGCATCAGCAATTACATTAGCTTTCCCCGGATGGTAGTCAATAACAAGATCATAATCTTTCAATAATTCGAGCCATCGTTTCTGTCTCAAATTCAGATCTTTTTATGTCATCAGATGTTTTAAACTCTTGTGATCGGTATACACATAACATTTCTCACCATATAAGTAATGTCTCTAAATCTTCAAAGCAAACATAATCTAGCCAATTCCAAATCATGAGTAGGGTAATTCTTCTCGTGCGATTTTAATTGTTGAGAAGCATATGCCACTACTTTCCTTGACTGCATTAAAGCACAACCCAAACTATTCAGAGATGCATCACTGTACATAACATACGGTATACCTGATTCTGGTTGAGCTATGCATCACTGTACATAACATACGGCATACCTGATTCTGGCTGAGTTAACACTGGTGCTTCTGTTCAACATCTTTTCAGCTGATCGAAACTTTGTTGGCACTCATCAGTCCAATTAAATTCAATGTTCTTTTGAAGTAGTCGGGTCATCAGCAAAGCAATCATTGAAAAATTTGTAACAAATCGGCGATAGTATCCCGTTAATCCCAGGAAACTTCGCACTTCTGTTACGTTCTTTGAAAATTTTCAATTCACCATTGCAGATACTTTATTTGGATCTACTCGAATCTCTTCAACCGATATAATATGATCTAGGAATCTGACTTCATGTAACCAAAATTCACATTTGCTGAACTTTGCATATAACTGCTTCTCTCTCAAGGTCTATAACACAATTCTCAAGTGTTGTGTATGATCAGGCTCTGTCTTTGAATAGATTAGTATATCATCAATAAATACAACCATGAATCTATCCAAATAAGGTTGAAAAATCTAATTCATCAAATCCATAAAAGCTGCAGGGGCATTTGTCAATCCAAATGGCATAACTAAAAATTCATAATAGCAATACCGGGTTCTGAAAATAGTTTTTGGCACATCACACTCTTTAACTTTCAGTTGATAATATCCGAATCTATCTTTGAAAATACTGCTGCACCCTTCAATTGATCAAACAAATCGTCAATACGGGGCAAAGGATATTTTTTCTTGATCGTAACCTTGTTTAACTGTCTGTAGTCTATACATAATCTCAATGAGCCGTCTTTCTTTTTCACAAACAAAACAGGTGCACCCCAAGGAGACGTACTCTGTCTAATAAACCCCTTATCTAATAATTCTTACAACTAAATCTTCAACTCTTTTAATTCTGTCGGTTCCATTCTGTACGGTGTTATGGATATTGGAGCTGTTTTTGGGATCACATTAATCAAAAACTCAACTTCACGATCTGACGGTAAACCTGGTAATTCTTCAAGAAACACATCAGCAAATTCATTGACAACTAGCAACTATTCTAGCTTTGACCCAAAAACTCAAGTATCAAGAATGTAAGCTAAATATGCTTTATTTCCTTTCCCTACCAATTTTTGACCTGAAAAGGCTGAAATAATTCTGACATCATCTTTTATGTTTCCAAACTCATCAAAATCACTTCTACTGCCTGATTTTTCAAATCAATCCATTTCGCTCGACAGTTTACTACAGCATCATATTTTGTTAGCCAGTCTATTCCCAAAATAATATCAAATTCCCGAAAAGGTAATAACATTAAATTAGTAGGGAACTCACAGCCTTGTGTTTTCAATGTACAATTTCGACATATTAAATTAACTAACACACTTTTCCCTAATGAGTTTGTAACTTGCACATCATAATCAGTAGACTCAATAGATAGTTTCTTTTCTGATGCTAACACAATGCAAATATAAGAATGTGTAGATCCAGGATCAATTAATGCATACACAGAATCATCAAAAAGATAGAAATTACCAGCTATTACATCTGGGGCTTCAGCCTCTTCCCTTGCTTGAATAGCATATGTACGTGCAGGTGCTCGAGCTTCTGATCGAGCAGCAGAATCTCTTATTCCCTAACGAACAGTTCCCGTTGCACTACTTTGACTCGAATGTTTGCCCTTTTGAGGGGTAGCTATTTGTTTCTCTTTTTGTTCCTCTTCTTCTTTTGACAATTAAGGCAGTCTCGAATAAAATGGTCAATACTCACACACCTATAACAAGCTCCTATTCTGCCCCAACATTCACCACTATGAAATCTTCCACATTCTTTGCATCTTGGTTTGGGATAATTCTGTACACTGCCAACACTGGCTGCATGTGACAGCCCTATTTTTGATCCTAGTCGAAAAGTGGTTTCGGGACCACAAAACCGAGTCACAAAAAAATAATTAACCGTTATATTTTATGCTTATTGTATGTGAACCTGCATGTGTGAAAGTTTCTTGCTTTAATTTTTTCAATTGTATGTAAAATTTATTAAATAGGACTTATGTGAGACAATTGTGAAATGTGATAGGTAATTTTAAATATGGTCTACTAATGCATGTTAAAAAAAAATGGACTTGCATGTCAAATTATTCATTTTTCTTTAGTGGCCGGCCATGTAGTTGATTCATATATATATTATATGTATATTATATTAACATTAATTTAAACTAAATGAATTAAAGAATAAAAAAAATAAAAGAATAATGGCTTAGTAGGGAGGAGAAACCAAAGTTGGTTCATCCTTTGATTTCTTTGGCCAAAAATTTCAAGAAGAGAAGGGGGGAAAACAAACATTCGGCTACTCCTTCCTAGCCTTGGTTAAGGTATGTTTGAAGTGTTTTGATAGAAATTTCTTATGTGTTTTAGGATAGTTTCTTAATTCCTCCATAACCCATGTGCAAATTTTCATTTTGGTAGCTATAGGAGCAATCGGTCATGAGAGGATTTTTCATTTAGAAATGTTATGTTGATGTTTTGTTGTGAATCAATAAAAGTACTCTATTTGGTTGAGATTATAAAAGTATGTTAAGTTTTTGAATTTGTAATTGTAAAGATTAAGTGTTTGTGTTATAGCCGAATATACATTGAAAATTTTAATGGAGAAACTCTTATGATATAAGCTTGTAAAATTGAAGTTATAAATTGTGTTTTGTAGTTTAAATGGTTAAAGACTATTCGGTTATAGCCTTAATTTTTCATGAAGAAATCAAGTTAAATGTATTTGTGTCTATGCTATGGCCGAATGTACTATGGCTGATTGTGGACTATGATAAAATTTAGTAAGGTATGTGTTTTAAATGTGTTATGAACTATTATAGGTTAAGTTAGGTTGAAGCTTGGTGAAATTGAACTTGAAAAATGATTTGAGCACAATGTGGTATTGATATTATGTATAAGTAAAGTTATAGATATATATATGATGAAATTGATTGGTGAGATACATGCTTAAATAATATGTATGCAAAGAATGTGTGAAAGAGTGAATTGGTAATAATCTACTTGGGATAGCAGCAGTAAGGTGATTTTCGAAAATCACCATAAATTGTAGGAGTTGAATTTGAAGCTGAATAAATTATGTAATTAAAGCTTGATGAGTCTAGTTTTCTATAATAAAAACCGTAAAAGTAAAAGAATTACCGATCATGAAATATTTGAAGTAATGTGGGACAGAGTCAAAATGACTTCTAGATCCCCTGTTTTGTTTTTATAAAATCATTATAAAATGTATAAAAATGTTCATAGAATAAATTTTATATGCTTAGACTCCTTAGTGAGTCTAGTTTCAAATGAAATAAACGACAACATATTTTGATTTCTGTACAATGATAAATTTATTTCGTAGTGAAGAATGGTCAGATTTGTCAAACAGTGAAACAAGGGAAACTTTAGGAAAAATCTGGTATTTATTGGCTAAACTAAAAATTATGAAAATTTTATGGATAAAAGATAAATGAGTCTATTTTCAAGGAAAATTTACGGCAATTGATTTTGAGTTTCGTAGCTCCAGTTATAAGTAATTTAATGACTGTTACTCAGGAATTCAGCTTATAGTGAAATTGTGATTATATAGTAAACATTGATAAAAAAAAATTGCTAATGAATTGCTTATTGATTTCTTATAAGCTTACTATAATCTGTATGTGTGAAAGTCGAATATATATGTATTATATTCTGAAAGTAATACTTGAGTAATTGACTAATGATTAGTTTAAAATTTATTGAATTAAAGCTCAAGAACATAGAGGGGCAACCTCGGATAAGGGAAAAGCTAAAGTCGCGGAATAGCCAACCCGAAATTTGTTCAGAAAGATACAAGGTAAGTTTTGAGTAATCGTCTTTAGTATAAAATTTATAATGCCTTGACATATATATACTACATGAATTTTGATCTTTTTGGTTCTATTTGAATTAAGTTGAATGGTAAATAATCTAAGTGTATGACCTATAGTTGAATGGTAAATTAGGGTTAAGTTTGATTGATGAAAGGTACGTGTGATATTCATACATGATTTTAAGCTGAAATGAAATAATGGTGTTCATAAGAAGCTCAGGTCCGAATGTAGCCAATGGCTACTAATAATGTGAAATGTTCTATAAAATGTGTTAGAATATGATTAAAAAAGACATGTTATTTGATGTGGAATTGTATCCGGGCTTAAAGACCCGTAGGCTTCGTGCTGGAATTGTATCCGGGCTTAAAGACCCGCAGGCTTCGGGCTGGAATGATATCCCGGTTAAAAACCTGCAGGCTGTCCTAGATATGTGTTTCGAGTCCTAAGACTTGACAGGACCGGTGCCAGTAAGTTAAGTATGATTACGACATTGAATATCCGTGCGAGTAAGTATTATATATGTTATACCTGCTAAGGTACGTATTATGTATTCATAATTGAATTGACTTCAAAGCAAATTATTAGTATCAAAGAATGGTACATATATATATATGTGAGTGTGTGTATATGTATGTGAATGAATACCGTATTTAAGAATAAGAGAATGACTTATTTGGTCAATGTATGTCATTGTAAAAGCATGTGTCTTAAAGAAATTTTATGAACCATATACTATAGTGAAATATGTACTGAGAATTTTCTTGTGTATTCATGTATATATATATTCGGCCAATAGGTTATAATTAATGTACTTGTGAGTTTTTGGCCAAGTAATTTACAAATTAAATTTGGGTTCTTGTGATACTTAATGTTAGATTTTAAATGATACGTTTTAATTGTTTGAAACACTTAAAACTTACTAAGCCTCGAAAGCTTACTCTGTTTTCTTTTTTATTTCTTTGTTTTATAGATTGTCAATTTTGGCCACCGACTCGAGGATCATCAGCAGATCATCATACTATCGATCTTTTTGGTACAGTTATATTTTGGCCTTGGTATGGCATGTGTAGGTTAGGCCGGTGACGGTTATGTTTTGTATTGTAAATATTTTAGCCATATGAAAATGGCATTTATATAACTTAAAGATCAGTATGTATTCAGCTTAATTTCTGTCTTTGTTGATTGATTATATGGATAATAAAAAAATTTAATTGTTTGGCTCAGTAATACCTCATAGCCTAAACCGGCGATCGGACTCAGGCTAGGGGTGTTACACTGCAGGTTTAATAGTTACTCCCATATTTCACTGAGTTATTTTACTTTTACCTGATCTTTCAGGGGTTAAAGTAGGTCAGCTAGAATCATCTCTAAACTTTTTAGCTGGAACAGCCGGGATCGTTTTAGAAGAACTCCTCTTGAATGATTCTCTGTTTCTTCTATCTCTTTGTACCTTTCTGTTATACACCTCTTCCAATTTCTGAGCCCTATTTGACAAAGTAACAAATTCCTGAATTTCTACGCCTCCGATCATCATTCTTATCTCATTATTCAGTCATTCTTTGAATCTAATACACATTTCTTCTTTGGCCGGCACAATATCTCGAGCATATTTACTCAAGTATACGAATTCTCTTTCACATTTGGCCACCGTTCTATTTCCCTATCGTAGATCGAGAAATTCTCTCTTTTTCTTGTCTAGGTATCTTTTCCCCACATATTTCTTTTTAAACTCGCTCTGGAAAAACTCCCAAGTAAGCTTCTCTTTAGGTATTATCGCTTCTACAGTTTCCCACCAATTATAGGTTTCTTCTTTTAACAAAGAAACAACACATCTCAGATAATCATTCGTAGAATAAGCCATTTGTTTAGAAATTCTTACTAGACTTTGTAACCAATACTTATCTTTTACAGAATCATCCTCCGATCTACCTCAGAATTCCTCAGCTCCAAACTTCCTGAGCTTTTCAATCGGGGAACGTTTACTGGATTCAGTTGTCGGAGGAGGTAAAGGAGCAACTGGGGGTATCATAGGTGATACAGTAGGGGGAGGATGTGGTTGAGCTTGACTTCTTTCTTGCATCATCTCCCTATACCACTGATTCATAACTCCATCAATTATGTTTTTAAGTTCTTGTTCTCGCATCAAAGAAATTGGAACATTACTACTCATTCCTTGTTCTGAAGTCTACACTCTACTATTAGCTTCTTCTTGTTCAGCACATTCAAATCTATTCGACATTTTTATAATCTATAAAAATAACAAGAATTAGATCGGATCATACAAGTCACACTATCGCAGATTTATATGGCATATGTTTCTAGACACTTTACTCTTCATAATTATTTCGCGAATCAGCTAAACCAAAGCCTAATACCAATAAATGTAACACCCCTAACCCGTATCCGTTGCCGGAACAGGGTTACAGAGTATTACTGAGGATAACTAAGTATGTATAATCAATTCGAGTCAAATTTACCATTCATAAATAAAAACATTCAAAATGGACCCTCGAGGCCCAATATGAACAGTAGAATCAAGTCGGGACTTATTCTGAGTCTCAGAGAAATTTTCATGAAACTACTAAATTTTTCGCACATGCATAGCTCACACACCCGTGTGGTTTAGGGACACGCCTGTGTGATTACACACGCCCATGTCCTGACCCCGTGTAACTCTCTGACTTACATCCTATGAACAAATTGAAGTCACACGGCCAAGTCACACGCCCGTGTGCTAGGCCGTGTGATTATTTTAAATCTTACAATTTAAGTGCAGGTTTCACACCGCCAAATCACATGGTCGTGTCTATGACGATGTTACCCACACGGCTAAGACACATGCCCGTATCTCTGCCGATGTGCTTAATTTAGAGCATTCTACTTTTAAATTTTAAGGTGCAGGGGACACACGGATACAACACATGTCCATAGGGCAAAACGTGTGTCACACATGGTGTAGACACACACTCGTGTGTCTACCCATGAGGACGGAAATAGGCCATTTTATGACCACATTTCTCACCCTTTTTATAATCTACTTGCACACAACCTTCAAGTACACAAATATGTCAAAACCAATCAACCAAATCAACCAAAACACAAGTTTTTCATCTACCAATATACCATCTTTCAACCATACTTTACCAATATACACAAGTTTTTTATAAACTACTTTATCCTAATTTTGTCAAAATGGTTTCATTCATTACTTTACCAAAATAACTTCAAAGCATAGATATTCAAACATACAAATTTCAATATTTCAAAACTACATCTTTCAACCTTGTCCTATACATGCCATATAAATCAAAAGTTGTATTCAGAATCTACCGGTGTAACTCTAGATAGTGCTTCCCGATGTGTTGATCCTATCCACCGATATCACACAAATCTACAGAAACCATTAACACCTAAAGTAAGCTTTAGGAGCTTAGTAAGTTCATAGGTTCATAATAACAATCTTACCAAGCATTCACAAACAATTCAATAAATAATATTAAACATTCAATTCTTGCCAAATACAATTTCAAATGATGAGTTCATTCAATTGAGCTCAATACCCAAATATCAATTCATAGTTCAACATTTATCCTCAACTATCACTTACCCACACATGTCAAATTAAGGGACGACTTATGGATTTGAGTACGATGTTTGCTCAGTTCCACGATTCGTAACTCAGTATGGTTAATACCATACCTACGTTTCGCAACTCGGTATAGGAAATACTATACCTACGTATTATAGCTTAATATGGATAATACCATACCTACATATCATAACATAGTATGGATAATACCATACCTACGTGTCATAACTCGGGATGGATAATACCATACCTACATGTCATAAATTTTCCATGGATTAACCATGGTCTTATCCATCAATTCACCACTTAACACAACACGAATGTACTCAATCCTGCGTTTTCCTCAATTTGAACTTTCAATCCGATCTTTACAATGTTTCACATTATTAACAATACAATAGCAACATGTAGATAAATCACATCATTTCTAATTTAACAAATAATCACACAATTCAACCATATGAACTTAGTTGGGCCAATTTGTAAAAGTTGTAATATTTCAGGGACTATTCGACAACTTTTCCTTTTCCTCGTTTATCTTCCGATTCTTGATCTAGAATATAAAATTATTTACTGATCAGCATCTACTTCAATTACAATTCAATTCATGCTTTATGCAATTCAATTTTTGAAATTACACATTTACCCTAGACTTTATAGTTTTTACAATTTAGTCCCTGTTTAATTAACCTCTCAATTGAGCTGATTTTTCTCAATTAACTCTTTATTCTATCATTTTAAACTACTTCATAACCTTTGGAAATCAAAATTTCAACACCAAACCTTAATTTCAACATTTTTCACAATTAGGTCCTAAACATTAATTTCTATTGAAATTATTTAAATAAATCATCTCACAACCAAATTAAAGCTTCAATTTCATGCTAATTAATCATAAAATTTCAGCACTCATCCATGGAAATTTCCAAAATCATCCATATAATCAAAAACTAATGAATTAGATATTAGGACCTAGTTGTAAAAGTCTTAAAAACACAAAAATTACAAGAAAAAGGCAATATTTTACTCACTTGATGTAAAAATTATGAAAAAACAGCTTATAAAACCATCCTATGGCATTTTTGGCTGATTAGAATGAAGAAATAAAGAGAAATCTAGATATTTCCACTTTAGTCCTATCTTTATTTAGTTAATTTTGTAATTTTCCAAGTTTACCCTTATTTCCTCAATTTTTCTGATTTATCTCTGCTTGTGCCACCCAAAATATCTCTATTGGGCTTATTTACACTTTAGATCCTTCCTTATTTGACAACTGAGCTATTTAATCTTTGTAGCAATTTATTTAACTTTTTCAATTTAGTCCTTTTTATTTAATTGACCACCCAAACGTTAAAATTTTCTAATGACATTTTGATACCACATTACTAACACTCCATAAATATTTATAAAATTATTTTTGACTCAGTTTTACAAAATTGAGGTCTCAGTACCCTGTTTTTGACTCAATTTATTTAATAATTTCTCCTTAAATTTTAATTTCACCTATTTAAAAATATTTCTAGTATCTCACTCACTTCTAAATATTATTTTTATTTAATTTTCTAATCTTATTTGTCTGATTTAGTGATCTCGAATCATTGTTCCGACACCATTGAAATTTTAGGCTGTTACAAGAGTGCAAGCAGTAGATCTAGCATTTCGAAAGCACTCCCCGAATTAGATAAGTTTGTATAGTTCCATTTTTTTTAAGTATGACATGTACCTAAGTCAAGTGAATTTACGGTCAAATTAATGATTTTGCTGTATTGAAGCTTGAATAGATAGCTTGAAAATGGTTAAAAGATGGAGTTGCATATGTGAATTGGCTTGCATATTTGGTTGTATGAAAGTTGGTTATTTTTGGAACTTATATATGAATGTATGTATATCAAATTGAATAATATAAAGTAGATATGACATTATGTGATTAGGTAGTTTAAAGACATAAGTGATGAAATATTCTAGGATTGAACATTTATGAATGGTGTGTTTGGTTGATTTTGTGAATGGTATATGAAGAAATTGTTGTTTTAGGTGTAGCTCGTTGGAGCTAATTGATATCTTGAGAAACAGTATATCACGTCGCAACATCTAGCATTTCTCGTTGCGACGAGACTTGGACCATATGCCACAACGTGACGTTTGAACATTATTTTAAAATTCAATAAATTTAGTGCTCAATGTTTACAAAAATTTTCATTTAATTCTAATTATAAAAATGATAAAGTTAACCCTAAACATTTATAAAATTTGTTAATTTTAATTCAAAATGTTTAAAAGAAGAAACAATATTTAAAAAATTTGTTATGATTCGATCCTCGAGACTCCATTCTCAATCCAATAATAAGAAAGTTACCACATTAGGAAAAAAAAATCTCCTTGACTTTCAAAATACAAATCACTTAAATTTTTATTCAACTAGCAAAAGCTAAAAGGATAAGTAGTCTGAACCCTTCTGTCATCATAACATTAAGTTTGATGAAGCTTTACTCTTGGGCAACGTATTGAATTTTTTGAATTTCCATACACATTTTGAACTTTTTAAATATTTTTCCTTCTTTTCAACTTTTCGAATTAAAATTAAATTGATAAATTTTGTAAATGTTCATGGCTAACTTTATTAAATTTTTTAAGATTAGAACTAAATAAATTTTTTGTAAACATTGAGCGCTAAATTTTTGAAATTTTAAATTTAAGATCAAATTAATAAAATATATAAATATTAGAGGGCTAAAATTGTTATTAGATCAATAAAAAGGCTTGCATCAGCTTTCCGTTAAGAATTTAAGCGTGGGTGACTAAAATTTTAAAATTTGAAAACTTTGGTGATGAAATTGAAAGTTTTTGAAGTTAGGTGACCAAAATAGAACCTACCTTAAAGTTGGGTGACCACCCAAATAGTTTACTCTAAATTTTATTAGAATGTATGATTATTTAGTATAATATCAAGTGTTATATTTTTGTTTGGTTAATTTGAATGGAATGTAATATATATTTTTTAATTTGGTTGATATGATTTAAAATTATTTTAAAATATATTTTATTAATTTTTTATTTTATTTTTTAAAAATATATAAGAAAAAATTAAAACTATTTTAGACTCTAAAATAAAATGATTTAAATTTAATTATGGATATTTGAGAGGGTCTACAAAATATACTTAATCAACTTAAATATAATATATAAAAATTAATGAAACATTTTTCTCAAATACAATGGAAGATGGTCATAATTCAACTTTAAAATTGACAAAATATTGGTGAGTGAAAGTATCATGGATGCATTAAAAAACAATAATTTTCATCAAATTTCGAAAATTCGAATTCACATCCTTTTGGCTTTAAGTTCTTAAACAAGACATCAATCTTTTTTATTTTTTATTTTTTTCTATGTAATCTTTCAAGATATATATTAAGAAAATGCGACGACAAAAATGATCCATTTCTGATTTGAAAGGAAAGCATTCACCATGCGTAAGAAAATTATTGTATTTCATCACAAACACCCCACAATCAATTGATCTTTACATTATAGGAAAAAAAAGAGACAAATTTGTAAGATAACAACTAAATAAAAAGTTGCAAAGCTGCAGATTATGAAAAATACTTACTTTTTTTGCTTTGGGATATTATTACGCACTACAAATTGCCATTCATTTGCACCACTATAATGAAGCTTTGGGATTAAAAAGCTTTTGAAGCATTGTAATACTTTAACAGGTTTTTCGAAATGGTAAGATAGTATTTGAGAGGACAGATCTAGATCCAACCATGAAATCTTTTTACCCTTGATATCAGCATATAAAAGAACCCAATGTGATAATAAGCACAATGTTAGAAACAACTGGAATCACAAAAAGAAACATTACATTTGTTTTTGTTAATTATGGTTAGGAATTTAAATTACATTTGATATCTTCAGTTTGAGTTTTCCTATTATATCGTAATTAAAAGTAATTTATCATTTGCATTCACAAACACAATTTAAATCCAATTATAAGCTAAAAAGAAAATTTTAAAAAAAATTTAGAGAGCTTACTTTTTGCTCAACCCTTAGCTTCTCAGCTTTAAACCAAGATAATACTTCATGTTCTAATTTGAATCCTTCTATCAATTGAGTCGGACGATTGCAAAATATATGGTACTTTATATATATAATGTTTATAAAATAATAACAATTTCAATTTCGAAATACCAATAGATTTTGACAAGATAAAGATTCTTACAGCTAAATGGGAGCTAAATGGATAATGATTGATGTATGCATTTAGAAATTTGTCAAATCTCTTCTTAAGCAATTCGAAGAAAGAGTTAACAACCTACATCATAACATAAAAAAATTAACATTATTGATTTATCTAAAATTAGTTTCATACTAGATTTCAGACATGATAACATTGAACACAACCTAATAACTAATGCATGACACAAAATATAATTATGAAAATGATAAAAATATACGAATTGTTGAATTAATTTATGCTCAATCACTATACATTTGATAATTACTTACCGAATCATTAATATAGTACTTTTCTCGAGTTTCATCATCTCGGGGTATCATGAATAAACGGACCAATTCATTACCAATCAATTTAAACTCTATATATTGTCCAATCATTTTTTTTGTGAAATATAAACATTTTTTTATAGTTAGATTATGACGATCACTTCATATTCTAATATTAACTCATCAAAGCTAGCAACATACCCATTCGACTCATTCCTTTGCCATTTATCTAGTCGTTTATGCTCCTTGCTTGTAAACCTTGAGAGTAAATATGACTTAACATCCTATAAGAACAATAACAAAAAAAATAATGATGTAAAAACATTAATATATGCATAAAACCAAAGGAATGTAGGTGTATATATAACCAATGAAATAAAGTATGAACCTGTTCATACCATGATCCTTGCTCCTTCAATGTTGTTTCTTTATCAAACACGAAAAATGAACTTTGGACTTGATCTAATTGATTATTATCGAGTGACGTGTCTTCACTCAAAATTTCTATTACATCATTAGTGTTTCTTCTAAAAATAATTTTTGTATTAAGAAGCTTTACTTAATAATTCAAGTCATTTTCAATGTTAATGAAAACTAAATTCAAGTAGTTTCTTTAGTTGGAAATACTTCCTGATTTTGATGATATCATTTCTTTGTCAACATTCTGTAAAGAAAGAATTCTCATGTTTTCAATTCAAGTGAAATAATAACATTTAATGATAAAAATGGTATTAAAAAAAACATTCAATATCCTACCATTTTGTTGGAAGCTTTGGATTTGTTTCCACTGCTAGTTTCTCCATAACACCAATTTTTGCAACTTTTCACTATTTGCGGCCCTTTTAGATTCAAATCAAGATGAGAAATAAGGAAAAAATCTTGTGAGAAAAATCAAGAAAATTTAGAAGGATAAAAATGATGCAACAGCAAATTAAATAATCAAATTAATGTATTTACTTAGCATTTTACAAAGAGGTTCATCTGAATAATATTGTGATACCATCCAATTAAAATAAGATGGATTACCATATTATATTTCACTGTTTAATTAAATAATCAAATTAATGTATGTACTTAGCTCCTATTGATATTTCACCAATAGGTTCATCTGAAGAACATTGTGATACCATCCAATTAAAATAAAATGAATTTACCATATTATTTTTCAACATTTTAATTAATTTAAAATTAAATAAAAACACTGACATCCAAATTTGAGTACCATAGTAGTTAATGATAATAAGTATGGTTCAATTACCATTGTTGTTGTTGTTGGAATCTTTAGCAATATCTTTGGTACTATTAGCTTTTTCACAATTTGAAGGTTTGAAAATTTGTATCACATAAGTGTCGTTATCATCCATCTTCCTTTTCCTTTTTTTTTCCTATGAAATGAAAATGCATTAAGGTAATTCAATTTTCATGGTGCATGGAAAAAGAAATTAATGGAGATAACTTCTAATCATAATTCATGTACAGTACCTACCGTATTTTGTATGAGTTCATGATTTTCTCCCTCATCTGTGATAGTAAATGAACTTATTTTAGTGATGAGATAATGTAGCTTTAAAGAATATATTAGACTTTCTTAATGAAGTGTAGGAGATCAAATGAAAGGATATAAACAAATTAAGATTTATGACTTATTTTCTTTAAGATTTTCCAACCAATTTTGACTGCATACCAAAGCTTCCATGCTATTAGGGTCCAAGCCACTGTAGCTGAAGGCATGATCATGGCACTAACAATAGAATATGGCATAGAAACTTATACCAGCATTGCAAGGTGATCACGATCCATCTTTGAAGAGTAGGGAACCTTTGAGACTTAACGCGCCACCAAGCAAGAATGTCTCTATCTAAGGGAAGTGCAGGCTCCGGCTCACTTAAGTAATCCTCAAGATCTAACTTCCATGACGGTAAAAAGTTATTGAAGGAATCCAAAATACAATCATTTACAATCTCTGTTGTCAAATAATTAGAATCATCCAATATTGAATTGGATGCAATCAGATTTCTAGCTCCATTGGTATATTCATAATAAAAATCTATAAGAACTTTATTAAACTTGCTTAGTTGCATCTTATTTTCATGGCCATAAATCACTTTATATGAGAGCTCCACAATTTTAAATTTAACCTTGGATCAAGAACAGATGCAACAGCTAATTCCAAATTACATAAGTTCCAATAGCAATCAAATTTCCTCTTCATCAATGTATGAAATGAATGGTTGCTCTTTTCCAACTGAAGAAGTTTCTTGTATATGTCACAAAGCATTGGAAAGTACAAACTTACAGTAATGGATTGAGTTCCTTTGATATCATTAAAACATTTCAAACAACTCTTTAGAGCTATGAAGTTTTCCCATTCCTCCATTAATGGGTTTAGTTTAAAATTGTCATCAATTTGCTCCTGCGATTTCTCTTGATTTCAAAGTACCAACAAGTATGTCAAAGTCTGGTTCTGGCTTGAAAGAAAGATCATCCCATGATTTCCCACATTGTAATTTCACATTATCTACAACTTCTTGGAATTTTAGTCTCCCATGTGTTGTTTCAGTGACATATTCAATGAATTCCCAAAACTTATGAAGTATACTATACATCTCATGATAACCATCCTCAAGAAAAGTGCAACTAATGAACCAATGAGCTGAAGAAAGCGAGCCTTGATCACGAAAACAAGTTTCTTTTATTTGCTGAAACATTTCCTCATTCAAAGAAGGGTCATCCATAGTTATGGAATATATTTCCTCATTAAGATTCCATTTTAAAACTGATCTCTGGATAATTTCACTTAAAGCCTTTGTGTCATATATATGCTTCAAAGTTTTTAAGGCAAGAATCTTCATATTCGGTTTCCATTCATCATCAAGACCATTCTTCCACAAACTGACTTTCAAATTGAACTTACAAGCAAGTTTATCAAAACCCCATCTGTTAGAATTAAGTAACCCGAACTTTTATTTAAATAAAATACGATGGAAAATAAAATAAAAGTAAAATCCATATAGAACTAGACTTCTTTTATTTTATTTTAGAATAAGGTTTTTTAAACCTTATTAAACTCCATCTATTTTATATTGATTAGGATAAGATGTTTCAATCCTACTAGAATATGGCTTTATAAGCCTATAAATAGACATAGTTTATTCCTCTTGTATTGATTCAAATTTTCAACATAGTGAATTTTCTTCTCCTCTGCCCGTGGTTTTTTTCCCCGAAAGGGTTTCCACGTAAAATTTATGTGTTCTTTATTTTATTTTTATTTTATTTTATTTTTCACAAACTGGTATTAGAGCTTCCAGGTTGTTCATCTCAATCACAGTAATGACGTCTTTGAACTATGAAATTCAGCTGTTGGATCGCAACACCAGATTTGCATTGTGGCAGATTAAGATACAAGCAGTTCTTGCGCAGATGGATCTGGAGGATGCCCTGCTAGGGATAGATAAGATGCCTTCGACATTAACAGATGAATAGAAGAAGCGTAATGATCGAAAGGTGTTAACACAATTACATCTGTATTTGTCCAACGAAATTTTGTAGGATATGATGAAAGAGAAGACTGCCGCTGCATTATGGAAGAGGCTAGAACAAATATGTATGTCGAAAACTCTAACAAGTAAGTTGCATATGAAGTAGCATCTTTATGCTCATCGTTTGGAGGAAGGTGCGTCTATACACGAACATTTAACAGTGTTTAAAGAAATTCTCTCAAACTTGGAGGCCATGGAGGTTCAGTATGATAAGGAAGATCTAGGGTTGATTCTACTTTATTTGTTTCCCCCGTCTTATTCAACCTTTAGAGACACGATTTTATATAGCCGCGAGTCTTTCACAGTTGATGAGGTTTATGATTCTTTAACCTCGTATGATAAGATGAAGCATCTTGTGATTAAACCCGACTCTCAGGGAGAGGGTCTCATTATTCGTGAGAGATAATATCGGAATACTGATGATGATCCTGGTAGGACACAGGAACGGAATCCTCGTGGTAAATCTAAGGGTAGATCGAAGTCTTCAAATAGAGGTAAAACTTGTAACTTCTGCAAGAAGAAGGGAACATTAAATCTGAGTGTTATAAGCTACAAAATAAGATTAAAAGGGAGGCTACGAATTAAAAGGGAAAACAACCAAAAAATTTCGGTGAAGCTAATGTTGTAGAAGACTACAGCGATGGTGAACTTCTAGTCACTTCTGTTAATGATTCTAAAGTAGGCAAGGAGTGGATACTTGATTCAGGCTGCACTTTTCACATGAGTTCCAATCGGGATTGTTTACAACTTACGAAACAGTGTCTGAAGGTGTTGTTTTGATGGGAAATAATGCTTCGTGTAAAATAGCAGGTGTTGGAACAATTAAAGTTAAGATGTTTGATGGAGTTGTCAGAACACTTAGTGACGTACGACATGTTCCAGAATTGAAAAGAAATTTAATTTCGTTGAGTACTCTTGATTCAAAAGGGTACATATACACAGCTAAAAGTGGGGTTTTAAAAATTTCCAAAAGGTCCCTTATTGTAATGAAAGGGTAGAGAAATATTGCCAAGTTATATGTTTTGCAGGGTTCTACTGTTATTGGTGATGCAGCTGTCGCTTCCTCTTCCTTGTCAGATGATGATATTACTAAACTTTGGCATATGCGCCTAGGGCATATGAGTGAGAATGACATGGCAGAATTGAGCAAAAGAGGTCTTCTTGATGGGCAAGGAATTTGCCCATTGAATTTCTGTGAGCACTGTGTTTTTGGGAAGCAAAAGAGAGTTTGATTCAATAGAGGAATCAATAACATGAAGGGAACGTTGGAGTATATTCATTCTGATCTGTGAGGGCCATCCAGAGTGCCTTCGAGAGGTGGAACTAATTATATGCTAACCTTTATTAATGATTTTTCCAGAAAATTTTGGGCGTTCTTCCTGAAGTAGAAAAGCGATGTGTTTTCCGCATTTAAGTCTTGGAAAATTATGATTGAAAAACAGACGGGAAAACAGATAAAATACCTCTGCACAGACAATGGGTTAGAGTTTTGTTCTGATGAGTTTAATAGATTGTACAAGTTAGAAGGGATCATGAGACACTTGACAGATCGTCATACTCCACAGCAAAACGGCATTTCAGAACGAATGAACAGAACTAACATGGAGAAGGTTCGATGTATGTTGTCAAATGCCAACTTACCGAAGTCATTTTGGGCAGAAACAACCTCTACTGCATGTTTTTTGATCAATCGATCTTCATCCGTTGCCATTGAGAAAAAGACTCCACAAGAGGTATGGTCTGGTAATCCTACTAATTATTCTGATTTAAAGATCTTTGGGTGTCCTGCGTATGCTCATGTTGATCATGGAAAATTGGAACCGAGATCCATTAAATGCATTTTTCTTGGTTATAAAGCTGGTGTAAAAGGGTATAAGTTATGGTGTCCTAAAAATAGAAAAGTTGTGATTAGCAGAGATGTTGTTTTTGATGAAACTGCTATGCTACCTAACTTATCTCTTAAAGACTCTTCCAATAAAGAAAATCAAAAGCAGGTGGAGCATCAGATTAATACAGAGTCAACTCCTCAAGCGAGAACAAAAATTGAGAATAGAGTTGCTTCTTCACCATAATACTCTATCGCCAAAAATAGAACTAGAAGAGAAATTAAACCTCCAAAGAAGTATGCCGAGGCTAATCTAGTTGCTTATGCTTTAAATATGGCTGAAGATATAGATGTGAATCAAGAGCCATCTAATTATTCTGAGGCAGTTAGCTGTAAAGACTCAGAAAAGTGGATGTTTGCTATGCAAGAAGAGATGAAATCACTCCATAAAAACAGAACATGGGACCTTGTGAAACTTCCTAAAGGTAAAAAGGCTGTTCGCTGTAAATGGGTGATCAAAAAGAAAGAAGGGACTCCAGGAGTTGAAGAACTCAGATATAAAGCAAGGCTTGTTGCAAAGGGTTACAGTCAAATTCCAGGAGTGAACTTCACAGATATGTTCTCCCCAGTTGTTAAGCATAGTTTGATTCGAGCTTTGCTTGGTATTGTGGCCATGCATGATTTGGAGCTTGAGTAGTTAGATGTAAAAACTGAATTTCTGTATAGAGAACTTGAGGAGGATATTTACATGCAACAACCAGAGGGTTTTGTAGTCTCAGAAAAAGAGGACTATGTTTGCTTGCTGAAAAAGTCCCTTTACGGTTTGAAACAGTCACCAAGACAATAGTACAAGAGGTTTGTCCTTTATAACTTCTCATGATTTCAAAAGAAGTAGTTTTGACAGTTGTGTTTACTTTAAGAAAAATAGTAATAGTTCTTTTGTGTATCTACTTCTTTATATTGATGACATGTTGATAGCAGCAAAAGATAAAAGAGAGATAAGAAAGGTCAAAGCCCAACTAAGTGAAGAATTTGAGATGAAAGATTTGGGACCAGTAAAGAAGACACTTGGTATGGAAATTCTCAGAGATAGAAAAGCAAGTAAATTGTACCTAAGTCAGAAAGGGTACATTGAGAAAGTTCTCTGCAAGTTTAATATGAAGAGTGCTAAGCCTGTTAGTACTCCTTTAGCAACTCATTTTAGACTTTCATCGGCTTTGTCTCCACAATCAGATGATGAGATTGAGTACATGTCACACGTTCCATACTCTAGTGAAGTGGGATCTCTCATGTATGCTATGGTTTGTTTACATTTAGATCTATCATATGCAGTCAGTGCAGTTAGCAGATACATGACGAATCCTGGTAAAGAACATTGGAAAGTAGTTCAGTGGATTTTAAGATACTTACAAGGCACTACTGATGTTTGCTTACAGTTTGGAAGAACTAAAGATGGAGTCATAGGGTATGTTGATGCTGATTTTGCTGGAGACCTTGATAGAAGAAGATCTCTCACAGGTTACGTCTTTACAATCGGAGGTTGTGCAATTAGTTGGAAAGCCACTTTGCAAACTACAGTCGCTTTGTCTACCATTGAAGCTGAGTACATGGCAATTACTGAGGCTTGTAAAGAAGCTATTTGGTTGAAGGGACTAATTATTGAACTCAATGAAGACCTTCAAATCAGTACAGTATTTTGTGACAGTCAGAGTGCCATCTTCCTTACAAAAGATCAAATGTTTCATGAGAGAACAAAACACATTAATGTTCGGTATCATTTTGTTCGTGATATTATTGCTCGTGGTGATATTGTTGTGAACAAAATTAGTACTCATGAAAATCCTGTAGATATGATAACTAAGTCACTTCCTATAACCTAGTTTGAGCATTGCTTAGACTTGGTTGGTGTTCATTGTTGAAGTTAAACCCTTAAGGGGTTTTATGGAAGAGGTGGAGAACTTGTTCATTGAAAGTTCGCAATGAAGAACTTGTTCATTGAGAGTTTGAGTCAAGGTGGAGATTGTTAGAATTAAGTGACCCGAATTCTTATTTAAATAAAATACGATGGAAAATAAAATAAAAGTAAAATCCATATAGAACTAGACTTTTATTTTATTTTAGAATAAGTTTTTTTAAACCTTATTAAACTCCATGTATTTTATGTTGATTAGGATAAGGTGTTTCAATCCTACTAGAATATGGCTTTACAAGCCTATAAATAGACATAGTCTATTCCTCTTGTATTGATTCAAATTTTCGACATAGTGAATTTTCTTCTCCTCTGCTCGTGGTTTTTTTTCCCCAAAGGGTTTCCACGTAAAATTTGTTTGTTCTTTATTTTATTTTATTTTTCACATCGTCGAACTTCTCTTTTCTTTTCCTTATAGAAGTCAGATAACAATTTATCTCTTGATTGAAACTCAAACATCGACTGCAAACCTTTCACAAAATTCTTGAAGGCTTCTTGACCAGCCAAATCTAATGGATACTGATGCTTAATAACCATTTTCATAAGATCCAAGTGACTCTTCTCTTAATCAAACGCTGAGCTTCTTTCATTGGTATCAACTGGCTTTCTTGATTTTGTTTTTTTCTTTCTAAGACATATTTTCAAGTGGTTATTCAAGTGTGTGATTCCACTCTTGCTTGACCTTGTAAGCACCTTGGGGCAAATTGGCTACTTGTTTTCCATCTTTTTCAAACTTATCAAAGTCCACCCAAACCTTAGACCACGACTTTCTCTGTTTGTTTTGTTTTGTTTTAACAATCTAAGAGTCATCATTTAAAATAATCTATGAAAAATGAGAATAATAAATCATGTATATTACTTTATATGATTTCAATATTTTATCCAAAGGGAAAATCTATTTAATAATACACACATACAATATTTAAGCAGACAATATTGATACAATGTTGAAAAGATATTCCGCCAATAATGTAAAAAAGGTAACTAAATTTCCTATGGATTTAATTTCATTAAGCATATTACTGATGTAACTTATCCTTATGGGTTTCTATGGAACTAATTAGGTTTAAAAAAAAAAACTAGATTTCCATTTTAGACAGACTAAATGAATGCATACATTGAAAGATGAATAATAATAAAAATTAAAAGATAATAAACTAGAATATGACATTAACAAGGAAGAATAAATAATTACCTTTGGGCCTAGTCGGAACAGTGGTTTCGGGGCCACAAATCTAATGAATAAAATTTTATTTTTATTATATTTTTATGGTCTACGATTTTACGGAATAATTTCGCGAAAACCTCGTTCAAAAATTTTGACGTTCGGGCACTCAATTTAGTCAAAAGGACTAAATTGTAAAAGTTGCAAAATGTGTATTCTAGTTTACAAAGGTACTAAGTACTTGTGAGTAATGAGTTTTTAAATTGAGGGTCCTTAAATGGTAAACAGCCCATTTTGTAATTAGTGGACAAAGATGGACATGGCATGGTATATTTTTATTTATTTTTCATTAAGGGTATTTTAGTAAATTGGTAAGTAAAGCTAAAATAATTAAGAAAAAGATGTCATCTTCTTCATTTTTCTCATGCCATAACCGTATATAGAGATGGAAGACATGGTTAGGGTTTTTAAAACTTTCAAGCTTGATTGTAAGTCCATCTTTTCCCCGTTTTTAAAGTTCTTTACATTTTTGAAATCCCGATAACTTGTTCTACTTATTTCTACCATTAAATTGAGCTAAGGTTCATGTCAAAAAATTTACCCATGAATAATATGCATGTATTTTGATGTCTAATGATAGAAAATGAAGGTTGGGTGTTAGATAAACGACTTTTGCTAAGCGATTTTACGTGAAAACGAGTAAAATGACATAATCGGTAAAAATACCTAATGTTCATAAATACATGTTAGAGTGAGAATTGGATGTTTCTATAGAAGGGAAAAATGATCAGCATGTCATAAAACATAAGAAAATAGGGTGAAGTTTAATTTACGAGATTTAGGGCAAAAGTGTAAATATGTGAAAGTTTAGGGGCAAAATTGTAATTTTTCCAAAATATGATTTTGGGTTGATTTGAATAATATGAGTCCTAATTAGGCTATATTTGAAATGATAGAGCAAGGAAAATCGAAATTCGGGCTAAAATCGGCAAAATACCAAGTTGTGGACAAAATGGTAAAAATGACCATTTTCGCATACGAGGTAAGTTCATATGATTTTAATAATGCAATGTGTATTTTAATGTTAATGTTATGATATTATATGAATTGTAAGTATACATATATGTGAATAATTTGATATTATGTAAATGATGTAACATTATTGTATGTTGTTGATGTCTTTATAATGGTATGATGATTATTATTTACGAATTGTTGCATGCTATGATTATTGTTGAATTATTATACAAATTATGTGGAATACTTGAAAAATATGAGTTGCCACCGGAGTATCGATATTGACATCACGAGAAAGATGGCAAAGGCGTATGATCGAGGAAAGAGCCCCTTTGAACATTAGGAATAGGTTAGGATACAAGTGACATGTCACTAGGAAATTGAGATCCGAACTCGTTGAGTTGTGGTCCGAGTTCGTGAGAATTATGAGGCATCCGAACTTGTTGAGTTGCGTTCTAAGTTCACCTATGGATGCAAGCATCCGAACTCGTTAAGTTGTGTTCCGAGTTCATTATGGATGCGAACACCCGAGCTCGTTGAGTTGCGTTTCGAGTTCATTATGTGTGAGATTATGGTAGCTTTGCTACATAAACCGCAGGCTATTGAGTTTGTCTAGCTACGGGCTTCCGTGTATCCAATTATATTCTGAGTGTTCAACGGGTAATTTGACGGATTATTCGATAATGGTCCCAATGAGACAAGCCATTGGTGAGTATGTTCTTAAGTTAAATTACAAGTTGTACAGGTATGTACAATAAACTTATGTGTGATGCCTTGATATATGATATATATAGTATTGGTGAATACTATGAAAATGACATGATGAGGAATAAGTCTTGATACTTGATGACATTGAGATTATGGATCTATGCCTATGAAGCATAATTATGTGTTCTTTCCATGATGGATGAAATGATGTTGTATGGATTTAGTGAATAATAGTTGTGATTGAGTAAATTTAGCCTTGGCAGTTTTGGGTTACTGCAGTGATGCAACTTTGGAAATTCACCATAAATTGTGAAAATTGAGTTAGGGGCTGAATAAAATATGAGATTAAATCTCAATGAGTCTAGTTTCAAATAGAGGAAACGGTACATGCAATTGAATTTTATGTTATGATATATTTAAATTGTTGTGAGATAGAGGCTGAATGACTTCGAGATCCTCTATTCCTATTTGAGAAATTCACTAAAAATTGTGAAAAAATAATTAGGAGGTATAATTTACATGTATAGATTCCTTATTGAGTCTATTTTTAAGAGAAATAAATAGAATAGCTCTCTGAATTTTGTACAGAGAGAAAATGGATTTGTAGTGAACAAAGGTTAGAGTAGCCGAACACTGAAATAGGGGAAAAATTAATGAATAAACTGTATTAATTGGATAAGTAAAAAATTCTGAAAATTTTATGGGAGACAGGTATATGAGTCTAGTTTCAAGGAAAATTAACGGAACATAATTTGGAGTTTTGTAGATCCAGATATAAATGATTTAGTAACTATAACTCGATAAAATAGCTTAACCTGAACATGTGTAATTGTACAATTATAGTGTTTTATCTTGAAAAGCATGTTAGTAATTGCTTATTAATTTCATATGGACTTACTAAGCATAAAGCTTACCCCTCCTCTCTATTTCTTTAGTATTGACAGGCTGGCTCGGGGTTGGAGATCGTCGGAGGCAGAATCACACTATCAAGCTATCACTTTTGGGAGAATTAATTCAAATATTAGAAATATCAAGTGAGTGGCATGTATAGGAAGCCAGTTTTATGACATGTATTATTATTATGATTTGGTCTAACCTATTGATCTACGTCGAGTTATCGTATATGGCCATGGGATGTGGCCCATGTTCACTATGGTTTGTAAGCTTAATTAATCATGTCATGTTCTATGTTTCTGGTGTGATAAGGTAGTTAGCTTTGTTTGTTGTGCATGATTGGTGATACATTAGGTAAGTTGAATGCATACCTATGGATCATGAATTAAATGCAAATAAGTAATAATGCCTTGAACATGAAATGTAATGTAAGAATGTACATTACATACATGATGGTAGGCAAATGATACGTTGGTATTAAAATAGATGATATTGAATGTTATTGAACTCATGTATGTGCTAATATCTTGTGTTGAGGTTGATAGTCATGGATGTTGGTTAAAGTGAAATATGTTTAAAATGAAAGCCTTGTTGTTGCGTGAAATTTTCCAAGTTTTTGTAAGTTCTCGATTTAGTCCCGAAACCGTTCCAAAGAATGTTTTGGGCTTCGTAGACCCAAATAAGGGACGTTATGCATGTGTTTGAACAATTTTGAACTAAATGAAACTTTAGGGTCGGTTTTCGTTTGTGTGCATGTTTAAGTCCGGTAATGCCTCGTATCCGGTCCCAGCGTCAGACACGGGTAGGGGGTGTTACATTACCTTTTTATAAGGAATTTATAGTGTGTTAAAAGAAGTTGCAACAACTTTTGATGAAGACTCAGTGAGTCAAAATTAGGAGCCACCCCCTTCTTAGAGCAAATGTTACTATCATATTAGACCCATAAATGTTAATCCATAATGAACTCAGTATTGAAATAATATAAGAATATATAACATAATGTAACTACCTACTCAATATGCCCATTTATTTCTATTGCATCAACGTCCTTTGCTTCTTCAATTGTGTTTGAAGATGTTGGAATGTTTAAAATAGCTTCTTTTTGGAACCTAATTTCGCTATCATGAACCCTCACTCTTACAAACTGTGTCTTCATATGTTTCAAGTCATTGAAAAGTTGAAGAGCCAAAGATTTTGATTTTTTATTATTAGTTGCAGGCTAATAAAATTCTACTACATAAACATCATTACTTGTGTAATGATTTTGCAGACAGATTGCAACAATTATGTTATAATCTTTTACATCTTCTGGAAAGTTTTTAACCTTGAATGATGTACTTTATATACTAGAAGTTAGGAAGAATTTAGTGTCTGGAAGTCTACTAAATAAATTTGGTTTCAAACTTGTTTTTGAGACAGATAAGTTTATTCTGTCTAAGGGAGGAATTTTTGTAGGGAAAGGGTATATGTATGAAAGCATGTTCAAACTCAATATTATTAATAAGAATAAAAAAAATATTTTCGCTTATATGGTTAAATCTTTTTGTTTATGGCATTATAGATTAGGTCATTTGAATTATAGCAAATTAAACGACATGCATAAATTAGATTTAATTTCTATTTTAATAATAATATTGAAAATGCAATACATGTATGTTAACTAAAATTACAAGAAACCCTTTCCCTAAGGTTAAAAAGAAAATAAAGTTGCTTGATGACATGCATAATACTCCTACATTAAGTGGAAAGAAATATTTTGTTACTTTTATTGATGATTGTTCTAAATATTTTTATGTATATTTATTGTACTCAAAAGATGAAGTGTTTGATAAATTTAAAGTTTATAAATCTAAAGTTGAACTTCAGTGTGAATCATTTATCAAGTGATTAAGATCGAATAGAGGTGGAGAATACTATAATCCAAGTTATTTTGAATCCACTGGCATTATCCATTAAGTTTCAGCCCCTTACACATCAAAACAAAATGGTGTACCTGAAAGGGAAAATAGAGTCTTGATTGAAATGATAAATTCAATGTTATCATATTCAGGTCTTGGACAAAGTTTTTGGGGAGAAGTTGTTCTAACAGCTTGTCATATATTGAATAGAGTTCCTAATAAGGAAACTAAAATAACCTCCTATGAACAATGGAAGAAAAGGAAACCAAACCTTAATTATTTGAAGGTTTGGGGCTGTAGAGTTATTGTCAAAGTTCTAACACCTAAACGTAAAAAGTTAGGGGAAAGAGGAATTGAATGCATATTTATAGGATATGCACATAATAGAAAGGCATATAGGTTCATGGTAATTGAACAAAATGATTCAATTTTAATTATTATTGTTATTGAATCAAGAGATGCTATTTTTGATGAAAATAGATTTAATTCTATTTGAAGACAATCACAACCACAACAATTGATTCATTCTCCAAATAAGAATGAGATTCCATTGGAACAAGTTGATAATAATGATGAATCTTGTCAAGATTTAAGAAGAAGTAAAAGGATTAAAAAGGCCAAAGATTTTGGACTAGGTTTCATTATGTTTCTCGTAGAAGGAAAATGTGAAAGTATATGCAATAAGATAACTGATTGTTATAATACAAAATTTGATCCTATTACATTTGAAGAGGCAATGAAATCTCAAGACTCTACTTTTTGAAAAGAAGCAATAAATGATAAGATGGATTCAATAATGGGAAATCGAACTTGATTCTTAGTTGATCTTCCACTAGATTCCTGACCAATAGGTCATAAATGGATCTTCAAAAGGAAAATAAAGGTCGATGGAACCATTGATAAATTTAAAGCAATGTTGGTAGCCAAAGGTTTTACACAAAAACAAGGTATTGATTACTTTGATACTTATGCTCTAGTAGCAAGAATTGCTACAATTAGACTCTTAATATCACTTACCTCAATATATAATTGGTTGTTCATCAAATAGATGTTAAAACTCTATTTTTAAATGGTGAATTGGAAGAGGAAGTGTACATGGAACAACCAGAATGATTTTTTGTTTTAGGACAGGAGTATAATGTATGTAAGCTTGTTAAATCTCTATATGGACTTAAACAAGCACCAAAGTAATGACACCAAAAGTTTGACAAGGTTGTTTTAGCTAAGGGCTAGAAAATAAATGGATCTGATAAGTGCATATATAGCAAATTTGAAAATGGAAAAGGTCTCATAATTTTCTTATATGTAGATGACATACTAATTTTTAGCATGGATTTAGAACAAATAGAAAACACAAAGAAATTCTTATCAAACAACTTTGCTATGAAACATATGGGTGTAGCAGATGTTATTCTTGGGATTAAAATAACCAGAGATGAAAGCACTATAGCTTTATCACAATCACATTACATTGAAAATATGCTTAAAAAGTTTGATCTTTTCAACTGTATACTAGTATCTACACTCATGGATCCTCAAATAAAATTAGTATTTAATGCTGGTAAAAAATTGATCAATTGAAATATGCAAGTCTAATTGGTTATCTTATGTACATAATGACTTGTACAAGACCAGATATTGCATATGCTGTTGGGAAATTAAGTAGGTACACAAGTAATCCAAGTAGTTTGTATTGGTAAGATTTGAATAGAGTATTTAGGTAATTAAAGAAAACTATTAATTATGGATTGCGTTATAGTGGATATCTTTCAATTTTAGAAGGGTATTCAGATACTAGTTGGATTACAAGTTTGGAAGATCATGCATTTACTGGTGGATGGATCTTCATTATTGGAGGATGAGTCATTTTTTAGGGTTCCAAGAAAAAAAACATGTCTTACTGATTCCACCATGACAGTAGAATTTATTGCATTAGTTGTTGCATCTAAAGAAGCAGAATGATTAAAAAATTTGCTTTATAATGTAACTCTATGGCCTAAGCCAATTTCACCTATTTCTATTTGTTGTGATAGTAAGGCTACTCTAGCAAAGATATATAGCCAAGTATATAATGGAAAGTCTAGACACATTGGATTAAGAAATAGTTATGTCCGACAGTTAAGCTTTGATGGGGTGAGTACTATTAATTATGTGAGTTCAAGTGAAAATTTGGCGGATACTTTGACAAAAACTCTTGCTAGAGATGTAGTCAACAGAACCTCAAAAGGGATGGGACTCAAGCCCATTAATTAGAGTTACCCATGATGGAAACTCAACTTAACGCCTGGTATAACGTCAAGTTTTGAGTTCAATTAGACAAAGTACATCTATGTGGCTGTTAACACTATAATTAAATCCATCCTAAGATTAAAGTGCTAGGTAGCCGTAATGATAAGGGAATGATGAATAATGTACTCTTAATGGACCAATAATATAAATATGTTAAAGTGTTAAAATTAGGAGAACACTCTTGATGGGATCTACCTATGTGAGTGGAAGTGTGGCCACTTCTAACAGCTTAAAGGCTTGACTTTGACAACACTCATGAAAAGAGGACACAAGCACATGGCCATAATAGTGTCTCTAGATACTATGCATTGACCAATGTTGAAATCATTGTGTGTGATGTGCTCGGTTAATCAAATGAAATAACTAGTTCAAAGCTTAGTCTACCATGCAATTTCGATTAAATTTAACATGTTTCCACTAAGTGAAGGTTCAATCCTAAGACACCTTCATTTATGCAAATTGATTTCCAAGAATATCAAAATCTAAAATATTTTGAAAATGGGGGGAGATTGTTGAAACATTTTCAAATATTTATAGTGTTCGAATAACTATAAATGAAATGGTGTAATTAATTAAAAGTTAAATATTTTGATTATTGGTCAAGAGTCATATCACTTGATTTTTGACAAAATTATAACTATTCAAACAATATTATTTGAATAGTTATAATATTAAATGAATAATTATGCGTCATTTTAAAGACATTATTATTCAAAAAAGACACCTATTGAAATATGTCTCTATGAAGAGACATGGAAATTCCTATAAATAGGAATATGATTTCATTTGGAAATCACACCAACAAATTCTAAAATTATTTTTTCCTTCCTTCATTTTTTATTATTAGATTATTCTATAAAGTATTACTGCAGAAATCCTTTCTAGAAATTGAGTTTCTTGTTATACATTGCTCAGTGCTTAGTGGACTATTTTTGTCAGTGCAAAACGTAAATAGTCATCGGCTTCATTGTATCCTCGAGATTAATTTGCTTGAAACTCTTTTGAACACCAAATATAGGTGGGAATGAAAATAACCTTAAAGATAATGGCTTGGTACACGTCTTGGAGCCCTGTCCTGTTTCTTTATTTGCTGTTCAAGTTCCGTCATGTGTTCGAGATTTTTCATCACCAGAATTTTGTACTAACAGTCTTCTTCATCAAGCGTAGTAATAGATGGTTCAAAATGGTAGCCATCTCTTGATTCAAGTGCTTTCTCAATAAAGAGTTGCTCAATCATATAAAATTCACATACATTTATGAATCGACAAGAGGTGTAGTCTTTCGCATAATAAGAACTAAGTTTCTTTTTTGGATCTGACATAGTTTCATTCATATTGTTAATCTTATAAGCCTATGTTAAAGCTAATGAAAGATCATGTTTACAACATAAATCTTTTGATATGTTATGTATCTCAGTAAAAGCAGTTAATCAGTTCAATGTCAAACCCTGTAATATTATAAAAATAAAAAGCAATTACCACAAACAAAATTTAAAAATTTGAAATAACACTCTAAAAGAAAAGAATTTTGACATTATGTTTTTAATTTGATAAAGATAATTAAAACCAAAAGGTGATTTTTTTTCCATTAGTTATTCATAATTTTAAACAAATTAAAAACACAATATCATAATTATACTTATTCAAGCAAATTTGATTCTTTTCTATATAAAGCGATATTCATAAATCAAAGTTGAATTGAGCCAAAAAAATTAATACCACTAATGATATAGAGAGAGATGTAGTATTGAGAAGTTTTAGTTAAATGAGTAATTCAGTTAATTAATTTTAACTAAACCAAATCAATTGAAAACTATTTTTTTAAATCTTTAACTAAATTTTAATTAGTGGCTAACAAAAATTAGATTTTAATCGATGTTTGAACTCCCTGTAAAAAGTCATGTAAGTGAAAACTAATGTAAATTATTTATTCTCACGCGTGTTTATAATCTATATTTAATATCTTGTTAGTATATAAATTTATAGTCATTAAATCATATTTATATTAAAATAAAGGCTAAAAGCTTTTGAAGCTTTTGAAATTTTCAAAAAAATCAATTAAACTTTTATATTTTTTTCGCTCAATTCAGGTTTTAAACATTAAAATTTCAATCAGTTAAATTTATTGACCGTTAAAATTAATGGTCAGCAATTAAAAAGTAACAACTACTTTTTTTGGGTTGTTTTCATCACGTGGCATGTTAAGATTATGTCATGTAGTGAAAAACTGATATTTTCATTTAAAAACCATAAAAATAATAAAAATAAAAATTATAATAACTATAAAAATATAAAAATGCAAATATATATAAAATTAAAAAATATTCAAAAATAATAGAAATTTTAAGAATATATATATATATATATAATATTTTAAAAATATAAATATCTACAATTTTATATACAACATCAATTATCACTTAACTTCTCAATTTATTTTTCTATTTTAGTTTGTATCTCAAAACACTCCCCTTTCGTCGATGATGGACAAAAGGTTGCAAGCTTTGGGGAGGTCTACGGTGGACAAATACAACAAATAACTTTTAGATATTTTATAATTTTTAATAGGTGTTGTAGTGTTAACCATGGCTAGTGTGCAAATGAAAAAAGTGATTTTATATTTTTATTATCTTATATTTTTATAATATTTTAAAATTTTATTAAATTTTAATTACTCTCTATATTTTAATATTGTTCAAATTTTTTTTACAATATTTACTTTTTTGCAATTTATATAATTTTTAATTTATATAATTTTCAATTTTATTTTATTTATAATAATTTTATATTTTGTGCACTTTTCTATATTTTCAATAATTTTTTTGTAATTTTAAAATAATTTTATATATTTTTATAATATTTTATAATAATTATCATTGTTAAAAAATCAATTTTTGCCATGTGACACAATTCTACCATGCAATGCGGTGAAAATAACACGAAAGGTAATTATTATCATTTAACAATTAATCGTTAACTTTAATTAGTTGAAATTTTAATATTTTTAGTAAATTTAAAATAATATATTTTAGTATGGATGTATCATATGATTAACTATTAATATAGAAATTTATAGATTTTGAATGCATGAAATAAAATAAAAAAACTAATACATAATATAAAATTGTTTGAATCAATAAATTGATTTAATTTAATTCTCAAATCCTTCTATAATTTTAAAAAGAAAAAAGCTTGTACAAACTTATGGTTGGTGGATTTGGAATCGAACTGTGGATGGTTTCCATGCGGATAAGAAAAACATTGGACATTCCTTGTAACCTAAAATCAAACACTCTTCTTCCTCCCCCATTATTTCTGAGGAACTATAATCCCCAAAAATACCTATGGAATTGGAGTAAAACCAGCCATTGAAAAGAGACGTTGCCATTCACTCCAAGTTTGGTGCCGCCTAATTACATTATTACCTTCACTTGCATCTCTGTTGCATTCCCACCAATACTCATCATCCAAATAAATGCCTGAGTATTGTCCGAGAGGCTATGATTAGAATAAAAGTCTACCCCTCGGATTTATCAGCTCCTTCAATCCTATCAACTCTCTCTCCATCTTAGCAACTAATTATCAAGTTTAAACCACCAAAATTTCATCATCTCTACTTCTTTTCATATCTAGTTCACATTCATCCACTTCTACCAAACTATTGGCAAAAATCACTGTCAACTCATCCTCCAACTTTACATGTTTTTTCAGAAATGGAAATGGTGCAAGTATGTAATAGAGGATCGCCGGAGAAGGTCGGTAGTGTACGAAGAGCTAAACCCTCAAAATAGTTATTGTAATACGGGATGGAGAAATCAATGAGGTGCAATCGCCTGTTTCCGATAAAAGCATCATCGATAACCTTTTTTTTTTTTATGACGCCATTAATACGGTATAGGATTCACCGGGAAAGTGAAGTAGGAAGAAGGGGGATGCAGTCCGTAGGCTCGGCGAACCAGAGCCTCCGCAAAGTATTTCACCATTCTGCTTTCATATAGGTAGGATATGTGATCAGCAAGAATCAAGATGTTCTGAAGGAACGCATCGGCGCTTTTCAGATCCCCATCTTCAATAGCTTTAGCGCTGGATAGTAACAAGCTCAAGGCGGTGTCAAAAAAGAAGAAGCCATGAAACAAGCTGAGATTCAACAGAGTTTGGGTAAAGCTGAAGAGAAATATGGTTGAAAAGTAAGTGAAATCAGCAAGATATCATATGAAACGAAGTAATTGATTGATATGCATAGTATAATTCAGGAAAAGCAAAAGGAGTAGGAAACGCGCGTCACGCGGAATACTTACTGTTTCTACTTTTGCTTCCTACAAATTATCTGCCTGCAAATTATGTAATATCTCAAAAACCACAAGTCCATTTATTCACAATTTTTCTCAATTTTGATCTTCTTAATATTTCAAGTAATTACATGATACAATATCATATTATTATGATATCACATCAACTAAAATTAAAAATAAATTATCAAAATTCTAAAACTAAAGTAAACAAAAAGATTAAGGATTAAATTAAAATATTTCAACTTTGGATTTTCTTCTTTTCCTGGAAATAATTTGACTTGCACTTAGATTTAATTATTTGTCAAATATATATACTATTTTGTTGTTACCAATTTTATAAAGAATAATAAGCTCTTACCAGGGATGGTAAAAGAAAAAAAAAATTCTAATCGCGCATTCATCCAAAACCAACTCCACTAGTGCCGGCCCAAATTAGCAAGTGGCGCTCCAGCCCAGCAGCCAGTTTAAATTTAAGTCTTGTTTGTAACTCCAGTTTGAAATCAATTAAAACTTGAAGTAAAATTTGTAACTTTTTTCTACTTGAAGTTTGATTCTTTGGTCTTTTGATTTTTGTTAAATATATGACCAATATTTGATAGTTTAAAATAATTGCTTTGCGAGTTAGATAATTAGTCAATCAATTGGTTTTTAATAATTGTGATGATTGCATGATAATTTGAGTAGTGTGGGTATGCAATCTAACTTTAATAAATCTCGATAGTGCATTTGTTGGTCAGAATTGGGTCTCTTTCGTTCTTTAAGGCTATTTATAAATTAAATTCCTAAATGATTGTTATAGGATTGTTTGACAATAAGAAAAGTAATTAATGATAATTTTTTTGTTATCAAGAAGGTAAAAAATATTAAGTTAACTATAACTAATTTATTAAAAATATTAAATTTTTTTTACATAAATGGTATTCAAATTTACTTTAATTAGAAACTTCATCTCATTGATTTCCCCAAAATTTTAGTTATTGCTTTCTTTGTTTTTTTCAAATCTTAATTTTAATTTTAAATTTTTCTTTAAACAAAACCTCATTTATTTTAATTATTTTAGTTGCAGGAATAAAATTTCTACTAATCTTTATAAATGCGATCCTACTTGTCATTTTCTACTATTCATTTTTACAAGTATATTTTACTTTTGACAATTTCAACAACCATACAAGTTAAGTCTGGATGAAGCACAATCGGATTATTTTACTATTTTAAAAATTAAAATTTTAAAAATATGATTATATTAATATGTATAATCAAATTTAAATTTAAATAAAAATATTAATTTTATTATTAAAATTTTAATTCAAGCCAACTGGCATGATTACAATCAAACATGCTCAAGAAATTAATTCGCATAGTCTTAGATTATGTAATATAACATTGGAGATGGATTCGAATCCAATCATGAACATTTTTCTCCTTGAGAACTCAATATAATGAGAAGCAGAATGGTAGAAATATCTGTAATCATAAAAAAAATAAAAAAAAATAAAATTACACCTATTATTTTTATTTGTGATAAAGATTTAAAAAATTAGGTATTTTCAATTTAGGATTTTCCTACTATGATATTTGTGGTAATTGAATGCAATTTTTTTATCACATTCACAAATACAATTTAAATTTCAAATAAATTTAAAATTGAAGAGCTCACTTTAGGTACACTCCTTAACTTCTCAATTTTAACCAAGTTAATACTTTCTGTATTGATTTAGATCTTTCTATCAAAAATTCTAATGATTGGATAATAATATATATATCTTTGATATAAATACTAACAATTTCAATTCAAAATACTAATATAGTCATGAAAGATAAAAATTCTTGCTATTATTTAAGAATTCAATGAAAAGATATTGATTTATGTGTTGGATATCAATCCGTATGAACAACGAGAAAATAAAAGTAGAGAAAAACGAAAACAAATAATTTATGTGGAAAATTCTCACTAAAGATAAAAACCTACAAATAAAGAAGGTTTTAACTTTTCACTAAAACAACAAACAAAGAGTACAATGATGGACAGTGTCCAAAACTCGAACACAAAGAGCAAACTCTAAATATCTCAAATACAAAAGCTCTCTGGAAAACTCTTTTCAAAACTCTTTAACAAATCTCACAAAGAGATATAAATGCAAATCTAATTCTCTGAATCTTAATTAAATCTAAACAGATTGGGAGAATAAATCTTGTTGAGAGTAAAAAAATGTGACTGTATTTGAGCAGAAATTGTTGTCTCGTCATGACATGGCCTACTTGCTCGTCACGACATAGCAACCTTGCTTGGGTACCAAGGACATCATGTCATCTCGACATCCACAACTTTCTCGTCCCGACATCGCGCGTCATTTTGCTCTCCTTCAGTTCCTCGTCTTAGGTGCCTGCAACATATTCGATAAATGTGAGGCACACCCTACAGTATGTATTTGAAAATCTATCATATTTTTTTTAAGCAATTTGAAGAAAAAAATAATAACGAGTAACATATTATCATTAATTTATCTCCAATTAGATTCATAGTAGATTATAAGATCGATGTATTACCAAAGTGTTCATCTATTTACCGGAACACCATTATGTCCAAACAATTATAAGAAGTATTGATTCGCATAACCAAATTCAACGTATGTACCGGAACTAGACTTTGTTGAAGATTTACTACAAAGAAAACCTTAGAAGAGTTACTAAAGCTGGAAAGTTTAGTTGAGCAGCTGTTAAAATTCAATATATGCACCAGAACTTCGTCCTACACCATTTGTTGAATCAAAAGAGGCATGTCGCATGGATGGATATGAGAAGAAACCAAAGGAAGCGACCATCTGATCTGTAGTTGCACTGCTACTACACCAACCACCATAAGCATCCATGTTCATCAGCTCTGAGTAGTTAAATGGATCATCGAAAAGCTGCCACAAATCCTGCAAGAAAATCCACAATTTTCAATCAATATTACTCACAAAACCCACCTAAGATTCATCCATTTATAGAATATATATATATATATATATATCAAAAATTTCAAAATAAAAACCCAGAAAAGTACATATATCAAGAAGATGAAATGAATGGAATATCGAATTCTGAAGACCCCAGTGATTCCCAGTCAAAAAATTAACTTACTCAAAATACTATGTAACGAATTTAGATAAGAAATTGCTGAAATTGGTAAAATTTTCCTTTAATTATTATATTCAAATGAAATTCCAAAAGAAAAAAAAATGTTTTTTAAACTGATATATGGAAGCTGAAGCTCCTCAAAATCTCTAAAAAAGAAGCCAGAAATCTAGAGGAAGAAAAAGAGTTACTATAAAAGGAAATCTGATTAACTGAACTAACGAGATTTCAAGTAGTGGAGGAGAAAATTGGAATTCTATTAGAAGAGTTACTTCAACTGGAAATTTTAGTTGAAAAGCTGTTATAATTTAAGGTTTTAGAATAGAAGTGATGTTTGAAAGGTTGTCTTTGCTTTCTTTGCATTTGAAAAACATGAGCAATCAATTAAATAAAAATGATTACGTTTGGATCATTTTTAAATATAAAAATTATTAATCAGGTTTTGTTTATCTTTTCTCTTTTAAGTATCTTTGATTCTTAGTAGTTAGAGAGGGAAAATTTTGTAGTTGTCTTTGTAAGGTCGATTGGTCGTTAGGTGAATTGTTGCTGCCATTGCTTGTACTTTATTGTCACTATTTTTATAATGACACTAAATTAATTAGCTTGGGAAGTGGTTTGGATATCTGTCCGAAATAAAGGATTGAATTAGTTAACCCACAAACTGGTTGAACCTGGTTAAAATTGATTGAATCGATGGTTAAACTTATTGAATCAAGTTTTTTTTTAATATTTTTTTATTTATATGGTTTTTAATAAATTTTTTAATTGAATTGGTCAAACCAATCAAAATTAGTGTTGTGATTAGTTTAATCACTAGTCGAATTAT
Source organism: Gossypium arboreum (assembly GCF_025698485.1). NCBI lineage: Eukaryota > Viridiplantae > Streptophyta > Magnoliopsida > Malvales > Malvaceae > Gossypium > Gossypium arboreum. The sequence continues at coordinate 96,888,107 of NC_069071.1, read as the reverse complement.
AAAGACCTGGAGTCTAATAAATTTCCTATCTTTTCCCATTCTTTTTCTCTCTCTTATTTTTTATCCCTATTTTTTCGATAGTTGTAGACTGCTTTTATTTTGGTTGTCCTTCTAGATCACATGACTGGCTACGGAGAACTGGGTTCTTGGGGACGAATGCATTGGTTTGTTTATCGATGGCTATGATAGTTGTTGTATTGAATTTCTTTCATAAATAAAATGTCTCTTATATGAAAAAGCTCATGTAAAGTAGTTCAATAATTAATTGAGGCTTCATTCGAAAATAACATTCAATTGATGTTAAATTTCGTAATAATGTGCAAAAAAAGATCCCTTATAAGTTTAGATACTGAACCTATTATCAGTAAAACCACACGATTACTCGATTAAAGTCTTAATAGGTGAACCATCAATTAGCATGCATGTTAACCATTTCTACCATTAATTAGGGTCGTAAATAAACAATGTGTTCGATGAACAATTTTGTTTTTGTTCATTATATTTGTTTATTAAGCTAAATAAATGAACATAGACAAAATTCTGAGGTTTGTCTATTAAACGAATTGAACACAAACAAAATTTGTTTATCTATGTTCGTTTAAAACTTGTTTAATAAATATGCTCATTAAAGCTTGAGAGTAAATATGCCTTAACATCTTATGAGAACAATATCCAAATAAAATCAAGATGTAAAGCCATTAATATATACATTTTATATATATATATATATATATATATATATATATATATAAGAAATGAAGTATGAACCTGTTCGAACCATGGTCCTTACTTCATCAATGTTGTTTCATCATCAAATTCGAAAGATGAGCTTTGAACTTGATCCGATCAATTATTGTCTAATAATGAATCATTACTTGAAATTTTGATTACTATTAACATAATCTCAAAATTTGAAATATTCAAATATATTTTTATTATCTTTATCCTATGTTTTGAATTATTGTTTTATCTTATCTATATTTTAAATATAATTAACTTTTTTGTCTTAAAGGTGTCCATGGGCCGAGTAGGGCCAAGTTTAGGTTGGACCCTAACAGAAATTTAGGCCCATTAGGTTTAGCCTGAAAATGGGCCTAAAATTTTTCCAAGCCCGGCGTAATACCCCGTAATTTGGGGTTAAAATTTTTGAGGTTGTGGTTAGGGTCATTAAATAGGTCAAACACTTGAGCAGATTTTCGGGTTTTAATGTCAGAATGAGCTTGCTGGTTCGGTGGTGGTGAGTGTGTTAGTTTACCTTTGAGTTTTGTGTTCGAGTCCTCATGTGTGTTGTGATGAATTAATTTATTTTGACTTTACTTTTAAATTTTTAAAGATTTACTTTTAAAATTTGAAAGAGGAGGTCTTTTCAATTTTACGTTCTTTTCCTGTAATACCCTTTACCCATGTCCGACGCCGGAACAGGGTACAAGGCATTGCCGAATTAAACATCTCTTACAACCTTATACAAAACAAAGTTACAAATCATGGCATCATTTTAGTGATTAAACACTCTTTATATAGACATATCCTTAACACTAACATGTCCTCTTATAAGTAATGCATCTACTTATGCAATACCAAGTCTAGATTCCTTATTTCACATTCATAAGACTTGTCATTTTCATGACCACTTTTACCATTATATTATGGTTACCAACTTATCCATTAAGCACTCATGTTCAATCATTATCACGCTGTGTTTATAACATGCAATTACTACATGGCTATGACCACCTCAATTGGTTATAGAGCATACATCCCATACACATGTCATATTACTAACCATGCATGGCAAACAAACATAGTCACATTATAAACATTAGACATGACATGAATAGCTAAGCTTACAAGCCATAATCAATATGAGCCACATCTCATGGCCATATTCATATAACTCAATATAAGCCAACACATTTGGCCAAATTAAAATAATACATGTCAGTCAACTAGATACCTATACATGTCACTCACTTGAAATTTCTAATATATGCTTCATTATTCAAAGGTAGCGACTTGATAGTGTGATGCTGCCTCCGACGATCTCCAACCCTGAGCTAACCTAAAAACACTAAAAGGAAATAAATGAAGGGAGTAAGCTTTATAGCTTAGTAAGACCGTATGAAAATAATAAGCAATTTATCAACTTGTTTCTCATGGTAATACAACCCTATTTGCATTTTTACTCATGTTCCAGTCAAGCTGTTTTCTCGAGTCACAGTCACTAAATTATTTATATCTAGAGCTACGGAACTCCAAATTAAGTTTTTCTAATTTTCCATGAAACTAGACTCACATATATTCTTACCATAAAATTTTCATAATTTTTGGTTCAGCCAATTAGTACAGTTTATTCTTTAAAGTTACCCCTTTTTTGTTGTCTAACAGTTCCGACCCCTCTTCACTAAAAATTAATTATCTCATAATACAAGACTCGGATGATGTTCCCTTCTATTTCTGTTGAAAATAGACTCATTAAGAATTCTAATCATATAAATTATAACCCATAAATATTTTTTTACAATTTTCAATGATTTTCTCAAATCGAAACAGGGATTTCGAAGTCATTCTGACTCTATCTCACAACAATTTAAATATTTCATAATATGAAACTCTTTTTCTTACACCGCTTCTTCTATGTGAAACTAGACTCATAGGGATTTAATTTAATATTTTATTCAGCCTCTAACTCAATTTTCAAAATTTTTGGTGGATTTTTAAAGTCGGATTATGGCTGCTATCCAAAACTGTTTTAGTGTAAATTAATGATACTAAGTTTATCACACCATATTAATTCGTTTTCACCACATTGGTAAGGCTACATATTCATACATCATAAGTGTAGACCTATAATCACAAGGTCATCTCAAAATCATTCTCATAGGCATGAATTACCTATTTACATCTTCACCAAATGTGCATCATAAACTGAAATTATTTCTCATGAGCTTGGCATACATACTTGTGTTACTCAACATGCTTATGTTCATTCCTTACTAATCATATAACATGAATTGAATTCACATCTCATCAATTTCATGTAAGTACCTGTACCACTCACAATATGGTCATAACCTTTCTCATTTAGCTTAAACCGTAACTCTCACCGTTGAACCATTCAGAAAGCTATCGGATATTCACTAAGCCTCAAATATAGGGTATAATGTCGATGCCATGTCCCAGACATGGTCTTACACTAACTCTCACATATCCGTGCCGATTCCATGTCCCAAACATGGTCTTACACTGACACATCTCGTAGCTGATGCATGTCCCAAACATGTCTTACATTGGCTTACATCTCGAGGCCGATGCATGTCCCAGACATGTCTTATACTAGGTCTCATCTCAATGCCGATGCCATGTCCCAGATATGGTCTTACACTGGCTCTCATAATGTGGCCGATGCATGTCCAAGACATGTCTTACACTAGCACACAAATAACCCGAATGTCATGGCATGAACATCCGAATTGTTTCTTAAGGTTCAACGGGAATTCTACTATATCAATATTCATCATACATAATCATTTCCACAACCAAGCAATTCATGCTATATCAATTTAAACACATATAATAACAATTTAGTATTATTTACATACAACTTACTCGTTTCAATGGAATATCATATTCCATCAAATATCCAAGCATTCAATCAACACATAAGTGTTATTTACATTTGACATCACTTTCTCATATACAATATCATCAACATAAACTTTAATACAATCATGGCAAGATAGATTTTCAAGTATAATAACAATGGCATAAATATCGTGCTCATTTAATCACACGGACTTACCTCAAATGCAATTTCAGCTAATTATTCTCTTTTTGTCCTTAACCACGTACTTTCTCGATTTAAGCCCAAATCTCGATTTTCATGATCTAAAATGATGATATTTACTCATTTAATCACTAAATAAATTTGGACAATCAAAATTCACATTTTTGGCAAAATGACCATTTTGCCTCTAGACTTTCATAAAATGACCATTTTACCCTTAGGCCCGAAAATCGATTTTTATCGAATTTCCTTATTAGCCAAGCCTAACCGACCAATTATTACTCTTATGACAACCCAAAATTTTCACTATTTCACACAATTACAATCTGTTTTATAACTTTCACAAAATGACCCTTTTAGGTGTTTTCCATAAAAATCCTTTCAAAAGAGTTGTTTATTACACAGCCAAGACTCGTATTCTTCCATAAAATTTCAGTTAATAACAAACATTCTTTCATGGCAAAACCTTAAACTCTCAACCATTTTGCAAAATAGTCCCCTCAATAGCTAGATTAAGCTTTAGTGGTCCCAAAAATGTAAAAATCAGCAAGAAAAGTCATTAAAATCACTTACTTGCAAGGAATAACCTAGCTGAAATTTTAAAGCTTAAAAATTCCCCTCTTTTCTGGTATTTTCGGTAGAGAAAGGGATGAGAAGAAGATGATATCATTCCCTCTTTATTTTATTTTCTTTTTCGTCAAATAAGCCACCAAATTCCACCTAACTTTGAAAATTGTCTTATCTTTGTCTCTATAGCTGGCCAACCTATATTTAAGGGTATATTTGCACTTTAAAGACCTCCAATTATGGTTCTCTAGCTATTTAATACATTTGGGTAGTAAAACATAACTTTTTTCCTTTATGCGATTTAGTCCTTTTTCGTAATTAAGCTCACAAACGTTAAAATTAATTCACCAAATTTTTCATGCATCTATATAATCATGCTATAACACATAAAATAATATTAAAAATAATTTCTCCAGCCCCGAAATAGTGGTTCCGAAACTACTGTTCTGACTAGGCCCAAAATCGGGCTATTACATTTCCATTTCCTTTTTTGTATTCTTTTTTGTTCCTTTGTTATTTTTGGTTCATTCCTCAAATTTTGGTTATTTTGATTTCTTGTTTCTTCCGTTTTACACTCACATTACGTGTTGTCTGTCAAGACTGATCGTCCTCGTGTGTTTCGTTTTATTGGAGGTGAAGTGGTTAATCTTTATTGTTTGCTATTCCAATTTAAGGTGTGTCTCCGAAATTATTGATTTTAAATGTTGAGTTATTGATGGATTGCATGATATTTTGCATATTTCGGTATATTTTTGGGTTGCCAAAGGATGGGGATCGTTTCGATGTCAAAAACACAAATTTTAGTCTGTTTCGATGTGGTTTAGTGACCATATGGGTGGCCACACGAGCGTGTGCCGCACACAGGCAGTCCATACATCACGTGCAATTGGGAGATTAGGGTTTTCGATGGTTTTTTTGGTTTCACACGGCCTGGCCATACAGACATGTAAGATCTCCACACGACTGTGTCTTATCTGCTATTTATTTTTGGCACTTTTGGACAATGAGTTACACGGGCTACTCAGACGACCATCTAACTTGCTTACACTGGTGTGTGTCTCCTCCACATGGGCGTGTAGGCCTCCACACGGCCATATGGCCTTATTTTGGAGAATTTTTGTTTTGAGACATAAACTGCCTGTTTTATGTTTCTGTGTAATCCGACCATTGATCAAGCTTCGATAAGTGTGTTTGGGACTCAATTTAGTTTGGTTTGTGTGTATATGTGCGTGTATGAGCTTTAATTTTATTACTCATTTATGTGATGAATAAGTACAAGTTTATTAATGTTGTTGTAACTAAATATTAGAATACAAGTGGAATCAAATCTGAATCTGTTCAACTAGAAATGTTAATGTCCGCTTTTGTATGTTGTCTATGTAATGTGTGCATTGTTGCATAGCATGAAAATTTTGAGATTTGGTTATGAAGAGAAAAAAGATAGACTTAGCAGTTTTAACTGCGATACTTTTGTATAGCGGTTTATTGCACTATTCTATATGTATATCAGCTCAGTTGTATACAGTTACTCAAGTGGCATAGTTCCATGTTGTGGTGTGTAGGGTGGATGAACCAATTATGGTTCTATGTGGTATGCATGGTGGACGGGCCTACCATAGCCCTTATATGGTGAGCTGGATGGACGAAATGGTGTTTGGTTGGTGGGGCAGCATTTTGACTTGTGCATCCATTCGCATCTGGATATACATCTGTTTGTTAGAACATTTTGTCTATTTGTGTGAACTTTTAGTTATTGACAATATAGTTAATGTCAGGTAATATGCTCTGATTATTGCGTATGATTAGAACACCATATTTGTGGTTTAGTATTGTATTTGACATATCGATTGAGACTTTAGTAAGTAATATTTTTATACATATGCTTGTCTGAAGTATTTATTGTGTCACTCCGTCTTTTGCCATCTATTCATGTTTTAGACTTACACTGAACTCGCATAGCTCATCTTTGTAGTATTTTTCCTTTCAAGTACATTTCATGTTTTGGAGCTAGACTCGACATACCGGAGGTCTCAGAAAGATATGATTTGATTCAGTTAAGTAAAATCTCATAAGATTTATTCGATTAATTTTAGTCGATTTGTAAAACGATTATATAACCTGTGGTACAAATTTTTATGGTGGACTTTCGTAAGATGTTATTTGGACTGAACTTTAGAAACTATAGATTTTATTTCCAAATATTTAACGTCTATTTAATATTGTTTCGAACATAATGAACAAAAAATTTTTCTTAGTTTAAATTAAAGTTTTTGTTTCCGCCACATTTGGTGGCCAATGTAACCTTCGAGATTCAATCTAAACTTCTAGGCCAAATTTTGGAGTGTTACACTCGACTTGCATAAAGATTCTAAAAATCAAGCTCGACACGCATGTATTAAAATTTTTATAAAAAAAATTAAAAAATATAATATGACAAAAACACTGAAAAAATTAAAATAAATGTTTCTCAATAAATTAAAAAGTCTTTATACTTAAATAACACTAAGATAATTATAATTTAACAAGCAAATGCTTCTAAAATAATAACAAAATTAAAAAATAAAAGTTATACAATATTTAAACAATAAGAACAAAATAATAGCAATATAATAATAAAATGGCAACAAAATTACGACAAAATAGTGAAAAAACAGCAGCAAAACATTAATTTTTTTTACAAATTCAAGCCAAGCCGAGCTTGAAGAAAAAAAATCTTATCCAAGGCCCAATTCATTTTCTAAACAGACAATATTTTTTATCCAAACCCATTTTTTAGACCCATATTTTTTTTCAAACTCTCCCACTTATCTCTATAAATAAAAGTTTCTGTTAATAAAACAAGTGGAGTCATTGCAAAAGTCTCTCGTTATTTCATTAATTACATAATTAATGTCTTTTCCATGATTAGGTTCTATATCAAGAAGCTTTGCTTAATAAGTTAAGCCATTTCTAATGTTGAAGAAAACCATTATTTAAGTAGTTTGTGTAGTTAGAAACCAGATGACTGTAATGATCTAATTTCTTGGCCAACATTCTGTATTGAAAGAGTTCCCACTTTTTTTTTATTTCAAGTGAAATAATAACATCTATTCTTTAAATAAATAAAAACATGATAAAAATCAACATTCAATTTCCTACCACTTTGTTGGAAGCTCTGGATTTGTCACCACTACTAGTGTCTCCATGATACAATTTTTTGCAACCTCTCACTGTTTCCATCCCTTTTAAATTTAACTCAAGATGTGAAAGAAAAAAAAAATTTCAAAAAATTGAACTAGATAAAATAGTATATGGACTTACCTTTATGTGACATTTCTATCCTATTTTGATTGCAAACCAAAGCTTCCTTGATCTCTGCTTTTTCACCAACAGGTTCATCTGAAGAACATTGTGGCACCATCAATTTATAATAAAGATGGATTTATGCTTTTTCAATAGTTTAATTTACTTCAAATTAAATAAAACAATTTTCTCTTTATTTTATTTTAGTATCTTAATCAGTCAAATACTCATATCAACATTAACATTTGAGTTCGAGTAACATTGTAGTTAATAATAAGTATAGATCAATTACCATTGCTGTTAGAATCATTGGCAATATCTTCGATACTTTTAGTTTCTTCAAGATTCAAAGATTTGAAATACTTTACCGGATAATTATGCTCCTGGTCCATCTTCCTTTTTCTTTTATCCTATGAAATGAAAAGGCATTAAGATAATTCAATTTTCATAGTGTAAGAAAACAAATCAATTTAGATCACTTCTAATCATAATTCATGTGTGGTGCCTACCGTAGTTTGTGTGGGTTCTTGAATTTTTCATCACCTGTGATAGCAAATGAACTTAGTTAAGTGATGAAATAATATAGCTCTAAAGAATGGATTGTACCCTCTAAGTGATGCGTAGGAAATCAAATGAAAGATTCTAAACAAATTGGGAGTAATGACTTCCTTTTTAGAGTTACCAACCAATTTTGACTGCATACCAAAGCTTCCATGGTCTCGGGGTTCAAGTCGGCTGGATTCGTGGTCATGGCACTAAAATCTAAGCGTGGTGCAGAAACTAATACTGGCATTGTGAGCCAAGTGTAGGGAACTTTTGAGAATTAACTCGCCACCAACCAAGTATGTCTGCAACTATGGGAAGTAAAAACTCTCTTTAGTATAAGTCAAGCTCTGAATTCAGTGAGGTCACCTAATTAATGTTGCTTGGAGATGCAAATTTACTGAAGTGGTTCACAATATAATCTTTTGTAGTCTCTCTTGTCAAAGGTTTGGAATCATCTAAGACTGAAATATATGCAGTTAGGTTTTGGATTTTCTTTACTAAACATCTCTTCAAGTGGTCTTCAAGCGTGAGGTTCCACAGCCACATAGTGTTGGATAATCCTTGAGGCAATATTTACATTTGGTTTTTGTTTACTTCAAACCTAACAAAGTGCATATCTAATTCTTGTCAATTACTTTGTTAGGTTTGAAGTAAAGGAAGAAAGAAAAACCAAATATAAATATTGACTCAAAGATTATTCATCACCAAACCACTATGGAACCTCACGCTTGAAAGACCACTTGAAAAGATGTTTAATAAAGAAAATCCAAAATCTAACTGCATCTACTTCAATCTTGGATGATTCCAAATCTTTGACAAGAGAGACCGCAAAATATTATATTGTGAACTACTTCAATAAATTTGCATCTCCAAACAACGTTAATGAGGTGGCCTTATTGAATTCAGAGTTTGACTCGTACCTAAGAGAGCCTTTGTTTCCCATGGATGCAGACATACTTGGTTGGTATCATGTTGATAATTATCTTCCATTTCCTTTTATCCTATGAAATGAAAAGGTATTAAGATAATTCAATCTTAATAGTGTATGAAAAAAAATCAATGTAGATCACTTCTAATCATAATTCACATGTGGTACCTATCATAGTTTGTGTGGGTTCATGAACTTCTTCATCACTTGTGATAGCCAATGAACTTAATTAATTGATGAGATAATGTAGCTCCACGGAATAGATTAGACCCTCTAAAGTGATGCATAGGAGATCAAATGAAAGGGTCTAAACAAATTAAGAGTAAAGAATTATTTTCTTTGGGAGACCAATCAATTTTGACTGCATACTAAAGCTTCCATGCCCTCGGGGTTCAAGTTGGCTGGATTCGTGGTCATGACACTAATATCTAAACGTGGCGCGGAAATTGATACTGGCATTGCGAGCTGATCGCGAGCCATCTTTGTAAGTGTAGGGAACTTTTGAGAATTAACACGCCACCAACTAAGTATGTCTGCAGCTATGGAAAGCAAAGGCTCTCTTAAGTACAAGTCACGCTCTGAATTCAGTGAGGCCACATCATTAACAATTTTTTTTTTGTATTAATAACTTCATCAAAAAATACAGATATACCCAAGCTCTGGTCAACAACAAAAGCCAACTGTCCATAGAAGCGATAGAGCATGAAAGAGAAAAAATAAAACAGCGACAACAAAAGAAAATAAAACAACTAGCAATGGAGAGATGATATAAGCAACAAACTCCTTTTAACGCGACATTCAGATTACACATTCATACGAAATGAATTGCAGCTTTTTTAACTTCTGTTTCCAGCAGAAACCAAACCAGACTCACTCCCACAGTGTCCTCCCCCTCTTTGTTAAAATTTTATGTACTCAGATTTATGACATCTTTGTTGCAATATATATTGCTCGTCTTCTAATACTTCATTTTCATATCAACCCCCCCCCCCCAATCATTACTGAACTAGTTAAAACACCTTTCTAGGCCTTGTATGTAAGTTATAACAGTGACATTCAAAATCAAAATCTACTTTCAAGGAATTTAACTAGATTTAGTAAAACTTTGAAATCAAAATCTATATAGAACTTCTTTCTGTGAAAAAAGTGAGAAGCACAAGTTGAATCAACAATATTCAGTATTTGCTATGTTTATGATGCATCTCCACAGTGATGAAAATAAAAAGGGAAATGAGAATCCTTACTTGAATCAACTTCTACTTTTGCTAGTTGAGGAATATCGTCGAACAGTGGGAAGGCCAGGCTTCAGATTTCTGAATGAGGAGACAATGGGAAGATTAAAAAGAGATGAGGGAAGCGACAGTGACTAGTGGGTGTGTGGTGGACCGTTGGTGACTGCCGACCGGTGAACGATGATGGTGGTGGGCTGATGGCCGGTGGTTGTCGGAGTGGAGAAGGCAAGTTATTTTGTTAGGGATTTAGAAATTAGCTATTAAATAATGGAAATTAAGAATTTTATCTTTAGCTTTTTCCTATTCCAATTTTCCAATTTCAAGTGGTTACCCATCCTAATTATAGGCTATTTTTCTAAATTCATCCCAAATTATTGAATATTTAACCCAATCATTGGTTGGTTTAGTAAAAAAATTTTGTTGTTGGATGTCGTTGTTGTCATTGATGACACCGTCATTTTATTTTAAAGGTGGAGGGTTGGAGATTGCTGACATGATTAATTCACATTTTTAGTCTTTTCCTTTAAATTTATTTTTTTAATGTATGAATTCTCTTCTTCTCTAAAAAATAAAAAGTTTGATGAGTATGTTAAAACATTTCATCCCGTAAAACAGGTATCAAAAACAGCATTGATCAAATTTACAAATATATAAAATTTCAAATTTACAAAAATTGATATAACTTTTAAATTTACAAATATCAAAATTGACGGAAATCAAAAGTTGTATCATTGCGAGATGAAATGTTGCGAATTTAAATTAGTTTTTTATATAAGGAGAAAATTTCATACATTAAAAAAATTCATTCTATTGCTTTAGAAGGGAAAAGAATAAAAATGTTTTATTTAAATAATAGATATTGTAAGTGTGAAATAATACATTATTCTATATCTATTTATAAATTTTATTGTAATAACTCAAAAGTTAGTAGCGTCGAGAAAATATGGTTTGAGATATTGTTTCTATAAACTGAATCAGTAATTATTTTCACTAAATATTTACTGAGTGATTTTACAGAGTAAATTGAATTTTGAATAAGTAATTTTACTAGATTAATAATTAATTAAGTTACATAGACTAAATTATAAAAGTGATAAAAATCAATTACTTGAAAATTTTAATTAGAACATTGAATAGGGACTAAGGTAGTAATTATAAATGTAAAAAGAATTTTTTAAATATTAAATCTAATACACTAATTTTAATCTATATAAATGATATAAAATTATTTTATTAAAATTATTAAAAATAAAATTTTATCTTTATTTAAAAATTTTGCTTTTCAATTTTCAAAATAAAAATGGAAATCATTTTTTGACAATGAGAATAAAAATAATAATTAAAAATATTTTTAGAAACCAAACAAAAATATAGTTTAGAAAAATATACTTTTAAAAGTACTGCTGAAGTAATTTGAAATTTCAAGTAGTTAATATTAGGGTAAATTACACTAATAGTAACCCAATTTTGGGGTAGCTGACAAAATAGTCACCTAAGTTTCATTTCAGTCACTCAATTTTTGAAAAGTTACAAAACAATCCTTTTTGCTGTTTTTAGTCATAGACGTCACGACAAAGTGACATGGCAGGTGACGGCGTCGTTGGTGTCAAAAAACCATCCAGCTGGCCGGTTACTCTCATTTAACAGCCCTACAAGCACCATTTTAGGGTTAGAGAGAAAAAAAGAAAAAGAAGAGGAGGAGGAGGAGGAGAAGAAGAAGAAGAAGAAGAAGAAGGAGAAAAGGATAAACCTCCTCAATCGGTGTTCCAGGATTTAATGCCACATTGGGCATCATGGCTTTTGACTTAATTTTTTGGATAAGTTTTTGCCAGTTTTTTGCAAAAGGTAACGCAGTATCTTTGCATAAGGAAACAAGGAATAGAAAACTACATTGAGAATATTTGAGGATCTACTACAATACATATGCAGAAACTTTGGTTATGGCATCTTTTGTGGAACAAAACCATGAGGCTTTTAGACCGAAGCAGACAATACCTTTCAGGTTGGGTGCGTGTCTCCACAATAAGATGGCAGTGAGTAAAACAAAAACGAAAAAGACAATCAAAACCCACCTTTGGATACTTCAACATGAAAAGTAAAACCAAAAGTACCGATTTTACCCAAAGGTTCAACATAATCAATAGGATTAGTGACCATAAGGTGGCAATCAAGAAATGCCCTGTAAGTGAAGAAGAATACTTGATCTATTTAGAATTGTAAACTTGCAGCTAATATTGAAAAGCCAAAATAGTGCAAGTGCACAAAGAATGTTACTTTGTGTGCTTTCTTAAACTCTCAATGACTGGAGCGCCAATGGTTAAGTTGGGGACAAAATGCCTATATAAAAAAATTAACAATGAACATGTAAGCATATCTACAAGTACCCAATAATGTAAACATGAAGGACTAAGTAAATAATACGTAATGCTGATCAAAAGCTCTAGTGTTAACCAGAACATAAGAAATCATCATTAAAAAACTATAGCAAGATATTAAATAAAGCTTAAGAACCTGAATAACTTGCACTTTGCATAAACCAATCCAATTTCAAAAGTTCATTTAACATAATGAAAGCATAGAAGATTGTATTCAATTTAAACAGTTAATTAAGGTCCTTCACATTCCATCAACAAAAACTTCTAAAATCCCAAAGTTTCTAAAAGTAACTTTTCAAGCTATAAACAAGCAAGATCATTGAGTCTTTCAATTTCCTAACACATAATCATATCCTTACCCAAAGTAGACAACTCTTAAATGTTTTTTTTATACCATAGATCATGATTTCATGGATGACAGAAACATAAGGCTTAAGTATAAGTTAATAATCTTCACTAAAAAGATTAGCAAATATAAAATAGCTAAAAAAAACCAAACCTATAAAAATAACAAAAACAGGAAGTAGAGAAGAAACAGAAAGATAAAGAAGCAAAATCTTAGAGAAGAGAAGTCCACGAAAGCTAATGAAACATATCCATCCTGCAGAAAGAAGCCAGAAACTAGGAAAAGTTAGAATGTTGAAAATCATTTCGTTTCTTTTGAGAATCCATAAAAGAAGCAAAGTTAGAAACAAATTTTACTATGATATCCATGTGAAGCCAATCAGCACCGAAATCAAGCATGTGCTTTGCCTCGATGCTAAGTTAGAGAAGTCTAATGAAAGCATGGATGGAGTAATTTTTGGTGTTACACCCATATTTGGGATTCAGGTGTTTCGGGGTTTGCAATTGTTTTTTTGTTGAAGAGCTGGTGGATGGTTCAAACCAAAGGGAGATTACAGTTGGATTCAATGGAATTCTGAGTTGAGCTTAAGATACACGCTGCACTTTAGTCAAAGTTGACTTGCCATGTCAGCAGGTTAACTTGCCACGTCATGGTGCCGTTAACACCTTAACGAAAACTGTTAATCAGTGACTATTTTGTCACTTTTTTATAACGTTAGTGACTATTTTGTAACTTTTGGAGAGAAGTCTAATGAAAGCATGGATGGAGTAATTTTTGGTGTTACACCCATATTTGGGATTCAGGTGTTTCAGGGTTTGCAATTGTTTTTTTGTTGAAGAGCTGGTGGATGGTTCAAACCAAAGGGAGATTACAGTTGGATTCAATGGAATTCGAGTTGAGCTTAAGATACACGCTGCACTTTAGTCAAAGTTGACTTACCATGTCGTGAGTTAACTTGCCACGTCATGGTGGCGTTAACACCTTAACGAAAACTGTTAATCAGTGACTATTTTGTCACTTTTTTATAACATTAGTGACTATTTTGTAACTTTTGGAAAGTTAAGTGACTGAAATGAAACCTAGGTGACTGTTTTGTCAGCTAACTCAAAGTTAGGTGACTGTTGGTGTAATTTACCCTTAATATTATCGTAAAAATTGCAATAAAAATTAAAATTTTAAATATATTTATAAATGATACTTAAATAATAAGATATAAAATATAAATTAATCTAATTTTTAAATAATTTATATAAATAAAATAGCTAATTGAGTCTTAGCTTAATTGGCATGGGCATTATTGTCCATATAAGAGGACGTGAGTTTGAGTGGGTTGAAACGCATTATCCTTCTATTTATATAAGAGGATATGAATTATGTGTAGTTGTATGTAATTTTTTATAGAACCAATTGTTTAGTTTCAAATAACAATTTATTTACAATATATATATATATATATTTAAAAATAATAATGGTATTCAAATAGCATGAGATAACTTAGTTCATGGCACCCTAAACAAGGGTAATTCAACGAGTGCAAACACGTAAACCACAATTTCCCTTCTACCCAAAAAAACACTTTAATGCTCTTTAACACAACAAAGGTATATTACAAAAGTAAATCAAAACATCAAACATCTTAATGCATGGTTGCTGGTATCTATTACTGACTAATTCTAAACTTAGCAGATATTGGGGTTTGCCATCAAGGGATCCATTACAAAACAATGGAAGCTTACCCAAAGTATGCAAGGGCATGCATTGTGAAACTCTCCACATTTCCAAAATCATCTTTTCTTGCTTCTTAGAAAAAGTTCTTCAAATCAAATCCATGAAATGCTCATGACCTCTTCTCCATTTTGCTACTAGATGAACATTTGTCATCCAAAACATATCCTTGCATAATGTATTGATTAAAAAATTGAAAGTGTTCATCATTCTGTTGAGCAAGCTTGTTGCTTTTCTCCATTTATCACAAAAAAATGTGATCATTGTTTCACCCAAACTCAATGCTTTTTGTAATTAAAGAGTAATATACAAAGCATTGTTTCAAATGCGAAGGAAAGTGATCACTACTTGATTCTAAAACTAACAAAATATCAATTACGATCTCAATAATTTTTTCCATGATGACTTCAGTAACATAACCAGCTTCTTTAAGTTTCGTATTAAGCTCATTCAACTTTTATAGATATCAACAGATTGATGATTAGGGGCGAAGGCAGAATAAATATTTAGGGGGGCAGATAAAATTTTAATTTTTTATAGTTTATATCTTTATAATTTGTAAAGGATTAAATCGAATTTTTATAATTTTAGGGGGGCCAAAGTGCAATTTTACCTTTACTAATTTAAAATTTTTAAAAAATTTTAAGGGCCAAAAGAGCAAATTTACATTTTAAGGGGGCCGGGGCCCATGCCAGCCCCCTGGCTTTGCCCCTGTTGATGATCTGATTGATCTCCATCCATAAAAACATGTATCAAGCCATTGATCTCGATCCCGCTCCAATCGGCTTTAACCAATCCTTTATTCCTCGTCATGCTTCTTGTTTTAACTGCTTCCTTCTGTTTACCGGCTGATGTATATATATTAGCCATAAAAACATAACTACTGGTGTTTCATACATGCACTAAGCAATGGAGCCCAAGCTTGAGCTTGTACTTGCATAGGCATCTCTTGTATGGTTTTCAATTTTCAAAGCCAAGTTGAAGTGACCCACTCTACCAAGAAGATCGACCAAGCAAGTATAATGCTCTATACCGGGCTTTATTCAAAAAGTATTTTTCATGCTTTTGAAGTACTTCAATCCATCCTCCACAACCTTGAGTGACCTATTCCGTGAATCGCATAACCGTTTACCTTGGAACTCTAAAAAGCTAATTATTTATGTAACACTCCTCTCAAGTACTTCTGCCTTGTCTATCCCACCACATTTACAGTACATGTGAACTAATGAGGCCTGGACCTGTCGATCACATAAAGTTCAATCTCATTCCCAATGCTCAGTGACCCCAAATCAGCACAAGCAGAGAGTATGCTGGTAATGATAGCTTCATTCGGTTTAAGATCAGTTCTTAACAAACTATTGAATAAATCCAATGCTTCAGCAGGGTAACCATGCTGAGTATACGTAGCAATCATCAATGTCTACAAGAAAGTCTACCATTCCGAGTACTCATCAAGCCGAGACAATGTCACCACACTTTGTAGTGACTTTACATACATGTTAGGAATCGAGTTGTTAATCAAAGTTTCACTATCATCTCCAAATTCCTATATTTGACACAGCCTGAAATGATCTGCATCTGTATTGAAGAATATCCGAATGCATATGCATGATCTGAACTAACATACTTAACTGGAGAAAAAATGTCTTTAATTTGTTCACATTCTTTGCTTCCAAAACTTGTGATGCAACATTTTAAACTCTCCACATTTCCCAAATCATCTTGTCTTGTAACTTGAAAATAGGATCTCCAAGAAATACTAATGGTGAACATACTCTAGATCTTCTTCTCCATTTAGTGGCTGGATAAACACTTATGCCATCCTGAAAATGTGATCAATTGTTTCACCTCAAGCTCAATGTCCTTTAAGATTAAAGAGCAATAAACTAAACATTATTTCAAATGCAAAGGAAAATGATCATAACTTAACTTTAAAATTGGCAAAGCGTAATAGAAGTCTAGTGGGGCCATTGGCCCCCCAAGGTTCAAATTTTTTGCAATTTAGCCTTTTTTAATTATATTAGGCCCTCCCAAAAATATAAGTAGGCCCCTCTAATATTTTTATAGTTTTAAAATATTATTGATAAAAATAAAGGGAAAATCTTCTTGAAGAAGTTAAATTATTCATGATAAGTTTTGAATGATATTTTGTTAAATAATAATCTAATATTTTACTTAAAATAATAATATTTTATAAGTAATATAATAATATATATAAAGAAAAGAAAATATGAATATATTTTTACCATCTTTCTTATTCATTTTCGTGCCTTGTAAGAAAAGAAGAAGAAAAATCTTCATTATTTTTCCTTCAAATTTGAAGTATAATGTATGTTTTTCTTCAAATTTTTAATAGAGTTTGAACCTTTGAAACTTGTTTTACATATATGTACCAATTGTTTTTATTTTATCAAGTTAATAAAAGTCACTGTTAAAGGATGTTGATGGAAACTTATAAAATTAAGTGAAATGTGTATTTTTTTTATGGAAAATGATTAGGAGACAACTTCCAATTGTTAGAAGTGTAAAAATGAAACAAAAATAGGTAGATAATGTTATAGTAAGTTTCGACCAAAGTGAAGAGGGGGAACAAAATCTTGGTCACTTTGTTTAAAATTATGTCAAATGATAGTTTGTGAAGCAGTAAGTATTCTATTGAAAACAAAATAAAAAATGATTAACCAAGTCTATTTGGGAATTTGGGATCAGAAAACTTAGGTTATCAACTTGATAAACCATGTATATTCAAGCTTTTCATTAGTGTTTGAATTACTATATCTAGCTATATTAAGTTTATTTTTATGAATTTTGAATCTATTGTTTATATGTTCAAATCGATTTTCATGTTGTAATACTGCTTCTTTTGAATTGATTGTTTATATATTTAAATTGATTGCTATGTTCGAATACTGCTTCTTTTAAATAGATTGTTTATATGTTTAAATCGATTGTTTTGTTGGAATACTGCTTCTTTTGATTCAATTGTTTATATGCTTAAATCAATTGTTACGTAGCACGTCTAACTTTAACTTGGCTCCCCCAAAATAAACATCCTGGCTCCGCCACTGTATATTTTTAAGTACGTTGTTCTTCACCTATAATCGTAGAAAATAAGTATAAAATAAGGATAAAAGTACCATGCATGCATAAAAAAAAGGTCAGGTTTCACAAAAGTAACAAAAAAAAAACAATGCATCAAACTTGCCTAATTTTACTATACAATCTTCCATGATATATATCAAGAAAGATATGACGTTGAAAATGAACCATGTCATTTTGTGTGAAAGGGAAGAAATCACCATGTGTAAGGCAATCACAATATTTCATCATGAATACCTCACAATCAGCCGAGCTTTATGTTGTAGTACAAAAAGAAACGAAATAAGAAAGGTAAGATAATAAGTAAATAAAAGGTAGAAAATGTGTAGATTTTAAAAGATAACCGATACGCACTATAAATGGTCATTCATTTGCATCATCATAACCAAACTCTATAAATGGTCATTCATTTGCATCATCATAACCAAACTCTGGCAGTAGAAAGGTAGTGAACCATTGTAATATTCTTTGTTTTTCAACATTTTTAGACATTATTTGAGAATATGCATTTGAATCCAACCATGAAATTTTCTTTTCTTTGTTATCAACATAGAAAAGAACCCAATGGGCTGATAAACACAATGGTAAAAACAACTGCAATCACAAAAAGGAAAACAAAAAAGATTACATCCATCTTTGTTAGTTACAATAAAAGATTAAGTTGATGTTGATATTTTCGATCTGGATTTTTTCTACTAAAATAGTTAATGTAATTGATCACCATTACAATACAGATAGAAAAAATTGAAAAGCTTACTTTATGAACACCTCTTAGCTTTTCAACTTTAAACCAAGATAAAAATTCATGTTCTGATCCGGATCCTTGTATTAAAGAAGTCTAATATTGAAAAATATATGTGTTAAACGGTACTATATATAATATTTTGATATAAAATACTAAAAATTTCAATTTGAAATGCCAATACAGTTCATTGTGCCAGATGAAAGTTTTTACAACTATTTGAGAGTCAAATGCATAGTGATTAATGTATGCCTTTAAAAATCTATCAAATCTCTTCTTAAGTAATTTGAAGAATATATTAATGACCGACATACCATAATTAATTAACAACATTTGTTTATTTCCAACTCATACTAGCTGGTAACTTTGAACATGACATGATAAAATACATGATTAATACACAACACAATTCTATAATTATGAAAATTATATGAATATATGGATTACCAAATTAGGTTATGCCCATATCTCTAAAAAATATTGATAATTACTTACCGAATCATCAATATAAAACTCTTTTCGAGTTTCATCACCATGGGGCACCATGAGTAAATGTGTTAATTTGTCACCTATTAAGCAAAACCCCTTATCTTGTCCAATCAATTTTCTGTCAAACATAAACTTTGATGTATAGTTAGGTTATAATGATCACTTCATATGCCAATATTAACTTATCAAAGCTAGCACATACCCAATCAACTCATTAGTTTGCCATCTATTTAGCCGTTTGTTCTCCTTGTCTGTAAATCTTGAGACTAAATATGCCTGAACATCCTAAAGAATAATTTAAAAAAAGAAAAGAAACTTGACGTAAAAGCCTTAATATATGCATAAAAGTAAAATAATATGTATAAGGAATGGAATGATATATGCATAAAAGCAAAGGAATGTGTATAAGGAATAGAAAGAAGTATGAACCTCTTACACCATGATCCTTGCTCTTTCAATATTGTTCAGAAGACAAGCTTTGAAATTGACCTGACTTATTATTGTTGAATGGTGAGTCATCTTTTGGAATTTCAATTAAGGTAGTAATGTTTCTTCCATGATTAGGTTCTGTATCAAGAAATTTTGCTTAATAATGGATTGAGCCATTGCCAATTTTAAAAGGGAAACATTATTAAGTTGTTTTGGATTTGTCTCCATTGTTAGTTTCTCCATAAAATCAATTTTTGCAACTTACCACTCTTTACAAACCTTTTAGATTCAGTTTAAGATGAGAAATAGATTAAAAAAAATGGTTGGAAAATTGAAGTAGATTAGTGATAAATGGATCAAATAAGGAGCTTACTTCCTATTGACGTTTCCAACCTATTTCGAATGTGAACTGAAGCTTCCATGTTCTCTGCTTTTTCAATAATAGGTGAATTACCATTTGGCATTTCAAGTTCAATAAGAACAAAGTTCTTTTCATCCTTCTTGAATAGTAAATATAGTTCAATTACCATTTTTGTTGGATCTTTTAGTAATGCCTCTACTACTATTAGCTTTTTTTTTATTCCAATTTTTGGAAACTTTTACCACATTAGAGTACTCTTCTGTCTTCCTTTTCCTTTTATACTATGTAATGAAAATACATTAAGGTAACTCATTCTTCATAAATTCTTAGTCATAATATAGGAAAAAGAATTCAATGGATATCATTTTCTAATCATAATTCATATGTAATTCCTACCATATTTTGCATGTGGTCATGATTTTCTCTGTCATTTGTGATAGCAAAATGAACTCAATTAAGTGATAAGATAATGTAACTCTAAAGAATAGACCCTCCAAGTGAAGTGCAATAAAATAGAATGGAAGGATTTAGATCAAATTAAAAGTTAGACTTACTTCCTTTTGGAATTTCCGACCAATTTTGACTACATACTAAATCTTCAATGTTATCAGTATTCAAGTTGTTGTAGGTTGAATTGGTGATCATGGCATTGAAATTCAAACATGGCATGATTATTGACATTGGCATTGCAAGGAAATCTCGAGCCATCTTTGCTAGTGTAGGAAGCCTTTTTGTATTAATACACCACCAATAAAGTATGTCAAGGGCTCCATCCAAGGGCAGTAATGGCTTATCCAGGTAATAGTCAAGCTCGGACTTCCATGAGGCCACCTCATTAAAGTTGCTTGCAGATGCAAATTTACTGAAAGATTCCAAAATACAATCATTACCAATCTCTATTGTTGAAGAATTGGAATCATCCAAGTCTGAAGCAGATTTAAACAGATTTCTGGCTTCATTGGCATATTCACAGTAAACATCTGTAAGGATTTTATGAAATTTGTTCAAATGCATCTTACTATCATGGCCATAGATTTTAGTATATAATAACTCCAAAAATTTAAACTTTAACGTTGGATCAAGAATAGTTGCAACAATGAATGCCGAATTACATAAGCTCCGATAGTAGTTAAATTTCCTTTTCATCAATGTAACAATTGGATAATTGCTCTTTTTCAGATGAAGAAATTTCTTTTATATGTTGCAAAGCTTTGGGAAGTACAAGTTTGTATTAATGGATTGAGTTCATTCGATATTATCAAAACATTTCAAACAACTGTGGAAAACTAGTACCATTTCCCATTCCTCCACTGATGGCTTTAATTTAAAGTTGCCGTCAATTTTCTCCAGTTGAAAAAATACTTTTCTTGATTCCAAGGCATTATGAAGCACACTAAAGTCTAAATCCAACCTTAAAGAAAGATCATCTCATGATTTCCCACCTTATAGCTTCTCTTGATTTACAACTTCTTCAAATTTCAACTTTCCTTGTGTTGTTTCACTGACATATTCAATGGATTTTCTTAATTTCAAAAGTATTACATCCATATCACGAAAACCATCCTCAATGAAAATGCAACTGAGGAACCAATGATTTGAAGGAAATGAACCTTGGTCACTAAAACAAGTTTCCTTTATCTTCTAAAACATATCATCATTCAAATAAGATTATCAATAGTTATGGAAAATACTTTCTTACTTATATTATGCTCCAAAACTGAGCTCTGAATAATTTTTCTTAAAGCCTTTGTGTCATAGATATGCTCCAAATTTTTGCAGGCAAGAATCTTCATTTTTGTTTCCCCATTTTCATCAATGAAGTGTGCTATCATACAACAATATTCAGTCCTTCTAAGGCTGTTCTTCCACAAATTAATTGTCAAACTGAAGTTATAAGCAAGCTGGTCAAAATATAATTGAAGTTTATCCTTTTCATCTTTATAGATGTGATGTATGTCAAATAATAAAATATATTTTAATGGAAACTCAAACATTGTGTAACAACCCATTTTTCAGTGGTGTAGGAAGTAGTGGTTTCGGGGCCACCAAATCTGATGAGAAAATTCGTAAATATTATTATTTAATATTTACAAGTCAATTATGGTTTTTAAAAAAGTTTTTTGATTTGATAAATAATGATTTATAAGCGATTTATTAAGTTCAAGTGGTATGACCCTAAGGTTAAGTGATTTTAGAAAATGAGGTATCAAGACCTCCTTTCTATGAGCTGTAAATATTTTTATAAATATTTACAGAGCGTCATTAAGGTGGTATTAAAGTTTCATTGAAAAATTTTAACATTTCTATAGTTAATTAATTAAAAGGACTAAATTATAAAATATATAAAATTTAGTCACTATTTGATTTGAGTGATTAAATGGTTTATTGAATAAAGGAAAAGGTATTTAAATGGTAATTAGACCATTTAAGAATTTAGTGGATGGTTTTGGGCAATTAAAAGCTTTAAAATTGGTTGAATTTTAAATAGACAAAATTGTAATTTTATAATTAAACTTTAATTAAATAAAAGAAAAACTATTATCATCATTTTAGTGTCTTCTTCATCGAAATTGGAAGAAGAAAACTCCATGTAAATTAAGCTAGGTTCGGCCATGGTTAAAATTATGCATGTTAGTCCCTAAGCTATCCGTTTTTTATAATTTTTATGTTTTTGAGATCATTGCAATTAGGTCTAGCTAGCCTGTACCTTCGATTTTAAAACTATTAAAGATTTTGAATATTTCCATTGATGAAAATTGTGATTGTAGATGTTAATTGATGAATTTAAAATATTATTTGTTATTTAAAAGTATTTTATTAAGTGATTTCTGATGATTTTATCGATTAGGGACTAATTTGTTAAAATAGTAAAAATGCATGGATTAAATGTGAAATTATTGTATGAATGGGCTGTGTTGATTACCATGAACATTCGGCTAAGTTCAAATTTGGGTAAAAATGGTTAATTTGCATGTTTTGGGCTTAGAGACTAAATTGAATAAAAGTAATACTTTAAGGGTAATTTTGTAAAAATATAAAAATGACCAAATTGCATAACATGAATTTTTTTATTTTCTAAATTAATATATTGAATGAAATTATTAATTTAGATCAAGATCGGGTGGAAAATCGAGAAAAATTAAAAAATCCAAAATGCCCTTAAATTTTGGTATTTCTGCAATTTAACTAGATAAGTTCGTATGAATTGTATTCGTATAATTTTGATTGACTTGAATGTTAATATGTGATTATATTGTGATTAAATATATATATATATATATATATATATATATATATATATATATATATATGTTAGTATGAAATTTACTGTGTTATGAAACAATGTAAATCCAATGACGTATGACGATTACAGAGCCTCGTTTGAACCTTAGGAATTCGTAGGATACAAATGACATGTCATTAGGGTTTATATGATTCAGGTGCTGGTCCTGAACGTCCTATTAATGGCTAAGGTCCGGCATGTGTTGCAGATACTCCACAGCTCGTGTGAGCAGACCCATTTTCATAGCTCGTGTGAGCATTCTGATTCAGAACTCGTATGAGCATACCTGTACAGGAATTGACAGATTACAGCTATATGATTTAGCACACTATGTGTGAACTATCCCCGGTATCCAATGATATTCTAAATGGTTCAACAAGAACTATTCGGATAAGAAATGGTAAGAGAACGATATGTTTTATGACATGTACATATATGAACATCCTTGATATGATGATACATGAAAATTATATAGGTTGAGATGAGTTATAAACCCATGAGATACATGTTGTGGCTAAATGACAATTTATGTTAATATTCCTACGATTTATATCTTGTATGCTAACATGTTTGGTGGAAATTCTTAGGCTTTGGCCAAGTTGTGGTTGGATTATGCCACGTTAAACTTATAAGTTATGCACTGAAATAGTAAGTGCCTAAATGGAAATATGCTTGTGATTATGAACGAATGGTAAGGTCTAAATTATGTAATTTCTATTGAAATGGTTTACCATGTGGTTAATTTCGAAAGACCTATGTTTAAATGCACTAGCTTGTGGCTATGGTTGAATAATATGCTTACGTCTTGTGCGATATGCATATGACACGGGTGTGGAAAGGTAATGAAATAGTAATTTCATACTTGAAGTGTAAAATGATGAAAATGGGAATGATGAGTTGAATTGATGTTGTTATTTAAGTTAAAGAAAGTAAATGCAATAGAAAGCAAAAAAATGCAAATGAAAGTAAGAAAATTTGGAAAGGGTTTAAAGTTTTATAAAATCCCATGAAGCTAGCGATGATATATTTATGTGATGCTGTGGATTTATTCACTTTGTAAGTTGTTGAATATGGTTTCATGAATCTTGCAGTATTGGTATAAAATTATTCTTGACATGTATAAATTTCATATTTGAAATGGAATGATATGACTAAAGTTTATATGAGCTTACTAAGCATTTATTGATTACGTAGTTGTTTGTCCTTTACTTTTCAGATTATAGGAAGCTCGATCAAGTTGGAAGCTTGTCGGAGATCTATCACACTATCCAGCAGTTATATCGGTAGTTTTCAATGTTTTGGTTAAGGTTATGATGGCATGTATAGGTGAACTTATGGTTGATGATATTTGAATGTTAGTAATGAGTTTGGCATGTATATGTCATTTTGGGTGATATAACCTTGGTACATTTGGTGCCTTGTTGATATATGTTAATTTGATTATGTGTTAAAGCATGTTTGAATGGTCAAAGTGATATATGATGAATTGACCTCAACATGGTCAAGATATCGTATGCTTTTGAAAAGTTTTGAACTAGATATGGCATGTATCTAATATGGTATGGTGATTATGTAGCAATTATGTTATGTTTTGGCATGGAAACAAGTTAATTGATAATTGGATAAATATGCACATGTATAGGTGTTTTTGGTTGATTTTTAGCCATTATATTTTGGCTTGTAACTTTGGTATTTTGAATGATTGAAATAGTTGATACGTGGATATCTGTATGTGGCCTTCTGATGGATGATTTTATAGTCTTTATGATGCTTAGATGATGGAAGTTAAACATGATCATTTTGGTATTAAAAAATGTAGTTAGTATTTATGGCTTATGATGCTAAATGTTAAATGGTAAATTAAGTACATATAATTGTGGATTTGATATGTGTACAAAATGGCAAGTTTTGGCTAAACTAAGTATTTAGTTATATATGTTTAATTGTTGTGATTGAGGTGCCTTTTGGACAGATTGGTTGTATGCTTATGTACCATATTTCAATAGCTTGTTTATGCATGGTCTTAGTGCAAATTGAAGGCTTGTTTATATGTGCAAAAGTGATTGTAGGTATATGCATGAATGGGTGAGAAAAATGGCTTGGAAATGACCTATTTTTTGTCCACATGGCCAGCGACACGGCCGTGTGTCCCCTGTAGATTACTAAGGGTTGCAAGTCAGATAGTTACATGGCCTAGCACAAGGACATGGTCTAGCACACGGCCTGGCACACGGGCGTGTGAGACCATTTCGAAGGGTCCACGGCCTGGCACACGGGCGTGTGGCTTGGCCGTGTGACCCAAGTCAGAGAGTTACATGGGCAGAGACACGGGTTGGGACACGACTGTATGTCCCTACTTTAAATGTCCACAAGGCCGTGTGACCCCTACAGTTTAAAAATTTACATCTTTTCCCAAAAAAATCTATATGTTCTCGATTTAGTCCCGATTAATGTGTTTTTAGGGCCTCGAGGGCTTATATAAGGGACAATATGTATGTTATTAATGGAGTTTGCTATGATTGATGTTGTGAAATATATGATTTAAATTTTTTATTATTTTGAATTGTAATATTTGGCAATGCTCCGTAACCCTATTCTAGCGACAGATATGGATTAAGGGTGTTAACATTGGTTGTAAATTTTTCAAAAAAATATTAAAGAACTCTTGTTCAGCCGTATCCAATGGACATTGATGCTTGATGATCATTTTCACAAAACCCAAGCGTCTCCTTTCTTGATCGAACATGAAGTTGCTTTCATCACTATCCAGAGTGATCAAATTACTTATTTCAGATGTGATTAACTGCCTTTCTTGATTTCTTGTTTTCTTATTTTGGCATATTTCCAAATGGTTTTTCAAGTGTGTGGTTCCACTCTTGCTTGACCATGTAAAATCTTTATTGTAGTGTTTACATTTGGTACTTGTTTTCCATTCACTTCAAACTTATCAAAGGCCAGCCAAACTTTAGACGAGAACTTTCTCCATTTGGCTCGTGGGACTTGATAGGTCTCCATGTATGCTTTCATAATCTCATAGTCACCAATGGATATAGTATGAGAAATAAAGTCCTTCTCTCCAATTTCTTTTCAAAAAGTAGACAAATTAAGAATAAGTTTTCTACAAGTAAAAACTTCAAAGCACATTACAATAGCTAAAGCTCTCAAAATTATATATAATCATTTGAATACTTAGCTTAGGCATGCACCATTACATTATATATAAGCATACAATGTTAATATAATGTTGACAAGCTATTCAACCAAACCCTTCTTCTTTTAAAAGGAAAAGGAAAAAAAATGGCAGGCAACTAATTTAAATGTTTTTCACTTAAGTTACATTCCTGTTGTTTAAGAACAAAATTCAAGATAAATCATAGTATATGTTTCTCCTTTACATATTCTAGGGCTTTGTCTTACTAATAAGATTTCAAGTTTTAGACCAACTATATAGAAATGATTACCTGTTTATGAGGCCCTTGTGTTTATAGTACTCTTCCATAACTCATGGGATTGGGTGTGCTAAAAGGAGATGACTCAACCTAAAAGAAAATATTGTTATTCATTATACACATGTACTTGAATACTACAAGTCTATAATAATATAACATGAATACAATTGATTAGAAATACTTGCTCAACAAGCCCATGTCTTTCCATTTCATGAACATCATATGGTTGAACTGCATTCAAAGACCATGTTGTGTTTGAGTTTAGTAAATCATTGGTGGATGAAGCCAGCCGAGCGTTTCTCGTATACATCATCCCCTGCAGAGTGGTTGAAATGGTTTCTCTCTCGAATCCAACTTCATTACCTCAAAGCCCTATAGTTACAAACTTTTTCTTCATGTTTTTCAAGTCATTGAAGATATCAAGTGCTAAAGATTCTGATTTCTCACTTTCAATTTCAGGCCAATAAAATTCTACCACATAAACATCACCAATGATGTAGTCATTTTGTAGACAGATTGCATCAACAACATGACTACCAAACTGTGTAGCATTAAACAGTGGGTAGTCACTTTTCATAAGCTTCGTAAAACTTGGTTTGAAATATAATATTATAATTTCTGAAATATCTCTTATAAATTAGCACCACAATTTATTTTATAACTATTTTTAAAGAATGTATTACTATAACATCACAATTTAACTTCAAAATATGTGTTGCAAATTAAAATAGATAAATATATTAAACCTTTAAACAACCACAAAATTTTGGGCATATTTTCAGTAGTGTATGTAAAATTATATTTGATTGACAAGTTATAAAACTCATAGTTATAGGGTAATAAATTTTAACCTATAAATATTCTTCTCGTAAATATCTTTAATTGATAGGTTAAGAAATATAAAACTTGTAATAATTAATCAGTAATGATCTATTATATTAGTTGCAATTTTGAGCCTTTTATTTATTGTGATTATCGCATGATATTTAATACTGTATTGATTAATCGAACATTTTTAAAAAGTAATTATAATGATAATATACAATTTCATAAATTATCAATAAAACAGCAATTTCTCTAATGAGTCTTCCTCTGAACGTGGATCAAACTCTTTTGATGATGGATAAGAAATAGGCCAAAAGAGAGTGTCTGATAAAGATAGCCCCTTTAGCATTCAGCATGTTTAGGTCAAAGGCTCGTTATAATATATGAAAAACAAGGTAGTGAAAAGTATAGAGACAAAGAGTTCTATTTCAATTTTCGAGAAAAAAATGCAAGTTTCAAGTTTGGGGAGATGAGTATGGCCGAGGAGAACACGAGACAAAGACCTATACTCATGGAGGAATTTCGACCAACGAGATCACCAAATGTTGAGATTGGGAGCTCTGAGCATTCAATGGTGGAGGTGGTGACGACTATGAAGGGGGATTATCGATGGCATTGAGTGTGACTCAACTACTGAAACATTAGCCAATAGTGACACCATGCTTGTGTAGGTATCCGATGATGAGGCAAGCCTTAATGTTGAGCATAGTTGCTGATGTTGAACTGACTCAACTACTGAAACTTTAGCTAATAGTGACACCATGCTTGTGTAGGTATTCGATGATGAGGCAAGCCTTAATGTTGAGCCTAGTTGTTGATGTTGAAGTGCTTAGATATGAGAATATTCACTATTTCACTTTAATTATGAATACAAAATTATTCTTTTAGAACTAACAAGGAACTGATCATCCCTATACCAGCCCGTTTTTAGTGAAATTGAAACAATGGTTTCGGGACCACAAATTTGAGTCCGTAAGAAAAATTATTTTAATATTATTTCATGATTTGCTTTATGATAAGAATATCGTATGAAAATTTTACTGGTTACATGTTTAATTAGGAGGAAAGGACCAAATTGCATAAAATGTAAAAGTTGAGCTAAAAGTATCAAATAGCTATGGAATTCAAAATTTGAGGTCCTTATATGGCAATTAGACCATTAAGTGGAGTTAGAAGATAAGTATGATGATTCATCCATGGAAAATCTGATAAAGAAAATGACTAAATTAGAAAGAAAAGGATGAAAAGATGATAAATTAATAAAATAAGAAAATATCATCATTTTTCATCATCTTTCCCAAAATTAAATCCATGGAAACCCTAGCTAAAAGAAAAGAGTTCAAGTAAACTTTATTGGCTTAATTAGGTATGTATCATTGCCCGTTTTTAATGATTTTAACATTTTCGAGATTGTAATAGTTTAATATAGCTATCTCGAGGATTAATTTGTAAAGTTATCAAAGTAATAGGGTTTTACCATGGATGAATATAGATGAATTATGAAATTTATGGTAGAAAATGAAAGGTTGTTGATAGAAAACAACTTTTGTAAATGAAATTTTGATGAAATTGTGATTTAGGGACTAAATTGAAAAGATGTAAAATTTATGGATGTAAATTTTGATGAAATTATGATTTAGGGACTAAATTGAAATTGTCATTAATTAAAAGTATAGGGGCAAAATGATAATTTTTTCTTAGGATGTAAATTAAATTGAATTGAATATGAATTGTTTTAAATTGAGCTAAATTTACTCGTATAGATCCAAATAGATCAAATACGGAGCTAGATCGAGGTAAAGAAAAAGTAACGAATTAGTAGCATATAAGTTCACGAACATTGTCGAGGTAAGTTTGTGTAACTAAATTGTGTATATTTAGATGCTTGATTTGAATGTTGTGTATGTGATTGTATTGTTGCTATGACTATGAAATTAATATTAAATCCGACAATGCCAGACAAATATCAAGTCCCGATTGAATAAATGAAATTCGATAGATACAAGATTTCTCGAATTGGTTGTGGTCCTGTATATGTTGCGAAGACACTGTAGCTCCAAAGAGCGTCCCGTCATTAGCCCTCTTGAGCTTCCTATTATATGATTCTTGCGAGCTTTCCATTAATAGCTCTTCAGAGCATCCCGATCAGTCGTGATCTCGCATGTGTTGTGGGCACACCACAGGTCTTATGAGTGTCCTGTTATATGGATCTTTGTGAGCTTCCTGATTAATGGCTCTCTAGAGTTTCTTGATATGGCTCGCTTGAACTTCCCGATACATGGCTATTCAAATTTTCCTGTTAATGTCTCTTCAGAGTTACCCGTTATTGGCTCTCATGAGCTTCCCGATTATGGCTCTTATGAGCCTCCTGTTATACAGCCCAGATAAGCTTCCCATTACATGGCTCACATGAGCTTCCTTTTATATGGCTCGAGAGAGGGCTTCCCGATTATATGCTCTAATGAGCACTCTTGAATATGAATTGACGGATTTCAGATTGTACATTTCAAGTGTACTACTTGTGTAACCATCGATATTTCAAATAAATTCAACTGGCAAAGTTCTGACATGAAATAATTTGAACTTGAGATGAATTATTATGGAAATGTACATGTTATATGGAAATATAAGCTAGAAAACATATGTATATGAAAATTGTTACATGATGAGCTCATCCTTGTTTCTTGATGTTCACATGAAATACATGACTAACATGTTTCTTGAGGTTATATGTGTTAAGGAAAATTGCCAAATTTCTTTGGATGAATTTTGCATGCTTACTTTAAATGTAAATGATTGGTAAGTTAATTTCCCGCTATACGAACTTACTAAGCATAATATGCTTACTCTGTTTTATTTCCCTCTGTTCTATAGTAATTCGGAGGCACGTTGGGTTGAAAGCTTGGCGGAGATATCATCACACTATCCATCAGCTCATCTAGGTATATTTAGTAAATTACCTTTGGTTATAATGGTATGTATAGGTTAACTTGGCCAATGTTGACATATAAATGTTTTGGTTGTAATTAGCCATTGGAATGGCTTGTAATGGTCATGTTTTGGTATATATATAGTATTATCATGTTTGAAGTATGAAATTGATTAAGCATATATGCAATTGGTGATGCGATCTCGGCCGCATCCTGTTGTTACTTAAATCGGTGACATTGGGAATGGTCTAAACACGAGGGCCCCAAGTGCAAAATGAAATTTAATTTCAGCTCAACGAGCTCAATCTTGGTTTTTACCCAGCTCAATAGAGCTCAATTCGGCTTGATGCTAGCTCATTGAGCTTGATTCTAATTTATTTAATTTCATGCATTTTAAGCTGCTGGAAAAAAATTATCTATTTAATTGAGTTAGTTGATTTAGTTAAAGTTCAGCTCAAATAATTAAATTGCATTTTCTGGACATTTTAATTTAGCTTAAATGTGTCTTAGTTTAATGCATGGTTTAAATGTGTCTAAAGTAGAGACAAATTAATTAGCTACTGCTGAATTTAATTTGTCTCTTAGTTAATACATGTTTAATAGTTGTTTAATGTGTCCAAATCTAAGACAAATTAATTTCATGTTTCTAATTAATTTGTCTAGCTGAATTTAAGTTGTTTTAAGCTGATTTTCAATATTATTTCAGGTATATGCATGGACGGCACTGAATGGGGTGTGCTGATGGTTGAGGTGCTCCAAGCACCTCTTCGTTGAGTCCAAAAGACCTTGTGCAATTGATTTCTCTTCCCCAAGCTGACCATTTTGTTCCAACAACCCTTAAACGTTTTCACACTTGCTGGAGGTTCCTTTTACACTCATGGTTGTTCGGTTTGAGCTTTCACACCAAGATGGCTGCTCAATTTCGTTGGTTCACACTCAAAGGTCGTTGTGTAACACCCCGAACCCGAGACCATCGCCGGTGTCGGACACGAGGGGTTAACAAGCCAAGTTCACATGTTTTGCCCACCAATTTGACATTTCGGTCAGTTGGAAGACTGCGTCACCGTCGCTTTAAAAATCATATCTCGAGTTTCAAAACTCGGAAACTGGTTTCGTAAATTTTCCTGAATTTAGACTCATATATCCATCCATGGATTTATTTCTAGAATTTTGGTCGGGCCAATTGGTACAGTTTATTAGTTAAAGTCACCCATGTTACGAGGATCGACTGCTCCGACCTTTCAGCGGTATAACTTGAATATCTCTCTGTACAGGGCTTTAATGCTGGTGCCGTTTGTTTCTAATGAAACTAGACTCAAAATGGAATCTGTACATATAAGGTATGTGTGAAAAATAAAATAGAATAAAATAAATAAAAATAAAGAACACATAAATTTTACGTGGAAACCCTTTCGGAAAAAAACCACAGGCGAGAGGAGAAGAAAATTCACTATGTCGAAAAATTTTTACTCAAATACAAGAGGAATAGACTATGTCTATTTATAGGCTTGCAAAGCCATATTCTAGTAGGATTGAAACACCTTATCCTAATCAATATAAAATAGATGGAGTTTAATAAGGTTTAAAACCTTATTCTAAAATAAAATAAAAGAAGTCTAGTTCTATATGGATTTTACTTTTATTTTATTTTCCATCGTATTTTATTTAAATAAGAATTTGGGTCACTTAATTCTAACAATCTCCACCTTGACACAAATTCTCAATGAACAAGTTCTTCATCGCGAACTTTCAATAAACAAGTTCTTCACCTCTTCCAAAACCCCTTAAGGGTTTAACTTCAACAATGAACACCAACCAAGTCTAAGCAATGCTCAAACTTGGTTATAGGAAGTGACTTAGTCATCATATCTGCAGGATTTTCATGAGTGCTAATTTTGCTCACAACAATATCACCACGAGCAATAATATCACGAACAAAATGATACCGAATATCAATGTGTTTTGTTCTCTCATGAAACATTTGATCTTTTGTAAGAAAGATGGCACTGATTGTCACAAAATCTTGTGCTGATTTGAAGGTCTTCATTGAGTTCACTAAATAGTCCCTTCAACCAAATAGCTTCTTTACAAGCCTCAAGAATCGCCATGTACTCACTTGATGGTAGACAAAGCGATCGTAGTTTGCAAAGTGGCTTTCCAACTAATTGCACAACCTCCGATTGTAAAGACGTAACCTATGAGAGATCTTCTTCTATCAAGGTCTCCAGCAAAATCAGCATCAACATACCCTATAACTCCATCTTTAGTTCTTCCAAACTGTAAACAAACATTAGTAGTGCCTCGTAAGTATCTTAAAATCCATTGAATCGCTTTCCGGTGTTCTTTACGAGATTCGCCATGTATCGCTAAGCTGACCGATCGCATATGATAAATCGGGACGTGAACAAACCATAGCATACATGAGAGATCCTCTCGCACTAGAGTATGGAACATGTGACATGTACTCAATCTCATTATCGATTGAGGAGATAAGGCCGATGAAAGTCGAAATGGGTGCTAAAGGAGTACTAACGAGCTTTAGCACTCTGCATATTGAACACGCAAAGAACTTTCTCAATGTACCCCTTCCGACTTAGGTACAATTTACTTGCTTTTCTATCTCGAGAATCTCCATACCAAGTATCTTCTTTGCTGGTCCTAAATCTTTCATTTCAAATTCTTCACTTAGTTGGGCTTTAACCTTTCTTATCTCTCTTTATCTTTTTTTGCTATCAACATGTCATCAACATAAAGAAGTAGATACACAAAAGAACCATCACTGCTTTTTCTTAAAGTAGACACAACTGTCAAAGCTACTTCTTTTGAAATCATGAGAAGTCATAAAGGAATCAAACCTCTTGTACCCTTTGTCTTGGTGACTGTTTCAAACCGTAAAGGGACTTTTTCAACAAGCAAACATAGTCCTCTTTTTCGAGACTATAAAACCCTCTGGTTGTTGCATGTAAATATCTTCCTCAAGTTCTCCATGCAAAATGCGGTTTTACATCTAACCGCTCAAGCTCCAAATCATGCATGGCAACAATACCAAGCAAAGCTCGAATCGAACTATGCTTAACAACTGGAGAGAACACATCTGTGAAGTCCACTCACGGAATTTGATCGTAACCCTTTGCAACAAGCCTTGCTTTATATCCGGGTTCTTCAACTCCAGAGTCCCTTCTTTCTTTTAAACACCCATTTACAATGAACGACCTTTTTACCTTTAGGAAGTTTTACAAGATCCCATGTTACATTTTTTGTGGAGTGATTCCATCTCCTCTTGCATAGCAAACATCCACTTTTCGAGTCTTCACACTAATCGCCTCGAGAATAATTAAATGGCTCTTGATTAGCATCTATATCTTCAGCCACATTTAAAGCATAAGCAACTAGATCAACCTCGGCATACTTCTTTGGAGGTTTAATTTCTCTTCTTGTCCTGTTTTTGGCGATAGAGTATTGCGGTGAAGAAGCAACTCTATTCTCAATTTTTATCTTGGCTTGAGGAGTTGATTCGTATTAATCGATGCTCCACCGCTTTTGGTTTTCTTTATTGGAAGAGTCTTTAAGAGATAAGTTAGGTAGCATAGCGTTTCATCAAAAACAACATCTCTCGCTAACCACAACTTTTCTATTTTCGGGACACCATAACTTATAGCCTTTTACACCACTTTATAACCAAGAAAACGCATTTAATGGATCTCGGTTCCAATTTTCCATTATCAACATGAGCATACGCAGACACCCAAAAATCTTTAAATCGAATAATTAGCGGATTACGGACCATACCTCTTGTGGAGTCTTTTTCTCAATGGCAGCGGATGGAGATCGGTTGATCAAAAACATGCGAGAGGTCGCATACGCCCAAAATGACTTCGTAAGTTGGCATTTGACAACATACATCGAACCTTCTCCATGATCGTTCGTTCATTCGTTCGCAACGCCGTTTTCTTGTGGAGTATGACGAATCGTCAAGTGTCTCATGATCCTTCGACTTGCACAATCTATTAAACTCATCGAGCAGAACTCTAAGCCATTGTGCATGCGGAGGTATTTTATCTGCTTTTCCGTCTGCATTTTTCAATCATAATTTTCCAAGACTTAAATGTGGAAAACACATCGCTTTTCGCTTCGGGAAGAACGCCCAAACTTTTTCGAAAAATCATCAATAAAGGTTAGCATATAATTAGCTCCACCTCTCGAAGGCACTCTGGACGCCCCCACGATCGAATGGATATACTCCAACGTTTCCTTCGTGTTATGGATTCCTCTAGTGAATCGAACTCTCTTTGCTTCCTAAAACACGGTGCTCACGAAATTCGGTTTGCAAATTCCTTGCCCATTAAGAAGTCCTCTTTGCTTAATTCGCCATGCCATTCTCACTCATATGCCCTAGGCGCATATGCCAAAGTTTAGTAATATCATCATCGACAAGGAAGAGGAAGCGGCAATTGCATCACCGAGAATGATAGAACCCTCAAAACATATAACTTGGCAATCTTTCTTTGCCCTTTCATCACAACAAGGGACCCTTTGAAATCTTTAAAACCCCACTTTCATTGTGTATCTGTACCCTTTTGAATCAAGAGTACTCAACGAAATTAAATTTCTTTTCAATTTCGAACATGCCATGCGTCACTAAGTGTTCGACAACTCCATCAAACATCTTAACTTTAATTGTTCCAACACTGCGATTTTACATGAAGCATTATTTCCCATCAAAACAACACCTTGAGATCATTGTTTCATAAGTTGTAAACCAATCCCGATTGGGACTCATGTGGAAGGTGCAACTGAATCAAGTATCCACTCCTCGCTTACTTTAGAATCATTGATGAAGCAACTAGAAGTTCACCATCATTGTAGTCTTCTACAACATCACTTCAGGAATTTTCATTTGTTTTCCTTTTGATTCACGACCTCCTTTTAATCTTATTTTGTAGCTTATAGCACTCAGATTTAATGTGCCCTTTCTTCTTGCGAAGTTGCAAGTTTTACCTCTGTTTGAAGATTTCGATCTACCCTTAGATTTACCACGAGGATTCCGTTCTCGTGTTCTACCACGATCATCATCAACATTCCGGTCTTGTCTCCCACGAACAATGAGACCCTCTCCCCGAGAGTTGGGTTTAACCACAAGATGCTTCATCTTATCATACGAGGTTAAAGAATCATAAACCTCATCAACTGTGAGAGACTCGGCTATATAAAATCGTGTCTCTAAAGGTTGAATAAGGCAGGGCAACGAACAAAGTAGAATCAACTCTAGATCTTCCTTATCATCTTGAACCTCCATGGCCTCCAAGTTTGAGAGAATTTCTTTAAACACTGTTAAGTGTTCGTGTCTGACGCACCTTCCTCCAAACGATGAGCATAAAGACGCCGCTTCATATGCAACTTGCTTGTTAGAGTTTTCGACATACATATTTGTTCTAGCCTCTTCCATAATGCGTGGCGGTTTTCTCTTTCATCACATCCTGCAAAATTTCGTTGGACAAATGCAGATGTAATTGTGTTAATGCCTTTCGATCCTTACGCTTCTTCTCTTCATCTGTTAATGTCGAAGGCATCTTATCTATCCCTAGCGGGGCATCCTCTAGATCCATCGTGCAAGAAGCGCTTGCATCTTAATTTGCCACAACGCAAATCGGTGTTGCGATCAACAGTGAATTTCATACTTCAAAGACGCCATTACCGTGATCGAGATGAATAACCCTAAGCTCGAGATACCAATTTGTGAAAAATAAAATAGAATAAAATAAATAAAAATAAAGAACACATAAATTTTACGTGAAACCCTTTCGGAAAAAAACCACGCAGGCAGAGGAGAAGAAAATTCACTATGTCGAAAAATTTTTACTCAAATACAAGAGGAATAGACTATGTCTATTTATAGGCTTGCAAAGCCATATTCTAGTAGGATTGAAACACCTTATCTAATCAATATAAAATAGATGGAGTTTAATAAGGTTTAAAACCTTATTCTAAAATAAAATAAAAGAAGTCTAGTTCTATATGGATTTTACTTTTATTTTATTTTCCATCGTATTTTATTTAAATAAGAATTTGGGTCACTTAATTCTAACAGTATGTCTCCTAATTCTCTCGGATAATTTATAGTAAATTTTAAAGTTTGACGGGGGACCCGAAACCGTTCGCCCTGTTTCACAATAGCTTCAATATCTCTTAACATGTAACTCCTATGACCATTTCGCTTCTTCCATATGAAAATAGACTCATCAAGGTTCATTTACATAGCTTATTCACTATTTAATACCATTCCTACAATTTTTGGTGATTTTTCACATTCACGTCACTTTTTGGCAGCATCTGTTTTAAGGTAGGTCTTATCTATTTTTGTAGTCTCCATCAACCAACTAGTCTTGCCATACATAGGTTCACATATGATCATTTTAACCATACCAATGGCTGATCATGTGACCAACACTCCCATTTCCAATCCACAATCACATCATGACACCATATATATACATTCAAACCACAAATAGTCTAAGTTCATGCTTCCTTTTACGAGCCATTTTCGCATGGCCGTATACATATAATCGCCACATTTTAAACCAACAAGGGTAGTCCTCTACATGCCATTTCAAAGTTCAACCAAAATTTATACCAAAATAGAGGCGTTGATAGTGTGGATGACTTCGACTTTATTGATCCCGAATCCGATTGCTATCGAGCGAAATCTATAAAACAGAGAGCCAAAGTAACGGGGTAAGCATTTTTATGCTTAGTAAGTCTCAAGGAATATAATCACTTTAATTAAAGCAATACATTCACATAACCAAATGCATCATTTCATTAATGCACATTCACAAAATCATACTTACTTCACCATCCCAACTCTTATGTTCATACACAAATAATGGCATCATTAAGGCCGATAACTCGTTCCATCATAGGAGCGGATATTCATACGCTCTTACTCCTAGCAGCAGAAAGCACACACCGCACTTACCTTGTCATTGGGAAATTTCACAAGTGCATTAGCTGAAATTTTCCAGCAAGCTTATAATTTTCAAATCACATACCTTGAGTTTAACCGGATGTCGCTACTCGTTCAATCGCCTTGGGACATAGCCCGGTTATGGTAACCCGCACCAAGGCCTCACGGACTTAACCCGGATATCACGATTTGCACAAATGCCTTGGTCTTAGCCGGATTTAACAACTTGCACAAATGCCTTGGTCTTAGCCGGATATAGCTACTAGCACAATTACCTTGGTCTTAACCCGGTTATAATTTCCAACATAATTGTCTTGGGGCTTAGCCGGATATCATTCAATTTCTCATGCACACATACATCAATAATCATTGGACATACATATTTCATTTTCGTTACTAAGGCTCAAACACAATTTTAATCACTAGCATAATCGCCTTGGGACTTAGCGGGTATTATTCGAACACTCATACACACATAAATCAATAATCAATACATCCATATTTCATTCCACATAATTCAAGTAAGGTCACTTCTTGAGGACTTACCTCGGATGTTGTCGAGCGGCTTTTACGGCTATTCGATCACTTTTTCCTTCCCTTGTCCAAGTGTGGCCCTCTTAGCTCTTGAGCTAATTCAAACAAATTCAATTTATTAAAACCTCATTGTGCTAGCTTATGGCGAATATGACAAGGAGTTTAAATGGTCATATGGCCACTCTTTAGCTTGAATACACAATGGTCATGCACATTTTATACTACATCAAGCAATTCAATACAATTTATTCAAGCATCAAGGAAAAGCTAAGGCCTTCAATAGGCTACCCAAGGCCGAATATTCATGTACATGTTGAGGCCAATTATGCACTTAATACCTCACAAAACAGCATGCATTTTACTAGTTAATGCTTTGCATATTGTAGCTCAAAACTTATAATATAGCATCAAGCACTCATATGTGTGCTAGGCGAATGTGCTTGCAATTTCACAATCATTCTTCAACATCTTCTTCTTTAAACAACCATATTCATCACTTAGTTCATAACCAAAACATCATGTGCAAACATATATATACATATATGAGCATGGCGAATTTCAAGGTGTCCATAGCCATCCAAAACACAAATTTTAACTAACATGCAAGAAGCATGAACCATGCTCATGAATGCATCATGGCGAATATGACAATCATACCCTTTTCAACTTCAATCATGATTAAACAAAAGAAAACTCAAAATCTTACTCAAAAGTAGACAATCCATCATTGCATGCATCATCATCAAGCTTCACACTTAGCATGCAATGGCTTTATCACCATAACAACTTTGGCCAAATACCATTTCCATGGCATAACAAAGATTTGAGCCATGGCTATCATGCACATCAAGTTAGCAACCAAAACATGCATGAAACTCCTAACACAACCTCATACATACCTTAATCTTGATGCAAACTTAGCCAAATCTCCTTCTAGATCTCTTCCAAACCAAGCATGAAGCAAAAATCCTCCTTCTTCCTTAGTTTTGGCTCAAAGAAAGGATGAACAAAATTTTCTTTTTTCTCTACAACTCACGGCAATGGGGGGAATACCACACTCACACACATTTTTTTCATTCTTTTCTTACCCATACACCTTTGTTTATTATTTCTCCCTAATGCAAACAACAAAACATGTTTCATGACATGTTTTGCCCATCCTCTCTTGCCATGGCTGGCCACTTCATGTTGGGGGAATTTGACATGCAAATCCTTATTTTTGCATGCATGAGCAACTAGTCATCACACATTTCCCATCATACTTTCAAAGTTCACTACTAGGTCCTTTCTAGTGAAATTCGCATTTATAACACTAAATCGAAACATCAAAATGTCACACACAAATTAACACATATCATAGGCATCAAAATAAATTTTAAATTATTTTTATGCCTCGGTTTTGTGGTCCCGAAACCACATTCGACTAGGGTCAATTTTGGGTG
Organism: Gossypium arboreum; assembly: GCF_025698485.1. Lineage (NCBI taxonomy): Eukaryota > Viridiplantae > Streptophyta > Magnoliopsida > Malvales > Malvaceae > Gossypium > Gossypium arboreum. Next base: position 96,848,775 of record NC_069071.1, on the reverse strand, counting down.
TCACAACTCTCCCCACTTAAGAAATTTTCGTCCCCGAAAATCTTACCCAGTAAATAGGTTTGGATATCGCTCTTTCATAGAGTTCTCGGTCTCCCAAGTAGCTTCTTCTATCCCGTGCTTGAGCCATAACACTTTCACTAGCGGAACCCGCTTGTTTATAACTCTTTCACTTCTCGCGATAGGATACGAATCGGTTCTTCCTCATAACTCATATTAGCTTGAATTTCAATTTCGATGGACTAATCACGTGCGATGGATCGGATCTATAGCGTCGAAGCATCGAAACATGAAAGACATCGTGAACCTTTTTGAGTTCGGGGCAAAATCAAACGATATGCCACTGGACCGACTCGCTTCGGATATCTCATATGGCCCAATGAACCTCGGGCTCAACTTGCCCTTACGGTAGAACACGAGTATCTTTTTCCAAGGCGATACCTTGAGAAACACTTTATCACCCACGATACTCGATATCCTTACGCTTCAGATCCGCGCACGACTTACGACGATCGGAGGCTATCTTCGACTTTCACGGATTACTTTTACTTTCATTCAAAGATCTCTAATCAAATCCACCGAAAATCTTGCTTTCACCGAGCTCGGTCAAAACAATGGTGTACGGCATTTACGACCGTACAAGGCCTCGTAGGGTGCCATCTTAATACTTGATTGAAAGCTATTGTTGTAAGCGAATTCAATCAACGGCAAATACCGTTCCCATGAACCACTAAACTCGAGGACGCAACATCTTAACATATCCTCAAGTATCTGAATTATCCGCTCGGATTGACCATCGGTTTGGGGGTGAAAGGCGGTGCTGAAATGCAACTTGGTACCCAAAGCTTCTTGCAACTTTTTCCAAAATCATGAGGTAAATCTCGGATCTCTATCCGACACGATGGAAATAGGCACCCCGTGTAATCTCACAATCTGAGAAACGTACAATTCGGCTAATTTGTCCATTGAAAAATCCGTACGTACGGGGACAAAGTGGGCCGACTTAGTCAATCTATCTACCACGACCCAAACCGCATCCTTCTTACTTGCGACAATGGCGGTCCGGATACAAAGTCCATTGTGACTCGATCCCATTTCCACTGGGGTATCGTGATTGGCTGAAGTAATCCTGAAGGCACCGATGTTCCGCTTTCACTTGTTGACATATTAAACATCTCGAAACAAAGTCGTAGATGTCTCGCTTCATACCATGCCAAGAAACCGACGTTTCAAATCATTGTACATCTTCGTACTCCGGGTGGATTGCCATTCGGCTACAATGGGCTTCATTGAATTATCGAAATGAGTTCAATTCTTTGGAACACATGACGACTTTTGAACCTCAAACAATCGTCATCATCGATTTGAAATTCGAGTCCTTGTTAAACACACACTCGGCCCGTTTTGCGCCAACTCGTCGTCGACTTTCTTAGCTTCTCGAATTTGATGTATCAACGGTGGTTTGGCTTTCAATTCAGCTACTAATACACTATCGGATCGAGCAGACAAGTGCACGTTCATCGTCAGAAGCGAATAATGATTTACGACTCAAGGCATCCGCAACCACATTCGCCTTTCCCCGGTGATAGTCAATGATCACTCATAATCCTTTAACATTTCGAGCCAACGTCTTTGTCGCAGATTTAAGTCTCTTTGGGTCATCAAATATTTGAGACTTTTGTGATCCGAGTACACATGGCACCTTTCACCAAATAAGTAATGTCGCCAAATCTTTAAGGCGAATACGATGGCGGCCAATTCAAGATCATGGGTCGGATAATTTTTCTCATGTGGCTTTAATTGCCTCGGCGCGATAGGCCACAACTCGACCTTCTTGCATCAATACACAACCTAATCCAAGTAGGGAGGTGTCGCTATAGATGACAAACTCTTTCTTGGACTCGGGTTGCACTAGAATTGGGGTTCGATCAAATAAGTTTTCATTGATCGAAACTTTTTGGCATTTCTCCGTCCATTCGAACTTAACATCCTTTTGGAGTAGCCGTCATCGGCGTGGCTATCGTTGAGAAGCCTTTACAAATCGTCGTTAATAATAAGCAAGCCCCAAAAGCTCGAACCTCGTAATATTTCTGAGGCTTCCAATTAAGTATGGCTGAAATTTTATTGAATTCGACTCGAATACCGATGCAGAATACCACATGACCCAAGAAGCTAACCTCTCTTAACCGAACTCACACTTTTGAACTTAGCATATAATTGCTTATCCCGTAAGATTTGCAGCACTAACCGCGGTGTTCAGCATGTTCGGTCTCATTTCTTGAATAGACCAAGATGTCATCAATGAACACGACTACGAATCGATCCAAATATGGTGCAAGATCCGATTCATTAAATCCATAAATACCGCGAGGGCATTAGTGAGCCCAAACGGCATCACTAGGAACTCATAGTGACCATATCTTGTTCAAGGCGTCTTGGGTACGTCGAATCTCGGATTCGCAATTGATAATAGCCCGATCTCAAATCTATTTTCGAGAACACCGAGGCTCCCTTCAGTTGATCGAACAAGTCATCGATACGTGGTAAGCGGATATTTGTTCTTTATCGTCGCTTTATTGTCGACGATAGTCGATGCACAACCGCATGGTTCCATCCTTCTTTTCACAAACAACACTTGGCGCACCCTAAGGCGAACAACTCGGACGAGCAAAACCTCTATCCACCAATTCTTGCAACCGAGCTTTCAACTCCTTTAATTCCGTTGGTGCCATACGACACGGAGCTATCGAATTGGAGTGGTACGGTACCAATTCGATGCCAAATTCTATTTCCGAACAGTGGTAAACCCGGCAATTCTTCTGGGAAAACATCCGGTATTCACAAACCACGAGCACGATTCGGGTTTCTTTTTCGATTCCTTGTCATCGAAAGCACGACGCAAGGTACGCCGCGCCCTTTTCTTACATATTTCGGGCCAACATCGGCGATATTACGGTGGCAACCCCTTTAAGTCCGTAGACTCAACCCGAATTATCTTGTTATTTGCGCTCCTCAAATCGATAGTCTTGCTCTTGCAATTTACAACCGCATCGTGCATGGTCAACCAATCCAACCCAAGAATAACGTCGAACTCATCGAACGGCAAAAGCATCAAGTCCGGTGGAAAACAAGAACCTCGGAACACTAGGGACTTTTCTTGCACACTTTGTTGACAAGCACGTAATGACCCAAGGGTTTGACACCCAATTACAAACTCGAGACTCAATAGGCAAAGTCTTACTCGATGCTAAGGTTTCACATATATATGAATGAGTAGAACCGGGGTCAATCAAAGCAATCACATTTGTATTGAAAAGAGTGAAAGTACCGGTAATGACATCGGAGAGGCAGATCCTCGCGTGCGGCGTATGGCATAAGTCCTAGCAGAGCACGAGCCTCGAGATCGATGGTAGCATCTCTAGATCCTCTCGACCGCCAACGACATTGCCCATATTTCTAGGTGGCCTACCTCGGCGATGGTAGCACCGGGTTTCCACTCGACTTACATTCTGTTCATGCATCCTCGGGCAATCCTTCATAAAGTGGTCGGCCGACCCACACTTATAGCAGGAGCGATCACGAAACCAACAGCTCCCGAATGCCATTTGCCACAATGTGGACACTCGCCTCTCTCGGCGATCATTTCCACCATCAGCGATCGAAGTGACTCGTGTGGTCACAGGGGTCGATTGCGTCCTCGTCTAGAAAAGCCCAAACGCCTCTAGACCGGCTCGCATCATCTCAAAATCTCTTTGATGCTTGTTGAAGAGACTTTCCGAGGACCTCTTTCGAATTCTCCAGTTCCCACATCACTTTTATTTCTCCTTTCTAAGCTCTTGGCTTTACAAGCTCGCTCAACAAGTACTACGAACTCTCGTATCTCGAGAATGCCAACGAACATCCTTATATCATCATTCAGCCCATCCTCGAGCGTTTACACATAATGGCTTGGACGAAATGTATTCTCGCGTCTCGGCTAAGCCTCACAAATTTTCGTTCGTGAGTCGAATCGACATAGAACCTTGCTTAAGGTCAAGGAATTCCCTTCGCTTTTGGTCGATGAATCTCGATCGATATACTTTTTTGGAACTTCGGTTTGAAAGAATTCCCAAGTCACTTGCTCTCTAGGTACCACGAAGTCGAGTACTCCACCAATAGTAGGCGGACTCACGTAGCAAGGAGATGGTACACTTTAAGCACTCATCGGGTGTACAGGATAGCTCATCGAGCACCGGATAGTGTTATCCAACCAAAATTCAGCTCGCTTCGGCATCATCATCATTCGTAGCCTTAAATTCAGTGGCCCCATGTTTTGAATCCTATCGTGGGGCTTACTTGACCTTATTTGGTCACCACCGAAGGTATTGTAGGTCTGGGGTTGCATTTGTCGGGAATGGAGGTTGTGGAACAGTAGTGTTAGTTCGAATGTATTGATTAAACCATTCGTTCATCACACTATAAAAGGCTTGCCTAGCCTCGTCATTCGGATTGCTGGCCATAGGTTGAGAGTCATTGGCGCTGTCCCTTCCACGGAGCAGGCGCCACACTCTCCACATCATCACTATCGCTTCGGTTGGGATCGGGATCCATTGCTATAAACAAACACAAAGTCAAATTGTCAGAAATCACCACACTATCGAGTCATCATTTAATGGCATGTATAGCTAGACCCCAAACACATCACGGTAGTCCTAGAATCGACTAAACCGTGGCTCTGATACCAATAAAATTGTAACACCCCGAACCCGAGACCATCATGGGTGTCGGACACGAGGGTTAACAAGCCAAGTTCACATGTTTTGCCCACCAATTTGACATTTCCAGTCAGGCTGGAAGACTGCGTCACCGTCGCCTTAAAAATCATATCTCGAGTTTCAAAACTCGGAAACTGGTTTCGTAAATTTTCCCTGAATTTAGACTCATATATACATCCATGGATTTATTTCTAGAATTTTTGGTCAGGCCAATTGGTACAGTTTATTAGTTAAAGTTACCCATGTTACAGGGATCGACTGCTCTGACCTTCGCGCGGTATAACTTGAATATCTCTCTGTACAGGGCTTTAATGCTGGTGTCGTTTGTTTCTAATGAAACTAGACTCAAAATGGAATCTGTACATATAAGGTATGTCTCCTAATTCTTTCTGGATAATTTATAGTAAATTTTTAAAGTTGCGACAGGGGACCCAGAAACCGTTCTGGCCCTGTTTCACAATAGCTTCAATATCTCTTAACATGTAACTCCTATGACCATTTCGCTTCTTCCATATGAAAATAGACTCATCAAGGTTCATTTACATAGCTTATTCACTATTTAATACCATTCCTAAAATTTTTGGTGATTTTTCACATTCACGTCACTGCAGCTGGCAGCATCTGTTTTAAGGTAGGTCTTATCTATTTTTGTAGTCTCCATCAACCAACTAGTCTTGCCATACATAGGTTCACATATGATCATTTTAACCATACCAATGGCTGATCATGTGATCAACACTCCCATTTCCAATCCACAATCACATCATGACACCATATATATACATTCAAACCACAAATCGTCTAAGTTCATGCTTCCTTTTACGAGCCATTTTCGCATGGCCGTATACATATACATCGCCACATTTTTAAACCAACAAGGGGTAGTCCTGTACATGCCATTTCAAAGTTCAACCAAAATTTATACCAAAATAGAGGCGCTGATAGTGTGGATTACTTCGACTTTATTGATCCCGAATCCGATTGCTATCGAGCGAAATCTATAAAACAGAGAGCCAAAGTAACGGGGTAAGCATTTTTATGCTTAGTAAGTCTCAAGGAATATAATCAGCTTTAATTAAAGCAATACATTCACATAACCAAATGCATCATTTCATTAATGCACATTCACATAATCATACTTACTTCACCATCCCAACTCTTATGTTCATACACAAATAACGGCATCATTAAGGCCGATAACTCGTTCCATCATAAGAGCGGATATTCATACGCTCTTACTCCTAGCGCGCAAAGCACACACCGCACTTACCTTGTCATTGGGAAATTTCACAAGTGCATTAGCTGAAATTTTCCAGCAAGCTTATAATTTTCAAATCACATACCTTGAGTTTAACCGGATGTCGCTACTCGTTCAATCACCTTGGGACATAGCCCGGTTATGGTAACCCGCACCAAGGCCTACGGGACTTAACCGGATATCACGATTTGCACAAATGCCTTGGTCTTAGCCCGGATTTAACAACTTGCACGAATGCCTTGGTCTTAGCCCGGATATAGCTACTAGCACAATTACCTTGGTCTTAACCCGGTTATAATTTCCAGCATAATTGTCTTGGGCTTAGCCAGGATATCATTCAATTTCTCATGCACACATACATCAATAATCATTGGACATACATATTTCATTTTCGTTACTAAGGCTCAAACACAATTTTAATCACTAGCATAATCGCCTTGGGACTTAGCCGGGTATTATTCAACACTCATACACACATAAATCAATAATCAATACATCCATATTTCATTCCACATAATTCAAGTAAGGTCACTTCTTGAGGACTTACCTCGGATGTTGTCGAACGGCTTTTACGGCTATTCGATCACTTTTTCCTTCCCTTGTCCAATTGTGGCCCTCTTAGCTCTTGAGCTAATTCAAACAAATTCAATTTATTAAAACCTCATTGTGCTAGCTTATGGCGAATATGACAAGGAGTTTAAATGGTCATATGGCCACTCTTTAGCTTGAATACACAATGGTCATGCACATTTTATACTACATCAAGCAATTCAATACAATTTATTCGAGCATCAAGGAAAAGCTAAGGCCTTCAATAGGCTACCCAAGGCCGAATATTCATGTACATGTTGAGGCCAATTATGCACTTAATACCTCACAAAAACAGCATGCATTTTACTAGTTAATGCTTTGCATATTGTAGCTCAAAACTTATAATATAGCATCAAGCACTCATATGTGTGCTAGGCCGAATGTGCTTGCAATTTCACAATCATTCTTCAACATCTTCTTCTTTAAACAACCATATTCATCACTTAGTTCATAACCAAAACATCATGTGCAAACATATATATACATATATGAGCATGGCGAATTTCAAGGTGTCCATAGCCATCCAAAACACAAATTTTAACTAACATGCAAGAAGCATGAACCATGCTCATGAATGCATCATGGCGAATATGACAATCATGCCCTTTTCAACTTCAATCATGATTAAACAAAAGAAAACTCAAAATCTTACTCAAAAGTAGACAATCCATCATTGCATGCATCATCATCAAGCTTCACACTTAGCATGCAATGGCTTTATCACCATAACAACTTTGGCCAAATACCATTTCCATGGCATAACAAAGATTTGAGCCATGGCTATCATGCACATCAAGTTAGCAACCAAAACATGCATGAAACTCCTAACACAACCTCATACATACCTTAATCTTGATGCAAACTTAGCCAAATCTCCTTCTAGATCTCTTCCAAACCAAGCATGAAGCAAAATCCTCCTTCTTCCTTAGTTTTGGCTCAAAGAAAGGATGAACAAAATTTTTCTTTTTTCTCTACAACTCACGGCAATGGGGGGAATACCACACTCACACACACATTTTTTTCATTCTTTTCTTACCCATACACCTTTGTTTATTATTTCTCCCTAATGCACCAACAAAACATGTTTCATGACATGTTTTGCCCATCCTCTCTTGCCATGGCTGGCCACTTCATGTTGGGGGGGGGGAATTTGACATGCAAATCCCTTATTTTTGCATGCATGAGCAACTAGTCATCACACATTTCCCAACATACTTTCAAAGTTCACTACTAGGTCCTTTCTAGTGAAATTCGCATTTATAACACTAAATCGAAACATCAAAAATGTCACACACAAATTAACACATATCATAGGCATCAAAATAAATTTTAAATTATTTTTATGCCTCGGTTTTGTGGTCCCGAAACCACATTCCGACTAGGGTCAATTTTGGGCTGTCACACGTTGAGTACTCCAAGCTGCTCATGAAAGTCCAAGACTGTCCAAATATTCAAGGTAGCTCAATTAAAACAAGTTCACACCTCTTGACTAAATTTTATTAAGCCAATTCAGCTCCCAATCACTCCAAATTAATTCCAGCTGAATGAAGGCCTCTAGAAGCTGTCCATTGGCGTCTCCCAAGCTAGGAAACTTCAAGGAAGCTTTAAGGGACGTTCTAGGAAGTTGCCAAGAAGTTTTAGCTCATTAAAACAGAATATTTGCTGCCCATTCAGCTCCTTAAGTGTCTATTCGGCTAGCTAGATGTTTAGCTATAAATAGTTTGTTTTGAAATCATTTTGGGGTTAGACAATTTAGACAAAAACACTTTTTATCCTTTTATGGATGTTTATAACATTGTGAGTTTAATTCAACTCTCTTTGTTCTTTTAAGACTCAGCTTGACTTATTTAGCCTAGCTAGTGGCATCACCCTGTTTCTTTTGAACTTATCACTCCTAAACCGAGTGTGGCATTCACCTTCATACCTTTGGTTCCTATCTCCTTATAGATAGTGGGTTAAGGTTCTATCATTTGCCATCTCAAATGTTTTTATAAGTCTTGGGTCAATACTATATATAATATTGGTTCATTTTTCAACCTTGAGCTTTTCTATTCCATCCACACTCCTCGATTTAAATATAACCTTATTTCTTGTTAGCCGAAACCATATACTTACCATATCTAAAATACTTCAAACCCTTTTTGTTTAAAGCCTATACTTCGCCAAATTCCATCAAACTCTGAATTGAACGGAACTTCTCCATTTTACGATCGGGCAATCTAAACGATTCAAATCATCATTGAAGAAAGATTGTATCATTTGGTATCAGAGCTAGTTAAAATTGAGGAGTACCGACATTCGTGAAGTTTTGAGGTGAGTTTTAAAAAATTCAAAAAATTTGTGTATAAATTATTTTTTACAAGAATAGTGTAATACAAGTTGTATTGAATTCATATATATTTAAAAAAAAAGAAAGAAAGAAATTCGAAAAAAATCGTGTGAAAAGAAAAAGAAAAAAAAGGAAGAGATTTGAAATTAAAAAAAAAAAGAAAAAAAAGAAAGAAGTTGTTTTGAAAGTGTTTAATTTTTTTTCCCGATCTTCCAAATCCATTTCTGCCCACAATCAACCCCTTGCGCCACACTTTCAGCCTTTCTTATTTTTTTTCCTTTCTTTCTTTCAGCCTTCCCAGTACCCAAACATCATCTACCCTTGTTAACCCTTTGAAATCAACCCCTAAGCTTGCTTCTAAGTCTAAACGAGTCTTCTATGAACTTCGAGATATGAATCGAGTGGTAAAAGGCACGAGAGTTGTGAGCTTATTAGAGTGTAGAAAAAGCCAAGTGAAGAGTGCAAACACGAGTGGAGTGCCATATTATCTTTCTTTGTGAGCGGATTCGTGAGGTTTGTATTGGTGAGGTATTCATTTTCTGTTTTTATTCACTTTTCTTTTCATCAATAAATCATTTTTCAAGAAGAGCTTTCAGAATCAGAATTTCAATATGTGATGCAAGCGATGAGTAGAATCGTGAACTCTAAATTTGCCAAATTGCATGAACGATTGGATCGATTGGAGGAAAGAGACCAACAGGAACGACTGTCTCCAAGTCAAAAGACGGAGTCAAGATCACCACGGAGACAAACATCCAAAGACTATTCGAGAAGAGATCCATACCATGATTCCTACACATTGATGAATTCGGGTAGAAAGAAAGAAAGCTTCCTATGTAACACCCCAAACCCGAGACCATCGCCGGTGTCGGACCCGAGGGGTTAACAAGCCAAGTTCACATGTTTTGCCCACCAATTTGACATTTCCGGTAAAATTTGGAAAAGCTGCGTCCTTGTCGCTTTAAAAATCATATCTCGAGTTTCAAAACTTGGAAACTGGTTTCGTAAATTTTCCTGAATTTAGACTCATATATCCATCCATGGATTTATTTCTAGGATTTTGGTCGGGCCAATTGGTACAGTTTATTAGTTAAAGTTATCCATGTTACGAGGATCGATCGCTTTCGACCTTCGGCAGTATAACTTGAATATCTCTCTGCATGGGCTTTAATGTTGGTGTCGTTTGTTTCTAATGAAACTAGACTCAAAATGGAATCTGTACATATAAGGTTTTCTAATGAAACTAGACTCAAAATGGAATCTGTACATATAAGGTATGTCTCCTAATTCTTTTGGATAATTTATAGTGAATTTTTAAAGTTGCGACAGGGAACCCGAAACCATTTCGCCCTGTCTCACAATAGCTTTAATATCTCTTAACCTGTAACTCCTATGACCATTTCGTTTCTTCCATATGAAAATAGACTCATCAAGGTTCATTTAAATAGCTTATTCACTATTTAATTCCATTCCTATGAATTTTGGTGATTTTTCACATTCACGCCATCGCAAATTGGCAAAGATCTGCTTTTAAGGTAGGGCTTACCTATTTGGTAGTCTCCATGAATCAACTAGTCTTGCCATACATAGGTTCATATATGATCATTTTAACCATGCCAATGGCTGATCATATGACCAGCATTCCCATTTCCAAGCCATAGCCACATCATGACACCAAATATATACATACAAACCACAATTAGTCTAAGTTCATGCTTCCCTTTTGAGCCATTTTCGCATGGCCGTACATACTTACATTACAACATATTTAACAAACAAGAGGTAGTCCTATACATGCCATCTCAAGTTCAACCAAAATTTATACCAAAATGGAGGCTTGATAGTGTGGATGGCTTCGACTTCAACGATCCCAAATCCGATTGCTTGAGCGAAATCTAGAAAAGCGAGAGCCAAAGCAACGGGTAAGCATTTTATGCTTAGTAAGTCTCAAGGAATATAATCAACTCTAATTACAGCAATACATTCACATAACCAAATGCATCATTTCATTAATACACATTCTTACTTCACACTTCATCATTATATAATTTCACAAAGTATCAATCAATTCAATAACTGAAATTGTTAGTCGATTGAGCGAATGTTGCTCAAACATGTCGACTTTCCAATGCACATATAAACGTACCTCATTCTTTGGGCTTTTTGAGTGTACTCATTGAATTTATTACAGCAGCCAACACTCACCTCCAGCCCAAGATTCTTCGGAACATAACCGGATATAACCATGTGCACAAATGCCTTGGTCTTAGCCCGGATAGAATGTCTCGCACGAATGCCTTGGTCTTAGCCGGATGTAGCCACTAGCACAATTGCCTTTGGTCTTAACCGGATAAAATTTCCAGCATAATTGTCTTGGGTTTAGCCGGATATCATTCAATTTCCCATGAACACATACATCAATTATCATTGGACATACATAATTCATTTTCGTTACTAAGGCTCAAACGCAATTATTACCACAAGCATATTCGCCTTCGGGACTTAGCCCGGGTAGAATTCAAATACTCATGCATACATAATCAATAATCAATACACATCCATACTTTATTTCACATAATTCAAGTAGGGTCACTTCTTGAGGACTTACCTCGGATGTTGTCGAACGGCTTTTTCGGCTATTCGATCACTTTCTCCTTCCCCTTGTCCAATTGTGGCCCTCTAAGCTCTTGAGCTAATTCAAACAAATTCAATTTATTAAAACCTCATTGTGCTAGCTTTTGGCAGAATATGACAAGGAGTTTAAATGGTCATATGGCCACCCTTTAGCTTGAATACACAATGGTCATGCACATTTTATACTACATCAAGCAATTCAATACAATTTATTCGAGCATCAAGGAAAAGCTAAGGCCTTCAATAGGCTACCCAAGGCCGAATATTCATGTACATGTTGAGGTCAATTTTGCACTTAATACCTCACAAAAACAGCATGCAATTTACTAATTAATGCTTTGCACATTGTGGCCCAAAACTTATAATATAGCATCAAGCACTTATATGTGTGCTAGGCCGAATTGTGCTTGCAATTTCACAAGCATTCTTCCACATCTTCTTCTTTAAACCAATATATTCATCACTTAGTTCATAACCAAACATAATGTGCAATCATATATATGCATATATGAGCATGGCCAAATTTCAAGGTGTCCATAGCCATCCAAAACACAAATTTTAACTAACATGCAAGAAGCATGAATCATGCTCAAGAATGCATCATGGCCGAATATGACAATCATGCTCCTTTTCAACTTCAATCATGATAAAACAAAGAGAAAACTCAAAATCTTACTCAAGAGTAGACAATCCATCATTGCATGCATCATCATCAAGCTTCACACTTAGCATGCAATGGCTTTATCACCATAACAACTTTGGCCAAATACCATTTCCATGGCATAACAAAGATTTAAGCCATGGCTAACATGCACATCAAGTTAGCAACCAAAACATGCATGAAACTCCCAACACAACCTCATACATACCTTAATCTTGATGCAAATTTAGCCAAATCTCCTTCTAGATCTCTTCTAAACCAAGCATGAAGCAAAAATCCTCCCCCTTTTTCCTTAGTATTTTCGGCCAAGAAGTGAAAATGGATGAACAAAAATTTCCCCTCTCTTTTCCTCTACTCACGGCAACAAGGGGCATCCAAGCTCATCTTTCTCTTTTTTTTTTCATTTTTTTATGCTTATTTTTATTATAATACTTCCTACATAACTCACTAGCCAAACATGTTGGAAACATGTTTTCCTTGCCCATCATGCCCACCTTGGCGCCACTATAGTCAAATTTGGGGAATTTGACACGCAAGGACAACATTTCCTAGTGTGCATCAATAGGCCACTTCCACATTTGCCTATCTCAATTCTAAATTTTCTCACACAAGTCCTTTCTAGTGAAATTCACCTTTATAACACTAAATAAATCATCATAAAATGTCATACATGAGCACACACATATTATAGGCATCAAAATAAATTTTTAATTATTTTTATGCCTCGGTTTTGTGGTCCCGAAACCACATTCCGACTAGGGTCAATTTTGGGCTGTCACATCCTAAATGAGATCTTTTGAGACAACAAACGAGAAGGTAGATAAATGTCTTCAAGTGCATCAATGCATTCATCCATGGAGGGGCATTCACGAAGAGGTGATCGTATTCCATTTGTAGATGATTTCCCTTCCTTTGAACGAAAAGTTTGTCTTTCTGATTCTTATATGTCATCTTCATATTGAAATGAAAAAGTGAGACAAAAAAGCAATAAAAAGAAAAGAGAGGCAAGAAATGATAATGAGAGAAAATGAGTGGATCTTGAACGGAATTAAGAGAAGAAAAAGAGAAATAAAAGAAAAAAAGATTGAGAGTGAAAAAGCATATGAGCAAGGAAAGGAAACTGAAAAAGAGAGTGAGGTTGAAGAAAGAAAAGATAGTGAGGGAGAAACGAGTGAAAAAGATGAGAGAGAACAAGAAAAAGTGAGGAATGTCTTTACTAACCAACAAGTGAGCTTTCCTCGTGTTGTTTCTTCTTTTCAGGTTTCCAAAGAATCAATTGACAAGTTCCAGCTTCAATACCTTTATGATGAGAGACGATTCCGATTGATCGAGAAAGTAAGATCGTAGATGACCTTAGTCCACCAATGCTTAAAGGTAAACGAGGTAAGAGTTCTATGCTAATTGAGTCTTGACCATTTCACTTGCATGATAGTGGTGAGTTCGCCGAAGACTTAGTTAATAAAAGAAATCCCAACCTTGATTTGTCTAAGTATCCATTTCTGATTGATTATGACCTTATTTGGGACAATGGTTTAAAAAGTTTCTCTATTAAAGAATGTTACATTGACAAGTTTGTTGATGAAGTAAGATTAAATCAGCATATACAAAACTTGGTCACGTGTGACAAAGCATTTTTATGTGAAAATCCCAATTTGTTTTATTGTGGAGATTATGTGAATCATTTACTCTCTTGTGTGAAATTCTTAAGTTTGAGTAAATCTGTTTGGATAAATGTTGAGAGGTTTGATTGTTTGAATCTTTGTATGCATAAATTCTTTTGGTTTGGCATGTTTGATTTAATGGCAAGAATGAAACCCTTGCTGCACTTTAGAACAAGTAATCAAACTCATGTTTTGAAACTTGGAGTTTATTCTTTTGAAATGTTATTGAGAGAAGCAAGCATCCACAATTTTGTGTGAATAAATACGTGAACCATTTTTGCTTACCTGATGCTTTGTCTTTAAGTTTGAAAATAATACATGTGAATCTTGTTGGCTTGCAAAGTCACAATCCACTTTTTGAATCCGGACGTTGTTTTATATTGTGGTATACAAGACTCGAGCATCTGTTGCATGGTAATGAATTTAACTTGGGTTATGATCTTTCTATGATGCTGATTAAGAAATTGTCAAATCAAATTGAAATGGCAAGAGAAAATATTGTTTTTAATCCCGGAAAACATCATTTTCTATCATTGTTCAAAGGAATTGAGTCATGGACTTTTTTTGTCCAAAACTATAACTTTCGAATGCTCCATGATTCTGGTTTGCTTCTATCAAGGAACAAGGCAAAATCAACTACTATTTTTTATCCCGGCATTGATTCATATGTTCAATTTGTGAATAAGACATCAACAAGTTCTATTAAGCCTATATACCATGGTGTAACTAATCCATTTAAATTTCGTGTAGGTGGCACATTGGAAAGGTTCCCTCCAAAAGAGGGAGGGCATGTAAACAATCTGTTTTGTGTTCAAGTTGTGTGTAAATTTCAGGTTATCGGGAGCAACTTTGCCAACTTCATCAAACAAGGGGGCTATGATCTTGAAAGATTTTTCGCGAGCAAATGGCCCGATCTGAGGACAAATCATCTTCAAGAGGGAGGGAATGATGCGATCCTGGCCACATCCTGCTATGACTTAAATCAGCGACATCGGGAATGGTCTAAACATGAGGGCCCCAAGTGCAAAATGGAACTTAATTTCAGCTCAATGAGCTCAATCTTGGTTTTTACCCAGCTCAATAGAGCTCAATTCGGCTTGATGCTAGCTCATTGAGCTTGATTCTAATTTATTTAATTTCATGCATTTTAAGCTGCTGGAATAAATTTATCTATTTAATTGAGTTAGTTAATTTAGTTAAAGTTCAGCTCAAATAATTAAATTGCGTTTTAATATGTCTAAATACTGGACATTTTAATTTAGCTTAAATATGTCTTAGTTTAATGCATGGTTTAAATGTGTCTAAAGTGGAGACAAATTAATTAGCTGCTGCTAAATTTAATTTGTGTCTTAGTTAATACATGTTTAATAGTTGTTTAATGTGTCCAAGTCTAAGACAAATTAATTTCATGTTTCTAATTAATTTGTCTAGCTAAATTTAAGTTGTTTTAAGCTGATTTTCAATATTATTTCAGGTATATGCATGGACGGCATTGAATGGGGGTGTGCTGATGGTTGAGATGCTCCAAGCACCTTTTCGTTGAGTCCAAGAGACCTTGAGCTGCTGATTTCTCTTCCCTAAGCTGACCATTGTGTTCCAACAACCCTTAAACGTTTTCACACTTGCTGGAGGTTCCTTTCACACTCATGGCTGTTCGGTTTGAGCTTTCACACCAAGATGGCTGCTCAATTTTGTTGGTTCACACTCAAAGGTTGTTGAGTACTCCAAGTTGCTTATTAAAGTCCAAGATTGTCCAAATATTCAAGGTAGCTCAATTACAACAAGTTCACACCTCTTGACCGAATTTTATTAAGCCAATTCAGCTCCTAGTCATTCCAAATTAATTCCAGCTGAATAAAGGCCTTTAGAAGCAGTCCATTGGCATCTCCCATGCTAGGAAACTTAAAGGAAGTTTAAAGAGACATTCTAGGATGTTGCCAAGAAGTTTTAGTTCATTAAAGCAGAATATTTGCTGCCCATTTAGCTCCTTAAGTGTCTATTCAGCTAGCTAGATGTTTAACTATAAATAGTTTTTTTTGAGATCATTTTAGGGTTAGACAATTTAGACAAAAACACTTTTTACCCTTATATGGATGTTTATAACATTGTGAGTTTAATTCAACTCTCTTTATTCTTTTAAGACCCAGCTTGACTTATCTAGCCTAGCTAGTGGCGTCACCCTGTTTCTTTTGAACTTATCACTCCTAAACCAAGTGTGGCATTCACCTTCATACCTTTGGTTCCTATCTCCTTATAGATAGTGGGTCAAGGTTCTATCATTTGCCATCTCAAGTGTTTTTATAAGTCTTGGGTCAATATTGTATATAGTATTGGTTCATTCTTCAACCTTGAGCTTTTCTATTCCATTCACACTCCTCGACTTAAATATAACCTTATTTCTTGTTAGCCGAAACCATATACTTACCATACCTAAAATACTTCAAACCCTTTTTGTTTAAAGACTATACTTAGCCAAATTCTATCAAACTCTGAATTGAACGGAATTTCTCCATTTTACGATCGGGCAATCTAAACGATTCAAATCATCACTAAGGCAAGATTGTATCATTTGGTATCAAAGCTAGTTAAAATTGAGGAGTACGGACGTTTGTGAAGTTTCGGGGTGAGTTTTAAAAAAATTCAAAAAATAAAAAAATTTGTGTATAAATTTTTTTACAAGAAAAGCGTAATACAAGTTGTATTGAATTCATATATATTTAATAAAAAATTTGAAAAAAAATCCTATGAAAAGAAAAAGAAAAAAAAAGGAAAAGATTTGAAATTTAAAAAAAAAAGAAATAAAAAGAAAGAAAGAAGTTGTTTTGAAAGTGTTCAAATTTTTTTCCCGATCTTCCAAATCCATTTCTGCCCACAATCAACCCCTTGCGCGACACTTTCAGCCTTTCTTTTTTTTCTTTTTTTCTTTCTTTCAGCCTTCCCAACACCCAAACATCATCTACCCTTGTTAACCCTTTGAAATCGACCACTGAGCTTGCTTCTAACTCTAAACAAGTCTTCTACGAACTTCGAGAGGTGAATCGAGTGGTAAAAGGCACAAGAGTTGTGAGCTTATTAGAGTGTAGAAAAAGCCAAGTGAAGAGTGCAGACACGAGTGAAATGCCATATTATCTTTCTTTGTGAGCGGATTCGTGAGGTTTGTATTTGTGAGGTATTCATTTTCTATTTTTAATCTCTTTTCTTTTCATCAATAAATCATGTTTCAAGAAGAGCTTTCAGAATCAGAATTTCAATATGTGATGCAAGAGATGAGTAGAATCGTGAACTCTAAATTTGACAAATTGCATGAATGATTGGACCGATTGGAGGAAAGAGACCAATGGGAACAACTGTCTCCAAGTCAAAAGATGGAGTCAAGATCACCACGGAGACAAACATCCAAAGACTATTCGAGAAGAGATCCATATCGTGATTCATACACTTCGAGGAATTCAAGTAGAAAGAAAGAAAGCTTCCAGAATGAGATCTTTCGAGACGACAAATGAGAAGGTAGATATATGTCTTCAAGTCCATCAATGCATTCATCCGCGGAGGGGCATTCACGAAGAGGTGATCGTATTCCATTTATAGATGCTTTCCCTTCCTTTGAATGAAAAGTTTGTCGTTCTGATTCTTATATGTCATCTTCATATTGTAATGAAAAAGTGAGACAAAAAAGTAATAAAAAAAAAAGAGAGGGAAGAAATGATAATGAGAGAAAATGAGTGGATCTTGAACGGAATTGAGAGAAGAAAAAGAGAAATAAAAGAAAAAGAAATCAAAAAAGAAAAAGAGATTGAGAGTGAAAAAACGTGTGAGCAAGAAAAGGAATTTGAAAAAGAGAGTGAGATTGCAGAAAGAAAAGATAGTGAGGGAGAAACGAGTGAAAAAGACGAGAGAGAACAAGAAAAAGTGAGAAACGTCTTTACTAACCAACAAGTGAGTTTTCCTCGTGTTGTTTCTTCTTTTCAGGTTTCCAAAGAATCAATTGACAAGTTCCAGCTTCAATACCTTTATGATGAAAGACGATTCTGATTGATCGAGAAAGGTAAGATCGTAGATGACCTTAGTCCACCAATGGTTAAAGGTAAGCAAGGTAAGGGTTCTATATTAATCGAGTCTCGACCATTTCACTAGCATGATAGTGGTGAGTTCACCGAAAACTTAGTTAATAATATGATTGATATTGACCTTGTTTGGGACTATGGTTTAAAGAGTTTCTCTATTAGAGAATGTTGCGTTGACAAGTTTGTTGATGAAGTAAAACTAAATCAGCATATAAAAAACTTGGTCACGTGTGACAAAACATTTTTATGTGAAAATCCCAATTTGTTTGATTGTGGTAATTATGTGAATCATTTATTGCTTTGTGCGAAATCCTTGAGTTTGTGCAAATATGTTTGGATGAATGTTGAGAGGTTTGATTGTTTGAATCTTTGTATGCAGACATTCTTTGTGTTCGACATGTTTGATTTAATGGCAAGAATGAAACCCTTGCTGCACTTTAGAACAAGAAATCAAACTCGTGTTTTCAAACCAAGAGTTTTTTCTTTTGAAATGTCATTGAGAGAAGCAAGCATCCACAATATTGTGTGAATAAATATGTGAACCATTTTTGCTTACCTGAGGCTTTGTCTTTAAGTTTGAAAACAATACATGTGAATTGTAACACTCCTTACCCGTATCTAAGGCCAGAACAGAGTACGAGGCATTACCAGACTTAACAATACACATAGACGAAAACAGGGCCATAAAATTTCATTTAATTCAAAACTTTTCGAACACATGCATAACAAACAAAGCTAACTATATCATTACATCAAAATGTAGGACATGGCACGATTAATTAAACTTATAAACCATAATGGATAAGGACCACATCTCATGATCATATACGATAACTCAATGCAGACTGATACATAAGGTCAAAATCATAATAAAAATACATATCACAAACCAACTTCCTATACGTGCCACTCACTTGATATTTCTAATATTTGAATTAATTTTCCCAAAAATGATAGTTTGATAGTGTGATTTTGCCTCCGAAGATCTCCAACCCCGAGCCGACCTGCCAATACTAAAGAAATAGAGAGGATGGGTAAGCTTTACGCTTAGTAAGTTCATATGAAAATAATAAGCAATTACTACCATGATTTTCAAGATAAAACACTATAATTGTACAATTACACATATTCAGGACAAGCTGTTTTCTGGAGTCCCGGTGTTAAAAAAAACCATATCTCAAGTTACAAAACTCGAAATCCAATTCCGTAAATTTTATATGAAACTAGACTCATATGTCTACTTACTAATTGTTTTCTAGAATTTTTGGTTGGGCCATTTAGTACAGTTTATTAGTTAAAGTCTCCCCTGTTTCAGGGTATGACTACTCTGACCCCTGTGCACTACGAACCAAATTTCTCCCTGTACAGAATTCCAACGACCATGCCGTTTGTTTCCCTTAAACTTAGATTCAATAAGGAATCCATTCATGTAAGGTATGACTCTCAATAATTTTTGTACAATTTATGGTGAATTTATAAATTCAGAACAGGGGATCTCGAATTCATTCAGACCCTGTTTCACAAGAATTCAAATATCACACAATATAGAATTCTTTTGCTTCCCATGTTTCTTTCATGTGAAAATAGACTCATTAATATTTATTTACATAATTTTTTTTAAATTTAATTCAACTTACATAATTTTTGGTGAATTTTCAAAGTCATGCACTGCTGCTGTCTAATACTGTTTTCCTACTAAAGTTCACTTTTACACAATTTCACTTAATCCATTCCATTTTACCGAGGTTCGCTCAAATATTGAGCATATTACTCATAAATTCAAATAAACATATACTTGCACTTGTTCATCACATAATCACTCTCACATGTATTTTCATTTAATCAATTTCCCGTTGAACTCATCGGAATAATAACAGATACACAATTGCCTGCACATTTTCCCATTTCCACACTTGTAGCCGAAGCTATCTGGTACGCATAGTAGCCTGCACTTAGTACTACACATGCGACCAACAGTCTGGTACACGTAGTAGCCTGCACTTAGTACTACACATGTGACCTCACCATCTAATACACGTAGTAGCCTGCACTTAGTGCTACACACGTGATCACAGTTTTCGGGTACGTATAGTAGCCTGCACTTAGTACTAGACATGCGACCTCACAATAGATCATTCAGATCGTTTTTATTCAAGGTTCAATCGGAAATTCCTCACTTTTCAACATTTTACTAAATTGTCCGTAATCAATTTAAATTCATAATTTACATCAAATAACCATTTGATAGGCAGCCACATTTCATATGATATCAAAATATAATAACATAAAAAGAATCGATAGATTATTTATGTACGAATTTACTTGAAGTGTCGATCTCACTATCCATAGTACCAATTGTCCATTCATAGTATAATAAGACACAACTCAAATATCAAATCAGCTTTTAAGAATTTACATAACATATATCACATATTTCATATATCACTTGTCATGTATCTTCATTTTCTTGCATTTCATGTAACATTCTTTCATGTCATATTTCCACATCATAAACACCATTCCATCAACTTTTCCAATATATATAAATCATAAAATATATGCAATAATAGTAAGAAATATAATTCAAACATAACATTGCATTATTATTATCATACGAACTTACATCGATTCAGAAACAGCAATTTACCATTTTATTTCATAACCTTATATTTTCCTGATTTAAGCCTGAATCTCGATTTCCTTCATCTATAATATCACATTTAGCCTAATAATTAGTCACACTATTCATACGGGTCCAAAAATCATATTTTTAAAAATTTTCATTTTGACCCCTAAACTTTTGCATATTTGCACTTTTTCCCCAAGGTTCGGAAATTAAACTTCATCCTATTTTCTTATGTTTTATGACATGCTGATCATTTTTCCCTTCTATGGCAACATCAAATTCTCACTCTAACATGTACTTATGACTATTAGGTATTTTTACCGATTAAGCCCTTTTGCTCGTTTTCACTTAAAATCGAGTAGCACAAGTTGTCTAACATAATTTAAAACCTCATATTCTATCATAAAACACCAAAATACACAAATTTCACCTATGGGTATTTTTCCAAATATGAACCCTAGGTTGAATTATTGCTAGCATAAGCTAAATCAAGTTACCGGGACTCTAAAAACGTAAAAATCATTAAAAACGAGGCTAGAACGGACTTAAAATCGAGCTTGGAAGCTTGGAAAACCTATCCATGGAGTCTCCCTTGGTATACACGTCCATGGTGAAGAAGATGAGCAAAATTGGCTTTTAATTTTGTATTTTAATTCATTTTACCCCTAAATGACCAAAATTCCCTTACTACTAAACTTTCCAAAAATTCCATTCATGTCCAATATTTGTCCATAAACTTTGAAATTGGTAAAATTGATATTTAAGACCTCCTAATTAATATTTCAAAGCAATTTCATACTAGAAACTTCTAGAATGCAAGTTTTTCAACTTATTCAATTTAGTCCCTAACTTCAAATTAAGCACTTTATGCATAGAATTTCTTCACGAAATTTTCACACAATCATGCAATCATATCATAGACCTCAAAATGATCATAAAATAATTATTTCTATCTCGAATTTATGGTCACGAAACTACTATTTCGATTAGGCCCTAATTTGGGATATTACATGAATCTTGTTGGCTTGCAAAGTCGCAATCAACTTTTTGAATCCGAATGTTGTTCTATATTGTGCTATATGGAACGACAGAAATGTACAAGTGTACACAATTGCAACAAGTAATAAAGTGACAAGTAAATGTCGAGTTATCGCACCCACAAGGACTGTGAAAAGGATTATTTATGAATGCAATTTAGAACACTTTGGTGAAGAAAAATATTTTGTTTTAAAAAGGGTGATTAAGAAAAATAAGATTTTAAATAACTAAAGAAATAAATCTCAAATGCACGATTTCAAAATATGATTTAATCAAGATGACATAATCGTGTTGATTTAATTACATAATACAAACACATGTAATGTAAACACATCAGACTGGAGCTAAACATTGCAGCTATTGACGACACATCAGACTGCTCAGGAAAGCCAAACAATGCACCCATTCCAAGGATGATGGTTGGAACCTTTGAAACAACTGGAATTGAAGGTTTTTTCCCCAGCGTAAGCATAGAGAGTAGGCGGTAGTTTCTTATGCCAATTTTTACCAGTCTCCTGTAATTTGTTTTTTTCTTCTTTTTCTTTTCTTTTGGCAACCTTTGTTGTACTGTGGTATGGCGCATTATCTTTGAAAATACTGCAAACTTTTGGCATTATGCAGTTATAATCTTTTTTTTTTGAAATGGATGACTTTTGACTTTGTAATATTGGCATATGAAGCTATCTCCCCCTCTTAATGGAGTAGTTGACGTCCACAAAGATGAGTCATTGTCAGCTTGAAACTTTTGACGAGCTTGGGCCCATAACATACATGCCCCATAAGTCTTGACTCTTTTAAATTTGGCATTCATTGTACAACTGATGCGATCCCTTTCCATGGTGGACCAACAGTGCCCCAAAACCTCATGTTTATCCTGGCAATTGCAAATCCTCCTGCATGTGTCTTTAGACCACATTTTTGAATTCCCATAATAGTCTCAACAAGGTCTTGTTTTGTCTCCTCAGCTAATTCCAATTTTGCAATCTTTCCTTCCTCTAAGGCTATATTTCCTACCACCACTTCATGGGGTAAAAACCATTTTCAACAAATTCAGAAACAAGTCACAATTTCTATCACCTTCAAAGTACTGAGATTCCTCTAAACACATATCGCACTCAAAAGGAACTCTGAATCTATAGTATCGTTGCCCGTGTCATTTATATCTAGGGATCTATGATAGGCACACAAAAAAATATACAAGGAATAAATGATTCAATAATGACTATTTACATGAAATGAAAATTTATAAAGAATGTCAAAGGTCAAAAGAATCAGAATGAAAGAATATTTACTCGGATAAATAATAAAAGTATGTTTTATTGAAAATAAAAATGTCTGAACATGAGCCCACTTCTCAAAAGAAATCTCATTACTCCTAGGCTTTAGAGCAATAAGAGTGTTCTGAATATTACTCTGTAAAATTCCTAAAGATTACAGGAAGTTCTTATGCAGTCCAATTGTTTAAAGAACTTCCTGGTTCGTAAGGGCGAATGCCTTCAAGGTTTCTTTGTTCAGTCCCTTCCTCATGTATGACATTGATGGGATGATTTTCATTTCCAAACACCCCCTTATCCGGGTAAGCTATCCCTCCTGACACAAAAGTCCGGGATATGTAAGGGAACGTCGTTAATTCCCATTCAACTTCTTTTTCACTCAGCCGTGACCCTCTTCTTTTTCACCAACTAGCAGATTCCTCGATCCTCACCCATTATAGGCTCATTTGAATCGAGTTTAGTTCAGGGGAATACATTTCCCTATGGCTACACGGAGATGAAAATCTAACGAAACCATAGGTACGGATGTATCCCGAAAGTGATCCACTATCCTGCACGGAGGCGAAAACCTCACGAAGGCGTAGCTTCTCCCTCCCACTTAAGGGTGTGACCACAACGGTCATGCAAATGCAATGCATATCAGAATATAGCAACACATGCAATAGTACAAACACATGTAATGCAAAGAGGATTAAATTTTAAAATTTTTAATTTCCGACATTAAGACAAGAGATAATCAATTACACGGCTTGACTCTCTTATTAGTCCCCAGTGGAGTCGCCAAGCTGTCGAAACCATTTTTAAATCGAGTTTTGGAAAATGGGAATCGACTTTAAGAAAAACGAAAACGGGAGTCGCCACCAATCTTTTTAGGTGTGATTGGATCACCTTATAAAATGTTTTGTTTTAAAACATTAATTCTGGTCTACGAAAGTCGAGAAAATGGATTCGGGAGTCGGTTACGTACGAGGAAGGGTTAGCACCCTCGTAACGCCCAAAAATTGGTACCTAATTGATTATCAAGTGTCTTTAATGTCGGAAATTTGAAAGTTTTAAGATGCAAACCTCTTTTAATTAGAATGTCTCAATTTTGAAAATTAAGGCTCACTTATTTCAAACGAGTCAAAACATCAATCCAGTAAGTTAGGACGCAACATTTTAAAACCTTCGAAACTAAGCTCGTCTTTCGAAAATTTCTATCTCGAAACAACAAAACGCCATATACAGTAAGTTAGGACACTAAGTTTTGAAATCTCGAAATAATTGTTTAAGTTTTGAAAACTCAAAATCACTTAGAAGGGTACTTGACTATTTGAATTCAACGAGAAAAGTCGCAACCCAGTAAGTTAGGGCACTACCTTTCTCGAAGTTTCAAAACATCAAGCATTGCCTTTTATTTTTTTTTAAAAAAACCCTTGGAATATTATTTTTAAATGACGTTTTAGGATGACATATTAATGCATCATGAAGCATAGATGTACAAAATATTCTTACATTTCCATACAAACATAAATAATATCATTATGACAAAACTAAATAACATGAACATACGTTTAATGAAAAAATCAAACTAAGGTAAATATAAGATAATAAACAAATAAAAACATGAGTAAACTAAAAGAAAAACATAATACATGCAAAAATTATACGACAATATATATCATAAAATAGCACATAAAAGAAATAATTAAACATAGCATATATAAAAAAATGAAACTATGCACAAATAAGATAAATGACATACACAAAAAAATAAATAAATAGAACATTTACAAATTATAAAAATATAATGCAATAGTTCAAAATACATGAAATGATAATATAATATATATATGCATAGAAAATATATATTTGAAAATAAACTATATAAAAAGGTTAAATATTATAATATATAAAATACATAATCAAATGTACAAAAGATAGGAATAAATATACATATTTGAAAAATGAAGAAATTAAAATAAAAAAAGGTTGAAAAACTAAGATAGGCGAAGAATAAAATAAGAACAAACCACAGAGAGTAAGAACGTAGGAGGGAGAGAAATTTGAGTGAATGCTTTCAAGAATTCTTATTGCTTCCCAAAACTCAAGTGATTTACAATGAAGGGAGAGGCCTCTATTTATAGTTGAGCCTCCCCAAATCCAACGATATAGATCAATGACATCAACGGTTAAGATTAAAGGATATCTACAAATTAAATCTTCAATATTACAAGATCATATCTTCAAGATTGCATATCATATCTAAGATTGCATATCATATCTAAGAGTGTATCATATCTAATATTGCATATCATATCTAAGATTGCATATTCTTAAAGATTATATTTCCATATGAGTCAAGCTCGATGGACCTTCAATCTTTTCAAGTAATGGGCCATTTCGATTGGGCCAAATTATATGTTTGTAATTTTGTACTGGACTTAGACTTTGTTTTTTTTTTTTGAACTTATTTTTGGGCCCGGGCAAAATTGAGTGTCTACAGCTGCCCCTCTTTGCTCATTGCTGTGTAACAGGAATAGAGCAAAGACTATAAAAGGACCAATTTTGCCCGGGCTCACCGAGTCTTGAGTTTTTGATCCTTGATCTTCTTTAAATGGCCTCTTGACGGCTTCAATTTGCTTCACTGCAACTCAGAAAGGTTATATCTGCTATCTTTGATCTACTCCCCGTCTAATACAGAGACGCCAAATCTGTTATCTTCGATCTGTTTTCTGACAATACAAAGATGCCAAATCATCTTTGATCTGCAAATTTAACCTGTTACCCTACTGCTTAGGGGATTAAGGTGAGTCGTCATCGATCTGCTCCACTACTGCTTAGGGAGATAAGATCTGCGAACCTGTTACCCTACTGCTTAGGGGATTAAGGCGAGTCTTCGATCTGCTCCACTACTGCTTAAGGAGATAAGATCTGCAAATTTAACCTGTTACCCTACCGCTTAGGGGATTAAGGCGAGTCTTCGATCTGCTCCACTACTGCTTAGGGAGATAAGATTTGCAAATTTAACCTGTTACCCTACTGCTTAGGGGATTAAGGCGAGTCTTCGATCTGCTCCACTACTGCTTAGGGAGATAAGATCTGCAAATTTAACCTGTTACCCTACTGCTTAGGGGATTAAGGCGAGTCGTCGTCGATCTGCTCCACTACTTCTTAGAGAGATAAGATCTGTGAACCTGTTACCCTACTGCTTAGGGGATTAAGGCGAGTCTTCGATCTGCTCCACTACTGCTTAGGGAGATAAGATCTGCAAATTTAACCTATTACCCTACTGCTTAGGGGATTAAGGTGAGTCTTCGATCTGCTCCACTACTGCTTAGGGAGATAAGATCTGCAAATTTAACCTGTTACCCTACTGCTTAGGGGATTAAGGCGCTGAATTTTGTAATTTTCAATCAACCTTGCTACACTGCCCATTGGAGAATCCACCTATAGAATTGATTTCCTAGAATTTATGCTTATGCCAAATAATTAAGATGCCATGATCGAAATGAGTCAAATGCTCTTAATTAGACATATTATGATGCAAAATGTTTATCAAAATAACTCCTATTTCAGACGTCATCACTCATTCATCTATCGAGCTTTCCATCTCGTTCTTCTCGACATATCAATCATACTCTGCTCGTATGCCTCGAATGTTCTCCATCAATTTGGTCTACCGTACCATTCCCCGAATGTTACGACCCACTGAAGATGTTTATAAAATGATCCTTTCTTAAGATCAATATTGCTTAAAACGTCCAACCACCTTTTAGACTGAAGAAGAAAATCTCTCGAGTATCTCCAACCCATACATATGAGAATTCCTTAAACAATTGTCTTGTTTTAGTTTCTTGTATTATCTATA
The DNA here is from genome assembly GCF_025698485.1 of Gossypium arboreum. NCBI lineage: Eukaryota > Viridiplantae > Streptophyta > Magnoliopsida > Malvales > Malvaceae > Gossypium > Gossypium arboreum. The sequence goes on along the minus strand of NC_069071.1, from coordinate 96,822,038 downwards.
AATTTCCAGAGTAATATGCAAAACTTCGTTTGTGAAGATATTTTAGTTCATCTATAATTATTTCAATGCAACATGCTTTATGAATAATGGGAGACAAATAAATTGATCCTTAGGATAATTAGATTTGGACAAATTATTGGAAGGAATGCAAAAAGATTAACCTGAGAACATTTCTTTGCGAAGAAAAAGAATCCAAAGATAGTAAATAAGACAAAAATCAGATACCCCAGATATCGCCGCTTGAGCGTCTATTCACCAGCTCCATGAAGACTTTCTTAAGTTCAACATGTGTTTAAAAGATCCAAAGTAATTCGTTGATGCCTTGATATGTAACATCACTTCTTGTCGAATCCGGTATAGCAAGGTCACTGCATGACTTTCCAAGTTTGAGCTGCCCTTTTGGGTTTTCAACTCAAAACCCCTTTGGTCTCAAAGCGCCCTTTGCGGGTTTTCACCTTGGCCTCTCCATTTTTTCTTTTTTCTTTTTATTTTTTTCTCTTTTTATTTTCTTTTTTTCTTTTTTTCTTTTTTTTTGAAATAGAAGTCCCAAAATACCCTTTGCGGGTTTTCACCTTGGCTTCCCTTCTCCTTCAGACAAAGTACTCCTTGACCGAGTCCAAATTCACTGGATCAGATAAATTCTTCCTATCCATTTCTTTTCAAAATCAGTGCACCTTTAGAGAAAGCCCTCTTCGCAACATATGGCCCTTCCCAATTCGGCATCCTTTTGCATGGGAAGGATCTCTTTCAGCACAAAGTTTCTTTTATGAAATTTTTTTGGACGAACCTTCTTTGTCGTAAGTCTGTGTCATCCATTCTTGGTACATTTGCTTAGGATGAATACTTTCAAGTTAAGTTTACTAGAGGTATTCAATTCTTGACTCCATCAAAGCTTGGAGGAAAAATCTTGATTCATAAACCCATGAGAAAGGGATTGCCCCAGCAGCAGTCCTGGCTGTTGTTTGTCAAACCCTACAAAAAGATGGTTCAATGATTCTCAGCAGACAAGAATGAAGTTGCTGACTTTATCCTTCAACCTGGAAAGCTGAGGTACAGAGATTACTCCCGGAGCATACATCCCACCATGACTCGATGATGTTTCTGAAGTATCCCTAATCTTCATAAATTGCCTCCAACTGTGAAGCTGCCAAATGAGCGTAGCAAATAGGAGCCACAACAAATATGGCTGTGGTGCTCTTTTGATACATATAGGATAGAGAATGAACAAACTCTTGCAGATCATCAGCCAAAAACCCAGCCTGGTCTAAGAGAACATGATAGTGGGTCTGCTTCGTGATTCTAATCATTCCAACATGGGTACCAAGGTAAAAATCGTTGTTCTTTGGATGACATATTTTTTTGTCAATGACAGTACCATGTAGCACATTGTCAGGAGATCCCTGCTGAAAAAACCTGGTATGATGGTTTTTCGTACAACAATAACCATAATCTTTAGGGTTCCACTTCTCGTCAAGGAACTTGCAAGCCTCAATAACTTGATCAAAACTTGATTAAATTGAGACTCGTTAACCCTATCCCTGAAAATAATGATTTGATCAGGTTTCCTCTTCCCTGAACTTGTATAGAAGTCTAAGAGAGCTTCCTTCATGATACCGTCATCCACTTTGTCAGAAACTGGTTTCGAAGAAAGAATCTATCATTTTAAGCTTCAGAGATCGTGTACTACCGATGCCCCATAGCTGGAAATCAATGGCCACCGCCTAGAGCTAACCATCGCAGCTATTGACGGCACATCAGACAGCTCAGGAAAGCCAAACAATGTACCCATCCAAGGATGATGGTTGGAACCTTTGAAACAACTGGAATTGAAGGTTTTTTCCCCAGCGTAAGCATAGAGAGTAGGCGGTAGTTTCTTATGCCAATTTTTACCAGTCTCGGTCATCTTTTGTAATTTGTTTTTTTCTTCTTTTTCTTTTCTTTTGGCAACCTTTTTTGTACTGTGGTATGGTGCATTATCTTTGAAAAGACTGCAAACTTTTGGCATTATGCAGTTATAATCTTTTTTTGAAATGGATGACTTTTGACTTTGTAATATTGGCATATGAAGCTATCTCCCCCTCTTAATGGAGTAGTTGACGTCCACAAAGATAAGTCATTGTCAGCTTAAAACTTTTGACGAGCTCGAGCCCATAACATACATGCCCCATAAGTCTTGACTCTTTTAAATTTGGCATTCATTGTACAACTGATGCGATCCCTTTCCATGGTGGACTAATAGTGCCCCAAAACCTCATGTTTATTCTGGCAATTGCAAATCCTCCTGCATGCATCTTTAGACCACATTTTTGAATTCCCATAATAGCCTCAACAAGGTCTTGTTTTGTCTCCTCAGCTAATTCCAATTTCGCAAACTTTCCTTCCTCTAAGGCTATATTTCCTACCACCACTACATGGGGTAAAAACCATTTTCAACAAATTCAGAAACAAGTCACAATTTCTATCACCTTCAAAAATCGAGATTCCTCTAAACACATATCGCACTCAAAAGGAACTCGAATCAGAGTATCGTTGTTCGTGTCATTGATATCTAGGGATCTATGATAGGCACACAAAAAATATACAAGGAATAAATGAATTCAATAATGACTATTTACATGAAATGAAAATTTATAAAGAATGTCAAAGGTCAAAAGAATCGAATGAAAGAATATTTACTCGGATAAATAATAAAAGTATGTTTTATTGAAAATAAAATGTCTCGAACATGAGCCCACTTCTCAAAAGAAATCTCATTACTCCTAGGCTTTAGAGCAACAAGAGTGTTCGAATATTACTCAGTAAAATTCCTAAAGATTACAGGAAGTTCTTCCGCAATTCAATTGTTTAAAGAACTTCCGGTTCGTAAGGGCGAATGCCTTCAAGGTTTCTTTGTTCAGTCCCTTCCTCATGTATGACATTGATGGGATGATTTTCATTTCCAAACACCCCCTTCTCCGGGTAAGCTATCCCTCCTGACACAAAAGTCAGGGATATGTAAGGGAACGTCGTTAATTCCCATTCAACTTCTTTTTCACTCAGCCGTGACCCTCTTCTTTTTCTCTTTCTTTTTCTTTCTCTTTTTAATAACTTTAACTAATTAGGGTATTTTTATAATTTTGAATGCAAATGATGCAATGAAATGCTATAAGATGCAAACGAATGCAAAAGGTATCGATCTCGATTCAATCTCATTTAGAAAACTTTATTTAGAAAAAGAATATCTTTACATATAAATGGATTACAAATACGCTTTCGCCTTAATGCCTAAAGTTTTAACAACAAAACAAACTCTTGGCCACGATCAGATTGTAGCTCATATTGGTGCTCATTATGTCAGCCTGTGCCGCCAATGTCTGTAAATAATCAGCTGCCTCCTGAATTTGAGCTACGACCTCACCTGTATGGTAATCCGTGCAGCTAAAGGCACCTCCTCCAATACCAGTGAAGTTGTTCTGATTATTTTGAGATAGATTAGCGAATAGGTAGGTATCCCGTTCTGCAGTGTGCTACCTTAAAATAATATCCTATATCCTCAATGTTTCTTGAGAGCTTTTAGATTTCTACCCACGCAGAGCATCCTGCCTCGGTACCTTCACAGCATAGCTAATCTTTAAAGGTCTTTGTATGATACGGTCTTTTTTAATTGTTTTCTTTCATGCTTACTTGAGCTATCCAGGCCACCGGGGCTTGCATTTCCATTGTTTCTGATAAGTACAACAGTAAACTCAAGCTTGTTGTTTGGTAGTGGTCCTATAGTAAACGAGCTTTTTACCATCATAGGCAAAATTCTTTCCATCCAACTCATTTTTGTAGGTCTCATGCACTCTATCAATCACTTTCCTTCCAATACCCTTACCATCCACATGGCAACCGTCTTCATATGAAAAAGAAATGCTATAATGGTAGAAGTGTCCATCGATACTCCCACACTCACTTTGAATTGCTCATCTATCCTCCTGTCAAGCAAATACTGCAAGTCCCCTTAGTTATTGTAGAACAACTGCTTGGCTTCATTACTCCATTGATCCCATATTTCCTTTAACTCCTGGAGATTATTTTGTGCCACGCTGATGCGAGTGTAACCCCATAATTCTGATGTGTATCCTTTAGCGTTTCCTTTGACCATTTATGGACGTTAACGTTGCCCTCCATTCTATCAAGAAGTCCATTCTCCATAATAAAACTTTCTAACTTAGAAACTAACCGTGAATCGATACCTTTTAAATGCAAAATGACATGCACAAAAGAAAGAAAACAGTCAGTATCATATGATATTAATAAACACAAAGATAACCTAAGTATAATTCTATCTATATTGAGCTCTTACTGTTTTTCTATATGTGGTTTGTTTCTAAAGTTTGAGGTACCCGAACCAGCAGATTCCTCGATCCTCACCCATTATAGGCTCATTTGAATCAAGTTCAGTTTAGGGGAATACATTTCCCTATGGCTACACGGAGATGAAAATCTCACGAAACCATAGGTACGGATGTATCCCGAAAGTGATCCACTATCCTGCACGAAGACGAAAACCTCACAAAGGCGTAGCTTCTCCCTCCCACTTAAGGGTGTGACCACAACGGTAATGCAAATGCAATGCGTATCAGAATATAGCAACACATGCAATAATACAAACACATGTAATGCAAAGAGGATTAAATTTTAAAATTTTTAATTTCCGACATTAAGACAAGAGATAATCAATTACACGGCTTGACTCTCTTATTAGTCCCCAGTGGAGTCTCCAAGCTGTCGAAACCATTTTTAAATCGAGTTTTGGAAAATGGGAATCGACTTTAAGAAAAATGAAAACGGGAGTCGCCACCAATCTTTTTAGGTGTGATTGGATCACCTTATAAAATGTTTTGTTTTAAAACATTAATTTTGGTCTACGAAAGTCGAGAAAACGGATTCGGGAGTCGGTTACGTACGAGGAAGGGTTAGCACCCTCGTAACGCCCAAAAATTGGTACTAATTGATTATCAAGTGTCTTTAATGTCGGAAATTTGAAAGTTTTAAGATGCAAACCTCTTTTAATTAAAATGTCTCAATTTTGAAAATTAAGGCTCACTTATTTCAAATGAGTCAAAACATCACATCCAGTAAGTTAGGATGCAACATTTTAAAACCTTCGAAACTAAGCTCGTCTTTCGAAAATTTCTATCTCGAAACAACAAAACGCCATATGCAGTAAGTTAGGACACTATGTTTTGAAATCTCGAAATAATTGTTTAAGTTTTGAAAACTCAAAATCACTTAGAAGGGTACTTGACTATTCGAATTCAACGAGAAAAGTCGCAACCCAGTAAGTTAGGGCACTACCTTTCTCGAAGTTTCCAAACATCAAACATTGCCTTTTATTTTTTTTTAAAAAAACCCTTGGAATATTATTTTTAAATGACATTTTAGGATGACATATTAATGCATCATGAAGCATAGATGTACAAAATATTCTTACATTTCCATACAAACATAAATAATATCATTATGACAAAACTAAATTACATGAACATACGTTTAATGAAAAAATCATACTAGGGTAAATATAAGATAATAAACAAATAAAAACATGAGTAAACTAAAAGAAAAACATAATACATGCAAAATTATACAACAATATATATCATAAAATAGCACATAAACGAAATAATTAAACATAGCATATATAAAAAAAATGAAACTATGCACAAATAAGATAAATGACATACACAAAAAAATGAATAAATAGAACATTTACAAATTATAAAAATATAATGCAATAGTTCAAAATACATGAAATGATAATATAATATATATATGCATAGAAAATATATATTTGAAAATAAACTATATAAAAGGTTAAATATTATAATATATAAAATACATAATCAAATGTACAAAAGATAGGAATAAATATACATATTTGAAAAATGAAGAAATTAAAATAAAAAAAGGTTGAAAAACTAAGATAGGCGAAGAATAAAATAAGAACAAACCACAGAGAGTAAGAACGTAGGAGGGAGAGAAATTTGAGTGAATGCTTTCAAGAATTCTTATTGCTTCCCAAAACTCAAGTGATTTACAATGAAGGGAGAGGCCTCTATTTATAGTTGAGCCTCCCCAAATCCAATGATACAGATCAATTACATCAACGGTTAAGATTAAAGGATATCTACAAATTAAATCTCCAAGATTACAAGTTCATATCTTCAAGATTGCATATCGTATCTAAGATTGTATCATATCTAATATTGCATATCATATCTAAGATTGCATATCCTTAAAGATTATATTTCCATATGAGTCAAGCTCATAGATGGACCTTCAATCTTTTCAAGTAATGGGCCATTTTGATTGGGCCAAATTATATGTTTGTAATTTTGTACTGGACTTGGACTTTGTTTTTTTTTTTGAACTTATTTCTAGGCCCGGGAAAAATTGAGTGTCTACATTTGTAACGTGGCTGGGCTTATGGGTAGGTAAAAGATAGATAAATTTAGGCTTTTAAACCCTAGACTCAGCTTGCATTGAACCTTCGAAATAATTACCTTCAATACATCAACTTTCTTTAATTTCACATGCTCTTTTGTACATCTTATTTTAAGAAATCATGCTTTTTTTTTTCATAATTCGAGCATTTTGCTGAATGTACTACAATTTTAGAGCATTTGATACTTCTTTTCAACTCCCCCAAACTTATTTTTAAAGAATACTTCAAATAGTACTGAGTCTAGTGTTTGGGACAATTTTAAGATAGTTAAGAAAGAAGTGATAGCTAAATTTGCAAGGGTTCAAAAAAAAATTAGGCCATATAGTCTCAAAGTTGGGTTTCAAAGGATAAAAATGTCATCATGGTTGGCTTGAAAGGCTTAAACGGTCTAAACAAAAGTTGGCTAAATCATTTTCAATGTTCCATGCTTCCTAGGATTTTGCCTCGAGAAACTACTAAGTCAATTCTAAAGACTTAAACTTTCATGCACGCCTAACTTTCGTAAGGAACTAAAAATTTTATGGTACGATTTGCATGCTTTATTAGAAATACATTCATATCATTATTAAGCTAACATAATAATTTATTGAAATAATAGAACTTTATTTACACTAAAATTTAGCATACTTAACAAAATTTCAAATTATTGAACAAAATATACCCTAATCATAATTAAAAGAAAATTTTATTCTGAGTGGAAATAATTCAAATTCAATTTTTCGGTCCCTCCTACTTAAGATGAACAATATCCTCATTGTGTAAAGTGAATAGACACTATACACCAAGTAGGATTCTAGAAAAGAGGAGGTGAGTCAAATTGACTACTTAAGTACCAAACTCTCTCTAGATCAAATCCTAGACATGTATATACCTATTGCCACACTTTATACTTTGCAACTTGTTCAAATTTTATTTATGATTTTCCTCTCTTATTCTGCGAAAATAAAAATTCCTAATTAAACCTAATCCTAAAATGACCTAAGAACAGAAATAAAATAAGGTCAAGATCCCTCCTTTTATTTATTTGCAGACCCTTCCAAATTTGACTCATCTTTTGCTCCATCATTATTGCCTTTGCATGAATTGGTTCGCTCCTTCGATAATGGACTACATGGTTCAAATATAAAATCTGGAAATTCAGGCACAAAAATAAATGGGTCATTGTAAATTTTCTTAAGAGCATTTCGCATCGAGTCATCCCTTATTTTTGAGTATCTCCAGTAAGCTTGTTGCTGCCATTGCATATGCTGCATTATGTCCATAAACTTTAACAGCTCATCTCGAAGATCTGGGCTCGGCAGTTGAGCTCTGAACGTTGAGGTTTCATCATTAGGTTCAACTTCTGGTTCCAGTGGTTCCACCTTATCATGGACTTCAGTCGCTTGCATTAGTTCGATCTCTATGGGATCTTCTTCCTCTTCTTTGGGATTCTCAATTTCTTCAAATCACTGTTGTAAAATCTCTAGCTATTTGGTAGAGGTCCCAATCTGTGATTGTGCCCTGGCAATAGCCTGTCTTCTTTACATTTGTAAGAATTTTATCTTTCAAGTACAAAATTGTTATCGTAAAAGGAAAGCAGGCTGGGCCAGAACGTCTAACGGCACAAATCTGTATCTCTCAGGATGATTTTTCCCACATCAACGAAATTTTTTGAATCTTTGCATGTAGAAATTCTTTTGGTTCGGCATGTTTGATTTAATGGCAAGAATGAAACCCTTGCTGCACTTTAGAACAAGTAATCAAACTCGTGTTTTCAAACCTGGAGTTTATTCTTTTGAAATGTCATTGAGAGAAGCAAGCATCTGTAATTTTGTGTGAATAAATACGTGAACCATTTTTGCTTACCTGAAGCTTTTTCTTTAAGTTTGAAAACAATACACGTGAATCTTGTTGGCTTGAAAATTCGGTCTTACTACCTTTTTCGTAAAAATTAAAAACTCCTAAAGAAAATAATTATGAAACAAAAGTTGGCAAATAAGAATGGGTTGGGGGTTATCGGCTACAGGGGTTGGTACAAAGTTGGTGTACCGCTCATGTGTGCGAGGCAACAGCGTGTAGCAGGAGTTGGTAGCAAGTAGCAGCGCGCACAGGCTAGGCTAGATGTGTGAGTAGCGTGCGGATCCTCGTTGAGCAGACCTGGCGTAAATGTGTGCCGGAGTTGGGCGCAGGTAACATGCGCGGGACAAATGCCTTCTGTAGGCAGCTGGTGCTGGAGCAGGACGAGGTGCGCAATGCAGCGCGCGATGGGGGCAGGTGTGCGTGGTGTGGGCATGCGGCGTGCGATGGAGCCCGGCTGCTAGGTGCTTGCTGGCCGAATGGCTGCTAGGCTAGGGTAATTGGAGCTACGGCACTAGGTGTATTGGGGGCTTGAGTGATGGATGAATGGTAAGATGGGTGAAATTTATAGAGGAAGGAATAGGACTGAGAGTAGAATTCTTAGAACAATTAAATTATTCTAATTTATAATCCTAAATAAAGTTAACAACAATTAATAATTAATAAAATACATATTAAATTATTAATGCTATTAATTTATTTAAAAATACCAATCCTAATTCTATACTAAATTGATAAAAATTAATATATAAGTTATAATAGATATAATTATATATTAAAGATTATCATCTTATTATTAAAAAACTTATCAAATAAAATACGATTAAATTAAAACTAATCCTAACTCTAAATAAAGTTGATAATAATTAATATATATTATAATGGATATAATTATATAATAATAATTATCATCTTTTTTATTAAACTAAACATTTATTCTAAAAGCCTTTTGAAAATATTTACAAAAGAGGCATCTAATTTTTATTATTTACGAAAAGAGTAACCAAATTTTAAAAATACTTCAATTAAGTCCCTAAACTTAATGAAAATTTGAAATTGAGTTGCAATTTAAAACTTGGATCAAAATTGATCATTTTATTTGAAAAACCAAAAATTTTATTTTATTTAGGGAATAATTTCTCGAAAAATTATGTTAAAATCAATTCCCAGGAAAGATTGGAGGGGTCACAAGCAGTCTTGCTTATGTTCCATTCTCCTAGACAGAATTTATTTAAACATAGTAATCTCGAAAATATACCATAAATCATTTATTAAAAAGGAAAATAAGAAAGTTTAAACATCTGATAAAATGAACGAAATTTGATTCCACTCAGTCTTATCTCCCAGTAATGTTTCAGACGCTGAGCATTAACTTGAAAATTACCTCCCTTACTTTGGAGTTCAGCAACTCTGTATGGATAGACGTGATGAATCGTAAATGGACCGGACCAACGTGATATTAGTTTACCTAGAAGGAACCTTAATCTGGAATTAAATAACAAGACTTGTTGACCTGTTTCAAATTCTTGAACTCGAATGTACTTGTCATACCATTTCTTAAGTTTCTCCTTGAGTAATTTGGCATTTTCGTATGAGAACATTCGAATCATTGAGTTGGAGCATTTGTTTCTCTTTAGCAAGCTTTAGATCCAAGTTGAGTTGTCATAGGGCCCAGTAAGCTTTGTGCTCTAACTCCAAGGGTAGATGGCAGGCTTTTCCAAAGACTAACCTGTAGGGTGACATCTCTAAAGGTGTTGTAACAGTCCGGTTTTGACTCTAGACGGAATAGTGGTTTTGCGACCACAAATCCGAGTTGAAAAATATTTTAATATTATTTTTTGTGCCTGCGATATGTGAATTTATATCTGTGAAAACTTTTGTTATTTAAATTGTTTGTTTCAGTGTTTAATTACGAAAAAGGACTTAATTACGTAAAATGCAAAAGTTGCATGCTAATTGTTAAAGTGCTTATTTGACTTGGCTTTATAAATGAGAGGTACTTATGATGCAATTGGACCATTGTATTAATGCATGGACAATTATGAACATTAGTTAGTATAAATTCAATGATATATGTTATGGGCAAAATGGTAAAAGATGGATATAATGTTTATTATAATAAAACAAAGCATGCAAATGGCTATTTTCACTTTGTTCTTGCAGAAATCAAAAGAGAAAGAAAAGAAATATAAGCATTAGGGTTTGGCTAGATTAAAGCTCAATTAAGGTATTTGTTTTCGTCTGTTTTTGATAATTTCTACGTTTCTGTGATCGTTGCTTCTTGTTCTTCAAAGCCCATGTCTGAATTTCTATTTCTGTGAAAGATTTCATGAAATTCCATTGTTGATATCATGAGCTTTGTGATGTTCTTGGATGAATTATGAAGGTTTGGTAGATGATTTATAAGTTTTGTCTTTAAATTTTTTTATGAAATTGAGCTATTTGGGTTAAATTTTGAACATGAGGTTTTGAAGGACTAAATTGTGAATTAAACATGTTGTATGGGCTTATATAGAAGCCATGAAAATTCGGCTAGCCCTTGTTGCAAAGAAATTTTGCATATTGATGATTTTGTGAAAAAATGGACTAAATTGTCAAAGTGTGAAACTGTAAGGGTTAAAATGAAAAGTGCCCAAAATATGTGTATATGAATGATTGAATGGTTGAATTTGTATTGTGTTAGATCAAGAACAAAGAAAATCGGAATTAGATCGAGAAAAGTCCAAAATAGTTGAATAGTCGACTCGTTTTCTCCAAAATCCGTCCGAGGTAAGTCAAATTACAATTAGATGTTAATTTGAATAAATTCTCTCTCTCTCTCTCTATATATATATATATATATATATAAATTTTAATCTGTATTGGACGACCTTGAGAGCTTGATGAATAGAATTTGAGTAAACTCTGATAATATGCTAGTATTTGAAAATTTATGTATGCCTTTAAAGAATGTTGGTATTGAACTGAATTATCATGTAAGACCGTGTCTGGAACACAGGCATCGATTTGAGATTTACGTGTAAGACCATGTTCAGGACATCGGCATCGTATTTGATTTTGTATAAGACCCTTTCTGGGACAGAGGCACCGATACTGAATTACATGTAAGACCACTTTTGGGACTTCAGCATTGTACCTGTCTGTGAATGTCTACTCTGTTTCTGGATTGTTCAATGTTAAAGTATGAGATATGGAATGTATAATCTAACGAGGTATGTATGTATCGTACTAAATCTCTGAATATGAAAGACTTTGTTCGGTGATACAATGAATGAAATGTATGTACAAAATAATGAATTACTTTGTGAAATAACTCTAAAATCTTACAATTAACTTTTACTTGTATGTTTTAAATAGATGGACTAGTTGTATTGACTTACTAAGCTCTTTGTAGCTTACTCTAAGTGATTTCTGTCTGTTTTACAGTTATCGTAGCTACTAAAGGCTCGGGGATAGTCGAGGATTGTCATCACACCGTCAAACTCTTTTTGGTACTTTTGAAATGTACATATTTATAAGTATGGCATGTATAGGCTAGAATGTCTAAGTTTGTAAGCTTGATATGTATATGAGTTATGCCATATAAATTGGCTAGCAAATGATAAGTTTGAGTATAGTTTGATGCATGTTTTGAAATGTGCTATATTCTAATGTGTTTTGGTCATCTTCAAGTATGGAATTGGTTGGAAATGTTGGTATGAATGTTGCAAATTAATGCTAGTAGAATTGGAACCATAAGGGGTGGCAAACTGGTTTAAACCAAGCCTACATTGTGCCACACGGTCAGGGAACACAGGCGTGTCTTGTGGCCGTGTGAAAAAGTTAGTAGCTAGCTAAATTTTACACAGTCATGGCACATGGCCGACAGGCAAAGTTAGTATAGGACCTATTTTTGACACGGTTGGACCACATGGGCGCGTCTTTTTGCCCGTGTGAGTCACACGGCCTAGTTACACGGGCGTGTGACTTTGTCAATTTTGAAAAGTTTGTTCAAGTTCTGAAAATTCTAAATGGGTTCGGTTTAGTTCCGATCCCTCCTGAATGTATGTTGTCGGTCTCGTAGACCATTTTATTGGATGAATTTTTGGTGAATGCTTATGTATTAATGTTATATGACATATATGTGATTCGGTATTGTTCTGGTATGCTCTGTCTGTCTGATAATGCCACTTATCTATTTCGGCAACGGTTACGAGATAGGGGTGTTATATTTTATTAGTATCAGAGCTATGGTTTAGTCGGTTCTAGGACTACCATAGCGTGTGTGAGTCTAGCTATACATGCCGTATGTCTGAAATTATGATAGTGTGATGAATCTTGACATTGAAATGTGCTTTTATATAGCAATGGAACCCAATAGAGCCGTAGCTGACGATGTTGAGAGTAATGCGTCTGCTCTCGTGCAAGGGACGGTGTAAGATGGTTCTCGACCAGCTACGAGTAGCTGTGATAGCGAGGCTAAGCAAGCCTTCTATCAGATGATGAATGATTGGTTCACTCAGTATATTAGAACCAATTCAGCTGTTCAACAACCTTCACCCCGGTTAATCTTCCTCAAATTCCTGTTATGCCCTCGGTGAGTCCAGTTCAATTAAGTAGACCACATGTTGACAAGATTAGAAAGTATGGGGCTGAAAAGTTTCGAGCTACAACGAATGATGATACTAAAAGAGTCGAATTCTGGTTAGAAAATACAATACGAGTATTTGATAAAATGTCTCTGAATCCAGAAGAATGTGTTAAATGCGTTGTTTCACTTCTAAGACATACAGCGTATCATTGGTGGAAAACTTTAATATCTGTGGTTCCGAGCGAATGAGTTACCTGGGATTTCTTCCAAGCTGAATTTCGGAAGAAATACATTAGTCAGAGATTCATTGATCAGAAACGTAAAGAGTTTCTCGAGCTTAAACAGGGCCGTATATCTTTCACTGAATATGAACGAGAATTTGTGAGATTGAGCAAGTATGCTCGGGAATGTGTATCCAATGAAGCAATAATGTGTAAAAGGTTTGAGGATGGACTAAATGAAGATATTCGTTTACTAGTCAGGATTTTGGAGATTAAAGAAATGGTGGTGCTCGTTGAGCGAGCTTGTAAGGTTGAAGAATTAAGTAAAGAGAAAAGAAAAGCTGATTTTGAAGTGAGAGATGCTAGAAAGAGATCTTCGAGTAAATCATTTCAGTCTGGATCAAAGAAATTCCGAGATGATCAGAACCGTTCAAATACTAATGTGGGACATTCGAGCCGAGATCGAGCTAGATCGTATTCGAACACCAGAGCCCCTGTTACTTCTATTGCAAGTGTTGGAAATGTCCGATCTGAGAGACCTGAATGTAAACATTGTGGTAAAAGACATCCGGGAAGTTGTAGATTGAATGACCGAGCCTGTTTTCGATGCGGATCTCTAGATCATTTTGTAAGAGATTTTTCTAAACCTGCTGAGTAAGAGAATGTACAGAATCCGAGATCGAGTAATACCTCAGCTAGAGGTAGACCTTCCAAAAATTCAAGAAATGCAAGTGGTGGTCAAAGAGCTACTGGAGATACTTCTATTAGATCTGAGGTTAGAGCACCTGTCAGAGCCTATGCTATCTGAGCTTGTGAGGAAGCTTCGTCACCAGACGTGATTACTGGTACTTTTACTCTTTATGATACTTCTGTGATTGCATTGATAGACCCTAGATCAACACATTCTTATATCTGTATGAATTTAGTGCACAGTAAGACTTTGCCTGTAGAGTCTACTGAATTTGTAGTTAAAGTATCGAACCCTTTAGGCAAAAGTGTTTAAGTTGATAAGGTCTGCAAGAATTGCCCGTTATTGATTCGAGATATCTGTTTTCCTGCTGATCTGATGTTATTTCCTTTCGACGAATTTGATATAATTCTGGGAATGGACTGGTTAATTTCGCACGATGCTATTGTGAACTAGAAAAGAAAAGTCATTGACTTAAGATGTAAGAATGATGAGATAATTCAAATTGAGTCTAGTGATCTAAATGGGCTATCAGTTGTGATATCAATAATGAAAGCACGGAACTATGTAAAAAAAGGTTGTGAAGCCTACTTAGCTTATGTGTTAGACTCGAAAGTGGATGATAAGAAAATTGAATCAGTGCCTGTTGTCTGTAAATTTTCTAATGTGTTTCCTGAAGAACTACCTGGTTTGCCTCTGATTCGAGAAGTTGAGTTTGGTATTGAATTGGTACCTGGTACTACTCCGATATCGATAGCTCCATACAGAATGGCTCCGACTGAACTAAAAAAATTGAAATTTTAGTTGCAAGAATTGACCGATAGGGGATTTGCTAGACCGAGTTTTTCACCTTGGGGTGCTCTTGTTCTGTTTGTGAAAAAGAAAGATGGCACTATGAGAATGTGTATTGATTACCGTCAACTTAATAAAGTAACTATAAAGAACAAATACCCTCTGCCTAGGATCGATGACTTATTCGATCAGTTGAAAGGTGCTACTGTGTTTTCGAAGATAGATCTAAGATCAGGTTACTATCAATTGCGAGTAAAGGACTCTGATATTCCGAAAACTGCTTTTAGAACAAGGTACGGGCATTATGAATTTTTAGTTATGCCTTTTGGAATAACGAATGCACCTGCCATCTTTATGGATTTGATGAATAGAATTTTTAGACCGTATTTAGATCAATTTGTTGTTGTATTTATTGATGACATATTGATTTATTCACGTAATGAATCTGAACACGCCGAGCATTTGAGAATAGTGCTATAGACACTGCGAGATAAATAGTTGTATACGAAGTTCAATAAATGTGAATTCTGGTTGCGAGAAGTTGGTTTTCTGGGCCATATTGTATCAGCCTCTGGTATCTGAGTTAATCTGAGTAAAATTTCAGCTATTATGGAATGGAAACCTCCAAGAAATGTATCTGAAGTCCGTAGTTTTCTGGGACTTGTTGGTTATTATAGAAGATTTGTAAAAGGTTTTTGAGGATTGCGACTCCATTGACGAAGTTGCTACAGAAAGATGTGAAGTTTGAGTGGTCTAAAAAGTGTCAGAACAGCTTTGATCAGTTGAAAGCTTTGTTGACTGAAGCTCCAGTATTAGTACAACCTGAATCGGCTAAAGAATTTGTAATTTACAGCGATGCTTCGTTGATTGGTCTAGGATGTGTGCTAATGAAAGAAGGTAAAGTCATTGCTTATGCTTCGAGACAGTTGAAGCCACATGAAAAAAACTATCCGATACACGATCTTGAGTTGGCTGCTATTGTGTTTGCCTTGAAAATCTGGCGTTACTATATGTTCAGTGAGAAACGCCACGTGTTTTCTGATCATAAAAGTCTGAAGTATTTGATGACGTAAAAAGATTTGAATATGCAACAGAGAAGATGGTTAGAATTGTTAAAAGACTATGAGCTAGTTATTGATTTTCATCCGGGAAAAGCAAATGTTGTTGCTGATGCGTTAAGTTGAAAATCGTTGTTTGCGTTGCGTATAATGAACGCTCATTTGAATCTGTCTGATGATGGTTCAATTTTGGCAGAACTGAAAGCAAAACCCTTGTTTATACAGTAGATCTGCGAGGCTCAGAAATTTGACAATGAATTGATAGTTAAACAAACTCTGTGTGATTCTAAATTCCGGGTTGATGTAAATGATTGTTTGAGATTCAGAGATAGACTTTGTATTCCGAGAAATCCAGAGTTAATTCAGTTGGTTTTGAGTGAGGCTTATAGTAGTAGATTCTCTATACATTCGGAGAGTACGAAAATGTATAATGATTTGAAGCAATTATACTGGTGGCCAGGAATGAAAAGAGATATTTCTGATTTTGTTTCTAAATGTTTGATTTGTCAACCAGTTAAAGCTGAACATTAGGTGCCATCAGGTCTGTTGCAACCGATTATGATTCCGGAATGGAAATGGGATCAAGTGACTATGGATTTTGTTTCGGGTTTCCCCTTGTCTCCGAAAAAGAAAGATTCGATCTGGGTTGTAGTTGACAGATTAACGAAGTCAGCTGAGCTTTATATTTCTAATATTGTGAGACTACATGGTGTACCATTTTTGATTGTGTCAGATAGGGATCCGAGATTTACATCGCGATTCTAGAAGAAATTGCAAGATGCTCTAGGTACTAAATTGCATTTACTAAATTGCATTTCAGCACTGCTTTTCATCTGCAAACAGATGGTCAATCTGAGTGGATTATTCAGATACTCGAGGATATGTTGAGATGTTGTATTCTTGAGTTTGAAGGTACGTGGGAACAATATCTACCTTTGATTGAATTTGCTTATAATAATAGTTTTCAATCGAGCATTAAAATGGCACCGTATGAAGCCTTATATGGTAGAAAATGTAGAACTCCATTATACTGGTCTGAGCTCAGTGAGAATAAGATTTACGGTGTTGATCTGATAAAAGAAACAGAATGAAAAGTGAAAATAATCCGAGATAGTCTGAAAGCTGCCTCTGATCATCAGAAATCTTATGCGGATTTAAAACGAAAGGATATCGAATATGAGATCACTGATAAAGTGTTTCTAAAAGTATCTCCGTGGAAGAAACTGTTCCGATTTGGTAAAAGGGGCAAGCTGAGTCCGAGATTCATTGGACCGTATGAAATCATTGAGCGAGTTGGACCGGTTGCTTATAGATTGAAGCTACCATCTGAGTTAGAAAAGATTCATAATGTATTTCACGTATCGATGCTTCGACGATACAGATCTGATCCTTCGCATGTAATTTCTCCGTTTGATATTGAAATCCATTCTGATATGACTTATGAAGAAAAGCCGATTTGAATTCTGACTCGTGAGATTAAAGAATTGCGTAATAAGAGAATTTCGTTAGTCAAAGTACTGTGGCATAGACATGGAGTAGAAAAGGCTACATGGGAGCCTGAAGATGCAATAAAACAGCAATATCCGAATCTGTCTAACGGTAAGATTTTCGGGGACGAAAATCCCTAAGGGGGGAGAATTGTAACAGTCCGGTTTTGACCCTAGTCGGAATAGTTGTTTCGAGACCACAAATCTGAGTTGAAAAATATTTTAATATTACTTTCTGTGTCTGCGATATGTGAATTTATATCTGTGAAAACTTCTGTGATTTAAATTATCTGTTTCTGTGTTTAATTACGAAAAAGGACTTAATCGCGTAAAATGAAAAAGTTGCATGCTAATTGTTAAAGTGCTTATTTGACTTGGCTTTATAAATGAGAGGTACTTATGATGCAATTGGACCATTGTATTAATGCATGGACAATTATGAACATTAGTTGGTATAAATTCAATGATATATGTTAGGGGAAAAATGGTAAAAGATGGATATAATGTTTATTATAATAAAACAAAGCATGCAAATAGCAATATTCACTTTGTTCTTGCCGAAATTCAAAGAGAAAGAAAAGAAATATAAGCATTTAGGGTTTGGCTAGATTAAAGCTTAATTAAGGTATGTGTTTTCATCCATTTTTGATAATTTCTACGTTTCTGTGATCGTTGCTTCTTGTTCTTCAAAGCCCATGTCTGAATTTCTGTTTCTGTTAAAGATTTCATTAAATGCCATTATTGATATCATGAGCTTTGTGATGTTCTTGGATGAATTATGAAGGTTTGGTAGATGATTTATAAGTTTTGTCTTTAAATTTTTTTATGAAATTGAGCTATTTGGGTTAAATTTTGAAAATGAGGTTTTGAAGGACTAAATTGTGAATTAAACACGTTGTATGAGCTTATATAGAAGCCATGAAAATTCGGCTAGCCCTTGTTGCAAAGAAATTTTGCATATTGATGATTTTGTGAAAAAATGGACTAAATTGTCAAAGTGTGACAATGAAAGGGTTAAGGTGAAAAGTGCCCAAAATATGTGTATATGAATGATTGAATGGTTGAATTTGTATTGTGTTAGATCAAGAACAAAGAAAATCGAAATTAGATCGGGGGAAGTTCAGAATAGTTGAATAGTCGACTCGTTTTATCCAAAATCCGTTTGAGGTAAGTCAAATTACAATTACATGTTAATTTGAATAAATTCTGTATATATATATATATATATATAAATTCTAATCTGTATTGGACGGCCTTGAGAGCTTGCTGAATAGAATTTGAGTAAACTCTGATAATATACTAGTATTTGAAAAATTCTATATGCCTTTAAAGAATGTTGGTATTGAACTGAATTATCGTATAAGACCGTGTCTGGGACACAGGCATCAATTTGAGAATTACGTGTAAGACTATGTCCGGGACATCGGCATCATATCTGATTTCGTATAAGACCCTGTCTGGGACAAAGGCATCGATACTAAATTACATGTAAGACCACGTCTGGGACGTCGGCATTGTACCTGTCTGTGAATGTCTACTCTGTTTCTGGATTGTTCGATGTTAAAGTTTGAGATATGGAATGTATAATCTAATCAGGTATGTATGTATCGTATTAAATCTTTGAATATGAAAGACTTTGTTCGGTGATACAATGAATGAGATGTATGTACAAAATCATGAATTACTCTGTGAAATAACTCTGAAATCTTACAATTAACTTTTACTTGTATGTTTTAAATAGATGGACTAGTTGTATTGACTTACTAAGCTCTTTGTAGCTTACTCTAGGTGATTTTTATCTGTTTTATAGTTATCGTAGCTACTGAAGGCTCGGGGATAGTCGAGGATTGTCATCACACCGTCAAACTCTTTTTGGTACTTCTGAAATGTACATATTTATAAGTATGGCATGTATAGGCTAGAATGTCTAAGTTTGTAAGCTTGATATGTATATGAGTTATGCCATATAAATTGGCTAGCAAATGATAAGTTTGAGTATAGTTTGATGTATGTTTTGAAATGTGCTATATTCTAATGTGTTTTGGCCATCTTCAAGTATGGAATTGGTTGGAAATGTTGGTATGAATGTTGCAAATTAATGCTAGTAGAATTGGAACCATAAGGGGTGGCAAACTGGTTTAAACCAAGCCTACATTGTGCCACACGGTCAGGGAACACGGGCGTGTCTTGTGGCCGTGTGAAAAAGTCAGTAGCTAGCTAAATTTTACATGGTCATGGCACATGGCCGTGCCTATCGGTCGTGTTAAAAAGTCAATATAGGACCTATTTTTGACACGGTTAGACCACATGTGCATGTCTTTTGCCCGTGCGAGTCACACGGCCTAGTCAAACGGGTGTGTGACTTTGTCGGTTTTGAAAAGTTTGTTCAAGCTCTGAAAATTCTAAATGGGTTCGGTTTAGTTCTGAACCCTCCTGAATGTATGTTGTTGGTCTCGTAGACCATTTTATTGGATAAATTGTTGGTGAATGCATATGTATTAATGTTATATGACATATATGTGATTCAGTATTGTTCTGGTATGCTCTGTCTGTCTAGTAATGCCCCTTATCTATTCCGGCAACGGTTACGGGATAGGGGTGTTACAGGTGTCTTGTACGCTGTTCTGTAAGTCCATAAAGCATCATCCAATCTTTTGGACCAATCTCGTTGGTTCGGGCAAACTACCTTCTCAAGTATGCCTTTGCTCTCTTTGTTCGCCAGTTCAGCTTGCCATTCGTCTGCGAATGGTAAGTTGTAGCTACCTTGTGTTTCACTCCATGTTTATCTAATAACCATTTCAACCACTTGTTCACAAAATGGGACCCTTCATCGTTGATAATAGCTCTTGGGGTTCCAAACCTTGTGAATACGTGTTTCTGCAAAAACTTAATTACAACCTTTGCATCATTTATCGGATAAGCTTCAGCCTCGACCCACTTAAACACATAGTCTACTACTACTAATATGTACTTGTGACCAAAAGACGGCGGAAAAAGAACAAGAAAATCAATACCCCATACATTAAACAATTCTACCTCAATGATATTTGTTCAAGGCATCTCATTTTTGTTGGTGACATTTCCAACCCTTTGACATCGATCACAACTCTTTACGTAAGCATATGCGTCCTTGAATAGTGTTGGCCAAAAGAATCCGACTTGCAATACTTTGGCCGCAGTATGTGTACCTTTGAAGTGTCCCCCACTTCGAGCTGAGTGAAAATGGTATAGAATATTTTGTATTTTATTTTCTGCCACACATCTCCTGATCGTTTGATCTACGCACTTTTTAAACAAATATGGTTCTTCCAAAAAATAGTACTTCACATCGTGAAGAAACTTTTTCCTTTGATGATATGTCTTATCAATCGGCATCAAACCACAAGCTAAATAGTTAGCAATAACAGCAAACCAAGTGGTATTATGGACTTGATTTACCTTTAGTATGTGTTCATCCGGAAACGTCTCTCGAATTGGTATAAGAGGAGTTCCTTTCTTGCGACTCCAATCTGGACAAGTGATTTGCTACTTGGTTTTCCACTCCCTTTCGACCTTGAATTTCTAGATCGAACTCTTGAAGTAGAAGTACTCGTTGAATCAACCTCGGTTTAGCATCTTTCTTAGAAAGTAAATACTTAATTTCCCAGTGGTCCGTATAGACAGTCACCGTGGTACCTACAAGATAAGATCAAAACTTGTCAAAAACAAACACAATAGAAAGTAACTCTTTCTCTGTTACCGTATAATTCAGTTGAGCTCCGTCAGAGTTCAACTTGCGTAGTAGATGGGATGAAATACTTTGTTCCTTCGCTGGCCCATGACAGCTCCTATCGCGAAGTCACTTGCGTCACACATCAATTAGAATGGAAAATCCCAGTCTGGTGTGACTATTATGGGTGCCAAAACTAGTCAAATCTTCGAATATTTAAAACTTCTTAAGAATTCTTCATCAAATTTGAATGCCGTGTCCTTCTCCAATAATTTGCATAAGGGTTTAGCTATTTTGCAGAAGTCCTTGATGAATCTTCGATAGAAACTGGTGTGGCCCAAAAAGCTCCTAACACTCTTTATAGATATTGGAGGTGGGAGTTTCTCAATAACATCTATCTTTGCTTTATCAACCTCGAACCCATGTCTTGTTATCCGATGCCCTAGAACAATACCTTCTCGTACCATGAAATGGCACTTTTCCCAGTTGAGTAATAGTTTTGTTTCTTCGTATCATCTTAGTACCTTCGCTAGATTGGCTAAGCAATCATCATAAGTATCTTCAAATACTAAAAAATCATCCATAAAAACTTCAAATACTTCTCAACCATGTCAGTAAAAATAGACATCATACATCTTTGAAATGTAGCGGGTGTATTACAGAAACCAAATGGCATGCGTCTAAATGTGAATGCACCGTACGGACAGGTGAATATTGACTTATGCTGATCTTCGATGCTACTGTAATCTGATTATACCCTGAGTATCCATCGAGAAAACAGTAATAGTCTCGCCCTGCGAGTCTATCCAAGATCTGGTCCAAGAACGGTAAAGGAAAGTGATCTTTCCTAGTCACCTTGTTCAACTTCCGGTAATCGATACAAATTTTCCATCCCATAACCGTTCTGGTTGGTATCAACTTGTTATTCTCATTTTCAATAACCGTGATACCTCATTTCTTTGGCACACACTGGACCGGACTTACCCATGAACTATTTGAGATGGGGTAAATTATACCCCATCTAACCACTTGATGATTTCTTTCTTTATTACGTCCTTCATGATGGGGTTCAATCTTCATTGTCCATCAATTGTCCCTTTTTCGCCATCTTCAAGGATAATCTTGTGCATGCATATAGATGGACTAATTTCACGAATATCAACTATGGTCCATCCAATAGCCTTCTTGCATTGTTTCAACACTAGGATGAGTTTCTCTTCTTGTTGACAAGTTAATTCTGCTGAAACAATCACCGGCAAAGTACAAGCGTTACCTAAATAAACATTTTTTAAATGTGAAGGTAGTACCTTGAGTTATAATTTAGGTGGCTCCTCAATTGACGCTTTTGGTTGGGTATAATCCCTATTCTCTAATTCCAAAGATTCAAAATGGGGTTGCAGATTAAATTCCTTTTGATTAGCTTCTAACAACGCTAAGTATTCATCCTCTTCTTCATCATTTAGATGATCTAATGTCAAAATTTGTTCCAATGGGTCCTCAACATAGTTGAGCTCCTTCTCCACTATTAAATCCTCTAAATCGGACACTGCAGAACAATCATCAATTGTGTCAGGAAATCGCATGAACTTTAAAACGTTAAATGTTACTTGATCATCCTGAACACGCATAGTAAGCTCGCCCTTCTGCACATCGATAAGGGTCCTTCCGGTTGCTAAGAATGGTCTTCTTAAGTTAATTGGCACTTCTTTGTCTGCTTCTAAGTCTAGGATAATAAAATCAGCAGGGAAGATAAATTTATCTACACGTACCAATACATCCTCGATTTTTCCTTCTAGATATGCTAAAGATCGATCTGCTAATTGAAGTGTAACCTAGTTGGTCTAACTTCACCTATCCCCAATGTTGCAAGGTATGGTAAAACATCCAGGATCCTTCAACTTTGGGGGTAATTATTCTTGAAGATATGCACTGCTTTCCTTTGGTAGAGCTACTGTCTCAAATTCTCCAAGTCTTCATTTTTTGGACAGAATATCCTTCATGAATTTGACGTAGTTTGGTATCTACTCAAGTGCTTCAACCAACAGGATGTTGATATGAAGTTACTTAAGTACATCTAGGAACTTCTTCAATTGAATATCCTGCTTCTGCTTTTGAAGTCTTTGAGGGTAAGCTGGTGGTGGTTTCTTTACTAGAACTGGTTGATTCATCTTTTGTGACAATTCTGCATCTAATGGATTTGTTAGTTGATCAGAATTAGCTGGTTCTGAAATTACCTTGTCGGGTTTTGTAGATTCTGGTTCTTGTGAAACTGGAATTTCAACACTCGGTTGAACTTCCTCTGAATCTTGAGCGTCAGCTTGCTCCTTTTCAGCTTCGACGGTGTTGGGCTCTACTGTCTTTCCACTTCTCAATGTCAACACTTTTCAATTCTTCTTGTTCAGATTCCTTGGATTCTTCGTATCACTAGGTAAAGCACCTGGTGGTCGGTTCTTGAGTTCAGTTGCAAGCTGGCCCATTTGGTTTTCCAGTTTTTTAATGTAGCTGCTTGGCTCTGGATTAAGGAATCATTCTTCGCCATGTATGCGTTCAATAGATTTTCTAAGATATTGGATGGGTTGGCTTGGGTTGGTTTCTGAAGTTTTTACGGAAAACTAGGTGGCTGGGTTGGTCTAGGTTGGACGTAAGTGTTACTGGTTCCAGCCCCTTGGTTACTCCAGGAAAAATTGGGGTGGTTTTGCCACGATGGTTATAGAAATTGGATTGCAGTCCTTGCCTTCCTCGATTTTGGTTCTGGTTACTTATGTAGTACATAGATTCTGGGTTTGATGGACATTCTTCAAACAAATGTCTTTCCCCACAATAGACACAGGCTATATTTTCAAATTGATTTGGTGGTTGTGCTACAAAACTATTAGACCCATTAGTAGTAAGATTTTTTTAACATTGAGGATATTGAGAACACCTGAGATGCGAGTGAAATGAGAGCGTCTACTTCATGTATTCTAGCAACTCGTCTTCCTAACACTGCTTGATTGGTTAGCCATTGGTAATTGTTGCTGGCAATCCTCTCAATGATTTCATAAGCTTCATTATAAGACTTAGAAAGGAGAGCACTGTTAGCAGAAGCGTCCACTACCATCCTTGTGTAAGCATTGAGACTATTATAAAATGCCTCAAGTTGGATGCAATATGGGATTCCATGATGAGGGCACTTTCATAATAACTCTTTGTATCTTTCCCATGCCTCATACAAGGACTCATCATCTATTTGTTGGAAAGCAGTGATCTCTCGTTCCTCAACTTAGCATTCTTACTAGGCGGGAAATACTTCATAAGGAATCTTTCTGTTAACTCTGGCCATGTGGAAATTGAGTTTAGTGGCAATGAGTTCAACCAGGCTCGAGCTCTATCCCTCAGCGAATACGGGAACAACTTCAATCGTAATGCATCTCCAGGTACTCCGGCTAACTTGAAAGAATCGCTCACCTCCATAAATAGTCTTAAGTGTAGGTGAGGATCTTCGGTAGGCATTCCACTGAATTGGCCCACTGTTTGAAGCATTTGAAACATGACTAGCTTCAGCTCGAACTGTTGTGCCTTAATTTCGGGTCTCCTAATAACCGGATTAAGATCATTAAATACTGGCATAGCATACTTTCGTAAAGCTCCATCCCTATCATCGGCAATAAGGATAGGATTTTGAGCAGGGTTTGCTCCATTTCCTTGGATTGGATTTTCAAAGTTCATCTCTCCGATCCTTCTCTGATTTGCATGTCTTCTTCGCTGTTCGAAAGTTCTTTCTATCTCAAGGTCTACAAGGAGTAGGTCAATAATTCGGTCAATTCTCAAACACCTGAAATAATAACAGAAAAATTAATTAAGTTAAAAATTAAACAGAAAAATAAACCAAAATGAAAAAATAACAAATTCACAAATAATGACTTTTTAAAACAGTAACAAATTCAAAAATAATGACTTTTTAAAACAGTCCCCGGTAACGGCACCAAAAACTTGGAACGATAAAAATGTGCAAGTGTACACAATCGCAACAAGTAATAAAGTGACAAGTAAATGTCGAGTTATTGTACCCACAGGGACTGTGAAAAGGATTATTTATGAATGCAATTTAGAACACTTTGGTGAAGAAAAATATTTTGTTTTAAAAAGGGTGATTAAGAAAAATAAGATTTTAAACTAAGTAACTAAAGAAATAAATCTCAAATGCACAATTTCAAAATATGATTTAATTAAGATGACATAATTGTATTGATTTAATTACATTTCTTTAACTTAGAATTATTAAACTCATGCTTATGTTGTTACGAATAAATTCACGGTAACTCAGTAATTTGCTAACTTATGAACATATTCACCTACACAAATCCATTCATCTCTTAACATATCCCTATGTTAATTCAAACGATTAAACAGATTTTAATAGGCAAACATGTTATGGCACATACATACTCATTAAATTGAACTAATCTCTTGCATATCCCTATGTCAATTCAAATGGTTAATAAAATCTAAAGAACATATAAAAGACTATGTGAGGTAACAAGGTATTCTTACCTTGAAACAGTTTAATCACAATAATCTTGCAAGTTATGCAAGGCAAGTGTATCGCCAGATACATTGCTAATTTAACCTTTAGTTACCTTAGAAGAATAAGTATGCACTGATTAAGTATTGTGTCCATTAATTACAATTTCAATCCATTTAAATAATTAATTCATTAGCTACCTCACAATTGTAATGCAAGAATAACTTAGGCATGATTTTACTTAATCAAGTATTTTACCGAGGCCTATAACGGCATAAACACAATTTTAATAAATTAAGCAGATGAAATGCAATCAAACCAACACGAATTAAATTCAAGCTAAACTGATTAAATTAACCATTCCAACAACATAAATATTCATAGATATGTTCATCATAACAACAACAAAAATTGAAGAGATAGGGAACAAGAATCAAATCCGGTATTTTTCTGTGGCTTGACTAGGTTTCTCAGTCTTCATTCTTTGTTGTCCTCACCGATCAAGGCCGGTATGAACACTTAAATGTTGCTCCAAAATGGCTGAAGAATAACCCTTTCCCAAGGGGAGAAATCGGCACAAGAGCAAGGGACTTGAAATGCAAAAATGAGAAGAGAAAGTGAGAGAGGAGAGAAGAGATGTGAATGAATTGAGGGGTGTTGAATGATCAGCCAAGGGGCGTTTTTATAGCTGAATATGGCTACTAAAATTAGCTAAAAATAGATAGCAGCCAAAGAGCCATACCTTGGCCGGTCACACATGTGGCAAGGTTGATGGTTTCAACCTTGCTAAATTTGGCTTGGGGCAAATCTACAAAGCCACCAATTGTGGAGGGGTTTTAATGCAACTTGAACAAGTCTTCAAGGGCCTCTTTGTAACACCCCCTACCCGTATCCATTGTCGGAATAGGTACGAGGCATTACCGGAGTTTACTGAATATTTTCAGATAATTCTGAGTCAGTTATTATTCATATTTTGAAAATAATCATAACGTCTCTCTATTGGGCCCTCGAAGCCCTAAACATACATTAAAAACCAACCAGAATTAAATCGGGATCATAAAAAAAATTTCGCAAAATCTTAAATTTTATTTTCATCTAGGTACTTACCATTTCAATACTTCTTATAATTAAACATGTTACCATTCAATCAATAGCTTGACACTTGTCTAAGCGTCAAACAACATCATTGTTAGTATACTTGCATATATTTCATATAAATTCAACATTTATATACTTATTTTCTCGACATGTTACACTTGAGTTTAATAATTGTCTTTACTTACATAATTTCCTTGTATTAACATATCAAAGATAATCATATATGTACATGTCATGAAACATATCATTCTCTTATCGTTTCTTCATAAGTATATATCAATCATTTCATTATATCAATATTTCATGCACCATCATTTCCATATATTTTATGTATATTTATTAGGTAAAGTTTATATCAAACTTAACATAAATTATATTCCATGTACTTATTCTTATTTTGTTTATCTATCTTCATAATTATTTCATACAACTATTTTGTACATATATTTCCATATGACCAGTTCTTGTAAACATTTCACACAACTATTTCATATAACCATTCGTCATCTGATACATATTACCTGAATATCAATTGTTCAATAGATGTCATCGCGTCTCCCATCCACGGTCTTATTTATCTTTGACATGATGTCATAGTGTCTTTCAACTATGGTCTTACTCATTTTCTATCATGTTGCCATGGTATCTTTCAACCATGGTCTTATTCATTTCCCGTCACGTTGCCATGGTATCTTTCAACCATGGTCTTATTCATTTCATATCAGTGGTCTTACACATTTCATATCAGGTTGCCATGGTATCTTTCAACCATGGTCTTACACATTTCATAACAGGTTGCCATGGTATCTTTCAACCATGGTTTTACACATTTCATATCAGAGAGCACACTCCCGCGAACCTCATCCTTACAGTGGGATTACCAGTCCAAGCTAAATCCCCTGTAATATAAACTCATAGAGTATTGTCGAGATTACCAGTCCAGGCTAAATCCCCTGCAACGACAATTACTCTAATGAGCTTGGATCTGAATTACCAGTCCAGGCTAAATTCAGACCCTAATTTGGATTACCCGTCCGAGCTAAATCCATTTACACGTATTCTTCGAGAGGGCTATATCAGGATAGGATCACCCGTCCGGACTAGATCCTTTTTACCGTCAATTCCTTTTCAGAGATCCATCGAAATTTCCTTTTATTCAACCGGGATTTCTTCCCCTTTTTATCAAATATATCAATGTTCCATCAATTTTCATACAATGAACATTCAAATTATTTTCACATTAATAACATACATTTCAAGCATTTAAGAATATAATTCAAGTTACACGAACTTACCTCATTGCTTGTTTGTGTTTATAATTTCATTAATCCAATATCTTTTCTTTTCTACGATCAAGTCTCATATTTGAGTCGTCCGGATCTTTATAAATAAATTTGATCATCATTTTCATTCATTTCATATTCTAATGCATTTAATTAATGCTCTAGACAAAATTACCATTTTGCCCCTAAACTTTTAATTAATGACGATTTCATCCTTAGGGTCAGGGAAAATAAAATTCTTGCAATTTAATCCTTATTTCCAGCTATTATTCTCATATGTATTGATAACAGTTCATGAATTCTATAAAATATCAGAATTTTCCATAATTTCAACACTTTTCAATTTAATCCCTAAAACATGTTTTCCCCCGATCTTGAACTAAATTAATAATTTCATTCAATTTTGTAATTTAAATAATAAAATAATCCATTTCATGCAATTTGGTCATTTCTGACATTTTTACAAAATTACCCATAAAGTTTTACTTTTATTCAATTTAGTCCCTGAGCCTAAAATATAAAAATTAGCCATACTAGATGAATATTCATACATATTTTTCCTCCTCCTCCTCTCCATTCCTCATCCTTAATGTAGATAACACACTTGTAAGTAACATTATCCATAATTTTTATTATTTACTTTTATGAATATTCAAGTTGTCTATCTGCATCATAGTCACTAAATTATTTATATCTGGAGCTATAGAACTCCAAATTAAGATCTAATAATTTTCCCTAAAACTAGACTCATATATCTTCTTACCATAAAATTTTAAGAATTTTTGGTTTATCCAATAAGTACAGTTTATTCTTTAAAGTTACCCCTATTCTGCTGTCTAACAGTTCTAGCCCTTCTTCACTAAAAATTAATTATCTCCTTGTACAGAATGCTAATGATGTTCCTGTTTGTTTTTATTGAAAATAGACTCATTCAGAATTCTAAAAATATAAATTTAAGTCCATAATTATTTTTATCCAATTTTTATGATTTTATAAAGTCATAACAGGGAACCTGAAATCATTCTGACCTTGTCTCACAAAATTCATCATATCTCATGATTTACAATTCCATTTCTTATATAATTTCTTCTATAAGAAACTATACTTAATAAGATTTAATTTCATATTTTATTCATCCTATAATTATATTTCTAAAATTTTTATGATTTTTAAAGTTAGACTACTACTGCTGTCCAAAACTGTTTTAGTACAAGATATTAATTACCATGTTTTAACACCCTTATTTTCTTTTTCTACACCATTTCTCATCACTTTCTCTTATTTTCTCTTCACTAACATATCAAGAACATAGGACCTTATGTAAGAAAACTCCACTAGAACATTATTTCCATGCTTTGTCAATAATAACAAACTTAAAAACATATTGAAATCTTGATATACTTACCTTGTTCTATTGATACTAATCTTTAACTTGATTTTTTCTCTCCTCCAGCTTATATTTCTTGAATCCAACTTGATATTCTAACTCCCCATGGTCTCCTTAACATTTTTCTCTCTCAGTAGCTATGGAAATTCTTTTGATTTCTAGGTGAAAATGGTAAATTTTTGGTGGAATGACCAAATTGTAAAGAAAACAAAATTTCTTTCTTTTCCTTCTCTTCTAACGTTGGTTGCATGGGAAAGGAAATGTGATGTTAATTCTTCATCTTTCCTTCCTTTTATACTAAATAAATAATAATATAATAATAATAAACATCTCATAAAAATATTAACAAAATAATATTTATCTAATTAATTAATTTAAAATATCATCAACATAATCATTACATTTTAGAATTCTCTCTCTTACTAATTGACCATTTTGCCCTTCATGATCTTTTAGAATTCCATCCTTGAGTCATCACTTAATTTGGTAAAATTGTGATTTAGTCCCTCATAATTTTTCACCTATTCAATTTGGTCCTAATTCATCAATTTTTCTTAGTTTCTAGATCATTCCAACCTTAAATTATTTGCACCATTAGTCCTTCAACTTTTTTATATTTATACTTCAACCCCTTAAATTTTGAGTATTTGCTCTTGTGCAACAAGACTTTTCTTATCTTTGCAATTTAGTCCTTTCTTGAATTAATATATCATAATATACTTCCCAATATTGACATAACTCAAAAATTCCCTTTTTGTCACTTTATTTCCTTATTTTACTATATCACGGATAATATTTTACTGTAAAAATTTTCGGGGTATTACACTCTTTGCAAGCTTAAATAACCAACTAATAAGCTGATTTGGGTCAGCTCTTGGGATGGTTTTGGGCTGTCCATTTCTTGGGCTGTTCGGTTCACTTGGTTCGGTTCAACTTGACCACTTTTTCATAATTAATTAATAATAATTTATTAACCCAAATTAAATTGGAAATAAATTAAAATTAATTATATTTTGAATTAATACACATAATTGGACCGTCTTAGGCTGGAAATTAATTCGCCTCGATACTTCAATTTGCTTCTCGGTTTTGTGCTTCTGACAATATCTGCAGAGCCATTTTCCACCCTTTGTATAAATCTGTCTAAAATAACCAAAATTCATCAAAAATAATTATAAAATTAACTAAATTTCAACATCTTCATATTTTAAGTGCATTTTAATTATTTTATAAAAATTAATTATTTTTCGACAAGAATTTAATTGAATTCGCATGAATTTAAGTTAAAAAGGTATGAAAAAGTGTGTAAATTTTTGTGTTTCCACACCCTCAAAATTAATTCATTACTCGTCCTGAGTAATGCACAAATTTTGAAAAGAATTTCTCGGAAACACCTTTGAAAAATTCCTTCAGAACAACATTTTCCTCAAAATTATGAATTTAATATACTTATGCTCAAAGACAAGAAGTTTGATAGTTATGCTACTTAAGTATTCATATCGTTCAAATAAATCTCAACAACTATTGTGATAGCAAAAACTAGACTAAATGCTTCCTAATAAAGTTTATTATGTCTTCATATGTTGTACGTAGCAATTTCTCTCCACTGATGTAGGTAGCATTGGAACTTTTGAATCAATAGGTCTTTAACAAGGTTGTAACGTGGTTGGGCTTAAGGGTAGGCAAAAGATAGATAAATTTAGGCTTTTAAACCCTAGACTCAGCTTGCATCGAACCTTCGAAATAATTACCTTTAATGCATCAACTTTCTTTGCTTTCACATGCTCTTTTGTACATCTTATTTTCAGAACTCATGCTCCTTTTTTTTTCATAATTCGAGCATTTTGCTGAATGTACTACAATTTTAGAGCATTCGATACTTCTTTTCAACTCCTCCAAACTTATTTTTAAAGAATACTTCAAATAGTACTGAGTCTAGTGTTTGGGACAATTTTAAGATAGTTAAGAGAGAAGTGATGGCTAAATTTGCAAGGGTTCAAAAAAAATTGGGCCATATAGTCTCAAGGTTGGGTTTCAAGGGATAAAAATTTCATCATGGTTGGCTTGAAAGGCTCAAACGGTCCAAACAAAAGTTGCCTAAATCATTTTCAATGCTCCATGCTTCTTAGGATTTCGCCTCGAGAAACTACTAAGTCAATTCTAAAGACTTAAACTTTCATGCACGCCTAACTTTCGTAAGGAACTAAAAATTTTATGGTACGATTTGCATGCTTTATTAGAAATACATTCATATCATTATTAAGCTAACATAATAATTTATTGAAATAATATAACTTTATTTATACTGAAATTTATCATACTTAACAAAATTTCAAATTATTGAACAAAATATACCCTAATCATAATTAAAAGAGAAATTTATTATGAGTGGAAATAATTCAAATTCAATTTTTCGGTCCCCTACTTAATATGAACAATATCCTCATTGTGTAAAGTGAATAGATACTATACACCAGGTAGGATTCTAGAAAAGAGGAGGTGAGTCAAATTGACTGCTTAAGCACCAAGCTCTCTCTAGATCCAATCCTAGACATGTATATACCTATTGCCACACTTTATACTTTGCGACTTGTTCAAATTTTATTTATGATTTTCCTCTCTTATTCTGCAAAAATAAAAATTCCTAATTAAACATAATCCTAAAATGACCTAAGAACAGAAATAAAATAAGGTCAAGATCCCTCCTTTTATTTATTTACAGACCCTTTCGAATTTGACTCATATTTTACTCCATCGTTATTGCCTTTGCATGAATCGCTTCGCTCCTTCTTCGATAATGCACTCCATGGTTCAAATATAAAATCTGGAAATTTAGGCACAAAAACAAATGGGTCATTGTAAATTTTCTTAAGATCACTTCACATCGAGTCATCCCTTGTTTTTGAGTATCTCTAGTAAGCTTGTTGCTGCCATTGCATATGCTGCATTATGTCCATCAACTGTAACAGCTCATCTTGAAGATCTGGGCTCGACGGTTGAGCTCTGAACATTGAGGTTTCGTCATCAAGTTCAACTTCTGGTTCTAGTGGTTCCACCTTATCAGGGACTTCAGTCGATTGCATTAGTTCCTCTGTGGGATCTTCTTCCTCTTCTTCGGGATCCTCAATTTCTTCAATTTACTGCTATAAAATAGAATCTCCAGCTATTCGGTAGAGGTCCCAATCTGTGATTGTGCCCTAGCTATAGTCTGTCTTCTTTACGTTTGCAAGAATTTTAGCTTTCAAGCACAAAAATGTTATTGTAAAGGGATAGTAGGCTAGGCCAGAACATCTAACGGCACAAATTCGTATCTCTCAGGATGATTTTTCCCACATCAACGAAATTGTTTGAATCTTTGTATGTAGAAATTCTTTTGGTTCGACACGTCTGATTTAATGGCAAGAATGAAACCCTTGCTGCACTTTAGAACAAGTAATCAAACTCGTGTTTTCAAACCTGGAATTTATTCTTTTGAAATGTCATTGAGAGAAGCAAGCATCCGCAATTTTTTGTGAATAAATATGTGAACCATTTTTGCTTACCTGAAGCTTTGTCTTTAAGTTTGAAAACAATACATGTGAATCTTGTTGGCTTGCAAAGTCATAATCCACTTTTTGAATTCGGATGTTGTTTTATATTGTGGTATATAAGACTCGAGCATGTGTTGCATGATAATGACTTTAACTTGCCTTATGATCTTTCTATGATAACGGTCAAGAAATTGTGAAATCAAATTGAAATGGTAGTGAATATTGTTTTTGATCCCGAAAAACATCATTCTCTATCATTGTTCAAAGGAATTGAGTCATGGACTTTTTTTGTCCAAAAGTATAACTTTCAAGTGCTCCATGATTCTGGTTTGTTTCTATCAAGGAATAAGGTAAAATCAACTTCTGTTTTTTATCTCGGCATTGATTCATATGTTCAATTTGTGAATAAGACTTCAACAAGTTCTATTGAGCCTATATACCATGGTGTCACTAATCCATTTAAATTTCGTGTAGGTGGCACTTTGGAAAGGTTCCCTCCAAAAGAAGGAGGGCATGCAAACAATCTGTTTTGTGTTTAAGTTGTGTGTAAATTTCTGGTTATCGGGAGCAATTTTTCTAACTTCATCAACCAAGGGGGCTATGACCTTGAAAGATTTTTCACGAGCAAATAGCCCAAATTAAGGACAAATCATCTTCAAGAGGGAGAGAATGATGCGATCCCAGCCATATCCTATTGTGACTTAAATCGAAGACACTGGGAATGGTCTAAACACGAGGGTGCCAAGTGCAAAATGAAACTTAATTTCAGCTCAACGAGCTCAATCTTGGTTTTTACCCAGCTCAATGGAGCTCAATTTGACTTGATGCTAGCTCATTGAGCTTGATTCTAATTCATTTAATTTCATGCATTTTAAGCTGCTGAAATAAATTTATGTATTTAATTGAGTTAGTTAATTTAGTTAAAGTTCAGCTCAAATAATTAAATTGCGTTTTAATGTGTCTAAATTCTAGACATTTTAATTTAGCTTAAATGTGTCTTAGTTTAATGCATGGTTTAAATGTGTCTAAAGTAGAGACAAATTAATTAGCTGTTGCTGAATTTAATTTGTGTCTTAGTTAATACATGATTAATAGTTGTTTAAGGTGTCCAAATCTAAGAAAAATTAATTTCATGTTTCTAATTAATTTGTCTAGTTGAATTTAAGTTGTTTTAAGCTGATTTTTAATTTTGTTTTAGGTAGTGCATGGATGGCATTGAATGGGGTGTGCTGATGGTTGAGATGCTCCAAGCACCTCTTCGTTGAGTCCAAGAGACCTTGTGCTACTGATTTCTCTTCCCCAAGCTGACCATTGTGTTCCAACAGCCCTTAAACATTTTCACACTTGTTGGAGGTTTCTTTCACTTCGGTTTGAGCTTTCACACCAAGATGGCTGCTCAATTTCATTATTTCACACTCAAAGGCTATTGAGTACTCCAAGCTACTCAATAAAGTCCAAGACTGTTCAAATATTCAAGGCATCTCAATTAAAACAAGTTCACACCTCTTGACCGAATTTTATTAAGCCAATTCAGCTCCTAATCACTCCAAATTAATTCCAGCTGAATAAAGGCCTCTAGAAGTATTCCATTGGCATCTCCCATGCTAGGAAACTTCAAGGAAGCTTCAAGGGATGTTCTAGGAAGTTGCCAAGAAGTTTCAGGTCATTAAAGCATAATATTTGCTACCTATTTAGCCCCTTAAGTGTCTATTTGGCTAACTAGATGTGTAGCTATAAATAGTTTGTTTTGAAATCATTTTGGGGTTAGAAAATTTAGACAAAAATACTTTTTATCCTTTTATGGATGTTTATAACATTGTGAGTTTAATTTAACTCTCTTTGTTCTTTTAAAACTCAGCTTGACTTATTTAGCCTAGCTAGTGGTGTAACAGCCCGATTTTGGGCCTAGTCAGAATAGTAGTTTCGAAACCACAAATCTAAAATCAGAGAAATTATTTTGAAATTTATTTTATGTGTTGTGGCATGATGATACGAGTGCATGAAAATTTTGGTGGATTAATTTTAGCGATTGCATGCTTAATTGTGAATAAGGACTAAATCGCATAAAGTGCAAAAGTCCTATTTTGATAGCTAAGGGTGTCAAATAGCTGGAAACCAAAATTGGGGTCTTTAAAGGGCAAATAGACCCTTAAAATAGAGGTGGACGGCCATAAGGACAATAGGGATGATAAAGTCAAAGTTAGATGGCCTAAATTGAATAAAATAAAACATAAGAAAAAGGTTATCATCTTCTTCTTCTTTTTTTTTTTTGTTTTGCTCCTTCTTCTTCACTGATTTTCCTCCAAGAAAATGGCCATGGAAGCTTGAAAAATTTCAGCAACTTAAAGCCTTTGAAAGTAAGTGATTTTGAGGGCTTTTCTTGAATATTTTTGTACTTTTGAGATCCTTGTAGCATAAGCTTTCTAACAAGAGGACTATTTTGCAAAATGGTTGAAAGTATAGGGTTTTACCATGATAGTAGACATGTTGATTTCTGAAATTTTATGGAAGAATATAAGTTATGGTTGTGAAATAAACAACTTTTGTGAAGTAGTTTTCATGGAAACCCTAACTAGGGAGCGTTTTGCATAAGTTGTGAAATAGATTTACATGTGTGTAATAATAAGAATTGTGGGCTGCTTCTAGTATAAAACGTATTCGGCTAGGCTTGGTTAATGAGAAAATGTGATAAAAATCGATTTTTGTACCTAAGGGAAAAATGGTCATTTTGCCCAATTATGAATTTCTGAGTGTCTAGATTAATATGCTGATGAAATGAATAAATGTCTATCATTTTAGATCAAGAATTACAAAATCTGGGTTTGGACTGGGGAAAAACAAAGCTAGTGGACTAAGCCGAACTAGTCGCCTACATTTTGTATACCGAGGTAAGTTGTATGTAAATAATACAACTACATTGTGTTATATGTGCTTGAATTGATATAGCATGAGTTGCTTGATTGTGGAAATGATGATGTATGATGATAATTGAGATAGTAGAACTCCGTTTGAACCTTAAGAAATAAATCGGATATTCATGCCATGACATTCGGGTTATTTGTTTGCTAGTGTAAGACATGTCTGGGACATGCATCAGCCACATTATGAGAGCCAGTGTAAGACCATGTCTAGGATATGGCATCGACATTGAGACGAGAGCTAGTGTAAGACATGTTTGGGACATGCATCGGCTACGAGATGTGTCAGTGTAAGACCATGTCTGGGACATAGCATCAGCACATATAGAGGTGTTAGTGTAAGACCATGTCTGGGACATGGCATCGACACAAATATGTGAGAGCTAGTGTAAGACCATGTCGGGGACATGGCGCCAGCCTCAGTTTCGATAGTCAGTGTAAGACCATGTCTGGGACATGGCATTGGCATTATACCCTATGTTTAAGGCTTAGTGAATATCCAATAGCATTCAAAATGGTTCAATGGTGAAAATTACAGTTTAAGTGAAATGAGAAAAGTATAACCATGTTATGAGTGGTACAGGTACCTATTTGAAAGGTATGAGATGTGAGCTCAATATATGACATGTGAATTGTATTGGATAGTGATGAGTAAGTTGTGCTTATGTCTACTTTTGTATTATGAGAATGATGATGAATGGTAAAGTTGTTATATTTATTTGCATGCAAATTACTAAGCTTTATGCTTACTCTCTCTCCTTTCTATTTTTTATAGTGCCGCCAAATTAGCTCGAGGATCATCGGACGTCGGAGGCATCGATCACACTATCAACTGAAGCACTTGGTATAGTTGGTTTTATTATTTTAAGTATTACATGTATAGGGCTTTTAGACTTTTGAGTTTTGTGTCAATGTTAATTTAGCCAAGGTGTTAGCTTGGGATGAATCCCTTAATTTTGTATAAAGCCTTGGATAATGGCTAATATTCATTATTGATATATGCAAATGATGATAATCTTTTCATGAATAAGTTAATGCCTTGTGTGGTTGATTAGACTTTGTGCTGTTATGTGGATTTGTCATGTTAGATGTTATGTAGGTTGACCGCAAATAAGGGTGGCAAAAAGGCTTAGTAAATAGCCTTATTTTGTTCATACGGGTAGACACACGGGTGTATGTCTAGGCCGTGTGTCAGCCTCATGGGCCTGTTGTCCGATCATGTGTCCCTTGCACGTTAAATTTTGCAAGTCAGTATGCATGGTAGTAAACACACAGGCAGAGACACGGCCGTGTGTCTCAGCCATGTGAAGGGCACGGCCTAGCACACGGGCGTGTGCCTTGGCCGTGTGACCCTTAAGGATTGCTGACGTCAGAAACAGTATGTCAAGGTTTTCAAACACAGGCTGAGACACAGGAGTGTCGAGGCCGTGTGAGGGACACGAGCGTGTGCCAGGTTGTGTATAAACCCTTTTAGGTTCGAATTGAAAAATAAATCTACACAGGTAAAGAACACAGGTGTGTCCCTAGGTGCTTAGGTCGTGTGTGCCACACGGGCCATCAGCATGACCATGTTCAAGTTTCCACACGGCATGTTGCCCCTTCACACAAGCATGTGCCCTGTTTCAAAGGTCATTTTTCTAGTGTTGGTTAAAGGACCAGAGTTGGTCTCGAGTGGTTTCCAAGAGATGTTTTTTTGCCTTGTAGGCTCATGAAAAGAAGTTTTAAACAAAGTTTGAAATTTTTTAAATTTTTAACAGGCTCGTATGATCCGACTTGT
Organism: Gossypium arboreum; assembly: GCF_025698485.1. NCBI lineage: Eukaryota > Viridiplantae > Streptophyta > Magnoliopsida > Malvales > Malvaceae > Gossypium > Gossypium arboreum. The sequence goes on along the minus strand of NC_069071.1, from coordinate 96,784,711 downwards.
ACGTATGTATGTGATTTGTGAACGGTAATGCCTCGTACCCGGTATCGGCATCGAACTCGGGTTAGAGGTGTTACAAGTGGCGTTACCCTGTTTCTTTTGAACTTATCACTCATAAACCGAGTGTGGCATTCACCCTTATACCTTTGGTTCCTACCTCCTTCTAGATAGTGGGTCAAGGTTCTATCATTTTCCATTTTAAGTGTTTTTGTAAGTCTTGGGTCAATACTGTATATAGTATTGGTTCATTCTTCAACCTTGAGCCTTTCTATTCCATCCACATTCCTCAAATTAAATATAACCTTATTTCTTGTTAGCCGAAACCATATACTTACCATATCTAAAATACTTCAAACCCTTTTTGTTTAAAACCTATACTTAGCCAAATTCCATCAAAATCTAAATTGAATGGAACTTCTCCATTTTACCATCGGGCAATCTAAACGATCCAAATCATCACCGAGGTGAGATCATATCAATTGGTATCTAGGTAGGTATAAATTTTGGAATGGCATATTAATAAATTGTCTATTGGGGTGCCTAAAAGCACACTGGTTGTATGTGTAAAATGTCAAGTTTAAGACATGGTTTTGGTTTTTTTTAAGTTCTTTGATACGGTTTGTAAATGTATTTAAGTATTATAATAGGTGGAAGACAAGTTTGGGTGATAAATATGGCTTGGAAATGGCTTTATTTTGTCCACACGGGCAGAGACATGGGCGTGTGTCTCAGCCATGTGTGACACACGGCCATGTGCACGGGCGTGTGGTTCGGCCGTGTGTCCCTAGCATCTTTAAAATTGCAAAATAGAATGCTCAGGTATTTTCACAGGGGCAGAGACACGGGCGTGTGTCTCAGCCGTGTGTGGCACACAGCCTGGCACACGGACGTGTGACTTAGCCGTGTGGCCCTTGCATCTAATTAATGTAAATTAAAATGTTCACACGGCCTAGCACACGGGCATGTGGCTTGGCCTGTGACCCAAGTCAGTAACCACCCTAACTTGGACACGAGCTAGGACATGATTGTGTGTCCCTATTTCGAATGTCCACACGGCCTGAGACACAAGCGTGTCTCTTGACCGTGTGAGACACATGGCCTGGCCACACAGGCGTGTGTCCTTTGCATCTTGAAATATTTTTGAGATTTTGCAGAAAATTCTCTAAGTTGCTGGTTTAGTCCCGACTTATTTTAAATGTATATTTTGGGCCTCGATGACTCATTTAAGAGACAATATGATTGATTTCGGATATGAAATACAAATTATATGAATTAATTGTATTTGTTCTGTAAACTCTGGTAATGCTCTGTAACCCTGTTCTGACGATGGATATGGGTTAGGGGTGTTACAATCCCCGTTTTTATAATTTTGTGAAAGAATGAATGAAGGATTTTTCCACTGATTTAATTAGTCTAATTAAGACACGAATTAGTGGACCAGGGCTGATGATATTATTGGAAAACTAGGTTATCAAAATTCTTTAAAAGTTGAAGTTGTTGGCTTTGTTGGGGGTATCTGGATTAGTTGGAATGAAAAGATTGATGTTGATTTCCTAGATTTACATCCCCAAATGATTCAAATAAGAATTTGCAGTAAATAAAGGCCATTCTAGTTTTTTATGCTCGACTATTTATGCTAGTCCACATTCAATCTTCGGCATTTTCTTAGGTTCAATTGCAGGTTTAATTGATGAACCTTAGATTACCGCTGGAGATTTCAACTCAATTTTGGATAGTTCTTGCTAGAACAAGCTGTAACCTTTTCAGATCATTCTTATTCAAATAAGGGCTTTGAGATATATGGTTTTATCGTCCTCACTTTACATGGAATAGAGGTAATCTTTTCCAATAGCTTGGTAGAGTCATATGTAACTCGAATTGGGATTCTTTGGCAGCAAATTGCTCTGTTCAGCATCTTCATAGATTGAAATATGATCATTGGCCAATTTTGGTATCTTTGAGCTCTCTCATAATATAGGTTGTCATCCTTTTAGATTTTTTAGTAAGTTGGTTGCTACATTCAGAGTTTAGGGACCTAGTTCGTAATCACTAGAAGCATGATCTTGAGGTTGGTTCAAACTTGGATCTGTTTAAGATAGTGGTTCAAGACTTGAATTAGTGTGTTTATGGTAATAGTTTTTCTTGAAAGAGGAAGCTGATAGCAAAAGTTAATCGTGTACAGAGGATTTTGAAGCTTCGATCATAACGTCTACAATATCATAAGTTTGAGTTGCGAAAATAGATTGATGATATCTTTAAACATGAGAAGCTTCTCTGGTTTTAGAAATCACAGATTGTTTGGCTTACGAATGGTGATAGAAATACTAAGTATTCCATAGTCGCACTTTAGCTAGGCGAAAGAGGAATGAAATTGAAGGACTAAAAATTTGTAAGTTGGGCTGGTGTTTTGGTACTGATATTTTAAAGCAACATTTTGTGGATTTTTTTCCAGAATCTCCACACTGCTGATAATCATGTAATAGGGACCTTCCCTTTTGTGATAAGTTTCCTCCTTTATCAGTATATGATCAAGACATGTTATTGATAGTGGCTACTAATGAAGAAATCTACAGAGCTGTGTTTAGTATTGTAACACCCCTTACCCGTATTCAACTCCGAAACAAGGTTCGAGGCGTTACCCGACTCAAACATAAGAAATCATACTATTCCGGGTCATGAAAATCCATCCAAATTAAAACCATTCAAAAATAATCATATTGTCCCTATTGCGGGCCTACTAGGCCCAAAACATGTGTTCGGAGTGGTTTGGGACTAAACCGAGAACTTTGAAAACTTTTAGGGAAACTTAGAAAATTTTCATCATGAAACAAATACATGTGCCGGTGTGGGTGAAGGGACATGCCCATGTGGCATATCACATGGCCGTGCTTCAGGCCGTGTCCATCTTAGGGTGCATTTTGTTTATGACGTCATCATAAAAATGAGATCACACGGCCAAATCACACACCTGTGTGCTTAGGCTGTGTCCTCTACATGGCTGAGACACACGCCCGTGTCTCTGCCCGTGTGCTGAATTTTGGACGTTCTTTTTTTTTCAAAATCAAGGTGCAGGGGACACACGGCCAGAACACATGCCCGTGGGGCAGACCATGTGTCACACATGGCCTAGACACACGTACAAGGCTATTTCCCAAGCCATTTTGCCACCCTCACTTGCACATATTCACACTACATCATATGGCACAATCTTAAGCATATAAATGCATTTAAAAACAACTGCAATCAAGCAATAACGTATCAGTTTCATGCCATCATCTATCATGCATTATAACATTAGGCCTTGCCAAATATTTCATGCTAAATTCACACTTAAAGGGCATTAACATATGAATAAACTCATAACCATCATATATCAAGCAAATATAAACCACATCACAAAACATTGACATATGCACATACATACTTATATGGGCTTACAACCATTTAGCCAATATAAGCCAATTTGCATGGCTACAAATTACATCCAACCTTTAACCATCACAAGCTAATGTATTTAGCCAAATCATAATGACTCATACACCAAATGACTAAGTCCCTATACATGCCATAAACTCAAAGGGGTTTGCATTCACTTATACCCAACATGATAGCTTGACAATGTGATAGCATCTCCGGTGATCTCCAACTCGAGCTAGCACAAAACCCTATAAGATATAAGAAAGGAAGAGGGAGTAAGCTACAAAGCTTAGTAAGTTCGTATGCAAATAATAAGCAACAATGGCAATACATTTGTCAAACATTCATAATCTCTCCAATATAAAATACCATAATAATCATTAACAAATCATTTCAAGCCTTATAGTAACATGTACATTAATTATGCATATTCACATTTTCAAGCTCAGATCTTAAAATCTTTCAATGGTTTAAACTCTTAACTTCTCATACTTTCATAACCATTTTAATAGGCAATTATGCAAATCTTTCATTTTTCACACATATCCAACGAATCAGAAATCAAGTGAAATAAACATCTTATCTCTCAGTTTGATATGGCTCAAAAGCCTAGCCCATGATTCTCAACTAAATTTACCATGAATTTACACATCATAAACATAAACACTTAATCACAAGATTTCATAAATATTTTTAATAGACATTAATATCAATCTTTCCTTCATTTCATGTTCATTGAGTCACAATCAAGGAAATAAAACATTTCATATCTCAATTCTATTTGGCCTAAAGGCCCTTTTTCATAAGTATCAATCAACTTTACCATGTATTTATTCATCATACACATAAACCAATACTCACATGGTTAACTTAAAGTCACCTTCATAGTGATCATGAATTCATAATATCATGAAGCCAATGCTTATAAACTTTACGTACATACCCATACCAACTCATATCATAATCATTTACTTTGTCAACTTTAGCAAAATCTTTGAATTTCCCGTTAAACCACTTGGAATACTAAAGGATACTCGGGAATTCTCATACACATAGTAAGATGCCAATGCCATATCCTAGATATGGTCTTATATGGGATCACAAATCGAAACCGATAGCCCAGCTATAGTCTTACACGATGTCTCATATCGATGCCATGTCCCAAACATGGTCTTACACGAAATCATATATCGATGCCAATGCCATATCCCAGATATGGTCTTACATGGGATCACATATATCGATGCCAATTCCAAGTCCCAAAAATAGTCTTACATGGGATCACATATATTGATGCCAATGCCATGTCCCTGACATGGTCTTACATGGGATCACACATAACCCTAATGTCATGATATTTGTATCCTATCTATTCCTCAGGTTCAACCGGGACTTCTTCGTTATCTTAGCATTATCGAACTTACTCATAATATCAATCATATAAATCATATAATATTAAAGCAATTTAAAACATAAATATAGCATTGCATTATTCACATACAAACTTACTTCAAATGCGACAATAGCAAAAAGGACCTATTTGTCCAATATTTGTTTTTCCCTTGATCTAGACTCGAACTTCATTTTTCTTGATGATCAAGCTTGGAAGCTAGGAAAACCCTGGCCATGGTTTCTTCATGTAAAATTCGCCAAGGAAGAAGATGGACAAGAAATTTTGGCTTTTATTTTGTTTATTAAGTCATTTAATTACTAAATGGCCAAAATGCCCCTAATTTAAAAATATTCTATTTCACCTATTTCATGTCCATTTTTGTTCAAAAAATTACTCAATGGTCTAATTACCATTTAAGGACCTCCAATTTAAAATTTCATAACAATTGGACACCTCTAGTGTCTAGAACTTAAGTTTTGCACTATTCACAATTTAGTCATTTTGACAAAATTGAGTGCCCAAACGTCAAAGTTTTCGAACGAAATTTTCACGAAATCATTTCATGAAATTTTAAACCATAAAAATAAATTTTCTTACGTCGGATTTGTGGCCCCAAAACCACTGTTCTGACTAGACCCAAAATCGAGCTGTTACAAGCATGGCATCTCCTAAAGCATAAAGGATTGATGGGTTTTACGCAAAATTTTACCAATCACATTATGAAACAATTGGCGATTTGTTTGTTCTCTTGATAGAAAGTACTTGGGGGCATGTCTTGGATCCCAATCTTAACAAAACCTTGCTTGTTTTGATTCCAAAAGTTTAAAGACTTGAAAACATTTCTCCATTCCGTCCAATCAGCTTGTGTATTGTTTTGTATAAGATTATCACTAAGACAATTGTTAATCGACTTAGGCCGATAATGGAGAATCTTGTTAAAAAAACCAAGTAAGTTTCATTGCAGGGATGAATATATCGGAGAACATCGTTATCGCACAATAGGCTTTTCATTCCATGAAGATAGTCAAATGAAGGAAATTTTGGATGGCTTTGAATGTTGACTTGGAGAAAGCATACGATAGGATCCGTTGGGAGTTCTTAAAAGATACTTTGTTGGATGCAGGTATCCCACATTTGCTGATTAATGTAATCATGAATTGTCTGTCTTCCTCTTCTTTATATATTCTTTGGAATGGGGCCATCATTGATCTTTTTTATCCCACGCAAGGAATACAACAAGGGGATCCAATTTCTCCTTATTTATTCGTGTTGCGTATGGAACATTTTGGCCATATAATTGATAGGGCAGTTGAGCGAAAAGGTTGGAGTCCTCTGTTGTTATCGAGACGAGGACTGATCCTTTCACATCTTTTCTTTGTTGATGTCTCAATCTTGTTTTGTAAGGCAGATAGGGATCAAGCTGAACATGTCAATGTAATTCTCAATACTTTTTTCCTCCTCTCTAGATAGAAGGTTAGCAGAAATAAAATTCAGGTATTCTTTTCTCGCAACACCCTAGAAGAAGTAGCATGCGCAATTTGTGGTGATCTTGGAGTTTCGAGGGTGGATTATTTAGGTAAATACCTTACTATGCTTATTTTTCACAAGAGATTTACAACAAAAACTTTTGAATTTGTGGTTGATAAGGTTTGAAACAAGCTCAATTGTTGGAGGCAAGGAATCTCTCGATGGTAGGAAAAATTACTTTGGCTAAATCAGTTCTCTTAGTTATACCAAGTTATTTTATGTGTACGACTCATATTCCTCTTTCTGTTTGTAATAAAATTGAGATGCTCGCTCGAAATTTAATTTGGGGATTTAGTATAGAGTCAAGAAAACTTGTCTTTTTAAATTGGACTGATTGTTGTAAGCCACTTGATAAAATGGGGTTTTGGCATCAGAAATCTTGCTGATCAAAACAAAGTTTTCTTATTAAAGTTGGGCTTCAACATTATTTCCAATCCTGAAAATTTGTGGGTGAGCATTTTGAGGAATAAGTACAATGTTCAGGGACTGATGTTGATCTTAATTTTGAGGAGCAATTGTTCTTTCATTTGGCGGTCTATTATAAAGGTTTGGCCAGAGGTTATCAGTGACACTTATTGGTTGATTGGTTAATTTTTGGAATGATGTATGGTTTAAACAAGTTGGTCCTCTTAAGTTATTTTATGAAGGACCTGGCTAGCTGAATGAAAATCTCAGAGTGTATGATATGATTGATAATTTTGGAAATTAGGATTGGTTTTAGCTTAACCTATTGTTACCTAACCATATTCTTCTTCACATTGTAGCTATATTACCTCCTTGTAATGATGTAGGGTCTAACGAAATCACTTGGAAATGGTTTGCCAACAATTCATTTTCTTTTGTTGAAACTTATAAGAACCTTTCCTCACTTGGTAGTGTTGAATCATTTATGAACTGGAACCTGATTTGACAAAATAAGGCCCCAAGACGAGTTCATATTTTTTCTTTGGATGCTTTGGTAGAATCGGCTCTTGACCAATGGTGAGCAAGCTCGAAGACACATGACTAATGAAGGACATTGCCCTCGATGCAGGAATTCCTTTTAGTCAAGTATTCATGCAATCCAAGATTGTGAATTTTTTAAAGCGGTTTGGCATGTTGCTGTTACTAACATTGCTAGAAATGCTTTCTTCTCAAGAAATGTGAATGAATGGTTAGTCTGAAACATGACAAATCAAAGGGGTTTATTGATAAGGAGAATGATTGACAGACACAGATTTTTATTTTGTGTTGGCTGTTATGGAAAAGTCACAACAATTTTATCTTTAATAATAGCCATAGTTGCATTGAAGATACTATTTTTATAGGATTTACTTGGGCTAAAAGTATTGTGAACTAAGGTTCAGTTGAGCTTTTTCGACATTCAAAGGTCATCCCTGCATATTGGATGCCATCAAAGATAGGGTGGATCAAACTCAACAAGATGGTGTTGCTTCGGCTCTCGCTAATAGTCCTTCGATTGGAAGAGTTTTCAAAGATTCTTGCACGAATTGGCTGTGTGCTTTTGCTACGAGGACTAGCAAGGATACGATTTTCAAGGTTGAATCAAAAGTTATTTTAGAAGGACTCACCATAGCATAAAAGACTAGTTTTAAACAGTTGGAGTTGGAATGTAATAATGCTTTGTTAGTTGAAACACTCCTAGCTGGAGATGTTGCAAATAATAGGATGTTAGAGTTGCGCTTGATCCATCAACTCTTACGCCGCAACTGGGAAGTTCAGATTCAACATATTCCCAAGGACCACAACAAAGTTATCGATCATATGGCTAAAATTGCCAGCTTAAGTTACAACAACTTGTAGTTGTTTGAAGAACCTTCAGTCCTGGTCCAAGAACTACTTAATGACCATCTTGCTACTATGTCCAATATCGCACATGAGTGTTTTCTTTACCTTATAGTCACTATTTTACTGTATTTTTTCTATCAAATAAAATAAAATAAAAATAATTATTATTATCAATTGATATACTATTTCATCAATAAAATAAATATAATTATAAGTTTAAAATTAATATATTTAAAAATCTCACGTAATTATACATCATTTAAAACTTAATTTTAAAAAAAAATATAAACTGTGCAGAACTTCTCGTAGTTACGCGATAATTTCCAATCTATATTAGGATGAGATAAACTTGGCTATTGAATTTTCACTCATTTTCTCAGTATTTGTCTTACTTTTCATTCCAAAAGCTCTTACATTTCTACTTCGATTTGCCTTTTTTTCTGGTCCCCTAATTTCTGCTTTTGGGTTTTCTGTTCTCTACCTTTTCTATCTTTTCTATCTTTTTCTCCTTAACTTTTAATGGGTATGTATTCGAATTGGCCTTCTTTGAAGGAGAATCTTGAATTTTGCTGCAAAAACCATCAAAAACTGCTAACTGCTTAGTATTTGACTCGAAGTTGTTTTCTTTATGCTTTTTGATATATATATTTTTTAATCTGGCGTTGCTTCGAGGCTGGCTTAATATGATTAATCGTATAAAGGGCTTGTCTGTGGCTGTAATTTCTATTTGAAACTGATTCTAGGAGTTTTTACTCCTCCATTCTTACCGAGGGTTTTGTTTGACTTCATCTTTGGTACTTAGGTTCACGGCCAAAAATATGAATATTTGGCTCTTAGGATGACCACCTTACATTCAACTTTAATGAATAAGCTTTATGATGTATGTTTTGTCATTCATCCTCTTCTTAGTCGAAGTTCTAAAATTTTGGAAGTTTTGATAGGATTTTAAACACTTGCTGATGTTATAGTGGATTAACAGTTGTATTACTATGTTTTAGATTTAACAGGTGAGATGCAAGGGAAAAATGGAAAACCCAAGCTTCTTGATCAAGCTTTTTCTGCCTTTTTTGTGCAGCTTCCTAACAAACTTCAAAACCATCTTAAGGTTAGCCATTTCTCCTACGTAGGGGGGAATTCATTTAATTGACTATTATTTTTAAGTATCTCTGAATTTGAATGAAAATTCCTTTTTTTTTTTTTTTTTTGGCCTCAGTCACAGTTCAAGGGATTAGCAAAAGATAATGATGGATTTGAATCTGCGAACTCTTTTCTCGAGAAGGAGAAGGGTTCATTTGCTGGATTGAGGATTGATATGGAGAAACAATTGCAAGCTTGGAGAGAAAATCCTTCGTGGGTCAATCAACCTCCAGAAATAAAGGTAAAGAGTTATTGGGAACTTTCATGGTTTCCTTCTCAACAGCTATGTGACCCGAACTCTTCATTTTTCATGAAGTACCCATACTAGCATTTGTATCCGACACATAGTTAAACAAGGATACAAGTATCTGACACTCACTCTCGAGTGCCTGCTAGTAAAAGCTTTTAACTCTAGGCCAGTCAAAAGCATGGACTTTCCTAGTGCTATTTCACTCATATAGCCAAAGTTGTAGAAATCCCTTGGCTTCTAATTTTAAAATATAATTTGCCCTACATTGCTGTTATCTACATTCTTGGATATTTTATTCTAAGGGTCCATTAATTTGCAAAGAATTAGGCTAATGTTATTCTTGGCAGGTTAGTGTGCCAAAAGGTTCTCTTTGCAACCTTAAGGCAAAACTTGATGTTGGGTTGCCCCCAGATGCAGTGTATGATATTTTAACTGATCCTGATAGTAAGAGAATTTTCAAGAACATTAAGGTAAGAGCGGTATATTTTGACCCATAATAGTAGATTGAAGTTTTCTATTTAGGACACCATTGCCAATTTGATGCAATGGCATTCCCAGCTTCAATGCTTCAAGCAGTCTCAAGAAATTCATATATTTATTTCATGAACTGATATTCTGCTTCAGGAAGTGATATCTAGAAAGGTTTTAGTTGATGAAGGTCAAAGACAGGTGGTTGAGGTGGAGCAAGCTGCTTTGTGGAGATTCCTTTGGTGGTCAGGTACCATCTCAGTTCGTGTTCTAGTGGATCAAAACCGGGAAGATCACTCGGTAATGATTTTCTCAGTTTCAATTTTAAAAATCCATGACTGAATCTTTTCTGTAAGTAGGACTTTGGCGGTCTATTTTGGTTGCTTTTTTTTCTTTTTTGAAGTTCAAATATAGGGTTCATCTGTTTTGAATCTCCACTTAGCTTGCCATTTAATTGATTCTAGCTCTTTATTTCTCTTTTAAGTGCTCGTATCTAACACATGGGTATGAGGAAATCAGATCCTAATATCCTCCAGAAACATGAAAAAACTTAGAAATCGTATCATATCTGTATCCTACTTTTGAACAAAAGATATAACTTATTTGTAAAAAGATTATGCATGGGTTACTTGTAGTTACTTTTGATTCTAATGATGACTAGTAAACAGATGAAGTTCGAACAAGTAAACACAGGATTCATGAAGAAGTTTGAAGGTCAGTGGAGAATAGAACCTATTTTTGTGGATGAAGAAACCTGTTTTCCTTTCAAACCTAAAACATTGGCGGAGTATTGTTCATGTAGTGGGGGTAAAGGAAGAATTGGGTCAAAGGTGAGCTTGGACCAACTGGTTCAACCAGCCATTGTCCCTCCCCCACCCATTTCTTGGTATCTAAGGGGAATAACTACCAAGACCACTGAGATGCTGATACATGATCTAGTTGCTGAAGCTGACAGACTCACAGGTGGGCGTCGATCTGACTCTGAAACTTCGAGCAAGAAGTTTAGATTATCTAAGGAGCTAAACGAATACGACCCGATTGAGCAAATATTCAACATTAAACAAAGATGGAGCTTACATAGGAGAAATGCAAAGCAACATCGTAAGAAGTTGTTGAATGTATAATCATTTAATTTTTTATTACATCAATTTCATTTGAAATCTGTTGTTTCAATGTTTATATATGTTAAGTATGACTCTTATTTCAGTCAAATTTGAGAAATAATTTTCTTGTTAAATTCTGTTTATTTGTTTCAATCAAACTCGATTAATTTAGATTATTTTATTATTATTTGAACTATGAATTTAGCCTATAAATACTCTTTTACAACATTAAAATTTAGCAAATTTTGTGTTTACGATTTGAGGATTTTTTTTTTTTAGTTTTAGGGTTTAATTTTTATTTTCATCTTTTATACTCTTCATTTTTTTCCATTATAGTAAATTTATTTTTACATGTGATTTTTATCCTCTTTGTAGAAGTTTTTCAAGTTAAATTTGTGTGTTTAATTTCTTATTTTCTTTCGTTATTTTTACTTGTTTATTGCTTAATCTAGTCGCTTTCTAATAAGTGGTATTAGAACTAGTTTAATTTTTGTAAATCAACTCATTCAAAGATGACAATAATAAGGTTTGAAATTGAAAAGTTTGATGGTATCACAAATTTTAATCTGTGGCAAGTTCGAATGATGACAATTTTAGTTCAAACTAGCCTGAAAAAGGCTGTTATCGAAAAAAGCCTGAAAATTTTAAATCAAATAGAATGGAAAGAGCTTAATGAAAAGGCCTTGTCTACAATCCAGTTGTGCTTCGTGAATACGTTATCGCAAGAGGTATTGATGGAGAAGATCTCATCCGCCTTGTGGAAAAAGTTAGAAACTCTTTACGTGATTAAGTCTCTAGCTAATCGTTTAGTATTGAAACGTCATCTATTTACATTTCGTATGAATGAAGGTGAGCTTCTTAAAGATAGACAAACTCTCGTTCGAAGATGTGAAGGGTTATTTGTTGAGTAGAGATAAACTCGACAATGAGTTTGGTTCGGATAGTAAGGCAAATAGGCAAGCTTCCATTTTGGTAGCATCAAAGAAGCGAGACAAAATGTGTCGCTATTGTAAAAAGTTAGGTCACGTCAAAGTAAACTGTTATAACCACGGAAAAAAAGAGCTGCTGAGAATAACAAGGAAGATGTAGTTGGTGCTAATTTGACCGATGAAAGCGGTGATGATTTCTTATTAGTGTCAACAATGATTTCTTATTAGTGTCAACAAGCGATAACTCTAAGCTTACATCTGAGTGGATCCTAAACTCATGATGTTCTTTCCACATGTGTCCTAATAAAGAATGGTTTTCCACATACAGTTCGATTGAAGGTGGAGTTGTGCGCATGAGAAACGATTCATCTAGTAAGGTAATTGGTATTGGTATTGTTAAAATTAGGATACACGATGAGACAATTAGGACACTCTCAGATATCAGGTATGTGTCTGATTTACAAAAGGATGCATAATTGACATCGAGTCGAGCGACATTAAAGTATCTCGTGAAGTTCTTATTTTGTTAAAAGGTAAAAGGACCGACAGTCTTTATATTCTAGAAGGTTCTATAGTGACCGGTGAAATCAGATGCCCCTCGTCCGTTATGGAGTCGAAGTCAACTAGTTTAGAGCGGGGGCAACTTGGTTAGAGGAGGGAAAATTGTATGATCGTTTCGTTGAAGAGAGGTTTTCTTTTGGATGCAGGTTTTGAAATGTTAGGGCACTGTGTTTGTGAAAATCAGACCCAGGTTAGTTTTGATTTGGCAGTGTACAAGTCGAAGGCTAGAAGTCTTCTAGTTTCTAAACATAGATTCGACTCAATTAATTCTCTACATAGTTCAAGATAGTCTCGTGGCGGGCTTTGGCAGAGATGGTGTTGTGGAAATATGAGTTAATGTGGAGATTTGTTAAGTATGACCTTATTTCAGTTAAAATTGAGAAGTAATCTTCTAGTTAAACACTGTTTATTTGTTTCAATCAAACTCTGATTAGTTTAGATTATTATATTATTATTTGATTTATGAATTTAGCCTATAAATAGACTCTTTTACAACATTAGAAACTGATACCCATTAGAGATTAGAACTCATAACACATTTAGAGAATTTTGTGTTTACGTTTTGAGAGTTCTTTATTTTCGAGTTTTCGGGATTTAGTTATTATCTCTATCTTTTGTCATTATAGTAAATTTATCTTTACCCGTAGTTTTTTATCCTCTTTGTAAGGGTTTTTTCACGTTAAATTTGTGTGGTCAATTTCTCAATTTCTTTCGCTATTTTTATTTATTCATTGCTTAATCGGGTCGATCCCTAACAATATATATATATATATATATATATATATATATATGAAAAGTGACCAACAGCTACGTAATGGTGTTTCCATTGAAGGGTATCAAAGTCTCTACCAAATAAAGTATTCAGATGCATTCTAAAATACTATCAGCAAATCTATTACAGTTTATTTAGATTCAAAGAGTAATTCGGACTCCCCAAGTGCAAACTTTGGCAAATACAAATTGCTAAATTTTTTCGTTCAGCTATACATATATATATGGATGAAGTTGTTTTTCTTATTCTACAGTTCCCATCTTCCTTCTCCAAACGTTATTTTAATTGGTTAGTTTCTCATGACACAAGCCAAAGACAAGTAAAATGAAGGACAATACCAAAAATTTTCAATTTTAATATTCAAAGACATCCATTTTACAGGAAAAGAATTTTTATTATCTTGATCCTGATTGCGGTTGATACTTTTATTAAATTCAAATTTGAAATATAGATAATTCTTCTGCTGCGTTTTTGGTTCAGATTGTAATGCTTAGGGTTTAAAAGCATCTATGAAAAATTTATTGAAACAAAAAGAAGGAAAGAATTGATAAATAGAAATTAAGTGATTAGAGTTAAAAAGGAAATTTAAATTAGAATTTCAAGATTCGAGTAACAGATAATTAAGAAAGATGGGAATAATTTTAAGGAAAGTAGATATATAGATCCCTTTTTCATCAAAATAATGCTTAAATTTCAGCTATAGATTTAATCCAAATGGTTCGGATCTCAAACTTGTGAAAGATATATAGACCCCTTTTTTCCTCCCTTTCTTCTCTCTTCCCAATCTAAACTTCGTATTTTGCAAAACTAATGCAGCATAAGGTTTCCAAATTCCGGGTTTCATAGAAATGCAATTCAGCAATTGCAAATAAGTTTTGGTTACAGAAAGAGATATACATCCAATCAAACCAATTTTTAGTTTTCAATATATAACCACAAGGTCCAAACTAATATGGTCATCTCCAAAAACAGAAACGCATAACAACAATCCAGCTGTCACAGTCGAAAAATGAGGGCATAATAATAATTGAAGAAAATAAGACTAGATAATGTTCACCCTGCATCCAGAATTTTTGATATTGCAAATACCCCTTCTTTAATGGCTTCAGGCCTGCAAAATTGCATGTGGACATAAGAAAACAATAAAGGACAACTTTCGACTATTTGATAGTTTGTAAAATATTATATTTCACTGCCGAATCTTGTTTCTACCTATTGTAAGAGAAAAAGAAACATGGAGTGTAGAAGACAAAATCAAACGGTTGATTATGAAGTTATACTCCTTGAAGGATGTAAATCAAGTACAATTATCCATAAAGATAAGTTCTGAAAGTATATCTTCTTACCTTGTTAGCTATGTTGTTTGAAAGCCAATCCAGACCCTCATAAAGCCCTTCACCAGATGTTGCACAGGTGCTCTGAATGTACCTGAAAAGACCAGTAAGATACATTAGTGGCAATGAATAAGAAGCTAGCAAACTAAAGCATGAAAACACAATGCAAAAGCATACCAGTGACGCTGTCGAAGGGAATTAAGACCAAGCTTATCAGTTATTTCAGCAGCATTCATTGCGTTTGGAAGATCCTGCTTGTTTGCAAATACAAGCAATACTGCATCTCGCAGCTCATCCTGAAAATGAGTTATAGTTAACCATGAAAATCCAGCAAAATTAAGCCAACATCAGAAGTTTCAACTCATGCTCCTAAGTTTACCCTCAATATTCTAGTAACTCTATTTTCATTGATATTTTTCGTATCCTCATTGAAAATGAGACTGTATAAAAATCATTACATCAAACTACTTTTGGTGAATAAATATCTGGAACAAAACCAGTAGCATAGATTATGCAGACAAATTTTATTGAAAATAACCATTAGCTTCTTAAAATTGTAGTTCCATACATGTCTTTCAACACATTTACTCAATAGCACTTGTGCAATGGTCTTTACAATTGACAGCTCAAGTGCCACTGAAGAATCAAGTCAGTTACGCTAGGAATATCTGCTTAAGAGAAAAAACCCCTCTTTGACTACTAGTGTAAGACAGTGGAAATCTGACGACCATAGAGGAGCCTTGACCCTTGAGCACTACGTTACCCTTTTGCTTGTATATAGCTATTAAATCTAATGTTATATGAAGGCAGAAACAATAGAATTCGAAGCACTTAACAGCAAAACAATTCAAGCATAAACAGTAACCGGGGAAACAGAGGTTGTTCCACTTAAAATTTAACTTGCATACCTCATTCAACATTCTATGCAATTCATCCCTAGCCTCAACAACACGGTCTCTGTCGTTGCTGTCAACCACGAAGATGAGACCCTGTGTATTCTGGAAGTAATGCCTCCACAACGGACGAATCTGCAAGATTAAGAATGAAAAACTGGGGCATTATTGACTAGCCATTACTTAGATACCACGACATGTAAAGATCCCCTAACTATCACTGCATCAAAAATTAAATAACATTTGAACTATTGCTGAAATAATAGAGAAACATAAAAGGAGAAACTCATACCTTGTCCTGACCACCAACATCCCACACAGTGAAACTGATGTTCTTATATTCCACAGTCTCCACATTAAATCCTGCAAAGGAAAACCATGACTACTTAAAAAGATAAAGCTTGAGATGGATTAATAAAATCACAAACCCGAAGAAATTCAAAGTACTATATAAATAACAAAATGAAATATTAGCACTATGGTACTCTAACTAGAGGCCACATGCTTCAAAACTAATTCCTATTTTGGATCTAAAAATCATAGGTGTAAATCGGTTGCATTTGATTTATACATGTTTCAATTTCAAGGCTCTAAACGTCTAACGTCTCAATTCTCAAATATACAAAAACAATAATGATAGCATTGACAAAGGAAAAAAAAGTTTCTTATAGGAATCACATGCTCAACCTACCAAATGATACAAACCCTGAATGAAAATATATTATCTAAGATGCAATTAAAGTTCGAAGAACCAAGAAAGTTAGATATGCTCACCGATGGTAGGAATGGTGGTAACAATTTCTCCAAGCTTGAGCTTGTACAAGATGGTTGTCTTACCGGCTGCATCGAGACCCACCATCAAAATCCGCATCTCCTTCTTAGCAAAAAGCCGGCTAAAAAGCTTCGTGAATGTCAGCCCCATTTCTCTTCCCTAATTGCTGATCCCTAAATATTACAATATTTTAAATATATTATTTCAAAAAAAAAAACTCAAGCGTACCATTTTCCCAATCAATAATCAGATTTTAGTAAACCAAATAGATCTGAAGGTAGAGGTGCGAAGAATCAATACCATTATACCATTTCCACTGTTACCATCGAGAATTCAGTATATACACACATAAATGGAGAAAATGAAAAACAATAAATCTAGAATACTTCATCGCCTAAATTTTCAGATAAGAGAGGAAAGCAACCAGATTTCTCAAAATTCGATCGACTGGCAAGGCTTGAGGAAAGCAAGCATTCATGCAACTAATCGTTCATAACCAACAAAGTTTAGAGTAAAATGAAAGGATTTCAAAGCCTCACATCCAAACTAAAACAAAGAGAGCGCATTGAATTGGTTTCTTTACATTTATCACTTGCGAGATCGAAAGGCAAAATCGAAATAGAGATTAGAATGGTTATATACCTTTGGAGAAAATCGCAGAGAGATTTTGGATTTGATTTTGAAGCAAATGGTAGAAAGAGAGGTAGAGAGAGCTTGAGACCAACGCAAATTAAACACGAATACCAAATATTTTTATTTATTTATGAAGGAAAAGGCGGGCTGCACCCACACCAGATACTTTTCCCCATCATTTCACATAAAATAACAAAATTGCCCCCGCGTCAAAGTTTCCCGTATCAATTGCATTCAGTTTTGGACACCGCCATCCTTACACTATCCGAGTGGCCCAGCTTTCCCACAAGACATATTTTATTTAGGTTTAGTTTTGTTTTCAGCCTCTACATTTTTTGTATATTTAAAATTTAATACATTTTTTTATATTTAAAATTTAATCTTTATACTTTTGATTCCAAGAATTTAATATTTCCACTCTTTTGATTTAGTAATTAAATTCCATTGGAAATATTTTAAAAGAAATCTATTAAATTAGATTATGTGGCACTTCTTTTAGAAATTGCTCCATGGCCAATTTAAATGTGATGACCCAATTTTAGTTTGTGTCAGAAAATGTGGTTTATAAATCCAATTTTACAAATTGAGCCCATGAAATTATGAATAGAAGGATTTACGCATTTAGAATGAAAATGCATTTGTGGATGATCAAGTAATTAAATCGAGAAAATCATCAATTATAATATAGGGACTAAATTGTAAAAGTGTAATCGCAATTAAATTTTAATTTAGAAAAACCTTGAGGACCCAATTAGAAATTATGAAAAGGACCTAATGGTTATTTAACCATTAATGTTTCAAAAGTTAGTGGATGAGATCAATCCTTTCCATCCATTTTCCTTATGTTAAATAATGATCATGACCATTTATTTAGTTAATTAACTAAGATTTGTTCCTTAATTAAGTTTAATCATTCTATTATCTAAGAGTATATAACAAGTGAGTAGGGAGAGAAAGAGAACATTCATTCTTCTCTCCCAAATTGTTGTCTAAAGCTTGAAAGAAAGAACAAAATTTCCCTTTTACTTCCTTTTGCATTTCGATCCAAAATAGAATAAGGTTATTTGAGCTTAGTTTATCATACCCAAGTTTTAGGTTATCAAATTGCTAAGTATATGCTAAGTTACCATTAGTAGGTTTTTGTGGAATCAAGCTTGATAATGTTAAGAATTGTTGATTAATAAACTTAGGTTATGTTAGGACTAAGTTTAAAAGTAGTGAAAAGCATAAGATGTAACACCCCTTACCTGTGTCCAACGCCAGGACAGGATACGAGGTATTATCGAACTTGAACATACACTACTATGTAAAATTGGGCCATAAAATTTCGTTCAAATTTAAAATTTATTCAAGAACATGCATATCGTCCTTTACATAGGCCTACGAGGCCCAAAACATATATTGGGGGCGGTTCGGGACTAAATCATGAACTTTAGAAAAAATTTCTTAAAACAAGGTCACACGCCCGTGTGGACACAAGGACACGCCCATGTCCCCAAGCCGTGTAACTCTCTGTTTATGACGTCAGCATAAATTTAATGTCACACGGCCAAGTCACACGCCCGTGTGCTAGGCCGTGTGGCGAATTTAATTTTCGCATTTAAGGTGCAGACTTCACACGGCCTGGGCACACGCCCATGTCCTAAGGTCGTATCCTCTATAAGGTTGAGACATGGGCGTGTGCCCAGGCCGTGTGAAGTCTTCACCTTAAATGCGAAAATTAAATTCGCCACACGGCCTAACATATGGGCGTGTGACTTGGCCGTGTGATATTAAATTTATGCTGACATCATAAACAGAGAGTTACACAGCCTGGGGACATGGGTGTGTCAAGGGTGTGACGTCCCTAATTTGACCCTAGTCGGGAAGTGGTGTCGGGACCGTTAAACCGAGTCTTATAAGTAATTAGAAGTTATATTCTATGTTTATGATGTTAGCAAATGCATGTGTGAAAGTTGCATGCATTAATTTGATCATTTCCATGTGAATTTATTTAGATGGACTTATATGAAACATTGTTGAAAGGTGATAGGCCAATCTTCAAAGGTCTAATAGTACATGCATGCAAAAGAATGGTTTTGCATGTCAATTTACCCAAAGAGAGGGAAGTGGCCGGCCATGGTGATGAATATGGGCAAAAGAAAACATGTCTTAAACATGTTTTGCTAGTGGTGGATGTTAGAAATAATAAAATAAGAGTATGGAAAAAAAAATTAATGTTAGTAGGATGAGAAACAAAAAAAAAAAAAAGTGTTCATCTTTCTCCGTAGCCCTTGGCCGAATATCCTAAAGAAAGAAAAGAAAAAAAATTGTTCATCTATTTTCACTTCTTGGCGAAAATACTAAGGAAAAAGGGGAGGATTTTTGCTTCATGCTTGGTTTAGAAGAGATCTAGAAGGAGATTTGGCTAAATTGCATCAAGATTAAGGTATGTATGAGGTTGTGTTGGGAGTTTCATGCATGTTTTGGTTGCTACCTTGATGTGCATGTTAGCCATGGCTCAAATCTTTGTTATGCCATGGAAATGGTATTTGGCCAAAGTTGTTATGGTGATAAAGCCATTGCATGCTAAGTGTGAAGCTTGATGATGATGCATGCAATGATGGATTGTCTACTCTTGAGTAAGATTTTGAGTTTTCTTTTGTTCAACCATGATTGAAGTTAAAAGGGCATGATTGTCATATTCGCCATGATGCATTCATGAGCATGATTCATGCTTCTTGCATGTTAGTTAAAATTTGTGTTTTGGATGGCTATGGACACCTTGAAATTCGCCATGCTCATATATGTATATATATGTTTGCACATGATGTTTTGGTTATGAAGGAAGTGATGAATATGTTTGTTTAAAGAAGAAGATGTTGAAGAATAATTGTGAAATTGCAAGCACATTCGCCTAGCACACATATGAGTGCTTGATGCTATATTATAAGTTTTGAGCTACAATATGCAAAGCATTAACTAGTAAAATGCATGCTGTTTTTGTGAGGTATTAAGTGCATAATTGGCCTCAACATGTACATGAATATTCGCCTTGGGTAGCCTATTGAAGGCCTTAGCTTTTCCTTGATGCTCGAATGAATTGTATTGAATTGCTTGATGTAGTATAAAATGTGCATGACCATTGTGTACTCAAGCTAAAGAGTGGCCATATGACCATTTAAACTCCTTGTCATATTCGCCATAAGCTAGCACAATGAGGTTTTAATAAATTGAATTTGTTTGAATTAGCTCAAGAGCTAAGAGGGCCACAATTGGACAAGGGAAGGAAAAAGTGATCGAATAGCCGTAAAAGCCGTTCGACAACATCCGAGGTAAGTCCTCAAGAAGTGACCTTAATTGAATTATGTGGAATGAAATATGGATGTATTGATTATTGATTTATGTGTGTATGAGTATTCGAATGATACCCGGGCTAAGTCCAAGGCGATTATGCTAATGATTATAATTGTGTTTGAGCCTTAGTAACGAAAATGAAATATGTATGTCCAATGATTATTGATGTATGTGTGCATGAGAAATTGAATGATATCCGGCTAAGCCCAAGACAATTATGTTGAAATTATATCCGGTTAAGACCAAGGCAATTGTGCTAGTGGCTATATCCGGGCTAAGACCAAGGCATTCGTATGAAGTCATTCTATCCGGCTAAGACCAAGGCATTTGTGCACATGGTTATATCCGGTTATATTCAAGAATCTTGGGCTGGAGGTGAGTGTTGGTTGCTGTAATAAATTCAATTAGTACACTCGAAAAGCCCAAAGAATAAGGTACGTTTATATGTGCATTGGAAAGTCGACATGTTTGAGCAACATTTGCTCAATCGACTAATGAATTTCAGTTATTGAATTGATTGATACTTTGTGAAAGTATATAATGATGAAGTGTGAAGTAAGAATGTGTATTAATGAAATGATGCATTTGGTTATGTGAATGTATTGCTGTAATTAGAGTTGATTATATTCCTTGAGACTTACTAAGCATAAAAATGCTTACCCCGTTGCTTTGGCTCTCTGTTTTATAGATTTCGCTCGATAGTAATCGGATTCGGGATCATTAAAGTCGAAGTCATCCACACTATCAACGCCTCTATTTTGGTATAAATTTTTGGTTAAACTTTGAAATGGCATGTATAGGACTACCCCTTTGTTGGTTTAAATATGCTGTGATGTATATGTGTACGGCCATGCGAAAATGGCTCGTAAAAGTGAAGTACGAACTTAGACTATTTGCGGTTTGTATATATATATGGTGTCATGATGTGATTATGGATTGGAAGTGGGAATGTTGGTCACATGATCAGCCATTGGTATGGTTAAAATGAGCATATGTGAACCTATGTATGGCAAGACTAGTTGGTTCATGGAGACTACAAAATAGGTAAGACCTACCTTAAAAACAGATGCTGCCAGCTGCAGTGACGTGAATGTGAAAAATCACCAAAATTTTTAGGAATGGTATTAAATAGTGAATAAGCTATGTAAATGAACCTTGATGAGTCTACTTTCATATGGAAGAAACGAAACGGTCATAGGAGTTACATGTTAAGAGATATTAAAGCTATTGTGAGACAGGGCCAGAACGGTTTCTGGGTCCCCTGTCGCAACTTTAAAAATTTACTATAAATTATCCAGAAAGAATTAGGAGTCATGCCTTATATTTACAGATTCCATTTTGAGTCTAGTTTCATTAGAAACAAACGACACCAGTATTAAAGCCCTGTACAGAGATATATTCAAGTTATAGCGCGCGAAGGTCAGAGCAGTCGATCCCTGTATCATGGGCGACTTTAACTAATAAACTGTACCAATTGGCCCAACCAAAAATTCTAGAAATAAATCCATGGATGGATATATGAGTCTAAATTCAGGGAAAATTTACGAAACCAGTTTCCAAGTTTTGAAACTCGAGATATGATTTTTAAGGCGACGGTGACGCAGTTTTCCAGCCTGACTGGAAATGTCAAATTGGTGGCAAAACATGTGAACTTGGCTTGTTAACCCCTCGTGTCCGACACCGGCGATGGTCTCGGGTTCGGGGTGTTACAAAGGGCACACGGGCGTGTCCTTGTGTCCACACGAGTGTGTGACCCTGTTTTAAGAAATTTTTTCTAAAGTTCACGATTTAGTCCCGAGCCGCCCCTGATGATGTTTTGGGCCTCATAGGCCCATGTAAGGGACGATATGCATGTTCTTTAATAAATTTTAAATTTGAATGAAATTTTATGGCACGGTTTTACATAGTAGTGTATGTTCAAGTCCGATAATGCCTCGTATCTTGTCCCAACGTTGGACACGAGTAAGGGGTGTTACATTTATTGGTGTCAGAGCTACGATTTAGTCGATTCTAGGACTACGTAACGAGTGTGGAAGTCTAACCATATATGCCATACGTGTATTATGATAGTGTGAGAACTCTTGACAATTGAAATTGTGTTTTATATAGTAAATGGATCCTGAACGAGCAGTTGCTGACGATGTAGAAAGTAACACGCCTGCTCCCACCGAAGGAGTAGTGCTAGCTGATAGTAGACCTGAGACGATTAGTAGAGGAGAAGGAGGCAGAGAAGCCTTTCTCCACATGATGAATAATTAGTACAGCAAGTTTGTTCGGGCAAACCCGGGTGTTCAACCTCTCCCTCCCCCTCCCCCTCCCCCTCCTATTCCTCAGCCTACCCCTATAGCTCCATAAGTTGTTGAGATGGTGAGAAAGGAAAGGCCTCCAGTTGATCGAATTAGAAAGCAAGGAGCTAAAGATTTCTGAGCTAACATTAATGATGATTCGGAAAGAGAAAAGTTTTGGCTCGATAAGACCATCCGAGTCTTTGATGAGTTGTCATGCACACCGGAAGAATGCATGAAGTACGTGGTATCGCTTCTAAGAGATTCCACTTACCAGTGGTGGAATACCCTCGTGTTGGTTGTGCCGAGGGAGAAAGTGACTTGGGAGTTTTTCCAAGAGGAATTTTATAAGAAGTATATCAGTCAAAGGTTTATGGATCAAAAGAGGAAGGAGTTCTTGGAGTTGAAACAAGGTAAAATGACAGTTACCAAGTATGAGCGTGAGTTTGTGAGGCTTAGCAAAATACGCTTGAGAATGTGTATCTACCAAAGCCATCATGTGTAAAAGATTTGAGGACGGGTTGAACGAAGACATTCGACTGTTGGTGAGCATCCTCGACTTGAAAGAGTTTGTAGTCTTGGTCGAAAGAGCATGCAAGGCTAAAGAATTGGCCAAAGAGAAGCGGAAAGCTGATTTGGTGTCTCGAAGCTTGAAGAAGATGCAACTGAGCAAATCTTTTCAATCTTCATCTAAGAAGTCGAGAGAGTTTACTACTCGATCTAATGCCTTTGCTGGGTATTCGAACAAGAATAAGAGTAAACAGTACACGGTTTCGAAAGCTCAGAGTACCTTAATTGCCATTGTTGGGAATGCTTGACCCGATAGATTAGGATGTCCCCAATGTGGGAGATGCCACTTTGGCGAGTGTCAAGGGAATGATAGAACTTGTTTTAAGTGCAGTTCCCCTGATCCCTTTGTTAGGACTGCTTCGAGAGGACGCAAAGTAGAAATCTCCAAGGAACAAAGTCAGATAGTACTACTAATAAGGGAAAACCTCAGAGGAATCCGGATAGTGGAACGAGTAGTAAAGTTGCACCTAGAGAGTCTACTGTGAGACCTGAGGGTAGGGCACCTACGAGGATCTATGCCATTTGCGCTAATGAAGAGGCCTCATCTCCTGATGTAATTACATGTACATTTTCTATCTATTAAATTCCTATTTTTGCTTTGATTGATCCGGGGTCTACCCATTCATATATTTGCATGAATTTGGTGTTTGGTATGAACTTGTTTATTGAACCTATTGAATTCACAGTAAAGGTGTCAAACCCGTTAGGCAAGTATGTGTTAGTTGATAAAGTGTGTAAAAATTGCCCTTTAATGATTAGAGGTCATTGTTTCCCAACTAATCTTATGCTATTACCGTTCAATGAATTTAATGTAATTCTTGGTATGGATTGGTTGACCACTCATGATGCGGTAGTGAATTGTGGAAGAAAGTTTACTAAACTGAAATGTGAGAATGGTAATGTTCTTCGGGTTGAACCTGATGAATTAAATGGCATGCTTGCAATGATTTCTTCTATGTCTACTCAAAGAAGTATAAGAAAGGGGTACGAAGCTTGCGTCACTTTTGTGCTGAACACTAAAGAGTCTGAGTTAAAGATTGAGTCGGTACCGGTAGTAAGTGAATATTCGGATGTGTTTCCGGAAGAATTACCGGGGTTACCTCCTATTAGGGAAGTAGAGTTTGGCATTCATTTGACTCCTGGTATGTAACGCCCCAATTTTCGGGAATTCTGTGAATGTTGGCATAGGTTTAATTATGTTAGTGGGCCTCTAGAAGGCCCAAGCTTAAGATAGAACCCGGCAATTTTAGTTAATTTTTGTTCCATAAGAAAAATGGGGTGAAATTATGAAATAGGACCTATGTGAAAATGTTTGAAAATGCTATAGGCTAAATTGAAGTGGCCAAATAAATAGGAGTGCAAAATAGGAGGATTTGCATGACAAACCTCCCATTTTACATGAAGTGGCCAGTCATCTTGTTGTTGTAGACAATATGAGCACTTGATATCCATAATTTATGGTACAAATTGATAATGGGTTAGGTAAATGTTCCATGATAATGGATTAGGTAAATATTCCATAATAATGGGTTAGGTAAATGTTCCATGATAATGGTTTAGGTAAATGTTCCATGATGGGCATTTCATGTCTTTTGTATTAAAGAATTAAATGGATGAAATATGAAATTTTATTAAAAGAAAAAGGGGTGAAAAGAACAAAGTTTTGTCCATCTTTGTTCATCATAGCCGAAAGTTAGAGAAGAGAAAGGAGAGGAGAAAGCTCTTGAATGTTTGGTCACTTGGAGAAGGAAATTGAAGGTAAGTTCATGGTAGTTTGCTTCTATCTTGATGTTCATGAGTTCTTCTTGATTCTACCTTAACTCTTGAAGCATATTTTAGTTTTTGGTTGTGTTGTGAGCATTTGGTCATGAATTAAAATGAAGGAAATGGTTGTTGTTTCATGTTCTTTTGATGAAAAATGGAAGATAGGTGAAGTTGAGCCAAACAAATGAACATGCATGTGCCTTAGATGCTAAAGGGAAAAATCGGCTAACATGTTGTGCTTTAAAATGATGAAATGGAGATTATACTTAAGAAAATCATAGATATTTGATGATTGATTGGTGATATACATGTTTAAATAACATGAATGCAAGTTATGTGTGAAAGAGTGAATTTGGTAATTAATCTACTTGGGACAGCAGCAGTAACGTGATTTTGGAAAATCACCATAAATTGTGGGAGATGAATTAGAAGTTGAATAAATTATGTAATTAAAGCTTGTTGAGTCTAGTTTCAAATGAAATAAACGATAACATATTTTGAATTCTTTACAATGAGAAATTTGATTCGTAATGAAGAGTGGTCAGATTAGTCAAACAGTGAAACATGCGAAACTTTGAGAAAAATCTGGTATTGATTGGCCAAACCAAAAATTCTGAAAATTTTATGGATATAATATATATGAGTCTATTTTCAGGGAAAATTAACAGCACTTGATTTGGAGTTTCGTAGCTCCAGATATAAATGATTTAGTGACTATTGCTCAGGAAGACAGCTTGCAGTGAAATTATGATTATGTGGTAAACATTGACAAAAAATTGTTAATGAGTTGCTTATTGATTTCTTATAAGCTTACTATGATCTGTAGGTGTGGTTGGCGAATATTGTAAGGGGTTAATCGTAGTTTGTATTTGAATAGTTAGATTAACGTGTTAGTAATCCAATTGTAGGCGATTCGTGTGTGGATCTCGTCAAGATATCATCGCAAACAGGTGTGTAACTAACACCCTCTTTCTTAGTCTGGATCGGCAAAAGTCGAAAAGCCGAAATGTCGAAAATTGGTATTTTATAGATTTGCGAGTTTGCGAATGCTCGTAAGATAGTTGAGTTTGTATATTTGGTAATCTAAAGTAATAAACTGCAGTATGCGCGATTTCGTACATTTTGGTAATTTGGGCTTAATGGGCCAAAATTGGAATGATGGGCCAACGGGCCCAATTCAGTAAGAACCCTCGGTACGTGATTCTGTAGTACGTGAAAGGTAGGAATATGCATGAAAACCTCTAAAATAGATAAATTACTGAAATACCTTTACAAGTGGAAAATTTACAATTCTACCTCTAGTAGATAAATTACCGAAATACCCCTAGGGTTAAATTGACCTAAATGCATGTTTGACTGTTGTTATTTACTGCATGCCATGTTATTATTATCTGATGCATGGGATTGGGATATTGACGGAGGAAGTCTGAAAGTGGCTTGTCCACGTCTTGGAGGCTTTGCCTCAATTTATTGATAATCGAGCAAAGAAGGCTGCAACTTTGGAGTGTTTGGCTGGGTGGGTTGAGCTATTCCCCACATAGAGTGTAGGGCTGGTACGGATGGAGTGTAGTGGTTGGTGGGTTGAGTAGTCTCCCAAAATGGGCTTGCATATGTTATTGATGTTGCATGTATTTTGAAATGGGCCTATGGGCCCATCATTATCTGAATAAGGGCTAAGGCCCGTTTATTATAATCTGAAAAGGGCTCGGTCCAAGACCACTCATTACTGAATGGGCTTAGGCCCAATAGGCTTGAGCTGACTTGGGCTTTGAATGGGTTTTCCTTACACACTGAGTTTCCCCAAACTCACCCTTTTTATTTTCATCCACGCAGAAAATCCCCAACCATAGTGGGCTTGGAGCTGTGAGAGAATTCGGAGTGGCCACCCGTTTTGAAAGTTTGGTTTTCTTCTGGTGAACTGGGCATCCTATTATTTACGTTGAGGTTTGGGTTTTTAAATGTAATAAGGCCGTTTAATTATTTTTGATGGTTTTAATATGTATTACTAAGATAGGTATTACTTATTTTAACTGTTGAAATTGGATAACTTTAGAGCGCGTTTTCAAAAACAACAATTGATTTCAAAATAATACGACAACAAGCAAAGCTTCCGCAATGAAAGTATTTTCCAAAATTAATCACTTTTTCCTAAAAATGACATAATCAAATCGGTTTCCTAGAAATATCCATGACGTTAAGGTGTGGCAATGGCGGTATGCATGTCTAGGATTGGATCCGAAGGGAGCTTGGTACTTAAGCAGTCCGATGGACTCACCACTTCTTTTCCGGTTTCCTACCTAGTGCATAGCTTCCATTCACTTTAACCTATAATGAAATTATCTTTTAAAACACTAAGTAAGTTTTTTTTCTAGATCAACAATATAAAATGTTTTGAATGCTTCGATGTGGCATGTCGGATCCGGTCATAACGTCTAGGCCTGGTTTGGGGTGCTACATTTAGTGGTATCAGAGCCTAGGTTGCAACAACTTGGCTGTGGAATGGGTTTACAAAAACAAAGATTTTCGAAAGCGAAAATTTTATAAAGAATGCGAAAAACTCGATTTTCAAAATTTAGATCTTTAGAAGGTGGCATTCAATCTCCTACCAAGTCTCGTAAGTATTCAATTTTTCGAATATTTTTCCGACTTATCTATTCATCTTGAAATCCTACTAGAATACTCTAGATAGGATGATCTTTGAAATCATAGGAAAATCGATAAGAGATCAAAGCGTAGCTAGACTTCGATTCTGCGAAAACAAACTCGAACTCTCATTCGATTCATAAAACATCCGTAATAAACCTTTGGAATATTAATTGATGGATAAAATTGTAATCAAGATAATACGATATGAGTACAAGAGGCCGTGAACGAGCTGAGGAAGTGCTCGAGCGAGATCTTCGTCTTCGAGACATATACCAGTGGTGGATGCACCGGTACCACCGACAACAGAGGTAGAGTCTCATGGCCGCGGTGCCAGGGATGATGTCCTGTCACAGGTAATGCTTTGTGTTCTGGAAAGGGTTACCAGGGCAAGTGCGGGCAATAGAGTTCGGGGGTCCATTTCTGAGCGACTCCAGGCCAACGGAGCGGAAGTTTTTAGGGGTGTATCTGGAGTAGCCCCAAATGTGGCTGAGTACTGGCTGGAAGCCACGGAGCGGATTATAGATGACTTGGACTGCTCAGTGGAGCAAAAGTTAAAAGGAGCAGTATCCTTACTACGGGATGAGGCGTATCAGTGGTGGATCACTGTGAGAGAGGGTACCCCAGTTGAGAGGGTAACTTGGGAGTTGTTTAAGCATTCTTTTAAGGCGAAGTATGTCGGAGCTAGCTATGTGGATGCGGGAAGAAAGGAATTCCTGAACCTGACCCAAGGTGGTAAGACCGTTGCTGAATATGAGGCAAAGTTTCTGCGATTGAGCCGGTATACTAATGGTATTGTCTCTACCGAATACGAGCGCAGTGTTCGCTTTGAGGATGGCCTCAGGGATAAGCTATGGGTGTTCATAGCTCCGCAGAGAGAGCGCGATTTTACTGCACTAGTAGAAAAGGCTAAGATAGCCGAAGAGGTGAAGCAAGTTGAACGAAGGAACCGTGACAGGGATCGAAGCCGGTTCAGGAGAGATGCTGGACCAACTGGTGCTGCAAACCGGAATGTTAAGAAAGCTAGGATGAAGGAACCAGTTCGAGTGGTTCTGGTAAACACTGTTAGACCACAAGCTTGTGGAGATTGTGGTAGAATGCATCTGGGGGAATGTTGGAAACGTTCTGGGGCTTGTCTTCGTTGTGGATCAAAGGAACATAAGATCAGGGATTGTCCTAAGAGGCCAGCTCAGGCTCAAGTGGTTGAACAAAGGGTTATGCAACCCGTGCAACCAGCGCGAGGTGGACCGTCGCCGTCGAGAGGTCGTGGCCAAGGTCGCGGTGGCAATAGCCATGGACGTGGGGCATCTGGCAGGGGTACTGTTAACACTGAGGCTCGTCAACAAGCTTTGGTATATGCTGCTCGTCGCCGCGAGGAGGGTGACGCACCTGATGTCATAACTGATACGTTTTTTATCTCTGACGTACCCTATACTGCTCTGATAGATGTGGGGTCAACTCATTCATATCTTGCATGTGATATTTCTGGGGCATTGGGCCATCACTTTGAGGAAACTGTATGTGGGGTAACTGTGATAAGTCCGTTAGGTCACTCAGTTAAAGTAGAGAAACTCTTTAGGGAGGTGCCTTTAGAAACTCAAGGTAGGATTTTCTGTGGAGACTTAATGGAGTTACCATTCGGAGAATTCAATTTGATCTTAGGGATGGATTGGTTGACCAAGCATAGGGCAACGCTGGATTGTGCAACTAAGAGGATGGTGTTAAGGACTATTGAGGATGATGAGGTAATGATTATTGGGGAACGAAGAGATTACTTGTCCAATGTGGTATCAGCTTTAAGAGCTGAGAAACTGATGCGTAAGAGATGCAAGGCGTACTTGGCTTTTGTAAATCAAGTTGAAATTGGGGATCTGACTGTGGATACCGTCAGGACTGTTAGGGAATTTCGAGATGTTTTCCCAGAGAGCTTCCTAGATTGCCTCCGAATCGGGAAGTAGACTTTGGAATCGATTTATTGCCTGGAACAGCTCCAGTATCCATTGCACCCTATAGAATGGCACCAAAGGAGTTAGTGGAACTGAAAGCTCAAATCCAAGAGTTGTTAGATAGAGGCTTCATTAGACCTAGTGTGTCTCCATGGGGAGCACCGGTTCTGTTTGTGAAGAAAAAAGACGGGACAATGCGCATGTGCATCGATTACCTCCAGTTGAACAAACTGACAATAAAGAACAAATACCCACTGCCAAGGATTGATGATTTATTTGACCAACTTAGAGGAGCTTCGGTATTTTCCAAGATTGACCTTCGATCTGGATACCATCAATTAAGGGTAAAGGAAGTGGATATTCATAAGACAGCATTCAGGACTCGAATGGTCATTACGAGTTCTTGGTTATGCCGTTTGGGTTGACGAACGCACCTGCCGCTTTCATGGATCTGATGAATCGAGTGTTCCAACCTTACTTGGACCGATTCGTGGTAGTTTTCATCGATGATATTCTGGTATACTCAAAAACCGAGGAGAAACATGAGGAGCATCTACGTATTGTGCTGCAAGTGCTGAGAGAGAAGGAACTATTTGCAAAGTTTAGTAAGTGTGAATTTTGGTTGCGAGAAGTGGCTTTTCTAGGTCATGTGGTTTCTGCTGAAGGAATTAGAGTGGATTCTCAAAAAGTTGAGGCAGTTCTGGGATGGAAGCCACTAAAATCAGTATCGAAAATTTAGAGTTTTTTGGGTTTGGCAGGCTATTACCGAAGGTTCGTAGAAGGATTTTCTCTGATTGCTGCACCATTGACGAAACTGTTAAGGAAATGAGTAGCATTTGTCTGGACTGAGAGCCAGCAAAAAGCTTTTGACCATTTGAAAACGGTATTGACTGAAGCACCAGTGTTGATTCAACCGGAGTCTGGGAAGGACTTCACTGTGTACAACGATACGTCGCATGTGGGGTTAGGATGTGTACTAATGCAAGAGGGTAAGGTGGTCGCTTATGCTTCACGGCAGCTTAAGCCTCATGAAGCGAACTACCCTATGCACGACTTAGAGCTAGCAGCAGTGATCTTCGCGTTGAAGATCTGGAGACATTACTTATATGGAGAAAAGTGTATCATATACACAGACCATAAGAGCCTAAAGTATCTGTTAACTCAGAAGGAGTTAAACCTTAGGCAACGAAGATGGGTAGAGTTGCTTAAGGATTACAACTGTTCGATTGAGTACCACCCAGGTAAGGCTAATATGGTGGCTAATGCATTGAGTCGAAGGGTTGTTTCTGATTTGAGAGTCTTGTTTGCACGTTTGAGTCTATTTGATGATGGAAGTCTGTTAGCAGAATTGCAAGTGAGACCTATTTGGACTGAGCAGATTAAAGAAAAACAGTTGAAGGATAACTCGTTGGTTCTTTAATTTCAGCAAGTTGAGAAGGGTGAGAATAAGGATTTTGGACTGAATATTGAAGGAGTTTTATGCTTCCGAGGAAGAATTTGTGTTCTGAAGGACTCTAACTTGAGACAGTCAATATTGAAGGAAGCTCATGGGGGACTTTGTGCCATGCATCCTGGAGGGAATAAGTTGTATCACGACTTGCGAGAACTGTACTGGTGGCCTGGGCTTAAACAAGAAGTAATGGAGTTCATGGGGAAATGTCTGACATGCCAGCAAGTGAAAGCTGGACATCAATTTCCTTCTGGATTACTGCAACCGGTGAAAATTCCATTATGGAAGTGGGAGAGAGTCACTATGGACTTTGTGAGTGGGCTACCTTTGATACCCACCAAGAAAGATTCTATGTGGGTAGTGGTGGATAGGTTAACAAAATCTGCCCATTTCATACCAGTTCGTACTGATTACTCCCTGCAAAAGTTGGCTAGGTTGTATGTGGTAGAGATAGTTCGACTACATGGAGTGCCAGTGTCGATTATTTCCAACCGAGACCCTAGGTTTACATCTCGGTTCTGGAAGAAGTTGTAGGAGGCATTGGGTACACGTTTGGATTTTAGTATTGCCTTTCACCCACAGACAGATGGACAGTCGGAGAGGGTTATTCAGATTTTGGAGGATATGTTAAGGGGTTGTATCATCGATTTTAGTGGGAGTTGGGAGGATTACTTGCCATTGGCAGAGTTTGCATACAATAACAGCTACCAAGCAAGTATTCAGATGGCTCCAAATGAGGCACTTTATGGGTGGAGATGTCGTATGCCTACGTGTTGGACAGAGTTGGGTGAACGACAAGTGCTTGGACCGGAGTTGGTGGCAGATACTGAAAGTAAGGTTAAGTTGATAAGAGATCGATTAAAAGAGTCATCTGATAGACAAAAGTCGTATGCGGATCTAAAGCGCAAAGAGATAGAGTTCGTGGTTGGGGATATGGTTTTCTTAAAGGTTTCACCTTGGAAGAAGATCTTGAGATTCGGCAAGAAAGGCAAATTGAGTCCGCAGTTTATAGGGCCTTATCGGGTTCTTAAGCGGGTAGGGCCAGTAGCGTATCAGTTAGAGTTACCACCAGAGGTAGACAGAATCCATGACATCTTTCATGTGTCTATGCTAAGATGATATCGATCAGATCCCTCACATGTTGTGCCAGTGGAAGAGATTGAAGTAAGGACTGATTTGACCTTTGAGGAAAAACCCATACAAATTTTAGATCCAGAGGTTAAAGTTCTAAGAAGGAAGTTGGTTCCGTTGGTAAAAGTACTGTGGCATAATCATGGAAGGGAAGAAGCTACTTGGGAATCAGAAGAGACTATGCGTCAACAATACCCTCAACTATTTGGATCAGGTAAATTTCGGATCGAAATTTCTTTAAGGGGGTAGAGTTGTAACGCCCAATTTTCGGAATTTCGTGAATGTTGGCATAGGTTTAATTATGTTAGTGGGCCTCTAGAAGGCCCAAGCTTAAGATAGAACCCGACAATTTTAGTTAATTTTTGTTCCATAAGAAAAAGGGGGTGAAATTATGAAATAGGACCTATGTGAAAATGTTTAAAAATGCTATAGGCTAAATTGAAGTGGCCAAATAAATAGGAGTGCAAAATAGGAGGATTTGCATGACAAACCTCCCATTTTACATGAAGTGGCCAGCCATCATGTTGTTGTAGACAATATGAGCACTTGATATCCATAATTCATGGTACAAATTGATAATGGGTTAGGTAAATATTCCATGATAATGGATTAGGTAAATATTCCATGATAATAGGTTAGGTAAATGTTCCATGATAATGGTTTAGGTAAATGTTCCATGATGGGCATTTCATGTCTTTTGTATTAAAGAATTAAATGGATAAAATATGAAATTTTATTAAAAGAAAAAAGGGTGAAAAGAACAAAGTTTTGTCCATCTTTGTTCATCATAGCCGAAAGTTAGAGAAGAGAAAGGAGAGGAGAAAGCTCTTGAATGTTTGGTCACTTGGGGAAGAAAATTGAAGGTAAGTTCATGGTAGTTTGCTTCTATCTTGATGTTCATGAGTTCTTCTTGATTCTACCTTAACTCTTGAAGCATATTTTAGTTTTTGGTTGTGTTGTGAGCATTTGGTCATGAATTAAAATGAAGGAAATGGTTGTTGTTTCATGTTCTTTTGATGAAAAATGGAAGATAGGTGAAGTTGAGCCAAACAAATGAACATGCATGTGCCTTAGATGCTAAAGGGAAAAATCGGCTAACATGTTGTGCTTTAAAATGATGAAATGGAGATTATACTTAAGAAAATCATAGATATTTGATGATTGATTGGTGATATACATGTTTAAATAACATGCATGCAAGTTATGTGTGAAAGAGTGAATTTGGTAATAAATCTGCTTGGGACAACAGCAGTAACGTGACTTTGGAAAATCACCATAAATTGTGGGAGATGAATTAGAAGCTGAATAAATTATGTAATTAAAGCTTGTTGAGTCTAGTTTCAAATGAAATAAACGATAACATATTTTGAATTCTGTACAATGAGAAATTTGATTCGTAATGAAGAGTGGTCATATTAGTCAAACAGTGAAACATGCGAAACTTTGAGAAAAATCTGGTATTGATTGGCCAAACCAAAAATTCTGAAAATTTTATGGATATAATATATATGAGTCTATTTTCAGGGAAAACTAACGGCACTTGATTTGGAGTTTCATAGCTCCAGATATAAATGATTTAGTGACTGTTGCTCAGGAAGACAGTTTGCAGTGAAATTATGGTTATGTGGTAAACATTGACAAAAATTTGTTAATGAGTTGCTTATTGATTTCTTATAAGCTTACTATGATCTGTGGGTGTGG
Organism: Gossypium arboreum; assembly: GCF_025698485.1. Taxonomy (NCBI): domain Eukaryota; kingdom Viridiplantae; phylum Streptophyta; class Magnoliopsida; order Malvales; family Malvaceae; genus Gossypium; species Gossypium arboreum. The sequence continues at coordinate 96,750,911 of NC_069071.1, read as the reverse complement.
TTGGCCGAATATTGTAAGGGGTTAATATGTAATTTGCATTTGAATAGTTAGATTAACGTGTTAGTAATCCAATTGTAGGCGTTAGTGTGTGGATCTAAATCAAGATATCGTCGCAAAATGTGTGTAACTAACACCCTCTTTCTTAGTCTGGATAGGCAAAAGTCGAAAAGCGAAATGCCGAAAACCGGTATTTTGTAGATTTTGAAGTGTCTGAATGCTAAATAAGATAGTTGGGTTTGTATATTTGGTAATCTAAAGTAATAAAACTGCGAAGACGCGATTTAGTACATTTTGATAATTTGGGCTTAATGGGCCAAAATTGGAATGATGGGCCAACGGCCCAATTCAGTAAGAACCCTCGGTACGTGATTCTGTAGTACGTGAAAGGTAGGAATATGCATGAAAAACCCTAAAATAGATAAATTACTAAAATACCTTTAAAAGTGGAAAATTTACAGTTCTACCCCTAGTAGATAAATTACCGAAATACCCCTAGGGTTAATTGACCTAAATGCATGTTTGACTGTTGTTATTTACTACATGCCATGTTATTATTATCGGATGCATGGGATTGGGATATTGACGGAGGAAGTACTGAAAGTGGCTTGTCCACGTACTGGAGGCTTTGCCTCAATTTATTGTTAGCGAGCAGCAAGGTCGCAACTTTGGAGTGTTAAATTTGGGTGGGTTGAGCTATTCCCACATGGAGTGTAGGGCTGGTACGGGTGGAGTGTAGTGGTTGGTGGGTTGAGTAGTCTCCCAAATGGGCTTGCATATGTTATTGATGTTGCATGTATTTTGAAATGGGCCTATGGGCCATCTTATTATCTGAATAAGGGCTAAGGCCCGGTTTATTGTAATCTGAAAAGGGCTCGGTCCATTACCACCTTTATTACTGAATGGGCTTAGGCCCAATAGGCTTAAGTGACTTGGGCTTTGAATGGGTTTTCCTTACACCTGAGTTTCCCCAAACTCACCCTTTTATTTTCATCCACGCAGAAATCCCCAACCATAGTGGGCTTGGAGTCGTGAGGAATTGGAGTGGCCACCCGATTCGAAAGTTTGGTTTTCTTCCGTGAACTGGACATCCTATTATTTACGTTGAGGTTTGGGTTTTTAAATGTAATAAGGCCGCTTAATTATTTTTGATGGTTTTAATATGTATTACTAAGATAGGTATTACTTATTTTAACTGTTGAAATTGGATAACTTTAGGGTGCGTTTTCAAAAACAATAATTGATTTCAAAATAACACGACAACAAGCAAAGCTTCCGCAATGAAAGTATTTTCCAAAATTAATCATTTTTCCTAAAAATGACATAATCAAATCGGTTTCCTAGAAATATCCATGACGTTAAGGTGTGGCAATGGCGGTATATATGTCTAGGATTGGATCCGAAGGGAGCTTGGTACTTAAGCAGTCCGATGGACTCACCACCTCTTTTCTGGTTTCCTACTTGGTGCACAGCTTCCATTTACTTTAACCTATAATGAAATTATCTTTTAAAACACCAAGTAAGTTTTTTTCTGGATCAACAATATAAAATGTTTTGAACGCTTCGATGTGGCATGTCGGATCCGGTCATATCGTCTGGGCCAGGTTTGGGGTGCTACATGGTACTGCGCCTATTTCAATTGCCCTGTATAGGATGGCCCCAATAGAATTAAAAGAGTTGAAGGTTCAGTTACAAGAGTTAACTGATAAGGGTTTTGCGAGGCCGAGCTTTTCACCTTAGGGTGCTCTGTGTTATTTGTGAAAAAGAAAGATGGTTCGATGAGACTATGTATAGATTATCAACAGCTCAATAAGGTAACAATAAAGAACAAGTATCCTTTACCAAGGATTGATGATCTATTTGATCAATTGAAGGGAGCCATAGTATTTTCAAATATAGACTTGAGGCCTGGCTACTATCAGTTGCGGGTTAAAGAATCGGATGTGCCTAAGATTGCCTTTAGAATGAGGTATGGCCATTACGAATTCCTCGTTATGCCATTTGAGGTAACAAATCCTCCTACCGTGTTTATGGATTTAATGAATAGAATATTTTGGCCTTATTTGGATAAATTTGTTGTGGTGTTCATCGATGATATTTTGATTTATTCAAAAGATGAGGCAGAGCATATCGAGCATTTGAGAACTATTTTGCAGACTTTAAGGGACAAACAGTTGTATGCCAAGTTCAGTAAAAGTGAATTTTGGCTTCTTGAAGTCGGGTTTTTAGGACATATTGTTTCAAGAGACGGTATTAGAGTTGATCCGAGTAAGATTTCAGCCATTGTTGATTGGAAACCGCCGAAGAATGTAACAGAGGTCAGAAGATTTTTAGGCTTGGCCGGTTATTACAGACGATTTGTTAAAGGATTTTCGATGATTGGCACTCTAATGATGAAGTTGTTACAAAAGGATGTTAAGTTCGAATGGACAGAGAAATGCCAACAGAGTTTTGAGAAATTGTAAACATTGTCGGCTGAAGCTCTAGTGTTAGTTCAACCTGAGCCGAGAAAGGAGTTCGTGATCTTCAGTGATACATCCTTGAATGGTTTGGGATGTGTGCTTATGCAGGAAGGCAGAGTGATAGCCTATGCATCCAGACAACTGAAACCACATGAGAAAAATTACCCGACACATGATTTAGAGTTAGCCGCTATTGTGCTTGCTTTTAAGATTTGGAGACACCATTTGTATAGTGAAACTTGCCAAATATTCACCGATCACAAGAGTTTGAAATACCTAATGACCCAAAAGGATTTAAATATTAAGCAACGGAGATGATTAGAATTGATAAAAGATTATGAGTTAATAATTTACTATCATCCGAGAAAGGCGAATGTGGTCGTCGATGCCCTAAGTAGAAAATCCTTGTTTTCTTTGAAAGCCATGGATGCTCGATTAGCCTTATCAGACGATGGTGCTGTCGTAGCGGAGTTGAGAGCTAGGTCGATGTTCCTTCAAGAAATTTGTGAAGCTTAGAGTAACGACAATGAATTGCAAGCCAAGATAACTTAGTGTGAGTCGGGTTCTAAATCCGATTTTTGGGTATATTATGATGGTTGCTTGATGTTTTGAGATAAAATTTGTATTCCTAAAGACACCGAGTTGATTCATAAGATTTTGAATGAGGCACATAATGGTCGTCTGTCAGTACACGCTGATAGTACTAAAATGTACTACGACTTGAAGAAAATATATTGGTAGGACGGTATGAAAAGAGATATTTTCGAGTTTGTTGCAAGATGCTTAATTTGTCAACAAGTAAAAGTTGAGCACCAAGTACCTTTAGGATTACTACAGCCTATCATGGTTCTCGAGTGGAAATGGGACTGAATTACCATGGATTTTGTATCGGGATTACCTTTAACACCGAGTAAGAAAGATGCAGTGTGGGTCATTGTTGATCTATTGATGAAGTCGGCTCATTTCATCCTGGTACATACTGACTACTCACTTGATAAATTGGCTGAGCTATATATTTATAAAATTGTGAGACTTTACGGAATACCCTTATCGATCATATCGGATAGAGATCTGAGGTTTACCTCACGATTTTGGAAAAGGTTGCAAGAAGCCTTAGGCACGAGGTTGAGTTTTAGTACCGCTTTCCACCCACAAACTGATTGCCAATTCGAGAGAGTGATTTAAACCTTGGAAGACATGTTGAGATGTTGTGTTCTAGAATTCCAAGGTAGTTGGGAAAATACTTACCTTTGGTTGAGTTTTCCTATAACAATAGTTTTCAGACGATTTTAAAAATGGCACCCTATGAAGCTTTGTATGGCCGGAAGTGTCGAACTCCTTTTTATTGGACAGAGCTCAAGAAAAGTAAATTGCACGGGGTTGACTTGGTTAAAAAAACCGAGGACAAAGTGAAAGTAATTAAAGATTGTTTAAGAGTGGCATCGGATAGACAAAACTATTATGCGGATTTGGAAAGAAATGAAATGGAGTTTCAAGTGGGTGATAAGGTATTTTTGAAAGTATCCCCATGGAAAAAGGTTCTGAGATTCAACAGGAAGGGAAAATTAAGTCCTCGTTTCATAGGACCTTACGAGATCACCAAAAGGATAGGACCGGTAGCTTATTGGTTGGCTTTACCGCCGGAATTGGAAAAGATCCATGACGTTTTCCACGTGTCTATGTTGCATCATTATAAATCGAACCCCTCACATGTAATATCACCAATAGAAGTTGAGATTCGACCAGACATGACTTATTGTGAAGAGCCGATCAAGATTTTGGATTGGGAAGTCAAACAGTTGAGAAACAAGAATATTGCTATAACAACCTGAATTTTAAAGTTATCGAAAAGTGTATTTTCGGTCTCCGTTTCTAAAAATAGATTCAAAAATATTTATTAAAAATATTTACGAAGTTAATTGAGTGGTTAATTAGAGTTTAATTAAGTGAATTAGCTTAAATTAAGGATAATTGGATAAAAGGATTAAATTGAATATAGTGTGAAAGTTTAATTATAAAATAAAGAAAATTGAAAGAACTAAATAAGTAAATAAGCCAAAGTGAATGCCAAGTGTGTGATAAAATAAAATACAAGTGTACTAAATATTATACATACATTTATAATATTTGTATGTATTTGCTTATTATTTAAGTAAATATTAATGTATTTATTGATATTATATGATAAATAAATACAAGTAATACAAATGTATGGTGCATATGGTGACATGTGTGATATTAATATATATACATTTGTAAAATACATGTATATTTACTTATTATATAAGTATATTATTAAACTATATGTTACTATTAAGTAAAAGATATTTTTATAATAAATAGATTAGAGAAAACTAGTGTAATAATATAAATGGATACAAATGTTAAAAGAATATTTGTTATTAAATAGATTTTTATAATAGATTTACTTTCTTCTTTATTGACAACGATATGATTATTCTAAATTGATCTTGGTTTGACTTATTCCTATGATTGCATGAATTCAGTATTTGTTAAAGACTTGCCTGTTGAGTTGATTGAATTATGTTGGAAGTATCAAATTTTTCGGATCAATATTTATTGGCTGATAAGATCTGCAGGAGCTGTTTGATAATGATACTACTATTTTATGATCAATTTGATGTTATTACTGTTTGATGTGATTATGAGAATGGAATGGTTAATTCTGCATGATGCTGTGGTAAATTATAAGCAAAAGTATATTATATTGTGAAGTTAGGATGATGAAATGTTTTGTTTTGAATCAGAGAAGATTGAATGATTTACCTATTGAGACATTGATCATGTCAAAACAGAAATGTGCTAGACAAAGAGTTATGGTACTTACTTTGCTTATGTATTGGATATTAAAGTATTCAAGTTAAGGTTTAAATTAGTGGTAATAGCACGAGAGAATTTTGATGTGTTTCTAGAAAAGTTACCTGAACTACTATTGATTGAAGAAGCCGAATGTGCTATAGATCTTGTGCTTGAAATGATATTGAAAAGTATATCTGAAATCAGAAGTTTTCTAAACTAGTCAAATATTACCAGAAATTTGAAAAAGGGATTTTTGGATGATATGATTACTATAGAAAGATATGGAATTGGAATGATTTGATAAATGTCAGCAAGACATTGATTAGTTGAAAGCTCAGTTAACTGAAGCATTAGCTTTGATTTAGTCTGAAATCCGGTAAAGAAACTTGTGATTTACAGGGATAGCAGTGTTTTGATGTAAGAAAGTAAACTAATGGTTTATGTTATGGGAAGTTAGAATCACATGGAAAGAATTGTCTGATATATGATTTAGAAGTGGTAGCTATTGTCCTTATATCAAAAAATCAAGATATGATAGTTGATTATTATCCGGGAAAAACAAATAAAGGTATGCATACTCAGAACTGAAAGTTTTACTTTGTGTTATGAGCTATGAACATCTGAGTGTTATTATCTGATGATGACTTAGGTGTAATTGAGATAAAAGTTAAATCGACTTCTCTACTGCAAATCTGCAAAGCTCAGGAATGTAATAATGAGTTACTAGTTATATGGGTATAGAATACAAATGACTATTGATTAAAAACTTTAGATTGGATCTGATGATTTCCTGTTATTTAGAAATAGAAGCTGTACTGAAGAATTCAGAAGCTTATACAGAAGATTTTACACGAAATTTATAGTAGTAACATGTCTATGCATTCTGGAAGAAATAAGTTGTACTATGATTTGAAGCAAATGTGTTGACAGTTTGGAATGAAAAACGATATTCTGAACTTGTACATGAATGGCAAGATAAAACTAAACATCGGATACTGATACCTTCAAAACTGTTACAGCCAGTGATGATATCAGGATGGAAATGGGATAGAATTTCTATAGGTTTGAATTGGAATTATCTTTATCTTTAAAAAAAAGAAAGAAAGATGATATTTGAATAACTGTCGAAGGTATGGCGAAGTCTGCATATATTATTTTGGTATGAATAAATTTCTCACTTAATAATTGTCTGAAATATGGGTTCCTGAGATTGTCAGATTACATGGTATGTCAGTTTCTATTATTTTGGATTGGGATGCGTGGTTTATATTTTGATTCTAAGACAAGTACAAGAAGTTCTGGGTACGCAATAACAATTTTCAGCACTGTGCGAAGCTCTGTATGATTAAGAATGAAAAACTGCATAGCATCTGATTGAATATAGTGAGAAAAGGAATATGTAGAGTTGCTTTGATTCTGAAATTGAAGAAAAGTGGAAGTGATTCGAGATCGTTTAAAAGCAGTACTTGATTGTCAGAAATTTTATATGGATATTGAAGGGAAGAAAAATGATTGAGTTGGAATTAATTTAGGAAACAGGGAATACTGTCAATAAGATTCAAGATAAACTGAAAGCAGCCTTTGACAGACGAAAATCATATGTGAATTTGAAATGTCAAAATATCGAGTATTCTGCTAATGATAAGGTATTTCTTAAAGTTTATGTGAAATTAAGCTTTCGTTCTGTTTGGCTATGTGAAATTGTAGAAAAGTTAGACTGATAACGCATTGGTTGGTATTGCCTCTGAAGTTACAGAAAATTTATGAGGTTCTTCAGGATTTGGTATTCCAAAGATATAGATTAGATCTTTCACATGTTACCTTGGTAAAGGATATTGAAATTTGAACTGATTCATTGTATGAAGAAAAAGAGCCGATTGAGGTACTAGTTTATTATAGAATAAAGAAAATTGAAAGGATTAAATAAGTAAATAAGCCAAAGTGAATGCCAAGTGTGTGATAAAAATAAAATACATGTGTACTAAATATTATACATACATTTGTAATATATGTATGTATTTTCTTATTATTTAAGTAAATATTAATGTATTTATTGATATTATATGATAAATAAATACAAGTAATACAAATGTATGATGCATATGGTGACATGTGTGATATTAATATACATACATTTGTAAAATTCATGTATATTTACTTATTATATAAGTATATTATTAAATTATATATTACTATTAAGTTAAAGATATTTTTATAATAAATAGATTAGAGAAAAACGAGTGCAATAATATAAATGGATACAAATGTTAAAAGAATATTTGTTATTAAATAGATTTTATAATAGATATTTATTAAGTTATTATATTATATATATTATATATATATATATAATCGTTTAATGAAATAAAGAAAGAAAAGAATAGAAATAGAAACAGAAAGCCAAACGAAACAGGGAAGGAAAGAAAGAAAAAGATAAAAGAAAGAGAAAAGGGAAAATTGAAGGTTTGAAGCTTGGAAGTTTAATAGGTAAGCCAATTTAGCCCTTTTTACTTAATTTTGATGTTTTAAAAGCCTTGGAACAAGGTTTTGATGAAGTTAAGTTGATATTTTGAAAGATAGTTAATTATTAGACATTGTTCATGTTGAACAAAAAGATGAATTAAGGGCTAAATTCATAGAAATTGAAGTTAGAATTGATTAAAGGATTGAATTGTAAAGTAATTCATAAGTTTTGAATGGTAGAGACTAAATTGAAAGAATTTCAAAATTATGGTTCTATGGTGAAATTAAAGGGCTGAAATTAGTTTAAAGTGAAAATTGAATGAAAATATTGAGTTAAATGTGAAGAATAATTAGAGACTAAATTGGAATTTAGGCAAATGATGAATAAAAATTGAAATATTCCAAATGATAATTGAATGGTAGTGTATTGATAATATTTAATTAATTTCTGTAGCTAGCGTTATGCAGGAAAATCTCGGCTAAGCGAGGAAAAGACGAGGTCAACGAGGGTTAGCTCGAAATCACGGTTTGTGTTTCTATAATCCGAACTTAATTTTTAATTGTTGAATTTATTATTTAATGTGTAGGGTGATGCATTGAAAAGTGAAATTTAATTGTTAATTATTATATTTTGATTGAATGTTATGGTAAGTAATTAAGGTAAGCATTATTGTGTTTTATGATTATTGAAATGAATCAAAATGTATATTGTATTGCAATTGAATTGCATGTGGATTGATATGGGAAAATGTATTAAATTGAATTGAAACTAAATTACAAATGAAATTAAAAATTTGAAGTTACTAAAAACCCTATTAACAGTATCGGGCTAGTCGGATATAGTTGGCATGCCATAGCATTGGAAGTGTTCAGGGATATTCCGACTTTGTGTCGATTACTCTTACTATTCCGGATTCGTTCCGAAGAGGTACTCACTTTTATTATTCTTATCGTTCTAGATTTGTTTTGATGAGGTACTGTGTACCGCTATCTTATTCTTATTACAATTACGCTCTGGCGTATTTTACTCGTACCGATAAAACATCATATACTATCCCCGGTGTGTGGGTTGGATCCGTGTATCTGTCCAGGTCCGAGTCATGTTAATAGGGGCAAATAAAGGTACTGAAAAATTGACTGCTACCGAATATTGGACTGTTACTAAATAAATGATTGACTGATACTGAATAATAATAATGATTAAATGATTGTTATTGAAAAATACTGACTGTCATCAATAATTGATTGCTACTGAGTAAAGGATTACTACTGAACAAATAATCGTTACTGGATAACTAATTGTTATCGAATGACTAAATGTTACTGGAAGAAACTGATAAATGAATCGATACTGAAATATGTTTACTGATATTGAATAGTGAACAGAAACATAAGTAAGATATATGAATGGAGAATATTATTGTTATGAATTAAATGGAAAAGCAAATTAAGTTATTAGATGATGAAGGTTGAATGAGTTGTAAAGAAATTATCTATGAAATGAGTAAATGAATATTTATGATTATTATAGGACAATAAGTGTATGTTATGTTTTAAATGTTCGAATTATAGAAATACGACTGAGTTCATACTCAGCGTACGGTTTGTTTCCGTGTGCAGGTTAAGTTAAAGCTAGAATGTTGAATCAGCATCCCAGGCCGATCCCGAACTCAATAAGGTAACACATGTTAAATGTTGATAATGGCATGTACCTAGGTCATTAAGTTAATGTTTGTAAATGATAATGAAAGATATAAAGATGTTGAATTATGTATGAAACATGTAAGTTTTGGTGACTAAACCTAAGAAAATTGATTAGGTTAGTATGATAATGTTTAATTGTTATAAATTGTAGTAACACTGAAGGTACATTGGCTGTATGTTTTATTGCTAAAATTGGATGGGTATTAAGTATGTTTAATCGTGTTAAATGTCAATAAAATTATTAGCTTGAAGTTTAAGTTTTGCAGGGATGATAAACTTGTAACAAAAGGCTCATTTTGAGTCCACACGACCGGGTCACACGGGCGTATGACCAGACCGTGTGTCCCGTGTGACCCGGTCGTGTGAGACACACGGCTTGCACATGGGCATGTTGTTAGGCCGTGTGTCCCCTGCACCTAAAATGCTACAAAATAGATTGCTACACGGGAGTGTGTCTTGGCCGTGTGAAATCAATTTATTCGTAAGCTACAAGTCAGAGAGCTCCACGGGTAGAGGACACGGGCGTGTCTCCTAGGCCACGCGGGCGTGTGATACTGTTCATAAAGAAGAAATTTTGAAATTTTAAGAAAAATTCATAGTGATTCTAAATTAGCCCCGAATTAATTTTACTGTTCATATTGGACCGCGAGGGCCCATTAAAGGGTCGATATCTTAAAATTATGATAAGTGTGAACATTTATATTTAATTAATGTTTGTATTATACTGTACTAACTGGTAATGTCTCGTAGCCCTGTTTCAGTGACGGTATAGGGTTAGAGGACGTTACAATCACCTTAGTAAAAGTGTTATGGCATAGGCATGGGTTAGAGGAGGCTACATGGGAGCCCGAGGAAGCCATGAGAAATCAATACCCACACTTGTTTACCGATAAGATTTTCGTTGATGAAAATCCTTAAGGGGGAGAATTGTAACATCCTGAATTAGGGCCTAGCCGGAACAGTGGTTTTGAGACCATAAATTTGAGATAAAAATAATTATTTTATGGATGTTACAAGGTCCATGATATAATGCATGCCTGTGTGAAAATATCGATGAGAAATTTTATCGATAAGGTGCCAATTGAGTTATTAGGACTAAATTGCAATAAGTGAAAAACATGTGTTCTAGTTGATTTAAGGGATTAATTGTGATGAGATTTGAAATTTGAAGTCCTTATTTGGCAATTAGACCATTATATGTCATTATGGACAAAAATGGACATAGGAGGGATAAAATATCAAAGTTATAATGGAAGGGCATTTTGGTCCATTGTTAATAAAAAAATTAAAAGGAAAAAATAGTCAAAATTTGTGTCCATCTTCATCCTCCTTGGCCAAATTTCACAAAAAGCCATAGCTAGGGTTTCTTTCATCTTTCAAGCTCAAAGTAAGTGAATTCTAGCCCCGTTTTTAATGTTCTTTATATTTTTGAAATCCTCGTAGTTCGATTTAGCTATTTTTACCTTAATTTGAGCTAGGGTTCATGTTCAAAAACATACCCATGAAGGACATGCTTGTGCTTTGATGTCTAATGGAAGAATATGAAGGTTTGAGGTGTGATAAACAACTTTTATTATGTGGTTTTTGGTGTAATTAATAAAAAAGACCTAATTGTAAAAATTGTAGAAACTATGTGTAAATGTGTGAATAAATGAAAAATGTGAGTTGGTATAAGAAGGAAAATGATTCGGCTAGGCTTGAATAATGAGAAAAATGGGTACTTTTCATTTTACGAGCCAATGGTTAATTTTGTAATTTTGTAAAATTTTAGGGGCAAAATTGTAAAATTTCCATATCGTGATTTTTGGACTGAAATGAATAATGCGTGTATTAAATAAGCTAAGTGTGCTATTATATATCAAGAGGGATGATGGATAGACCATGACCGAGGAAAAGGCAAGGTTGTGGACTAAATCGCAAATTTGCCATATTTTGCACCGAAGTAAGTTGTGTGTAAGTAATTCAACAACTCCAATATTACATATTTAATATTTGACATTATATGATACATGTATGTATGCTTTAATAAAATTGACTTGTGATGACCCAATGGAAGTTTAGTGATAGCCTCGTGTCTCAGAAGCCCGGGTGACCTAAAGGAAACTTAGTACTTGGATGTCGTGACACCGTGCTAAATGTGGTTGTGTAAGACCATGTCTGGGACTGGCATCGGTGATGATATATGTGCCAGTGCAAGACCATGTCTGGGACATGGCATCGGCGATGATATGTGTGCTAGTGTAAGACCATGTCTGGGACAGGGCATCGGTGATGATATATGTGCCAGTGTAAGACCATGTCTAGGACATGGCATCGGCGATGATATGTGCGCCTGTGTAAGACCATGTTTGGGACATGGCATCGGTGATGATATATGTGCCAGTGTAAGACCATGTCTGGGACATGGCATCGGTGATGATATGTGTGCCAGTGTAAGACTATTTCTAGGACATGGCATCGGGGATGATATATGGATTCATGTAAGAACATGTCGAGGACATGGCATTGGTACTTTAATTGGTGTATGAAAAGCTCGAGTGTCCTTTAGTATTTCGGTGGTTCAACGGGTCATTCAAGATGTTGGGTTAAGGAGTGGAGTGATATGAGTAAGAATGTACGGTACAGGTATGTACGTAAACCTCATGAGTATTGAACTCGATTCATGATGGGAAATTTAGCATGAGTAGAAAGGAGTAAGATAAGCTTGATGTTTAATGATATTTAATATCAATTTTGACTATGTTCATGTGTGTAGTATGATATTGTGGTGATAATTGATAATATGTTTAATCCATGAATATCTTGACTTACGTTGTTTATTATTTACATGCAACTTACTAAGCCCTGTGTTTACCCTTCTCTCCTTTCCCTTTTCTTTTAGCATCGTCAAGCTAGCTTGGGGATCGTGGACGTCAGAGCTTGAGTCACTCTATCAACAAATCTTTTAAGGTATAATTAGTTTACTACATTTAAGTATGGTATGTATAAGGGACTTAGTATTTTGTTATATGTGTCATATTTGTTAGCCAAGGTTATGGCTTCTTTTAGTATATTATTCCATTTTGTATATGGCCATGAAATATGGCTCATATTGATTATTGGGTTGAAATCCCTAAATATTGTTACATTCATGAGATGTGTTATTACTTTTGTGGTGTATGCCAAATGGTTAATAAAATATGGAATTTATGCTTGATGGATAAATAATGCCGATTAGTATGGTCACTATATTAAAAAAGGTAAGAAATGTATCGAATGAACTTGACAAGTCAATGAGTCCCAATTGGGAAAACTTGATATGAATTTATCATGCATGAGTTAAAGCTATGGATGTCTAAGTAACCCTTTTATGCCATGTCAACCACCATTGGCATGTGAGTGTGTGTTGGGGTTGTTAAGGGTGACAAGAGGGCTTGGAAAATAGCCTCAAAGTTGTTCACAAGGGTAGACACACGGGCATGTGTCTCACACACGGTCAGCCCCATGGGCGTGTAGTCTGGCCGTGTGTCCCCTGTACCCTAGTTTTACAAGTCAGTCTGCATGGTAGTAAACACACGGGTAGAGATACAGCTGTGTGTCTCAGCCGTATGGAGGACACGGCTTTAGGACATGGGCGTGTGCCCAGGCCGTGTGAAGTTTGTACCTTAAATGCGAAAATTAAATTCGCCACACGGCCTAGCACACGGGCGTGTGACTTGGCTGTGTAATATTAAATTTATGCAGACTTCATAAACAGAGAGTTACACGGCCTGGAGACATGGGCATGTCAAGGGCACATGGACGTGTCCTTGTGTCCACACAGGCGTGTGACCCTGTTTTAAGAAATTTTTTCTAAAGTTCACAGTTTAGTCCCGAGCCGCCCTCGATGTATGTTTTGGGCCTCGTAGGCCCATATAAGAGACGATATGCATGTTCTTGAATAAATTTTAAATTTGAACGAAATTTTATGGCCCGATTTTACATAGTAGTGTATGTTCAAGTCTGGTAATGCCTCGTATGCTGTCCCAGTGTTGGACACGAGTAAAGGTGTTACATAGGATTTGATTAGAAATTGTACTAAGCTATATAGTATATATATGACAATTGAGACTAAATTGGAAAGTTGTTAAGAAATTAAGCTATGGATTAAAAGTACAAGGTCCCTAATGAAAGAATATGAAATCAGATTTTGATTCAATACTAAATTTGAAGAAATAAGATCATTTCATGTAACACCCCTAACCCATATCCATCACCGGAACAGGGTTATAGAGCAATACCGAAATAAATAGATAAAATACAGAAAATTCATATTACTTAACATTCATATAAGAAATTATTAATAAAGTCCCTTATATGAACCCTCAAGTTCTAAAATACAAATCTGAAACAAGTTGGGACTAAACCAGGTACTCAGAAAAGTTTTCGTAAAATTTCAAAATTTTTCCAAGGTGCAGGGGACACACACCTGTGTGGTCAAGCCATGTGAGGCAAGAGGCACGCCCGTGTCTCAAACCGTGTGGGTATTCGAAATAGGAAAAAATAGCCGTGTCCAGCCCGTGTCCGTACCTGTGTAACTTTCTGACTTGGGTCACACGGCCAAGTCACAAGCTCGTGTGCTAGGCCGTGTGTAGGTGCAGGGGTCACACGGCCAAGCCATACGCCCGTGTGTCAGGCCGTGTGATCAATTTTGAGCATTTTGTTTTGAAATTTAAAGAATACAGGGGACACACGACCAAAACACATGCCCATGTGCTAGGCCATGTATCACACATGCCCATATCTCTACCCGTGTGGACAAAATAAGGCCATTTCGAAGCCTTATTTCTCACCCAATTTGTATTTCTCCTTCATCAACACTTTAACATATACTCAAGAAAATAAAATACATCCAAATCAAACCAAAACAAATTCTTATACATGACATATCAACTCATATGTTCAGTTATTCAAACTTACCAAAATAACCATACATACATATAGGCATATCTTACCAAATTTATACAATTTCAAACTAAATCTCAACATACCTATATGATTTCCATCATTTATCCATTTCAACCACACATCAACATATTAAGGCTACTTTTTACATATCAAAACATACCAATTACAAGCAATACCAATGGCTAAATTTCAACTAAACACATACATCCCATTCTTAACCACTTTTACCCTATGCATGTCATTATAACCTAAAATTTAATTTACTTTTTATACTTAAATGAGCTGATGGATAGTGTGAGATATCTCTGCCAAACTTTCAACCCAATAAGCTTCTAAAGTACTATAAAACGGAGGAAATAAAATAGAATAAGCATTTAATGCTTAGTAAGTTCATATAACAGGAAATTAACTTACCATTTAATTCATATTTAAAGTAAGCAAATAAACATGCTCAATCCAATTTGGCCATTTGCCTAAACACATATCCTCATCAAGCATGTTAGTTATGTAATTCAAACAAATACCAATAAACATGAATGAGCTCATCAATATTCAATTTTCACATGCATGTATTTATCACTTCAAGTGTCCATGAACATGTACATATCATATCTTTGTATTTCAAGTATTTCTCATATTAATTCATCTTGAATTCATATCATCTCATATCGGAACTTTGCCCGTTGAATCATTTAAAATATCGATAGATACAAGGGTAGCAGACATGAAGTGTACAAAACTATAAACCGTCAATTCATATTCAGGAATACTCATACGAGCACATAAACTAGAAGCTCTCTTTGGAGCCATATAATAGGAAGCATATGTGAGCCATGTAACGGGAAGCTTATCCAGCTGTATAATGGGAAGCTCATAAGAGCCATAATCAGGAAGCTATGGATAGCCATATATCAAAAAGTTTAAGCGAGTCAATATCGAGAAGGTCCGAAGAGCCATTAATTAGGAAGCTCACAAAGAGCCTCTACTCGGGAAGCTCTGAAGAGCCATATATCAGGACGCTCATAAGAGCTGCGGTGTGTCCACAACACATGCAAGATCACAATCGATCGGGATGCTCCGAAGAGCTATTAACGGAAAGCTCACAGGAACCATATAATAGGAAGCTCGAGAGGGTTAATAATGAAATGCTCTTTCGAGCTGTGGTGTGTCTGCAACATATGCAGGACCACAACCAATACAAGAACCCTGTATCTATCGAATTTCATTTATTCAATCAGGATTTAATGTTTGTCAAGCATTGTTGGATATAAGATTAATTTCATATACATAGCAACAATACAATCACATACATACAATTCAATTAACATATATGAATTCTCAATTTAGTTACACAAATTTACCTCGACAATGTTCGTGCACACAAAAGTTATTTCTTTTTTCCTCGATTTAACTCCGTATTGGATCTATCCGGATTTATACAAATAAATTTAACATCAATTTAATACAATTTACATTCAATTCAATCCAATTCACATATTAGGCAAAATTACTAATTTGCCCCTATACTTTTAATTAATACTGATTTTGTCCCTCGGCTCGGAAAATGAAATTCATGCAATTTAATCCTTATTCCAAGCCGAACTGAGTTTTACATATTATAATAACAGTCCATATATTTTACAAAAATCAAAATTTTTCCATAAATTTCACATATTTTCAATTTAGTCCCTAAATCATAATTTCATCAAAATTTCCTTTACAAAAGTTGTTTATCTATCAATAACCTTTCATTTTCTACCATAAAACTTCATAATTCATGCGTATTCATCCATGGAAAAACCCTAATACCTTGATAAATTTGTAAATTAATCCCCAAGATAGCTAGATTAAACTATTACGATCTCGGAAACATAAAAATCATTAAAAACGGGACTTGAATACTCAGCTAATTGAGTCAAATAAGCTTGCTACCTTCAAACTATTCTAACTAGGGTTTCCATGTAAAATAATTTGGGAAAGATGATAATATGATGATATTTTCATTATTTTATTACTTATCATCTCTAATTATTTTTACTTTCGAATTTAGTCTTTTTTATTTAATTTTCCATGGATGAATCATTATACTTATCTACTAACTCCTCTTAATGGTCTATTTGCCATATAAGGACCTCAAATTTTAAATACCATAACTATTTGATACCTATAGCTACTAGAACTCAACTTTTGCATTTTATGCAATTTGGTCTTTTCAATCTAATTGACATGTAATCGGTAAAATTTTCTTAACGAAATTTTTATACGATATTTCTATCATAATGTAGACTATGAAATAATATTAAAATAAAATTTTATGGACTTGAATTTGTGGTCCTGAAACCACTGTTTCGATTTCACTGTAAACGGGCTGTTACAACTCTTCCCCCTTAAAGAATTTTTTTCTTCAAAAATCTTACCACCAATGAGGTTCGAATATTGCTTTCTCATTGTTCCTCAGGTTCCCAAGTAGCTTCTTCTATACCATATTGTTGCCAGAGAAATTTTACTAAAGCCACCTTTTTATTTCTCAGTTCTTTCATCTCACGTGCCAGTATTCTAATCAGTTCCTCACTATAAGTCATGTTAGGTTGAATCTCAACTTCTGTCGGGGTGATAATATGTGAAGGATCCGGCCTATACCATCATAACATAGACATATGAAAAACATTATGAATTTTGTCAAACTCTGGCGGTAGGGCTAATCGGTACGCAACAGGTCTGATTCTTTCAATGATCTCATATGGCCCGATAAATTGTGGACTCAGTTTTCCTTTACGGCCAAACCAAAGAACTTTCTTCCAAGGTGAAACTTTCAGAAATACTTTTACACCAACTTGAAATTCTATCTCTTTACGTTTAAGATCTACATAGGATTTTTGATGATCAGAAGCTGCTTTCAAACTATCTCTGATCACTTTCACTTTTTCTTCAGTTTCACGAATCAAATCAACTCCATGTATCTTTTTTTCTCTAAGTTTAGTCCAATACAATAGGGTTCTACACTTACGATCATACAAAGCTTCATACAGTGTCATCTTTATACTTGACTAATAACTATTATTTTATGCGAATTCAACTAACGACAAATATTTTTCCAAATTGCCTTCAAATTCTAATACATAGCACCAGAACATATCTTCAAAAATCTGAATCACACGCTCTGACTGACCATCAGTTTGAGGATGGAATGCAGTACTAAAATGTAACTGCGTACCCAGAGCTTATTGCAACTTGTTCCAAAATTGGGTGTGAACCGTGGATCTCTATCTTAAATAATGGAGACTTGCACTCCATATAATCTGAGAATTTCTGAAACATACAACTCTGCTAATCTGTCAGGGAGAAATCAATGGGATAAAATGTGCAGACTTCGTCCAACGATCGATGATTACACAAATGGCATCTTTATTTTTCAGATATAGGGGTAACCCTGACAACAAAATCTATGGTAACTCTTTCCTATTTTCATTCCAGTATTGTCACTAGCTGTAATAATCCGAAAGGTACCTGGTGTTCAACTTTAACTTGCTGACATATCAAACATCTAGAAACAAATTCAGAAATATCGCGTTTCATTCCTAGCCACCAATACATCCTTTTCAAATCATTATACATTTAATTATTCCCCGGATAAATAGACATGGTACCACTATGAGCTTCGTACAAATTTTTTTGTAAAAGCTTCGAATTCTTTGGAACACAAACTCTGCCTCTGAATAACAAACAATTATCAAGTCCTATTTGAAATTCTTAATCAGAATTCGATTCACACTGTATCTGCCTAACTTGCAACTCTTTATCACTTTTCTAAACTTCACAAATCTTCTGTAGAAAGGTTGGCTTAGCTTTTAACTCAACCAAGATTGAACCATTATCAGATAATGACAATCAGGTATTCATTGCTCGTAAAGCAAACAAAAATTTTCTACTCAAAGCATCAACAACTACATTTGCTTTTCCCGGATGATAATCAATTACCAAATCATAATCTTTCAAGAGCTCAAGCCACCTGCACTATCTCAAATTCAAATCTTTCTATGACATCAAATACTTTAAACTTTTGTGATCAGTGAATGTATGACACTTTTCACTGAACAAGTAGTGTCGCCAAATTTTCAGTGCAAATGCAATAACTGCCAATTCTAAATCATGTATCGGGTAATTCTTTTCATGTGGTTTAAGCTGTCTAGAAGCATAAGCTATTACTTTATCTTCTTGCATCAAAACACAGCCTAAACCATTCAACAACGCATCACTGTAGATCACAAATTCCATACCTGATTCAGGTTGAACCAGAACTGGTGCTTCAGTCAATGGGCTTTCAACTTATCAAAACTTTTCTGACATTTATAAGACCATTCAAATTTCACATCTTTTTGAAATAGTCATGTCATCGACGAAGCTATCATCGAGAACCCTTTCACGAACCTCCAATAGTAACCAGCTAATCTGATAAATCTTCTAACTTCAGATAAATTTCTCGGTGGTTTCCAATTAACAATAGCTGAAATTATATTTGAATCCACTCTAATGCCTTCAGCAGACACTATATGTCCAACAAAACCAACTTCCTGAAGCCAAAATTCACATTTTCTAAATTTAGCATACAGTTGTTTCTTACATGGGGTTTGCAAAATAATTCTCAAATAATTAGCATGCTCGGTTTCATCTTGAGAATATACCACGATGTCATCAATAAATACCACCATAAATCTATTCAGATACGGTCTAAAAATTCTATTCATTAAATCCATAAATACCGCAGGTGCATTAGTTAAGCCAAACAGTATTACAAGGAATTCATAATCCCCGTGCTTGGTTCTGAAGGCTATTTTTGGTACATCTGAGTCGTTCACTCGTAACTGATAGTAACCAAAATGAAGATTTATCTTTGAAAATACTGTAGCACCTTTCAACTAGTCAAACAAGTCATCAATGCGAGGCAGTGGATACTTATTCTTGATTGTGACTTTTTTGAGCTGTCAGTAATCAATGCACAATCTCAAGGATCAAACTTTTTTCTTGACAAACAAAACCAGTGTACCCCATGGTGAAAAACTAGGTCGAGCAAAACCTCTGTCAGTCAGTTCTTGCAACTATGCTTTCAACTCCTTTAATTCAGTAGGAGCCATTTTGTATGGTGCTATAAATATTGGTGTTGTTCCCGGTACAAGATCTATAGAAAATTCTACTTCTCTGACAGGCTGTAATCCGGGTAACTTCTCTGGAAATACATCAGGATACTCACAAACCATTAGCACATATTTAATTTTTGATTTAGACACTTTAGTATCGAACACATAAGCAAGGTAAGCATTATACCCTTTTCTAACATATTTCTATACTGACATGGCTGATATCACATTAGACAAGCCATCCAATTTATCAGATTTAATATAGAGTAATTCACCGTTTTGACATTTTAACACAATATGCTTCTGTTTACAATTTACCACGGCATCATGTTGAGTTAACCAGTCTATACCCAGAATCACATCAAATTCATCAAATGACAATAACATCAAATTAGCTGAGAAACAGAAACCCGGTATCATTAACGAGCAATTCTTACAAATTTTATCCACTATTACATGCTGGCCCAAGGCGTTCGATACTTTAACCACAAATTCAGCGGACTCACCAGGTAAATTTTTATTATTCACTAAGTTCGTGCAAATATATGAATGTGTCAAACTAGGATCAATTAAAGCAATTATATCGGTATCAAGAAGAGAAAAAGTACCAGTAATAACGTCGGGTGTAGAGGCATCCTCATGTGCACGAATAACATATGTTCTGGTTGGTGCTCGTGCTTCAGATTTCAAGATTGAATCTTTTGTCTTACCTTGGATACCGCTTATATTACCGAGATTATGAGGTGGTCTATTTCTTGGGGCAGGGTTACTCAGCCTTGAAGTCTGTATGGTATCTTTCTCAAGCTTTTTCGGGTAGTCTTTAAGATAGTGATTAAAGGAACCACATCTAAAACATGCTCCGCTTCTCATGCGACACTCACCAAAATGTAGTTTATTATAATGTTTGCATCTGGGTTTGGGATTTCCAATACTACCTACACTTGCTACAGATGTACCTTGAGATCTCGGATTGGAGCGTTGAATACCTCTGTCTCTCCTAGAATACCCTGCAGAGGTAATTGAACGGTCATGATATATTTTTGATTTCTTTGAAACCGACTAATATGGTTTCCCCATAAATCTTTTACTTGAAGTTCTAGCTTCCATCTCGGCTTGCTTTTTCTCTTTACTAAGCTATTCAGCTTAATGAGCTCGGTCAACCAGCACAAAAAATTCTTTTAATTTGAGAATTCCAACTAATAACTTTATGTTTTCGTTTAATCCCTCTTCAAATCGTTTACACATGACAATTTTAGTCGGGATACATTCTCTGGCATATTTACTCAGTCTGAAAAATTCTCTTTCATATTCAGATACTATCATATTCCCCTGTTTAACCTCTAAAAATTCCTTCCTTTTTTGATCGAGGAATCTCTGACTGATATATTTCTTTTTGAACTCAGTTTGAAAAAATTCCCATGTAACTCTCTCTTTTGGTATAACAGATATCAATGTATTCTACCATTGATAAGCCGAATCTTTTGATAGAGATACAACACATTTCAAACATTCGGCCGATGTGCAAGATAATTCATCTAGAACCTGATAGTGTTTTTTAGCCAGAGTTTAGCCCTTTCTGGACCGTCTTCAACGGTAGCTCTAAATTATTCTACCCCATATTTACAGATTTTATCTACAGAAGGCTTGCTAGTTCTAACAAGTTCTGTACCTTGTGGTATATCAGGAATCGATTGAGAGATAGGAGTGGGTAGAGGTTGTTGTACAGCCAGAATTGTTCTTACATATTCAGTAAACCATTCATTCATTTCTTTTGCCTTTCCTCCTCGGCCGTCAAATATGGGCCTTATACCATTAGGTGCTGCTATTTGAACTGAAGCTTGAGCATTGCTGTCAGCTTCTTCAAATTCATCTCGGTTGGACTACATTACTATATGAAAAACATGTTTAAAATGGTCAAGAGATATCACACTATCACAGGTTATATAATGACATGTATAGCTAGACTCGTACGTACTACGTTAGTCCAAGAATCGACTAAATCGTAGCTCTAATACCAATAAATGTACCACCTCTAACCCATAACCGTTGCCAAAATAAGGTTATAGAGCATTACCAAAATATATAGATCAAATAAGAAAATTAATATTTCTTAACATTCATATAAGAAATTATTAATAAAGTCCATTATATGAACCCTCAAGGTCCAAAATACAAATCAGAAACAAGTAGGGAGTAAACCGGGTACTCAGAAAAGTTTTCGCAAAATTTCAAAATTTTTCCAAGGTGAAGGGGACACACGCCTATGTGGTCAGGTTGTGTGCCTCACACAGCTAAGAGTCACGCCCGTGTCTTAGGTCGTGTGGGTATTCAAAATAGGGAAACACGGCCGTGTCCAGCCCGTGTCCATACCCGTGTAACTCTCTGACTTGGGTCACACGGCCAAGTCACACGCCCATGTGCTAGGCCATGTATAGGTGATGGGTCACATGGCCAAGCCACACGCCCGTATGCTAGGCCGTGTGGTCAATTCTGAGCATTCTATTTTGAAATTTAAAGAATGCAGGGGACACACAGCTAAAACACATGCCCATATGCTAGGTCATGTGTCACATACGCCCGTGTCTCTACCCTTGTGGACAAAATAAGGCCATTTCCAAGCCTTATTTCTCACCCAATTTGTATTTCTCCTTCATCAACACTTTAACATATACTCAAGCCACTACAATACATCCAAATCAAACCAAAATGAAGTCTTATACATGACATATCAAGTCATATGTTCAATTGTTCAAACTTACAAAAATAACCATACATACATATAGACATATTTTACCAAATTTATATATTATTTCAAACCAAATCTCAAAATACCTATATAATTTCCATCATTTATCCATTTCAAACACACACCAACATATTAAGACTACTTTTTACATATCAAAACATACCAATTACAAGCCATACCAATGGCTAAATTTCAACCAAACACATACATGCCATTCTTAACCACTTTTAGCCTATATATGTCATTTTAACTTAAAATTTAATTTACTTTTTATACTGAAACGAGCTGATGGATAGTGTGAGATATTTTCACCAAACTTTCAACCCAACGAGCTTCCGAAGTATTATAAAACAGAGGAAATAAAACATAGTAAAAATTTAATGCTTAGTAAGTTTGAAACACCCCCTAACCGTATTCCGTCGCCAGAACAGAGTTACGAGGCATTACTGGACTATTTAGATCAGTTATGAACAATAAACAAGTAAAATAGCAAACACATCATAAATTAATTATATTGTCCCTTTTATAGGCTCTCAAGGCCCAATATAAATATTTAAAATGAATCAGGACTTAATAGGAAACTCAAAGAATTTTTCACGAAATTTCAAAATTTTTCCTATGTACAGGGCTCACATGCCTGTGTGCCAGGCCGTGTGGACTCAAAATGAGCCTTATACAACAAGTTTACCAACCCTGCAATTCTTAAACAACAAGCAACTCAAAATCTAATCTTTTAACTAGTCCAAAACATAATTAAATACATCTAAAACATGTCAGAACTATCATTATAATGATCTAACTCATGCATGTTCATAAATATCTATCATAAGTTATCTAATCAATTCATTTAAATACCATTCAACCAATTCAAACTAAACCATATAAATGGCTATATTATAAGACATATATTTATATATATATAAATCAACCAATATCATTTTATACACCATTAATAATCACATCTCAAAATGACATCAAAAGGCAACCTAGGAACATGCCAATTTCAAAAGTAAAAATACTTCACCCACGTGTTTTGAGTTCGGGATCAGCTTTGGATGCTGATTCAATGATTGAACTTTAACCTAACCTGTACACAGAAATAAAACTGTACCCTGAGTATACACTCAGTGGTATTTCTATAATCCGAATACTTATTAAGCAAAATTTATAATATTTATATACATAATCATACATAATAAAAATCATTCAGCAAATAATCAATTTCATAAAACTCATCATCCATATCACTTTCAATCATCATATCTCTGTTTCAATCTCACAATTGCTATTCAATAGCATTTCACAAAAAATTTCTCAATTTCAATTTCAATTTCAATATTTATTTCTTATTCAATATCATTCAATGTCAATCATTTGATCATTTTATTCATATATCCCTATTAACACGAACCGAACTCTGATGGATACGTGGATACAACCCAAACACACAGTACAACACTCAATGCCTCATCGGCCATGTCGAAGTAAAACAATACGGTACTCAGTACCTCATCAGATTTATCTGAAGCAATAATAATACGACACATAGTGCCTCATCGACTCGAAGTTGAAGGATCCCTAAACACTTCCAATCCTATGGCATGCCAACTATATCTGACTTAGCCCGACATTGTTAATAGGGTATTTCAATACATAATTCAATTTCCAATCAATATAAAATTTCAATCCATTCCAATTCAATACACTTTTCAATCATACACATACTTTCACAAAATAATTCAATTCAATGTCAATATATCACCTCAATTTCACTTACCATACATAATAATAAATACAACAAATAATTTTAGTTTTCGGATTATAGAAATACAAATCGTATTTTCCGAGCTAATCCTCGTTGTCCTTTTCCTTTCCTTTCTTAGCTGAGGTCTCCAGCTCAATGTTAGCACTTAAGCTTGAAACCTTAAAATCCCTAATTTCCTTTTTTTCTTTCTTTTCTTTCTTTCTCCCCTATTTTTCTCTGTTTCATTTCTTTATTTCTCTTTTTTTTTTGTTTTTTTCACTTTAGTTTATTTATGTTTTATTGTATTATATTATTATATTATTATATTAATAAATTATTATATTATACTTAAGTATTAAGTATAAATATATGTATATTATACATACACATGGAATAATATTTTCGATACATTTGTCTCTTATATCCCTTATGGTTTATTTGCTAATTTAGTCCTTCAACTTTTCTTGATTCTATTACTCAACTTTTACCCTATATTCAATCTAGTCCTTTCACTAAATTAACCTTAATTCAAGCTAATTCACCTAGCCAAAATCTAATTAACCTCACAACTAACTTCGTAAATATTTATAATAAATATTTATGAATCCGTTTTACAAAAATAGTGACCCGAAAATATACTTTTTTCGATACCCGTAAACTTTGAGTCATTACAAAGTTCGTATAACAGGAAATTAACTTACCATTTAATTTACATTTAAAGTAAGCAAATAAACATGCTCAAGCCAATTTGGCCATTTGCCTAAACACATATCCTCATCAAACATGTTAGTCATGTAATTCACACAAATAACAAGAAACATGAATGAGCTCATCAATATTCAATTTTCACATACATGTGTTTATCACTTCAAGTGTCCATGAACATGTACATATCATATCTTTTTATTTCAAGTATTTCTTATATTAATTCATCTTGAATTAATATCATCTCATATCGGAACTTTACTTGTTGAATCATTTAAAATATTAAAGGATACAAGGGTAGTACACATAAAGTGTACAAAACTATAAACCGTCAATTCATATTCAAGAATACTCATACGAGTACATAAACGGAAAGCCCTCTCTCGAGCCATATAATAGGATGCTCATGTGAGCCATGTAACAGGAAGTGTATTCGGGCTGTATAACGGGAAGCTCATAAGAGCCATAATCAATAAGTTTGGATAGCCATATATCAGAAAGTTCAAGCGAGCCAATATCGGGAAGCTCACAAAGAGCCTTTAATCGAAAAGCTCCGAAGAACCATATATCAAGACGCTCATAAGAGTTATGGTGTGTCCACAACACATGTAGGATCACAATCGATCGGGATGCTCCGAAGAGCTATTAACGGGAAGCTCATAGGAACCATATAATGGGAAGCTCGAGAGGGCTAATAACTGGACGCTCTTTTGAGCTGTGGTGTGTCCGCAACATATGCAGGACCACAACCAATACGGGAACCTTGTATCTATCGAATTTCATTTATTCAATTGGGACTTAATGCTTGTTAGGCATTGTCAGATATAAGATTAATTTCATATACATAGCAACAATACAATCACATACATACAATTCATTAACACATGAATTTTCAATTTAGTTCCACGAACTTACCTCAACAATGTTCGTACACACAAAAGTTATTTCTCTTTTCCTTGATTTAACTCTGTATTGGATCTATCCGGATCTATATGAATGAATTTAACATCAATTTAATACAATTTACATTCAAATAAATCCAATTCACATATTAGGCAAAATTACCATTTTGCCCCTATACTTTTAATTAATTCTGATTTCATCCGTAGGCTTAGAAAATGAAATTCATGCAATTTAATCCTTATTCCAAGCCTAACCAATTTTTACATATTGCAAAAATAGTCCATATATTTCACAAAAATTAGAATTTTTCCATAAATTCCACATATTTTCAATTTAGTCCTAAATCATAATTTCATAAAAAATTCCTTTATTATCTATCAACAACCTTTCATTTTATACCATAAAACTTCATAATTCATGCATATTCATCCATGGAAAAACCCTAGTACCTTGATGACTTTGCAAATTAATCCCCGAGATAGCTAGATTAAATTATTACTATATCGTAAACATAAAATTCATTAAAAACGGGACTTGAATACTCACCTATTTGAGCCAAATAAGCTTGCTACCTTAAAACTCTTCTAACTAGGGTTTCCATGTAAAATAATTTGGGAAAGATGATAATATCATGATATTTTCATTATTTTATTACTTATCATCTTTAATTATTTTTACTTTCCAATTTAGTCCTTTTCTTTATTTAATTTTCTATGGATGAATCATCATATTTATCTACTAACTTCTCTTAATGGTCTATTTTCCATATAAGGACCTCAAATTTTGAATTCTATAGCTATTTGATACCTATATCTACTAGAACTCAACTTTTGCGTGTTATGAAATTTGGTCCTTTCCATCTAATTAGACATGTAATTGATAAAATTTTCTTAACAATATTTTCATACGATATTTCTATCATAATTCAGACCATGAAATAATATTAAAATAATTTTTCTTATAGGCTTGGATTTGTGGTCACGAAACATCTGTTTCGATTTCACTAAAAACAGGCTCTTACATTTCAGATATTAGGGATTATAGGGACTAAAATTAATAAAATAAAAATTATGTTAAATTGTTTTGTTTTCATGTATTTGTGTGAAACTAATATTATTTCCATTATTGAATTCATTGTACGTAGCTAAAGACCACATTGGGCATCTTGAGATAAAGGAAAGGCGAAGGCCATAGATGAGTAACCTATTCTGGTTTGTGCTTTCATGAATTTGAATTCAATATATAGCCTATTAAGTACTAATTTGACTAAGATAAAGATTGTTACTTGTCTCACGATTAGTAAGTATTTTATGCCATGGTGAAATGTTGCATTGTGATGAAAGTATATGTGTTTGTATGCATATTGTGTTTTGAAGCAAAAATATGAGTATGAAATAAATGACATATGAAATTTGATGTAAAATGAAATAGTGTATAAAAGCATGGCATTGGTATGCAATTGATAATGAAAATATTATGCAATGAAAGAATGATATGTGAACATGTAAGTTTTAAACATTGAATACCTTATTAACGATCTCAGATAGAGTTGGGTATAGTTGGCATGCCATAAGTTAGTGTATGTGATTTTACTTTGGTTTATATCGATGAGGCGTTAAGTGCATATCATACTTCGGGCGTATTGATGAGGTGTTAGGCACATTTATATATATATATATATATATATATATATATATATATATATATACTTTGGTTTATATTGATGAGGCGCGGAGCACATATTATACTTTGGACACACCGATGAGGCATTGAGTGTTGGATATATTGGTGTGATATGTGGTAATCCATGTATACCTCTTAAGTCTATGTTCAGTTAATATGGATTATGAAACATGTACTTTTCTTATTAACATTAGATATTGAATTGTGTAATTGTATATTAATGTTAGAGCAATAAAATATGGCATGCGAAAGACCATGTGATCCAGTTAATACGAACCCTGAGGGCTGATACGGTTATAAAACAAATCAGTAAGTTCGAGAATGTAATGAGAAAGTGAAATGGTTCTTATGATATGCTATAATGTGGATATAATTGAGATATAATGATAGATGAATTAAATATTGATATATGATATGGTAATAAGCATAATGATTTGCTCAATTCTCAACTAAACTTATAATTGATTATTATTTTAAATCATGTTAGCACCACTAAGCCCTATTGCTCAGCGTACGGTTTTGTTTATTTCCGTGCATAGGTAACATTAGATCTCGAAGACTCAAAGTCTTTGACAACATTTGTGACTCAATTCTCAACTCAACAAAGTTTGTATAGTTTTTAATATACTTGTAGCAAATGACATGTACCTAGTGTATTCTGTTGGTCTTTAGGTTCATCTTATTGCTTTGGTACTTATGGTAGGAAGTGTTTGCATTTTGAATGTGACCATATACGTTAGGTGGTATGTATATGAATTAATCTAGTGATAAAATGATATGATTGCTCATTTTGGTTATGTTATTCTTGTCATTGAGATATATTGCTTGCATGCCAAATGAAAGAGTATGGAGGATGTATCTTGTATGAACATGTAAATACTTGTGATCACATGCTTATAGATGTTTAGATGTGCCAATGATAGTATTTAAAGATTATGTTTAATGCTCATAATGTGATGAGATGAGTTTTTGGGTCAC
Source organism: Gossypium arboreum (assembly GCF_025698485.1). Taxonomy (NCBI): domain Eukaryota; kingdom Viridiplantae; phylum Streptophyta; class Magnoliopsida; order Malvales; family Malvaceae; genus Gossypium; species Gossypium arboreum. The sequence goes on along the minus strand of NC_069071.1, from coordinate 96,722,645 downwards.
TTTAGGCCAAATGGAACTAATGCTTGGTAAGCTTGTAAGAAATGATGCAATATTGAGAAAATTGTCTCCATCATCGCAACATTCCCCTATTGAAGTCATGACATCAAGCTATTGTCTCCATGGTCATGACATTCCCCTACTAAAGTTGTGACATCAAGTTACTGCTTCTAAGGTTGCGATGTTCCTTTGTTAAAGTTGTGACACCAAGATTTGATTGTCTTAAGTGCCGCGACATACATTATTCATGTCACAACAATACCACTGTTTTAGCTATTTTGCATTTTGGTCTCTCAATTGTTATCGGTGATTCATGGGAACTTTCATAAGCTTAGAACCCAAAATTGAATTAATAATGCTTTTAGAAGTTTTAAAACTCATTTACTTCATTAAGTGCATGATTAAGCTTAATTTTTTTTTCATATAATTCTTCTTTTTAGTGTTGAATTGAGTTCATAGTTGCTTTGACAACTAATATGACGTCTCAAATCTTAAATCCAATGATAGAGTGGGTGTGGGGTGTTACATTAAAGTTGTGTGGAAGCAATGAAAGCAAAAAAAAGCATCAACTTTCAGTTTGCTTCTCTAAAACAATATCGAATAACCTTGCAACCCTGATAAACTTGAAAACTTTATAACTTCTTATTCAATATCTTTTGCTTATTTGACCTTTCACAAGTGTAATATTGATAACCTAAACACAATTTGTTTATTTTAAAAATGTCACATAATCCAATTTAGAGAAAGCCTTTTAATAGTGCTATCAATTGGACTTCAATTATCAAATCAAAAGAATAAAAGGGACTAACATTTTAAGATTAAAAGTAGAAAGACTTAATTTTAAATGTAATAAAAGTTATAATGATTGAAAGCATAGATAGACTTTTATTTTTCTATTTGTTATTAAGTTTATTACTAACTAGATTATGTACTTTATGACATAGGTGAAAGAAAATATTTTATGCAAAATATATATTTTTCTTTTAAAATTTATTCAACAATAATTATAGATGGAATGGCAAAGAACTTGTATATAGATTTTATTAAACACGTGTTCAAGTCTTGGATATGTTGTTTTTAGTTGTTTTATTTAAAGATTATATAAAATTATGAAAAACAAAAGCATCATAATAATATTAGTTAGGGTAAACGAAACCATTAAGTGTAGTTACATTTTGGTCACTAAAACATTCAAAAGTTTTTACTTAAGTCCTTGGGTTGTTAATTTTTTAAAAGTTTTTCCAATGAGCTCCAAGTGACAATTTGATGATCGGTACGATGCATCAATACCGATCAACGAGTAGAAAAAATTACCTTAGATCCAAGTTGATCTAACTGTCAGTGTTCAAGATTAGAAAGAAAAAGTCATTTGAATTTTGGTTCCCAGATTCGTGATGTCTAAAGTTGTTTCATGAAAAAAACAAACTGAATTGTAGAAGCGAAGGGAAAAGAGAGCTTCCAATTGGTGCAACTAGTGTGAACAAAGAAAGCCATATAACATTGATTTAACAACCTAGTGACTTAAACAAAAACTTTTGAATAGTTCAATGATTAAATTGTAACTTTTTTAATTAAGTGACGAAAACGAAAACCTACCCATAGTTCAGTACTAATGGTGTACTTTACCTTATTAGTTATCATTAAAAAGAAAATGTATCTTAGTTTTTTTCTCAACTAAGACTATAACATTCCAAAATTCCCGATCTGACATCTGGCACTATTCCGGTAGTAGATATAGTGAACTTTCGAGAAAATTTGGAAAATGAACTAGTTAAAGGAATTTTTATGAAAATAAGTGATTTTAGATATACGAATTTATAAAAAGAATTTTAGAAGTGAAAATGTGAGGAAATGACCAAATCAAAAATTTTGAAAAGTTTGATGACTAAAGTGTAAATTTGATTGAAATGGGAAAAATGAGTTGTTAGTGATGAATTGGCATAAGTATAAGTTGGAATATGTATTTTTGTGATGAAAATCACTTTTGGGACTAAATTGGAAAGATTGAAAAGTGTAAGAATTAAATTGTAAATTTTTTATTTCCAACCGAAATTAGGGTAAAAGCATAATTCTTTTCATTAAAGGATTTTTTTAAATATTATATGTGAAGTATGAGATTTGGAATTGGCAATTTCCTATTATTGAGAAGAAATCATACAAAGAATAAAAAAAGGGACAATAATAATTTTTCCTTAAAAGGGTAATTTGGTCATTTATCAATTATTTTATGATTGAAACATTACTTAGATGATATATTTCATAATGATATATTTCATAACAAAAAAAATTTATGGACCATTTGCATCTTGATATAAGGAAAGTAGGCTTCAATTGTTGACTTGGACTTGAAATTTGGTATGTGGATTTGGGGGCCCTTTGTGTGATTTTTAAAGGAAAGAAAGAAGAGAAATTAGCCCCCATCAGCCTCCTTCAAGCTACTACTGATCAACCTCTTTCTCCATGGTGTTCTCACCATTGTTCTTCATTTTTCATGCTTTTTCTTTGAGATTTTTCAAGAATCTCAATATGCAACCTTAAGTTTTGTTGAAATCACTTAGAAATCAACCTTTTAGCATGGATTCCACCAGCATTTCCATCATTTAAGCCTAGGGGTTATTTGATTTTAATGAGAGAAGTTGAAACTTGAGAAAGAAAGCTTTAAAAAGGTAATTGATGGTGACTTCCTCCTCTCCTAGCTTATTAATTGAAGTTAGTTGCTTTGATAAAGCTTAGAAAATTCTGTGCTAATTTTGGATTCTATTTTTGTAAATGCTAAATGGGGAAATGATGAGAAATGGAATTTTTGAGATTATTTGGGGATGGGTTCAAGTTCATGGAAGCATAATTTTGTGTTTTAGAGCATCCAAGAGATAAATACCCTTGGATACTATTACTTTTTCCTATGCTAAAATGTTAAAAAAAACAACAAAAATTATGTGATAATTATGAAATTCATATTAAGATAAGTATGTATAAAAATTCACGGCTTAATTATGTAAGACCAAGTAAATAACATGTTATGGTAAGAATACTTAATTATGAGATATCTTGTTAACTAACATTGTTTCAAGAAAATTTTGGATGGCCATAAGAAGATTACTAAATAAATTGGATATTTGAGAAATTTATGAAATATGACATTAATGTGAAATGGTATTAATATGCTAAGATTTGGTGTTTTTGGTTAAATAACGAACATAGATACAATGGAAACAAAATTATGAAGCAATTGATTAAATGACCAATATGGTGAAGCACAGGAGCATGTGAATCAAAAAATGTGCAAAATTTATGCGACTATGTGCACGATTGTTAATTGGGTGCCCTTGGCACCAAAAACATCTACATGTGTACTAAACGTTGAGTTACTTGGCAAAGGTTCGAATATGCTCCAGTTTATTTAATAAATGTGCTACTGATCTCGATGCTAATTATGCTATTTGTGATTTTAAGTGACCTAGTAAACTTAGTGAAATAGTTAGGATAAGATTGGCATGCCAATAGGGATATACATGTACTAGAGTTCAATATTTGAGTTCCGTACTGGAGTTCTGTGGCCTTCGGGCTTAGCACCTCTATTTGGTTTTGTGGGATGGATGCACTTATGTGCAATTTGGTTGTGTTGGAAGGGATGTGATATGGTACCTAGCACATATGTGTTTCTTGGTTGTGTAGGATGGATCCTGAGTATCCGAGTCATGTTTTACTAGAGTTTACTAAGGGCAAAATGAATTTAAGATCCTAATAATAAAATTTCGCTAACGAGTATCAATTGCTATATAGGGTATAGTGAATGAATATTTTAATTCTTGTAAGTTGAAAGAAAGTGAATATGTGATTTAGGAATATAATATGGTATTAAGGTTCATCTATAAGTGGTAGAATAGAAATCTGAAATAAGCTGAACAAGTTAAATAATTTTCCTTGTAACATTGGATTTAATCTATAAACCACAAGATTGGATTTAAAACTAAGACACTTCAATTGTATGCTTCTAATAATGAAATTGAATATGTAATATGATCCGCCACGGTGTGCATGCATTGATGCTATGAATCAAACCAATTATCTCTATATATCTAGCAGTATACTGCATGTAATGGCCTAAATTCAAGATTATCAGAATAGTAATTTCGTAACCACAAATCCGATTTAAAGAGAAATTTATTTCAATATTTTTGCATGAAAATTGATATGATAGGAAAATTGTATGAAAATATTGATAAAATTTTTTTACCGATTTTGTGGTTAGTTAGAAAAAGAAATTATTGAAGAAATTGGGTAAAATAGGGTATAAGGACCTCTATCTCGTAAGATCAAGTCGAAAATAATTTTATAAATATTTACGAAATGTTAGTAATGTGGTATCAAAATTTCGCTAGGAAATTTAATGTTTGGATAGTTAATTAAATCAAAAGGACTAAATTGTAAAAGGTATAAAAGTGGATGGGATGATTAAATAGCTTAAGTGTCTAATGAGAGAGGATTTAAAAGGCAATTAGACCCAAAATTTATTTGGGCTGGATGGCAAGGGCATGAAATCAGAAGGAAAATTGATAAATTAAGGGCAAAATTGGAATATTACAAAATAACTAAATAAAGCTAGGACTATATAGGAAATATCTAGATTTCTCTTCATTTCTCTTCAATTCCAGCAGCTAAAAATGCCATAGGAGGGTTCTCTAAGCTGGTATTCCATAATTTTTTCACCAAGTGAGTTAATGCTTGCCTTTTTCTTGTAATTTTTGTGTTTCTAAGACTTTTACAACTAGGTCCTACTATTAAATTCATTAGTTTTTGATTTCATGGATGAAATTGAAAGTCACCATGGTTGAGTTCTGTAAGTTTATGATGAAATAGAATGAAATTAAAGCTTTAATTTGTTTATGATATGATTTTATTAGGTAATTTCAATAGAAATTGATTTTTAGGACCTAATTGTGAAAATGTTTGGAATTAAAGTCTATTGCTGAAATTTTGATTCCTAAAGGTTGTAAACTAGTTTAAGGTGATAGAATAAAGTGTTAATTGAGAAAAATCAGCTCAATTGAGAGGCTAATTGAGTAGGGACGAAATTGTTATTTATTAAAAGCTTAAGGGAAAAATGGTATTAAACAGCTTGCACTAAAACAATATTGGACAGCAGCAGTAGACTAACTTTGAAAAATCACCATAAATTGTAGGAATCGAATTAGAAGATGAAAAAATTATGAAATTAAATCTTATTGAGTCTAGTTTCTCATAGAAGAAACGTGTAAGTAATGGATCTGTAAATCATGAGATATAATGAATTTTGTGAGACAATGTCAGAATGAATTCGAGTTCCCCTGTTCTGACTTTTAAAAATCATAAAAAATTGAATAAAAATAATTAGGGGCTTAAATTTATATGTATAGAATTCTGAATGAGCCTATTTTCAAGAGAAACAAACGAGAACATCATCTAAATTCTGTATGAAGAGATAATTAATTTTTAGTGAAGAAGGGTCAGAACCGTCAGACAGCAGAACAAGGGTGACTTTAAAGAGTAAACTGTACTTATTTGCTAAACCAAAAATTCTGAAATTTTATGGTAAGAAGATATATGAGTCCAGTTTCATGGAAAATTAACAGACCTTAATTTTGAGTTCTGTAGCTCAAGTTATAAATAATTTAGTGACTATGACTCAAATAGACAGCTTTGAATAAACTATAAATAATAATAATGAAATTATAGAAATTGTTGCATATGAACATGAAATTAAATTTATTTATTTAGATCCAGAAGATTCAAATATGAAGCTAGATCGAGGAAAGGAAAAATTTCAAGATTAGTAGATTTTTGTACACGAACAAGTATCAAGGTAAATTCGTGTAACTTGAATTATATTCTCAAATTCTTGAAATGCATGTTTTTGATATGAATATGATTTGAATGTTCATTATATGAAAATTAATGAAACATTGATATATTTGATAAAAATGAAAAGAAATCCCGGTTGAATGAAAGGAAAATTCGATGGATCTCTGAAAAGGAATTGACGATAAAAGGATCTAGCCCGGATGGGTGATCCTATCCTGATATAGCCCTCTCGAAGAATATGTGGAAAATGGATTTAGCTCGGACGGGTAATCCGAATTAGGGCCTGAATTTAGCCTGGACTGGTAATTCAAATCCAAGCTCATTAGAGTAATTGTCGTTGCAGGGGATTTAGCCTGGACTGGTAATCCCGGTAATACTCTATAAGTTTATATTACAGGGGATTTAGCCTGGACTGATAATCCCGCTATAAGGATGAGGTTCGCGGGAGTATGCTCTCGGAAATGGAAATGTGTGCACATGAATATGAATTGACGGACTCAAAAATGTACTCTAAAAGTGTACCTCTGAAAATCCATCGGAAATTCCAAGAAATTCAACGGGATAAATATGAAAAAAATATATATAAACAAATGGAAATCATGGTATTTATGAGCTCATCAATCATAGTATATATTATTGGTACATGGAAATTATTGTACTAACTTGAATGTTGAGTTTGTGCATGTTAGGGTAATAATGCATTGAATGGATATATGAATGTTTATTGTATTGTATTGAAAATATTAGGTAAGTATAATTCTTGTTACATGAGCTTACTAAGCACAAAGTGCTTACCCTGTTTCCTTTTCCCCTGTTTTATAGTGTTAAGAGCTCGGAGGTCGGATTTGGTCGGAGATACATCACATTATCAACCTCAGGATTTCGGTATATAAAAAAAAACTTTATTTTGGAAATCAATGGCATGTATAAGCTAATAAAGTAAATGATTCTGTGAAATGAATGTAAGGTCAGCCAATGGTATGGCTAACAAATCTTGGTTTTAGTATGCGATGATGTTATCTTATAAATATGCGTGAATATATATGCATTAATCTATCTTGAAAATATGTTGAATTGGATTGGTTGATGTGGATTATTTTTGGTTTAAAATTTCAGGGAAGGTTAGATATTTATAAAAGGGGTTATATTGAAAAAAAAATTAACTCGTAAACTCCAGTAATACCTCGTACCCTATTCCTGCAATGAATACGGGTAGGGGGTATTACACTGCAAGTGTGGTAGATTGAGTTGTAATATTTATAATGTTACAATGGAACACCCGGGTATTCCAAGAATCAAACCCAAGAGAGTTTGAGGACAAAGTGATTCCTAAGTAACAAGCATACAAATAGGAAGTCTAGCTAGCTACTTGCTAAGTATTATATTACGACAATCATAATTAAGGGTAAAATACACTAAATTAACTAACATTAAGAAGGACCAAATTGTAAGCATGCAAAATTAGACAATTAATAATTCAAGAGACACAAGAGATTGGGTGGCTTCCATGTTGTTAGTCATTGGATTGGTGATCTAAAAGGCTTAAACTACTAATTGTCTCAATTTTACCTCTCGATCATCATTTTACTAAATTAGACGATTTTGTCCGGTTTACCTTTCGACCTCACCCAACTAACTTGGGACAACTAAATTAGTGCTCAATAGGATCTCCTCTCAGTCTCACCTATCTAAATATTCACCTAGATTCATTAATTCTAAGTTTTGAAGTTTATTCAATTTAGTCCAATTTTTATGATTTTTTCCCTGTACCAAAAACAACAACCTAATACATGCTAAAATAATACATTAAAATAAGTATACGAGTAAGGTTAAAGAAAGCTTAGAAATTTTATTGATGATTGCTTGAAGAAGAAGATGAAAAAAACAATAGAGGTGAAAAATACCAACAAAAATTAGATTTTTATGCTTTGAAAAGAAAATGGAGCTGAGATATATAAAAATCCTTGGATGAAATTGAAAATACAATATGAATTTTGAGTACCAAAGTGCAATTAATATAAGAGCTATAGTAGAAACTAACTAAACTACCAACTAAACCAACTAAAAAGAGGAAAAAGCTAAGAACTAAACCTTCTAAACCTTAAAAGATGAAGAAGTAAGTACTAACCTTAATAGATGAAAGAAAATGTGGCTTCTTTGAAGTTATCAGCCAAAAGTGCCTTTTAACAGCTGAATACAATTCCAAATCTTAGAAAAAAAAAGCCCCTAAAAGTTGTATTTTGGCTTGGATCGATATTGGACAAAAGACTACCCCTACAGTAATTTTTCTCCCCATTAGGCAGCGGTGTCATGACACTCAGGCTTTGGTGTTGCGACACCCTAGATAGTGGCGCACTCATGGTTGCTGGAGTCTCAGTGTCGCAACATCCTACCCCTGGTGTCATGATACCACTAGTGTTGGCTCCAATTTCTTCATTTCAACACCTCCAAAGATATCACGAGTTTGGAGGCTTGGCATCGTGACCTTGGCTTAGTGTCGCGACTCGAGACTCTCTCGACAATAACCTCCATGTTGATTTTTTGTTGAAGTTTTGAATCCTCAAGGTGAAGGGGTTCAGTGTCGTGATATCCATCGCATTAGTATCGTGAGACACACTCTGAATTATGTTTTCCTCAAGGTTGAGCCATCTTCATCTTCCTACACCAACTCAAACACGTTGTTAAGTCCCCCATGGCACCATTTTGCAAATTTGGGTCTCAATAGGGACACAACTCAACCAAAATTGTTTATTAACAATAAAAGTTAAAACTCAACAAAAGTAAAGAAAAGACACTTAAATTTCTTGAGAATAAGCTCATCGAGTGTAGTGAAGAGCCTAATTGATGTATCAAATTACGACAGGTCATAATGTTGGAAAAAAATCCGGTTCAAAATTGGTTTTCTTGCACAGTAGAAAATAAAAAATTTAAAAATCTAGCCAATTTGTGATATTTATAGCTATTAACTTTACTTGAAATCGTACCTATGTTTTTGGCTAAACGGATCCTTGTCATTCCTAGCTTTGAACCGAATGACCTTCTCTACTATTCTCATATCATGATCTGCTTCTTGTGTTGGCTTAAACAAATTCAAATCAAACACAGGACCATAAATTGTTTACTTTATTTTCAATGGGATAACAAATCTCTCTTCAATAGAAACCTGTAAAATTATTATTCCAAAAAATAACATTTATACTTATAAAATAAATTCTCACTATTTTCAAGAAGAATAACAATATCTTAAAGTTATGTGTTTAGACCTATCGGTGCCATCTATTTATAGGGTAAAGAAGTGAAAACGATGTTGAATTAGGTGAAGTCTATTTCAATAGAAAAACAAAATCCTAGTCCAGCTAAGAGAGAGAGGGACGACAACCCTAGTTAAATATACTAGGGTTTGTCATCCCATGTATTAACATGAAGGGCTTTTTAGGCCTCACCCATGATGACAACCCTAATTCTAGATGAGTTGATTGACCTAGTATGAGGAAAATTCCATTTCTGGCTAGGTTAGAAGAGAAAAAAATAAAAAAAGGACGATGAATAATTTGTAAGTTTTCTAAATCTTTTTAAATATTTGAATGTCAATTTACCCTTCCTTGAGTTAATTGAAAAAATGCCTAAGTATGCTAAATTTCTAAGAGAAATTATGTCTAAGCGCAATAGGATATGTAAGGGGGAGAAAATAACTATTAATGTCGAGTGTAGTGCGGTTATTGCTAGGAAAATTTCACCTAAGATTAAGGATCCCAGAAGCTTTACTATACCTATAGAATAGGAGGAGTAAATTTTGGGAAAGTCCTTTGTGACTTAGGCACTAGCATTAATCTGATGCCTTTTACTATTTACAGTAGATTAGGCTTAGAGAGCTAAGAGACACTTAGGTTACTCTACAACTTGATGATAGGTGCCCAGTGCATCCTAAAGGTGTGTTAGAATATGTATTATTAAAAGTTAGGAAATTTATTTTCTAGATTGATTTTATTGTGCTAGATTCTGAGGAAGATTTGGAAATTCTCATTCTATTAGGAAGACCATTTTTGGTCACTTCTAAATTTACCATCGATGTAGAAAAAGGTAAGATTATTATGAAAATCGTTGGTGATGTGGAGGTGTTCAAGTGTGTTAATTCCTAGTCAGAAATAGGGAATTCTTATTATATTATTCATGCTTGTTATTCACTTAATTCCTCAATTTCTCATCATATTGATAAATTTGATTGAGGGTATTTGCAGTGGTTTGGATTTCAAGTGTATGTTCACGATCATAAGGGAGGAAACTTTGGAAAGATATGAAAATTTGGCAACGCTCAAGGAAGAAACGACAGATGACCCACTTGTGGAAGAAGTGGAGTTCCCAAGCATAGGGCATCGGCTTAATGGATTTTCACAGAGGCACAAATGATTGCCCTAGGAACAATTTTTAAACTATTTGTCAATTTGGTGGTTGTGTAAATTATTTGAATTTATGGATTTTTAATTGGATTTTTTTTGGATTATTGGATTTTAATTTTTGCAATTAGGGTTAGATTTTATTATTAGTTTATGGAGGTTTTATGTGAAGGGTTGAAGAACTAAAGTTGAAATGAGTTATACCGAGACTGTGGTCAGTGTCACTGTTGGAAATTCGAGTTTGAAAAATGCTGCAAAATATAGGTTTAAGGGAAAATCAGAGTTTTAATTTTTTTTTCCAAAAATAAGAACTTGGTTGTATTATCTAAAATAATAAACATTTAATCAAAATTGTACTTTTATTATTCGTCTACAATGAACGCTTCGACTGAGTAATCTTCTCGGTTATCCTTAATCTCACTTTGTCGATTTTGGGCTCGCTTCGAATAAAAAAAATTTCGCAAAATTACTTGTAGGGAAATTTCATAATTTATCTAAATTTTTGGTTCAAGTTGTAAATAACAAGAATATCACTAAAAATTTTCTGAAATAATTTTTCAGAGAATTTTCACTCTACAACTTTTCTTGAAATCACCTGTGAGAATAATTACCCATTCACTCTTTAGTATGGAGAGTTTAGAAAGAGTTCAACTAGGATTAGAATTAATCACATTAATATTAAATTAATAAAATATTATCTAGATAAATATTAAATTAAATTAAATATTAAATTTATTAAAACAATATTATCTTTAGAAAAGTTGATTTGAAATCAAGTTACTCGGTAGAGTTTCACTAAGACTCTAATTTTTCCACTAGTCTACCATTGAAGAACCATTGTCGACTATCCGCCGGTTGCTAAACCGGCACCATTGTAGTCACCATGCCTGGCAGTGCCATTGCTGACACAACTACCTCAGCACCCCGAACCGTCGTTGTTTTACCTAAATGGGCTTGGCCGGCTCAGCACCTCCTCGTGAGGTTGTTGGTATTGTGGCTGGTGTCAGTTCAATCTGAGCCAATGATAGTTTGGTCGGTCTGGTCCAGCCACCGATTGGACCGTCGACCTAGTTTCGTAATAGGGCCCAGTTCAACCAATTTTTGGGTTTCGATTCTCGAGTTCAATTTTTAATCTCAGATCCAACTTTCAAGTTCAATTACCAATTGGGCCAATTGTTTAACTTGAAAATTAATTCCCAAAAACATCATATTTATTTTAATTAATTTGATTAATTTAATTTTACTTTATCAAAATTAATTTTTCCGAAAATCATAGAGATTTTCCAAATTAATTTTTCAAGAAAATTCTTTAATAAAATTCTCTAATTGAACAATTATCATGACCGCCTAATTTAATTCCACATTGAACAAATCGACTCAATTAAATTATTTCCAAAATCGTAGAATTTTCTTCTGATTCAAATGCAGTTTGATCGAGCTTTTGTTGAGCTAGTGGAGGTACCAATCGAACATATACAATTAGGCTCGAGTAATTACAATTATGTCCAAAAGCATTATTCCGATAATTCACAATTTACTTAATCATGGAGCCGGTCCACAAGATGTACCATGATTGAAAACTCCTTACTGTATAATCTTTATGAAATCAGTTCATCCAACTACTTTGTCCAATGACATAATCATGTGTGTGTTATGATTTCTTTGAGTTAAATCTATTTAGTCAATACAATCCTATTTTATTTCATTGTCACTATTGTGTCTTCTTAATGATTAATATGATCATTTTTAACTAATGACTGCGATAAATTTCTCGTTTGAGAAAAAGCAACTTGTGGCCACGTTCCATATTTATCAATCCCTCTCAATGCCAATGAGAGGATATTGTTAAATTTTTAATTGAGTTATGAATTCCATTGTTGCTAGTAAGCCACATTATACACAAGTCATATACCCAACATACCGACTATCGACTCGATTATCTTTAGAGCATAAGCCTCCTCTTATATTAAAGCATATGAGTTATATACACATGGTCAGTGACTAAATCAAGATTTAGGTAAGTCACACATGAACGTCACAAGTGAATTAATTCACAGAAAGATACATAATTATTTCAATTTGGTTCCAATCCAATGTATCATTCTTCTAATGAGTACATCTATGTCTCTACTCGTGGAGTCAACTGCTTTGATAGCCAAAACTAGTCATTTCCCCAATTGGAATTGCAGATGACATAATAATCCTTCTAAGTATTTGAATCAAATGCTCACTTTGATTCTTTTACAGGATTACAAACTCATTTAGAGTATCTACTAAAGTAAGTTGTCTTTCTTGAATTATAAACATTTTAAAGTGTCACTTATAATTAATTTGGACTTAGAAAATCAATGAGCTAATATTTACTTGTCATAATTTTGCTATTGTTGAGTATGAATCATATTTCAGTCAAATTTGAGAGATAATCTCCCAGTTAAACTCTGTTTATTTGTTTCAGTTGAACTCCGATTAGTCTAGATTATTTTCTTATTATTTGAACTACGAATTTAGCCTATGAATAGACTCTTTTACAACATTAGAAAACACATTTGTTAAAGATTAGAACTCATAACACTCTTGGAGAATTTGTGTTTACGTTTTAAGGGTTCTTTGTTTTGGGGTTTTAGTGTTTATCTCCATCTTTTGTACTCTTCGTTCTTTTGTCAGTATAGTAAAATTATCTTTACCCATGGTTTTTTTATTATTTTTGGACGGATTTTTTCACATTAAATTTGTGTGTTCAAATTCTCAATTTCTTTCCCTATTTTTACTTGTTCGTTGCTTAATCGGGTCGATCCCCAACAAGTGGTATTAGAGATGTTTAATTTTTGTAGATCAGCTTGTTTAGAGATGGAAACAACAAGGTTTGACATTGAGAAATTCAATGGTGTCACAAACTTCAATCTGTGGCAAGTTCGGATAATGGCAATTCTAATTTAGACCGATCTGAAAAAAGTCATTACCGAGAAAAAGCCTAAGGATCTAGATCAGATAGAAAGAAAAGAGCTTGATGAAAATGTCTTGTTTGCAATCCAGTTGTGCCTTGCGAATATGGTATTGTAGGATGTATTGATGGAGAAAACCTCATTCGCCTTGTGGAAAATGTTAGAAACTCTTTATGTGACTAAGTTTTTGGCTAACTGTTTAGTGTTTAAACATCATTTATTTACGTTTCGTATGAATGAAGGTGAGTTTCTTAGACATCAAATTAGTCCATTTATTAATCTTTTGAATGATTTAAAGAATGTTAAGGTTAAGATTGACGATAGAGATCAAACTATACCATTATTGTGTTATTTACCCTCTTCAAACAAGTCTTTCAGGAAGACATTGATTTATGGAAGAGACAAAATCTCATTCGAGGATGTGAAGGGTTATTTGTTGAGTAAAGACAAAATCGATGATGAGTTTGGTTCAGATAGCAAGACAGACAGACAAGCTTTCATTTTAGTAGCATCAAAGAAGCGAGACAAAAGATGTCACTATTGTAAGAAGTTAGGTCATGTCAAAGCAGATTGTTATAAACTATGAAATAAAAGGGCTGCTGTGAGTAACAAGAAAGATGTAGCTCATGCTAATTTGGCCAATGAAAGCAGTGATAATTTCTTGTTAGTGTCAACAAGCGATAACTCTGAGCTTACATTTGAGTGGATCTTAGAGATGAGATGTTCTTTCCATATATATCCCAACGGATAATACAGTTTGGTTGAAAGTGGATTTATTCGCATGAGAAATGATTCATCTAGTAAGGTAATCAGTATTGGTACTATTAAAATTAGGATGCACGATGGGACAATTAGGACACTTTCATATGTCAGGTATGTACCTGATTTATGAAAGAATCTCATCTCTTTGAGTATCTTAGACTCGAAAGGTTGTAGAATCAGCATCGATTCGAGCAACATTAAGGTGTATGCTGGGGCTCTCATTTTGTTAAAAGGTAAAAGAACCGATAATCTTTATATTATGGAAGTTTCTACAGGGATAGGTTGTAACATCCTGAATTAGGGCCTAGTCAGAACAGTGGTTTTGAGACCACAAATTTAAGGTAGAAATAATTATTTTATGATTCTCATGAGGTTTATGTTATTAATGCATGCTTGTGTGGAAGTTTCATGAAGAAATTCTATGCATAAAATGTCTAATTGCATTTTAAGGACGAAATTGAATAAAGTGCAAAGCTTGCATTCTAGAAGCTTTAAGCATGAAATTGCTTTAGATTATGAATTAGAGGGTCCTAATTAGCAATTTGACTAATTTTTATAATTTTGGACAAAAATGGACATGCATAGGAAAGATGTGAAAGAAAAAACCTAAGGGCATTTTTAGTCATTTGGTAATTAAAAGAATAAAAAGGGAAAAATAAGTCAAAATTGGTGTCCATCTTCTTCCTTCATTGTCGAAAATTGCAAGACACCGTAGCTAGGATTTTTTCAACATTTTCAAGCTTGATTGTAAGTGCATCCTAGCCCCGTTTTTAATGTTCTTTGCATTTTTGAAATCCTTGAAGCATGATCTACCCATTTCTGGCTATATTTTAAGCTAGGCTTCATGTATGAAAATTGACCCATGTACAACATGAATGTATTTTGATGATTAATGGATGAATATGAATGTTTGAGGCATGATAAACATCTTTTACTAGGTGATTTTTAGTGAAAACACCTAAACAAGGGACTTGTTTGTAAGAGTGTAAAAGAGAATTGTAATAATGTGAAATAAGAGAAAATATGGGCTGATATAAGCTTAGTAAAGGATCGGCTAGGCTTGGGTAACCAAGAAAATACATGCATTTCATTTTACGAGTCTAGGGACCAAAGTGCAAATATGTGAAAGTTTAGGGGTCAAAATATAAAATTTTAAAAGTATGATTTATGGACCCATTTGAATAATGTGAATAATAAACAAGTTAAATTTGGCATTATAGATCAATAAAAACATGAATTGGGACTTGATCAAGGAAAGAATAAAGTATAAGACAATTAGGCTTGATTATCATCATTTTGTACCGAGGTAAGTACATATGCAAATAATATGGTGTTGTAGTATGTTTTAATGCTTTAATATATTGTAATAAATGTTTTATTGTAATTATGAGTTATATGATTACTGAATGATATGAAAGCATGAATGTTATTATGGTCGTTATCCACGACGTTATGAGTAAGTACGATGGAGATACTATATGCAAGTGAAGAAAATCCCGTTTGAACCTTAAAAATAGTTTAGGACACAAGTGACATGTCATCAGGAATTAAGAAGTCCGAACTCGTTGAGTGGTCCGGGTTCGTGAGATATGTGGCATCCGAGCTCGTTGAAAGGTCCGAGTTCATTACGAATGTGTTACATATTATGTGGTAGCTTTGGCTACATTTGTATATGTGACACTTATGTGCAAGGTTTCCGCGTATCCAATAGTATTCCGAGAGTTCAACGGATAATGTAATGAATGTAATGAGAGCCCCTAGAAGGATATATGAAAGAGGTATAGTTATGGATACTTTACGACGAGTACAGGTATGTATGCTAAACCTATGAGTAATGCCTTAATAGAGATCGGTTTACGATAAGCAAGTATATATGTGCGTATGATGAGTAAGTAGAGAGGTTTGAATGATGAATAATCTTTATGCATATGTTGCTATGTTTCTGCATGTCAATTCCTTACTACCATTTCATATTATTTGTATGTGGACTTACTAAGCTTTAATGCTTACTCCTCTCTTTTTCCATCCTTTGTAGTTCCGCCAAGCTAGCTCGGGGATCGAAAGCTGTCGGAATATTCGACCACACTATCAAAAAACTATTGGGTATAGTGAAATTATTATTATGAGTATGGCATGTATAGGAAATTTGGTCATTTTGTGATGTATGTCATACTATTTGGCCAAATTGTGAAGGCCTATGATAATGATGATTCATTTTGTAATGACCATGTGATATGGCTCATATTTGATCATTTGGGTTGTAATCTAATTACCCATGTATGCATGTGCTAGTGTTTTGATGGTAGGATATGTTATTGCTTGGTGAGTGCATGATAATGATGTGATATGTTGTGTCCCCTGTACCTAA
Organism: Gossypium arboreum; assembly: GCF_025698485.1. Lineage (NCBI taxonomy): Eukaryota > Viridiplantae > Streptophyta > Magnoliopsida > Malvales > Malvaceae > Gossypium > Gossypium arboreum. Next base: position 96,706,341 of record NC_069071.1, on the reverse strand, counting down.
AATTCCTAAGTCAGTATGCATGGTAGCAAACAGACGGGCAGAGACACGGCCATGTGTCTCAGCCATGTGGAGGACACGGCCTAGCACACGAGCGTGTGCCTTGGTCGTGTTCCCCTAAATGAGCGATGATGTCATAAACAGATTGTCCAAGCTTTTGGGACACGGGCCAGAGACACGGGCGTGTACTCGGCCGTGTGAAAACCCCTATAGGTTCGAAATGAAAAATAAATTTTTAGTAATTCCACATGGGTATGGGACACGCTCGTGTCCCAAAGCACACGAGCATGTGCATTGCCTCCACACGGGTGTGTGAGGCTTAAACCTATAAATTTTTCTTAGAATCTTCTTAAGTTCTCGGTTTAGTTTCGGATTGCTTTTAATGTACGTTTTGGATCCTGTAGGTCTATAATAAGGATAATATGATCTTGTTTGATCGGTTTTAATTTGGAATGAAATTTTATAACCCGTATTTTTCGAAAATGCCCTGTTTATGTATGGTAATGCCTCGTACCCTGTCCCGGTCTCGGGTACGGTTAAGGGGTGTTACACCGATGAAATCAAACGCCCCTTCGTTACGAGTTGAAGTCAACTCATTTGGAATAGAGGCAACTTGGTCATAGGAGGGAAAAGGGTATGATCGTTTTGTAAAAGAGATGTTCTCTTTTGGATGCAAGTTTTGAAATTTTAGGACACTATGTTCGTGAAAATTAGACCCAAGTTAATTTTGATTTTGCAGTGCACAAGTTGAAGGCTAGAAGTCTTCTAGCTTTTAAGCATAGATTCAACTCAGTTAATTCCATGCATAGTTCAAGATAGGCCCATGACGAGCTTTGGCAAAGATGACATTGTGGAAATATGAGTCAAGGTGAAGATTTTTTTAGTATGACTTAAATTTCAGTCAAATTTGAGAGATAATCTCCCAGTTAAACTTTGTTTATTTGTTTCAGCCAAACTCTGATTAGTCTAGATTATTTTATTATTATTTGACCTACGAATTTAGCCTATAAATAGGCTCTTTTACAACCTTATAAAATACACACACATTAAATATTAGAACTCATAACACTTTTTGAGAATTTATTGTTTACGTTTTGAGAGTTCTTTGTTTTTGAGTTTCGGGGTTTTAATTTTTCCATCTTTTGTGCTCTTCGTTCTTTTGCCATTATAATAAAATTATCTTTACCTGTGGTTTTTATTCTCTTTGTAGGGGTTTTTTCACGTTAAATTTGTGTGTTCAAATTATCAATTTCTTTTACATTTTTACTTGTTCGTTCCTTAATCGGGTCGATTTCCAACAACTATGTATTCAAAACATGAAAGATAAAAATACAAAAGATATAATCGTGAAATGTGAAATTAAATTTATTCATTTATTCATCATTCAAATAAATAGAAAACAGTTACATGTTTACTACAATATTGTCACATTTCTCAATAGTTGTGACACCAAGGTATTAGTGTCGCGACATTGGCAACAGTCTTAAGTGAAGGTGTGTGGATTGAAATAGAGCCAGTATCATGACATGAAAGTCAATATGGAGTTTGAGATTTCAGGCTGAAATCAGGATTACTTTCGCAACACCATACTATTGAAGTCGCGACACTACAAGTAGACTATGTCGCGACATCAAGCCTTTATGTCACAACACTAAGTCGGGTACTACGAAACACCTAGTTCCAAGTCACGACCTAGTTAGGTTATAACATTAGACCCTCCATTTTAATCCCCATTTACTCCATTTATTTTAGTTTTCAAGTTCCAAAACCCCCCAAACTTTTTCCCTCTTGTCCCTTTTCTCATTCTAGCGTTTCAAAAACTCCTTTCCTTTAAAAATTTGCACTTGTTCTAAAAAAAAATTACATTTTAGTTTTTGTTTCATTTTTAAGTTTTAGCAAGTGATTCAATCTCAAGGTAAGAAGCAACTAAGGGAAGGGAAAACATCATTCTCTTCTTCAACAACAACTAAGCTTAAGGGTTTCAATATTTTCCTCTTAATGTACTTTAATAGATTTGTAAAACTCTAGGATTTTAATGGTTGTATTGGGTTATTTGATGGGTAGTTTTGCTATTTGTTGAAAGCTTATAGTCTATTGAAGTCATAATCAGTCTTGTATGATTATTTGAGTTGATAAAATTATGTTTATTGTGGTAAATTAGTTGGTTAGTGAATTTCCCAATTCTTGCTTATCTTAAAACTTAGTGAAAATAATGACATGGCTTCTAAATGCATAGAAAGGGCTAAATCTCACCAAGCAAAAAAAAAAAAAAATTGCTCGATCTAAATGAATTTAGCTTTCGAACTAAATAAATTGAATAGAATATTTTTTAGAACTTTAAGGAAAAACTTTTTTCTTGAACGAGGTTTCAATCCGGCGTCGTCACTGTGCGATGAAATATGAATCATGACTGATATGATTTTTGCCTTACCTCGAAGGAAACTGCTATCATTTTGGTGGTCAAAGAATTTTATGCTAACTTGAAAGACACCAAGGAGGACATAGTATTCATTCGGGGAACATATGTTGACATATCCTCTAACAACATTTGTAGATAATATAATGTCTCATTTTATAATAACAACATTTGTAGATAATATAATGTCCCATTTTATAAAACTGATTATCTTGAATCCTAGAATTTGAAATCTTTTCAAGATATCAATATGGACGATATGATGAATTTCTTATCTGAAAATCGGGGTGGGGGTATGGGAAGTTCAGCAAAACACTAACTTACCACTAACTTTTAATCAAGTCATTATGTTCCCTATTGATAAAATATGGATGCAATTAATATGTACTCGAGTTTTTCTTACTCTGAACTCTTCTAATATGACTACTTTTCGAGCTCCACTATTGTATACCATTTTGCAGAAAAAGAATATTAATTTGGGGACATGGTGTTGGATTACTGATTCATCCTGTAGCGTAGCGGAAAAATTATTCTGACGATTGTCAACCACGGATTCATGTACGAGTAATGAGTCGGGTTGATAGTGTTGAATATAGACGTTTTAAAATTGAAGAATGGTGAGTAAGGCTATTGGTTGAATTCCTTTACGCGATGTCAATCCTAGACGTAATAAAATGTCTCAGGCTTTACATAGTCCACCTAGTTAAGCACACAGATATTGAAATGGAATAATATCATGTACATTAATAAAATGGAATAATTCCCTTTTTACTTTTCAGAGAAAATCATCAAAGATATTGAAATTATATTCTTTCCAAAAGATTATTAACTTCCATAAATATTAACTTTGGAAAGATACTGCGAATCGTATCCGCCAAGTAATTCTATTCGCCAAGCTATTTTGTCTGCCAGACAATACTATTCGTCAGGCAATACTGTCCTCCAAGCTATTTTTTCCACCAAGCGATATTTATCCACCAAGGATTAAAATATGCCATAATTGTATGTAGGAGGGTATACACCCATTCTATTGGCATGAAGTCTGTTTGCTTTAACCATAGAGTGTGACCCTGTAAGTTCTTGTAACATTGGTAGTAATATTAGAACATTTCTAATGTTACAAACAATAAGTGGCATCTAGCAATGCATCATTGCTACCCAAGTGAAGTTGTGATTCGACATAACTTTTCTGTGATAAACTTTTCATATATGATATCCTTCTATCCTTTATATCTAGATTGGACACAAGTCATGGTATAGTCACATTTGTATAGTTCAATATCATATTTCTTGATAATCTGAGTAGACTATGTTAAAAAAATAAGTGTGATATCTCATATCAACATTAGTCTTTATAGTTCAACCTATTACGGTAGACGTTTGACTATATCAAAATATATAACTCACAATGTTGGGACAATGACGATCTTAAGTCTGAGGATCATATACATAGTTATCACTTTTAGTAATGTTTATGACTATTGCATAATAATCTAAGAAACATAGTCAAGCGGGTAAGTTCAGTATGTTATTCTTTAACACATACTCATGTATTGATTTTTGACATTCCTATGTCAATGACAACACTTTGTCATCAATTAACTACGCATTAGTCTCAATACATTATTATTGTCCAATACCACAATAATACTTGACTAATGACCTTTAAGAATAATCATATTATTTTTAGAATATTATTATTGATCACTTTATTTATATACACAAAAAAGAAATTGAAATAATAATGACATTATCTTATATTAAAAAATAAAGTAAAATGAGTATGTAATTACAACTATCTCGTGATTGGTCTTTGAGTATATTCTAACACATGGATCAACAAGTTTATGCACAAGTGCGGAAGTGAGCCAAGGATAGGAATATATTTTCCTCACTTGGTAATAGAATTGTGTTGTGAAGTTGATGTCTCAATTGAATCTATTGAGCAATTCCTTAAACCTTCAAAGAGTTTCATTGGAGACATGATTTACACTCGGTATCAGGAATTGCAACGCAAGCAAATTCAGGAATGGAATTAGCGAAAGGAGAAGAAGATGGAGCTGCCAACTTTTTTGACGACCAAGAAGACAAAGGACGCGCATAAATCGAAACATCAACCGAAGCGTGGAGATCACAGCGAGACCCCAGGAGTGATGTTCCTCACTCAATAGGTGTCTACTTTACAGCCTTCATTAATTGATATGCTGAGAAACAAAGATAGGATGTCCTGTAATGGCTGGTGAATCTCTATGTTGCCTTCCACCATGGTGCTTCTATTGACAAGAATCCACATGGCGTGGCTACTAAAAAAGAAAGAGAGGAAGAAGAAGAAGAAGGGGAGAATATGGATGAGGATACCTTGATGCCCCAATTCCACAACTTAGATGAGGCGTTCATTCTGAAGCGACCTCCAACTAAAGGGGTAGTTTTCCATAGCACAAACCAAGACGAGTTACGTCGTCGTTCGGTCAAGAAAGTTTATAAAAGTACTGTAGGAAGGAAAGACAAGAGGAAGATGGCGGTGGAGTCAGAGTCAAACTCCAACAAAGACTGAAGTTACATTTCGTTTAAAATTTGGAGAATATAACTTAAAGATACTATTATTATTTTGTATTTGGTTGTTGGTTTTTGTTTTCTTTTATTTTTATTTATTATTTGCATATGCTTTTATTTTTGTGTTTGTATTTTTTTTTCTATGTAGGTCATCCACTCAAGGATCGTACTACAATTTCGTGTTTCGCATAATCAGTATAATTATTAAAAACATTACAAAATTATAATAATTTGTGTAATTGAATTTAGAGTTTAAAGTTTCTAATAATTTGTATAATTATAAGTTTTAGTAATAATTTGTGTAATAAAGTAATATAAAAACATTACAAATGTTAAAAAATTATGTAATAATTTATGTAATGTAATTATACAAAAAATTATGAGAATTATAATAATTCCTATATGGATAATTATTCTATATATTGCAAATGAAGCTACCATTTTTTCAAGAAAAATTATAAGTACATGTGATGATATATTAAATTCACTTGTATAGTTTTTTATTAGTTTGTATTCGATTATTTGTGTATATTAAATTTATAATATTTTTATAATATTAGTTTTATTTAAATTTTTAATGAATTTTTCAAAAATTGATTAATAAATTGAAAAAGGTAATGTGATTACAAAATGTTTTAAAAATACTTAACTAATTTAGAATCAATTAAAATTGATCATGTTCGGTTATTAATGTTAATACGTTATAATTTAAATTATATTATCAATAATTTCTTTCGTAAAATTGTTGATATTTGATTTTTGTAATTTTATATTTATCTTTTACTCTACTTTAATCAATGAATGTAAATAACTCTTATTATATTTGAAAAGTATAAATTTAATTTGATAAATGCTATTAATATGTATCTTTTTTAAAACTATATTTTAAGCTTAACAATTTAATATTCATTAATTTTAATATGATAACAATAAAAGTTAATTAAGTGAAATAAAGAGAGGAATTTACCCAATTTGTAAATAAGTGTAAAAAAAACCTTTGTTTTTTTTTAATCATCCGTACTTCAAAGGTATATATTTTCTTGAATATTTGTATCAACGTTTTAGCATACGTTTTGAACGAAAATTAGATATTGTTTAAAACATTTTCATTTCCTTATGATGTCGTCAAAGTTGTAAAAATTTCATATAGAAGATTTTTGCATGTTGATTTTAAGAATACTGTGAACTAGTTGCGTAAATTTATAATTTTAATATTTTTCAGTCGTTCGCTTAGATTTTTATAATTTTTTCAAAAGAAACAATGTTTAGATTTTATTTCCATGAAAAATGTGTTGAATGATTTTACTTCCATTTAGGTTTTTTATTTTTTATATTTTTTTTATTAAACGCATAATATGAAATATTCAAATCACTAAAATTAAGATTTTATTTCCATTTCTCAGCTTTACACTTTCTAAAGATTCAAATTCACAACACAAAGTCATAACCTAAGTTTAAATAAATATAAGACGCTCTGGGTGTGGGAAAAATTATGTGCCCACATCTTTACCAAAATTACTTCCAAGAGGAGCATCTGCAAGGACCCCCCCTGTGCAGGAATCCAAGGCATGAAAATCATACATCGCAGACAAGGATACGATGAGGTCAACATCCAATCTGACAATCTCGAGATCGTTGTAGCTATTAGTAACAGCAAACTTGAAGGATCAAACTCTACCCTAATCAAGAGGATTCAACAAATACTAGCTAATGAAGAGAAGTGGACTTTGAGATGTGTTCCTAGAGAGAATAATAGGATTGCAAATGCTTTAGCAAAACTGGCTCTCTTGAATGATGAAGAATTGCACATGTTTAATGATCCCCTATGGAGATTGAAAAGGTCCTAAAAGAAGAAAACACTATTGGCAATTCACTTATGAACACTTCTATGTAATCTTTTGTATATTCTACCAAAACAAAAAATAAAAAAATAAAAATTCATACATCGCGTTGGTTGAAACTATCCAGTTCGTGGACACAGTTCTAAGTCATATCAGAGCATACAACCCAAGCATAAAGGACTATATTTGCAATCATTCACAATATCAGATCGGGTTTACCTCCTCAATGACCTTCGCAGAGAGCACACCAGCTGGCATAAACCTGTCAGATTTTATCATTGGTTGATAGCCCAGTCAGTTTCAGCCACTGTGAGATCTTTTTTGCCTTAAACCTTAATGAACTAACGGGGCACAACCTCAAAATATTGAAGGGCTAGTCCAAGTGGGGGTGAGAGCAAAGGAGGCAAGCTAAATATACCCCTATGTATTTACAACAGGTATTCAACATCCTGAACTTGATTTTGAGATCAGCGCCAGTATTGAGCCCACCGGTGAATAGTCTCAACCATTTGAGGAAACAAGGCACTAACACTCTCATTGATAAGATCCTGGAAGAAATGTATGCAGGCCTCATCATCTAAGTCCAACCGGAACTTCTCTTGGAGCTATACCAAAAGAGAACAGTTCAAAATGGGTTAAAAAAAAAAAAGAGCAGGTCCCAGAATGATCATCGGATTCAGAACATAAGGAACCCACCTTGAGGATGCCTTTTTCAGGATCAGATGCTATGTCAGGAATGTTGGAACCGGCCATGAGATGGAAAAGATTTAATATAAGGTTGCTGGATTTACGGAGAATGTTGTATGCTTCACAACAATAGGATTTGAACCTTGTATAATATTGGCTGCAAAATGAAAAGCCATTTATGCACCCCTTAATGTCTCGGCAAAGAATTTAAATTTCCTTGGTCATGAACAAATATGGGCATGCGTAATCTAATACTTAACCAGAAAGAGATGGAAAGAAAGCGGGAGGGGGAGGAGGAGGAGGAAGAAAATTACCTCTCTGCTCCACCCATAGCTTCAACCATTTCTTTGCAAAGTTTCATTGGTGGTGGAAATGGCTTAGGATCTCGGCCAAGAATAAAACCAAAATCAACATGGAAAAGGCGTCCATCATCCCTAAGCAGAAGGTTGTCAAGATGTCTGCAACCCATAAAGATTTGTCTTCAGAGATTGCAAACTATATGGGGAAAATCTATGGCTAATATTAGATGCCAATCTGGAACAATTTGCCAAAAAGAAAAAAGCAATGTGCATGGGAACTATATGAATATATAGATGAATAAAAGATCACCTGTCTCCAATTCCAAGTATATATGTGATAACAGAGTAGCCAGCACAACTTTTTATGAAGGTTTCGAGACAAGTGGCTGTAATCCCAAACGGTCCGTGTTCATCAGGATGAAATTTCTGTAGATAGCTTATAATGCTACGATGATCTGAAAGAATCTGCACAAGGAAAGAAATACATTCAAAAAGTCCTTAGAAAGATCAGAACCATTATGAACACTATGATAAACTCAAGAGAGAGTATTATAATTCACAAAGTCTGTGTGTCAGGGTCCTAAAAGGGAGCTTGAAACTCCATGGTGACTGTACTAGAGTTAGATATGTGTATTTAAGCATTCGCACCATTTGAACCTGTGAGCTTTGCAGACAGAACTATAGGGCCCAATTGGTTGAAGCAAACAATACCTTGCATTTTGTCTCAACCATGACACTAGGCCTACGTAAAATCTACAGAGCATGCATGTATAGAAAACAAAAACAAAGCTTTGCAGCTAAACTCGTATAAAACAAAAGGATTTAATGATTCTGTGTCTGCACTTCCCTCATTGGAGAAGCATCTTTTCTAGAGTATATACCTGTGCCAAAGAACGGGATGGTATGAATTCCAGCATGCCCTCATCTTGTCCAGTTGCCAGCACCTTATATGGAGTTACGTGAAGATCAAGATTTTCTAACTTTAGTAATCTATCCATAAGTGACACCATTTGGACAACCTACAGGAACCACATGAGTTGCATTAACCACATGAAGGATTTTCTCCGCCTTTTCTGAGCTTTCTACTAGAATTTTTTATCAATTACCAATTGATCTTGCCGAATATCATCACCCTTTTTAAATATGACCTTACTTTGTCCACCATTGGCTGTTCGGAAAGTTAGTCGCAAAGGATGTAATGCACTTTTGAATATTGACGACTCCGAAGGCACAATTCCAGTGATAAGGACACTAGGAGCCAAGGGTGACCGAATTGGCTGAAAACAAGATTGAAATATAAGTAAGGTAACTTTGTAAAACTAAGCAGACACCCTTAGAAGGTTATTTAGTATGGAAACTCATGTCAAAGAAATACCTCATCAAAATAAGTAAGTTCACTAAGAAGACCAGAAAGGAGCTGTCTAAGCTTGTCAATCTTCTTTTGAGTATTGCCACGCACATTTCTCACGTCTCTCATTATAGAACACAACTGGGCTGTCAGTTCTGTCTGACGAACCAAGCTCTGCCACATCTTAAATCCATCCTCTTCTCCATTTTCTCCAGCTGTCAGCTGTAACAACACGAGTGATTAGAAATTGCTGAAAGAGAACTCAAGCTCATCAGTGTTGCATGTTATAAGGTAGAACTAATGATGGTAACAATGTTATTGTAACTTGCACATTTCAATATGCAAATTAGAAACCAACTATTTATCATGATTGTATAAACTATTTCTATTCCTAAACAGAATAGTAAATGGCAATAGCAATAATAGAAAATTGGAGCTCATACCTTAATCATATTTTCTTCTAGGAACTCGTAGGTAGAATAAAACCGTTTCGCATAGGCAGGATCATGAAGTTCCACAGCAACAAACCACCGTAGAAAACTAGCCAATTCAATATTACGTAAAGCTGTAAAAGTTCAAGAATACTTTCAGATGCTATTAACTGATTAAGAGTATTATTAAAGGTGAATTTTTTGATAATAAGTTAAAATCCAATTTAATTACTTGCAACAGATAGTTTTAATCTAATTAAGTAAATGGTAAATGGATCTTTTACTCTCAAGAGTAGAGAAATATTATAGAATAATTTTTATGAATCACTCTTACAAAAAATATTCAGCAAGAGGGGGGAAATTCAAAATGTTTATCTCCAATCTTTTATCCCAAATTCCCTATCAATAAGAGAAGGAAAAAACAAAGGAAGATTTTTCCTTTGGAAAGAAAGTATAGAGCTACAGAATGAAAGGAGAGCAAAAGAAGGTTCGAAAGAATGAGAGCATTTGGCTGAAGAGTATGAGAGAAAAGAAAGTTCTGCCGAAAACATTTATTGAGAGAAAGAAGACGTAGTATATGTTCTGTTTAAAGGAGAAGAAAAAGTAGCAATTAAAAATAAGTGTCAATAGCTGTACTGCAAAAATACAGCATATATTGTGTTCGAACACAAACATGACATTCACACAAGCATAAAGGAACATACAACGTTGCACAAGGAACTGAGAAAGGCGAGATTTATCAGTTCGTTCAAATCGAAGTGCCTGAACTAGTTGAAGCAAGTAACATTGAAGCTCTTCATCATCAGCCCTTTCAAGAACACTAACAGCATATGCACGAACCTGTTAAGATGATCAACAGTCAGTCATTATAGCAGGACTAAGATGTTATAGATTATCAAATTCAATCTACACTGTAGAAAAAATGCTATTAGGATGATGGAATAAGATATTATAGAGTATCCAATTCAACCTACACTTTTGGACAAAATGATACAAGGATACTTCAGCTAGACTCTTTCCAGATCAGCCAAGTATGAATTAAAAGATTTTGTTACAAGTAGATACATTGTGCAAATATCATTTTGCCCCCCAACTTTAAATCTATAAAATGACATACTTTAATAATTAAGAAAGCTTGCAGGAAATCACATTGAAACAATAAGAGGGGACAAAATTAGTAAGAGAGAAGCAGTTTTATAATGTATAAAGACCAAGCATATAGGAGAAAGGATGCATCATGGAAAAAGGGTCAAACTCACTTGAAATATTTAAAAGGAAACTAAGGCTATGTTTGATAAACTGAAAAATTAAGTGTTGAAAAATAAGTACCGAAAAATAATTGTTGAGTTTAAGTTATAAAATATGTTTGATATTTTATTTAAAATTAAATATTAAATATAATTAGGTTGTTTGATAAAGGATAATATAATCTTAAATGAGAAAAAATAAAATAACCATTGAATTTATTCTCTATTAAGTGATAAGTAGGTCCCCATCTACTTATCACTTTCTACACTTGTAGAAAAAATTCTATCCAGTAGTTTTTATTGTGAGTTATTAAACGTGTTTAAAAAATTAAATTGCTGAAAATATTAATTTTCAGTTGATTAAATTTTTTCAACACTTTATCAAACAGGGCCTAAGTTGGCGAGAAACCAACTCAAGTGTGATACATATCAGGGGTAATTTAAGACATTTAATTATAATAACAGGTTAAAAAAGCAACCTAAGATCTAAAGGCATCTTACATGGTCTCTGATTATAACAGAAGTTCCAAAAGATATGCCTACAAAGTATCAGGCAAACCTTACTTAGACCTACCTCTTCACTCTCAAAAAGTGGAGATAGAAGTTCCAACGCATCACAGACATCAATCATTTCCCACTTGCCCATAAGCTCAATTGCCTGCTTTGCTTCCTGCAGACATAGGGACCGCTCTCTTCATACATAAACATTTTAGTTTAATTAGAACAGTTTCTATCTTTTTTTTTTTCAGAAACTATCAAAAGAAAAAACAGTAGGTGGAGAAAAGCAGCAAAGCCACAAAAGGTTACCAGTTCAGACCAGCAAATCTGAGCTAATGTGCATTAATGCCTACCAATTACAGAAACAGACCCTTTTATGAATATCATATCACACAGAACGAGTTTCTTTCTTCTGCAGTCCTTAGCTAACAACTTTCTATAATTTCACAGAACTAGACGGTTTAAAAGTGATAAAACAGATCAAAAACAGAATTCTTATAATATGAACATATTCAAGGTAGACTCTATGGCACACCATTTATGCTCTAGTATTGGATAAAATAACATGATAGAATCAGAAGATGCAGCCATGATGAATTAGAAGAAATTGATGGGGAACAAAAGAGAGAAGTTTAAGGCAGAAGAGATGGAAGAATAATCAAGGAGCAGTATTCATGCAAGAGACCAGATGCTGGAATCCACAAGAAAAGCAAGAACAAAAAAGAAATGCAAACCTGAACATCACTCCATTCAACACATCGGAGAAATTTTGTGAGGGCCCTCTTCTCAGACATCAATGAGAAGCGAAATTTCCAAAGGAGCTGCCTCTCATCTCCACTCAAGGCCCTTGTAGGAGGATATTTCAAAATTCTTTGTATTGACCTTACAATTAAAGACAAATACACAATATCAAAGAAAGACTCAGAAAAGTACATATTGTAGGAATAACAGAACCATCCATGAGAATCTCCAAGGAGTGTCAATCCACAACCAAATTTCAGCAAACACTTGGTACAGAACTATAAACTTCAATGCAGAGTCAGATGATTTAATGTAGCAATCTAACTCAACCAGAGTATGCATGTTAGAAAGAAAAAACCAGGCTGACTGACAAATTCAGAGGGTAGGAGAAGCTTTAAGTTGTTTTCAAACTTACTTTCGTTCATTAGAGCTAGGCTTGAGGTCCCTGTCAATAATACCACGAGTTAAACTCCTTGCAAGCTTCAATTGCTTGTGCTCAGAAGGGTTTATCTTTCCCACTTCAGGGTCCCACACAGTGACCAGTTCATTTGATGAAGCTATTGGAGATGGTAATAAGAAATTGGCCCCTGATTCCTGCACAACAAAACAAAGGTGGGACTATTCTGAATGCAAACCATAAATTCACCCAAAAAAAAAGGGTTAATGCAGTTTCTTGTATATTATGTTTGAATAGATGAATTACAGATAGTGGATTTGGATTTAGTTTGCAATATGAATAAATTGTGCAAATAAAACGCACATAATATGCACTAATTGGTTAAGGTTCAATATGCCTATACATTTGAAAGGGTATCAGAAGATGAATCTAAGGTATTCCAAACTCACTACTAAATAGAGAACCAACAAATTAATGAATTTGAAAATAATAAAGAAAATCGTATTTACATGTGCCACTTATACTAAATTTGATATCATAACTCCTCCTTTTAAGTTCAAGTTAAACAAATCCTTAAAGTATTCATTGAAATATATTATAGAAATGGACAGAGATACCATGATATGTTAAAACTTCCCTGAATAAGTAAGGAAAAAATTGTTACTGTTAAGAACAGGCTTTTTCTATTCCGTCTTATTCATAAGAAATTACATAAATATTTATACACATAGTAAGCCTAACTTAGGAAACTCTATACTAAGAAACAGACTAACTCTAGGGATGCTGTCTAAAAAAAACAGCCTTAAAGTTAGGGATAGTAATCAGTAAAAATTTACAGAATCCTATCGATACACTTAAATATTCCTTAATTAGTAAACTGTAATCGACACTCCCCTCAAGCTGGGAAGTGGATATCATCCATTCTCACTTGCTTACTAGTTTTGAAACAACTTTCCGACAACCCTTTGGTAAGTATGTTCGCTAGTTGACCATCGATGGACACAAATGGAGTGCAAATTAAGCCCTTGTCCGTTTTTCCTTTATAAAATGTCTCATCAACCTCAACGTGTTTCATGCGATCATGTTGAACTGGATTATGTGCAATATTGATAGCAGACTTATTATCACAATACAACTTCATTGGACCTTCCCACTTGATCTTCAAATCTTCCAAAATAATTTTTAGCCATAATAGCTCACAAATTCCAAGAGCCATCGCCATAAATTCAGCTTCGCACTAGATCTAGCCACAACATTCTGTTTTTACTCCTCCAAGTCACAAGATTGCCTCCTAGGAAAGTGCAATAGCCCGAGGTTAATCTTCTATCAACCATAGACCTGCATAATCTGCATCAAGATAGGCTTCAAGGGTTAAATTCTCCCCTTTTAAATAGGATTCCTTTACGGCATGCCCTTTAAATCTTGTAGAATTTGATACACAGCTCTAAGATGTGATTCTTTGGGGTTGTGCATAAACCGACTTACAACACCGATTGCATAGGGAATATTCGATTCGGTATGAGACAAGTAAATGAGCTTCCCACAAGTCTTTGATATGAACTTTTATCAACTGCTGCATCTTCTAGTGCATCTCCAAGTCTGTGATTCACCTCTATGGGTGTGTCTGCTGGTTTACATCCCGACTTGCCTATCTATGTCAACAAATCAACTATGTATTTTTTTGAGATATGAAGATTCCTTCCGAGAGTGTGCCACTTCAATACCAAGGAAATATTTTAACTTTCGAGTTCTTTGACTTCAAATTCTTTTACTAGGCATTTCTTTAAATTCTCCATTCCTTCCAGATCATCACCAGTCACTATAATGTCATCTACATAGACTAATAAAGCATCACTCCCCCGAAGATGAGTGTTTTACAAAGCAGTGTGATCTCCTTGACTCTGTTTATACCCCAACTTGAGCATTACTTTGGTAAATCTTCCAAACCAAGCCCTCAAGACTGTTTTAGTCCGTACAAAGCCTTTTTAGTCTGCAAACTACATCTCGTATTTGGACCGAATCACGTGGAACATCCATATAGACTTCCTCCTCAAGATCACCATGTAAAAGGCATTTTTATGTCAAATTGCTGTAATTTCCAGCCTCGGTTGGCAGCTAGTGACAACAACACTCTCACAGTGTTCATCTTTGCAACAGGGCAAATGTCTCAAGGTAGTCTACTCCATACATTTGAGTGTACCCTTTAGCAACCAATCTTGCTTTGTACCTCTCCAAAGAACCATCGATTTATACTTCACTTGTGTACACCCAAGAACATCCCATCTGGTTTCTTTCCTCTCTGTAATTTCACCAAGTCCCATGTCTTATTTTTTTCAAGAGCTTCCATTTCAACCTTCATGGCATTTTTCCAATTCTCATCTTCTAATGCCTCGAGATCTTGCTTTTGGGAATGGAGATAGAATTTAGGCTAGTAAGAAAGGCTTTGTGGTTATGGGACAAATTTTTGTAAGACAAAAATAAGTACAAGGGATGTTTTGCATGTGCTCTAATCCCTTTTCTAATAGCAATGGGAAATTCATCTAAATTTTCATAGTTTTAGTAGTAGGTTCAGCAATTACCTCGGGTTGTATAGGAGGAGAAGATGATTGAACTTGCACCGTGCCTTCTTCCTTGAGTAAACCAAGAAAGGACGAGTAGTGTCCTGAATCCTCTTTGTGATTTGGGTGTATTAGGCTCTTTTGAGTTTTTGGGCGGGAGCTGGAATGTGAGTGTTTGGTTCTTGGACGTGAGCTGGAATGTGAGTGTTTGGTTGCTGGACAGAGCTGGAATGTGAGTGTTTGCTTGTCGGACGAAGAGTGGAATGTCAAGAAGAAAGAATTCTCGACCTTATCTTACGTGAATAAGATCTCCCCGAAGATAAGGACGAGTAAAGAAATTCTCTTGTTCGCAAAAGTAACATCCACGATACATAAAATTTTTTGTGGTGGATGATAGCATTTGTACCCTTTTGAGTGGAAGAATAACCGAGAAAGACACACTTGACACTCGTGGATCAAATTTTCCTCTATTTTGAGAATGTATATGTACAAAGGCAACACAACCAAATATTTTGGGAGGAAGGCTACTTGAAGTACTAAAATCAAGAAAGAATTTTGCTAGAACTTGCATAGGACTTTGAGATTCAAGAACTTTTGTAGGCAATCTATTTATCATATGAGTAGCGATTAAAACAGCCTCCCCAGTATTGTTTAGGGACTTTTTTGGAACAAGAGGGCTCTTGTAATAGCTAAACGTGACCATTTTTCTTTCGGCAACACCATTTTGTTGGGGTGTGCTAACACAAGATGACTCATGTATAATGCCTCTTTCTTGGAAATATGGTGAGAAAACTGATTGAAATAGTCCTTAGCATTGTCGACCTAAACCTTTTATTTCATCTCCAAATTGTGTTTTGATCATGTTGTAAAAGGTTGGAAAGACAGACCTTACATCGATTGCTTTTAAAAGAAATATCCAAGACACACGGTACAATCATCAATAAAAGATACAAACCACGAGCCCGAAATATTTGAAATAGTGGATGGTCCCCAAACATCACTATGAATAAGAGTAAAAGGAGCGGATGTTCTTTTATTGCTTCTTCGAAAAGAGGTACGTTTATGTTTTGCAAGTTCACAGACATCACAATGGAATTTTTCAACAGTTAATCCTTTGAACAATGAAGGAAACATAATTTTAAGGACTCTAAACGATGGATGACCATGGCGGAGGTGATGGAGCCAAATTTGGTTTTATTGGTTTTAATAGATTCGGATATGAAAGATAATGGTGAGGAATTGAGCACTAACTTCTCCTTTGGATTCCTCAAGATAGTATAGGCCATTTACTTCCTTAGCATGTCTAATCATCCTCCTCGTATTACATTCTGAAAAAGACATCGATTGTGATAGAAAACCACACTACAGTTAGAGTCTTTGGTAATTCTTTGGATGGATAGAAGATTGGTAAATAGTTTTGGAACATGAAGGACATTTTTAAGAGTAAGGGTTTTGTTTATAACAATATCACCCCGACCACCATTGTGATCACAGAACCATCGGCTCTTGTTATCTTTCTACTACTAGGACAAGGTGTATATGAAACAAATTTTTGTGAGGAGTGGGTCATGTGGTCAGCAGCTCTGAGTCAATGACCCAAGAACTTTTGTGGGTATATCCGAGATTTTAGAATTTTGAGAAGAGGATATACCGAAAAACCAAACCACTAGTACCTATTGAAGGAGATTTTCCAATGATCCCAGCAGATTCTTCAACTTCTCAATTTCTTCTTTCTTGAACTCAACAGATGATTCTTGAGAATTCCCTTCTCCAGTGTTGCTGGTTTTGACAGTTTCAGCCATGTTTCTTTTGAACAAATTCTACTGAGCTTGAGGTTGATCGGGAATGAGAAGAAGTTGCGGACAAAGAAAAAAATCCAGAATTTGAGCTAAAAAAACGGCTCGGATACCATGTTAAGAACAGGCTTTTCTATTCATCTTATTCATAAGAAATTACATAAATATTTATACACATAGTAAGCCTAACTTAGGAAACTCTATACTAGGAAACAGACTAACTCTAGGGATGCTGTCTAAAAAAAACAGCCTTAAAGTTAAGGATAGTAATCAGTAGAATATTTACAGAATCCTATCTGATACACTTAAATATTCCTTAATTAGTAAACTGTAATCTGACAGTTACATGTCAAAGTTTAGCTTTGAACTAATACTAAATCATTTAATGGTTAACTGTAATAACAAGATTAAACAATATATGATTAGTATGAGAAAGAAAAAAGAAAATTAAGAAAAGGAAGAGCCATGTGGTTCAAGCTAAGTGAACGCATCATGTTTACCAACATGTGATTCTTCCATTAAATTTCAAATCAAGTCGTTAAAGCAAAAATGGCATATTATTAGAGAGAGAAGGAATAGAAATTCAAGCAAAAATAAAATTCCATAAAGAAAAAAGACCAAAAAAAGGGAACAAGATAATTGGTTTTAGCTTCAAAATTAATGTTAAAAAACCTGTCACTTCTTAAACCATAAGGGGCATATTGATGTATTCCACCCTGAACTACAGAGTGGGTTTTAGCAATTTAACACCCCCAAAAAAAAAATAATAATAATAAAACAATAATAAATAAATGAAATAAATCATATTGCAGCAAATGTTAAGATTAAACAAAAAGCCACTAGCAAGCAAATTATATGATGATCATGGATCAGGATCATACCTGAAAAACAACTCGATGTTCAAAACTACAGAAGTCAACAACTAAGTATAAATGGGAACTTCCATTTTTCAAGCTTTCCCTATCCTTGATTTTTTCCATAGCCTTGAATGTGAGTCGATCTAGCCAATCAACAGGTTGAATCTGCCCCCTTTCATACTTATTTGCAAGCTTTTCCAGACGCTCCAATTCTCCACGCTCTTGCCTGGGGACCTATAGTGGGATATATTACCGTATACATTAAAAATTGTAGCTATATAACCAAATGCCAAAGCAGAAACATTATGCACCAGCAACCAGAACCTTTCCAGGAGTACTTGTTGGAAACGATCCATCTGCTTGTTTCCCTAACCAGAGTCTAAGCTTCTGTTTCCCTGTTTTCAGTTGCATTTTGTTGTTGAATAGAAGAATCGTAGCGCCACCAATTAGCCCATCATCTTTTCCGCATGACAGATCCCAGACCTTAACATTCCAGGAGAATGGCAATAAGTAAAAGGCCAAACCAGGTAATGTAGTTATATTCTTATTAAAAGATAGAGGAAAAGGAAAGGCACTATAAAGCATAATAACATTGTCTTAAGAAATAAGCATAATAAAGGCTAAAATCTCCATGCAGGCAATAATATAATTAATATAATTTACAAGTTTAAATCTTGAGCACTGCTAAAACAGTTAAAGTTAGGCAATCTCTATCTACCATCTGTATGAAAATTACCAAAGAAAATCTAAATGTAGTGTAGTAAATGTCCATGTAACATCTAAGGGGCATTGCAGTTCAATCTCGAGATCAAATAATTCATCTGTAGAAGCTAGCTTTTTTATGGCTGTCTTTAGACCAAGATATATTGGTGATCAATCATTTAAAGCCTTTGATAAAATACGTGACTAGATACGGTTTTAGAAGTCTCTTAAAGAAAAAGAAAACCATAACATCAATGACATTCATGCTACGAGAGATACCATCACAGATATTTTAAACTAAAAGAGGCACAACTAAGGTTTTGCCAAACATGCCTAGAAAGAACCAAATAAGGAGGAAGTTGATAAAGTACATGCCATGAAGATAACATTCTTTGACTCGTTTCATTCACACTCATTTACAAACTCATTACCAACCCACAAAAACAGAATTCAACTTGAACACAACTATGCAATGAAAATGCAAGAACAATTTTTTTCTACTCACTGTCAAAGCAAGTTGTGAGTGTGCAGTCAAGTCTCGATATTTAGTACTCAATGTTATTAGTTCATTCCAACAATACAACGGTCCTGCAGACTCCAACCTGGTATCAGAACAATATATCAATTCCCTATCACTGGCAAATTATTTGAAAGAGGAAACACATTGAAAACTTCGCACACGAGTAAATAAATCTTTTAGTTAGTTGATTAAAGGAAACTTTTGGTTTTCCATAAAAACCTTGTTTTTGTTGGAAGACCAAACGGAGCACCGTCAATGTACAATGCACACTCCACATAGAGTTCGCCTTTCCTCTCCTCTGTAGTGGAATCGGTCCCTGAAAAGCAATTGAAACCGAGGATAAACAATCATACCGATCTTTAAAAAACTAGTTCCAGTTCTTTCAGATTTTCAAATTGAAGGTGAAAGAAAACTAGAATTTCACTAGGCTGCAGCGTAAAACTTCCAGACTTCTTATACTAACTGTAGAAGTGAAATTATCATCAAAACTGCTAGTATAATTGGGTGGCAAAGATGGCTTACGAAGTGACAAGTTAAGAAAAAAGAAGACTGAAATCCGCAATAGTAACTGAATTTGGACTCAAACCTGAATTGGGAGAATTTGGGGAAGGCAAAGTCCCCTCCAATCTGTCGACGCGAAAGGTAACGGGAAGGTTGATGTCGCAAGACAAGAAGAATCGAAATTCGTTGCCACTCATTATATCTTTTTTAGGGTTTCGATTAGCTCTGAATTTTCAGAATTAAATAGTAGGAAACTAATAACAAACAATGGAATTTTCTAAGAAGAGTTCGCGTAGAAGCCGATCCAACTGAAACTGAAACTGAAACTGAAATTGGATTTTTTATAAATAAAATAACAATTATGGTAAATTACACCCAAGTCACTAAACTATTAATAGGTTTACGTTTTAGTTAATTAATTTTAAAAAGTTATAAAATAGTTATTGAATTATTTGAAAGATTTTATTTAAGTCACTATTATTCTAATTTAAGTAGAACTTTATAGGAAGGTACTTAACTAGATAGTCTTAAGTGTATAACCATCAACTCAACACTAATAAAAAAAATATGAACTCTTTTATGAGTTATCGTGCGCTAATATCAATGAGTAACATACATGACTAATTGTCTTTTTAAAGGAAGTATTCTTACTGAACCAACATAGAAACCAACGATACAGGCGTAAGTCTTGTTTAGGGACCTTTTCCCACTTAATATTTTAAAAAAATATGCAAGGTTTTTTTTTTTATTTCTATCATGAATGATTGAAAATGCAAACAAGTACAAGTTACATTCTTCTCCTAAACTATAGGACATGCTTGTATCATATATGCATGAATATATTTTTCAATTTATCAACATCTAATTATTTATAATATTTAACATATCATAATCATAAATAGATAATAAATCGGTTCTGACCAATCAAAGTTTTCATAGTTTCATCTTAGGGGAAAGCTAAGATAATTAAAAAGTAAAATAATTTTCTCAAAATATTCTTTGGGTCTTTTGGGTGAAAGCCAAACATACATAATTTTTCCCAAAAAGAACTTGTCAGCCAAAACCAAAACTTGAATCAAGAACCAAAGTCACTGTTGCCACTGTCAACCACAATCATCGCCAATCACCACAAACGATTTCCCTAGGAAGCCCGTGTACCAGTTGTTGTTGCTCTTATCTCAACTAGAATGCCTTCACCACCGCCGACACTAGCACATTGGCCTAATGCTGCTCTCGATCACAACATTTCACCTGCATGCGTCATGCACACCTCACCTGGTAAGCTAAGCGGTATCGACTGTCGATCTTATGTAGCCTTCACACGCAAAGAGAGAATCCCCTAAGTGATATGAGCCTTTCAACTGGCTTCGAGTGTAAAGCCCCCAACATGTTTGATGGTAATCAACAATTATCAATTGGTTGGGATGCGAGGCCCCAATCAGTTGTCTGTTATATCGGGGCTTGGTTGGGCACGATGCTTAGAAAATGCCACGCACTTGTCGTGGTGTGAAGCTTCGACCCCTCACTCCTTGCGGCATCTACTATGGCACGATGCCCCAGCTATTGCTCAATAACACATGTAACAAAGGCACGATGCCTTGCAGCCACTCATATGCATCCAACTAGAACGTGACACCCTGACATCTCTTGTCATGTAACACTCCACACAGATTCGATCGTCAAATTTGAGATATGAGATTTCACATTCATTACTAAAGCAACTACAGTTTTATTTCAATGCTTTATGAACAAATCAATGCAAGCCATTAGGTTCTAAAACTTAATTATAAAAATATTATTTATCCAAATCTGAGTTATAAGTGAGCTTACAAAAGCTCTCATACTAATCTGATGATGGATAAAGGACTAAAATGTAATGATTACAAAATTCAAGAGTGATGTTGCAATATTGAAGGATTATGTTGCGACCTTAAAGATAGGAAGGTAACATCGCAACTTCAGTTGGGGAATGGTGCGACCTTGAGGACAGGGGATTTGATGTTGCGACTTTAGTTAGAGAAAATCGTGACTATGGAAATAGAAGTTTGATGTCGCGATACTAATAGGGGAGTGTTGCGACTTTGAATGTAATTTTCCCTAAGTTTTAGTCCATTTATCTCAATCTTACCAAAATACAATACTCAAATTGTTTATGTCACACCCAGTCCTCCTAAGGATTCGAATCTAAAGAAGATTCGGGGAGCTAATTGTATAAAAATAGGAATTGGTGGGCACTACTGAGATATCTAGAAACTTAAGTTGGGAATAATTGAATTTCAGTTCTGGTTTAGTAGCTTGGAACCGGCTGGTTCCATAGTGAGAGATAGAATGATTAGGAATGAGTGGTTGTATTGGTCTGTAAAGATATATATGGTTGGTTCCAATTAAGTTTATATATAGGTGCGTTGAAACATATTTCTTTTCAATTCTATTTACCAATTTGTCTCTCTTTATAGTATCGTCTTCTTCAGTCGCACTGAAGAAGAAGAGGATGTAGCTGAAGAAAGCTTTGCATGTTGTAGCAGTTATGTAAATTAAAAACTGGAAGTAAAGAAATTGGGGAAATGGTAAGCTTCCTTACCCTTTATACTCATGGATTGAAGGAAAAAGTAGAGTAAGAACTCTTAAAACTTTCTATATAATTAAAGATTCTGGGTTTTTAAGGTTTGAACACCTTTAGTTTAACCAATAAATGGTTGTCATGCTTAGCTGCCAAGATGACGAAGGCTCTGGCATTTGGACAAGCTAAGCTGACGAGGATAGATGAATCCTAGTGACTTTCTGAACTCTGCCCCATGGTGGTCATTGATAATTTTTGTTTGGATGGTTTGTGTCTGATTTGCCTAAAACTGTGGTTGTAAATAGGAAAGGTAAATGAGCATGTTGAATAATGAATGATACCATGTAAGTGTGTACACTTGATGCTAAAAGTAGGCGACTTGTCTAAATAATCAGTAACGTACAATATGATATAGTGATAAGTGTAATGTCTTGAGCGATATGTTTATATATAATATATGTGGAGTATGGGGAAAAATTTCCTTGATGGGGTAAATGAAGTTATGTATAATTGGTGAAAAGAAAGAATGGGCGAATAGATGGAGAAATAAAATTTTCGTTGGATTCTACAATTTAGTGTTGTTGTTTGCAAACCATGATATGTGAAACTCTGGGCCTTGCAGAAGAGAAATTGCGGTGTTCGAGTATTAAGGTTAAAAATGAAGCAGAATGTTATCGACTGGCTCGCTAGAGCGACACTGTGAAGTCAATAAGGTCCTTCGGGGTGAGTTGTAATGCCCCAATTTTAGTAGGTTTAAACTTTTGACACATAGCAGTAAAGAGTCTGTTTGGTGTAATGAAATCCGCCTAAATAATTATTTGGTGTATACATGTGGATGTTTAGTAATAGCCACAAGAGTAAGTAAGAATTCGGTTTCCTAATATTTTGCTATATATTAAGGAGAAGAATGTTTTAAGTGGCAAAGAGTATGTAACAACTCGCCTGACAAAGTCCTTGTATCTAATTACTGTTTTATGAGATATCAGCCAGACAGAGAAATGATTTTGAAAGAAGTACTTGCCAAGATGTAGTACGTCATGTTGTTAGAGATACAATGCTAGTTACATTGTAAGTATAGTAGTTATGGTCCCTTTGGTTATGGTAACCAAATATTGTCCATATTGGATTCTTATTTATATTTTTTTTTTATAGTTGTAGACCATTAATGAAAATATTTTGAAAGGGTGTGACACATGTCAAGTTTCTATAAGAACATAGGTTTGTTGCCCTTAAGCCGAAACTAAAAGATCTGACCTAACGTAGAATATTTCTTTGTATTTCGGTGAGTATTTTAGTTTTGTAGGTGGAATCCTAAATAGTAAATTTTTTTTATTTTGGTTTAACAATAAGTTAAAGAAAACCAAATGAGATTTTGTACAGGGTTGTTAATGTTTGAGAAAAAATGGTTAAATGTACATAAATAGGTTCTGGTGGCGTTTCTATGTTCTTTAGATAGTGATTGCAAGTCAGAAGGTTGGATCTATTGTACCAGCTGCTTTAGGTGATGATCGAATGAGTTTCTACACTAACCCTTGTATATATATATTGTTCATACTCAAATATATCTATATGAGATTGATCAAAATGTGAATAAAAAATTTTATACAGTATAGAAACGACACTTATACGACTATTAAGATTAAGTTATGTTAGGATTGATAGTGTACTTGAGTGATTGAACTTGATGGTATATGTGTTGGATATGAGATCTGGTGATTTTAAATTTATGAAGGAATGAGTATTGAGTTAAGTAATAAGTAGTTTGGTTGAATGTGAGTTCTCTTATATGGGTTCCTATGAATCTTCCAGATAAGTATTTATGATCTAATTTCCAGAAATAATGAATGAGTGCATGAATGATTGTTGAGGATAGTAAGAACATTTGATAAGGAATCTAATGAGTCTAAGTATGTGAAGAATCGTGAAAAGTGTTATGTCATTTAATCATGACTATGTATGTGTTTGTTTGGAATGTATACTGTGATATGTGACATTTTTTATGTGGTTGAATTACGTATTGAAGTATAGTTTGGGTAAAGAAATGAGTTAGTCAACCTAGATGTGAATTTCTACTCTGATTCTTGCATGTGAATTATGCGTATAGATGATTAAATAATGATAAAACCTGAGTATCGATTAAATGAGTAAAACATAAAGGAATTGTGCAAGAGTAAAGTTATTATATGCAGAATTACATGAATGAAAAGTAGAATGATGAGTATGCAAGTAAGGTCTAATAAAAAAAGGTATAAATTAGACTTGTAGTTTGGTGAAAGGTTAGATGAGCCTAAGTACATGGATATTTGTGATGATGAATTATAGCAATGTTTGTATGAATGTTTGTTGAGTATAAAATGTATTTCTAACAGTGAATCTAATAAGTTTATGTATTTACCAATTGTTGTTTTAGTATTAAAACATTGAAGTATGGTTGTAATAGTATGTTTGGAATGTATGATGTGAGATGTGTGATTATGCTAGTTTGCTAAGTACATGAAATGAACCTGGTTAGAAACTGAGCTCCAATATTAGTTGCAGACTTGAAGATACATGTGACACAGATTTAGCCTAGACTAGTAATCTGTTGTTGTTTTAAAGGTTTAGCCTAGACTGATAACCTTACATGTATGGTACCCTCTGAAAAGGAATTATGAATGAAGATAACCTAATAGGGTTTTCTACATGTCCCAGGATAATGATAGGTAAACCTCACGGAATGTGAGTTTAGGCAAATCCACATCGTAAACACGTCAAAAAAGGAATGTTTTCATAGCAATATATAAAAAGGAATGCCTTTGTGGCAAAATATTAAAATGAATGCCTTTGTGGGAAAATATGAAAAGGAATGCCTTCATGGAAATATATGAAAAGGAATGCCTTTGTGACAATATATGACTAGAAATGCCTTTGTGGCAAACTCTGAAAGGAATGTCTTTGTGGCAGACTTTGATGGAAATGCCTTTGTGGCAAACTCTAAAAGGAATGCCTTTGTGGCAGACATTAAAAGAAATGCCTTCGTAGCAAATTCTAAAAAGAATGCCTTGATGGCATACTCTATATGATGGCCCATGTGGCAGGTTCTGTGTGACTCTTTTGACGTGTTCTACCAAGACTTTGTGGTAAAATGTGCTTATCCTCCTTTATGGTAAGTTCTGGGTAAATCCTGATAATTTTGTATTAATTATTGATAAGAGAAGGTTATGATATGTCCAAGGTTGCGAGTTGAATAAGATTCAAGATATAATTTGAATAAGCCCAAAAAGAAGATTTCTTAAAAGAAATGTGTATCTGTATGTTGAAGAAGGTACCCACCATGATAATCTTCTAGGGTTGAATATGAACGTGTTCGTCTGTGATATGTAATGGTTGAATTAGATTTATCGGGAATCTACCATATCTAGGTTGTATAAAGGCTTCTACTGAACTTGTATGGAATTTGAATTTTGGTTATCCTGAGTACCTGGGGTCTTGAAATAAAGTGGTGTGAAATTTATCTGAATGATTTATGTAATACATTATCAACGTAGGTTGTGTGGTATTGAACCAAGATATGATTCAATAAATAGTTTGATAGTATCGTTTCTACGTAAGTATTCGCCAACATGTATGAGTATCAACCAGCGATAAATGTCAACGATCACCTGTTTGAAATAGGAATATGAGTTAAGACATGGATAGCTAGAAATGTTTTCTAAGGGTATGTTTCGTTAAGAAAGTATTAAGGGATAAAAGGTTTATGAACTGATAGAAGGGATTCCTCAGTTGATTAAATATGAAAGACTAAGTATGGCAAGGGTATGATGATTGGTATATATATAAGATTAATAAAATGTAATAGTGTCAACTTAAGTGAATGTTGTAGAGTAATAGTAGACTCATAGCAATTCATAATATTTGCAAAGTATCTATCAAATGTATGGTTATAGAGCTCACTAAGTACTCTTGTATTTACAAGGTTTGTTATTTCATTTCAGGTTTGAAGAAAGTCTGTGTAACAACCCGTTTTTTGTGGTGTTAAAAATAGTGGTTTCGGGACCACGATTTTGATGAGTAAGTTAATATTTTAATGTTTATTTAAATGCTATAGGATTATTTAGCTTCGTATTATATTTCATTAAGAAATTTCAATGTGTAGCTAGTTAATTTAGTAAAAAGGGCTAAATTGTAAATGATGAAAAAGTTGAATTCTATCAGCTAAAAGGGTTAAATAGCTATGAAATTTTAATTTAGTGGACTCAGATGGTAATTAAAACATATATTAAGATAGTGGATTGTGATGGAAAGGTTTTTATGTGATTTTAGTAGATTTTAAAGGTTAGTTTAGTAATTAAATAAATTAAGTTAAAATTAATAAAACAAAGATGAAACAAATGTCATCTTCATCATTTTCTTTTCTTTCTTGGCTGAACACCATTGTTAAGAAGGAGGAAGCTTTCAGTTGTGGCTTTGCTCATGCATAGTAAGATTTTGAGTCCCATTTTAAAGATATTTATGTTTTTGAACCCGTTTTAGCTTAATTTTTAATGATTTTTATGTTTTTGAACTCGTTTTAGCTTAACTTACTTAGCCCAGGGGTTAATTCACAAAATTATAAAAGGTTGAGGGACTTGCCATGATAGAGTTTAAGTGTGTTTTGATGTTTATTGATAGTTTATTAATTTTGGTTGTATATGGACAAGTTTTGTTAAGTGAATATTAGTAAATTTAGGGCTTAGGGATTAATTTGATTAAATGGTAAATTGCTTATAAATTGTGCAAATTGAGGAAAAATATGAGTTGATATAGGTAAAAGAAAAAAATCGGTTAGCATATGTTGGATTAAAAAAATGGTGAATTTACAAGTTATGATATTAAGGATTTAATTGTATAAAAGTTGAAATGTTAGGGGTAAATTTATAATTAATAGAAAATTGGGGTTATAAGCTGTAATTGGTTGTTTTAAGCTATTTGAAAGACTTAATTGAATGAATTTCATATTTAGATCAAGGTACTAATTAACCGAACTTAGATTGAGGAAAAGCTAAAGTGGTGGATTAGTTATCAACCTCGTTTTTGCAACTATTTTATCGAGGTAAGTTCTTATATTCTTTTTAAAATGTTTCAATTCAATTGGAAAAATTAGTGGTAGTTTTCTTGTATATTTAATTATGTTTAATATGCGAAAATCCTTAAATTGTTAAAAGAAAAGGATTGGAATTAAAATACATTCAGTATTACTGAATTCTTGAAAAGGTTATATCCCAAACGTATATAAAATGAAAAGGTTATATCTGAAAAATATATTAATTGAAAAGATTATATCTTAAACGGATATCAAATGAAAAGGTTATATTCGAAATGAATATTAATTGAAAAGGTTATATCTGAAATGGATATCAAATGAAAATGTTATATTCGTAACGAATATTAAATGAAAATGTAATATCCAAAGCCGGTATCAAATGAAAAGGTTATATCCGAAACGAATATCAAATAAAAAGATTCAAAAGGTTGTTACCCTAAAAGGGTTAACATATGAAAAGGTTTATTGAAAAGGATTGTGGTGAGAACCAATTAATTAAGGTTTGTATGAAATTTTGATTTGATTATGTATTTAGTTGCTAACTCGAGATGTGGTGTGTATAAGAAGAATTGTACATATAGTGATTGAAATGCTTGAATGGTTAATTATGAAATCATGTTTTTGATAAGTTGAGTTCTTTTAAACAAACTTACTAAGCATCGTTGCTTATGCATTTGTTTTGCATTATTTTGTAGATCATCGGAGACTTGATCGATTGGAATCTTGTTGAATACGTATCACACTATCCAACAATCATTCTGATAGATTTTGAGTTATTTTAGTTGGTATAAAATAGCATGTATAGGGCTCTTATGTATGTTATTTGGTTACCATGATATGATCATATCTTTTGTGTAAATAGGTGATGAGACTTTTAATGTTTAGTAAGTATGGATCATTTTATGTGTAAATTAACTCTATGTTTTAAACTATGTTCATATGAGGCTATTATGGATGAATATTAGATATTTGATGTTGATAGAAGTTATAAAACCATGTTATATAGTTGAATTATTTGAATGTGTATATTATGGTACCAATGAGGTTACATTGGTTGATTGAAGAAGTTGTGTTGAATATATGTGATTTTGGCATGTTTTGGGTCTTATTTAGGTGTATATTGAATAGGTTTTAAGGTTGACAATTGGTATGCTTGTGTCTTAAGAAAACATTTTAGGTAAACTAGTGTTTTAAGGTACATTTTGGTACACACGAGCTGTAACAACGATTTTCAGTGAAATCAGAACAGTGATTTTGGGACCACAAATACGAGTCAGAAAGAAAATTTATTTTAATATTATTGCATGGTCTGCATTATGATAGGAATGACGTATGAAAATTTTGATAAGAAACTTTTACCGATTTCATGTTTAATTGTTAGTGTAATAGCCCAATTTTGGGCCTAGTCAGGACAATGGTTCGGAACCACTATTCCGGGGCTAGGGAAATTATTTCTAATGTTATTTTATGTGTTATAGCATGATTATATGTGTGCATGAAAATTTTGGTAAAATAATTTTAGCGATTCCATGCTTAATTGCAAAAAAAGGGACTAAATCGCATAAAGGGCAAAAGTTTTGTTTTGCTAGATAAATATGTTAAATAGCTAAATAACCAAAATTTGGGGTGTTTAAAGTGCAAATAGACCCTAAAAAAGGTACTTGGCTGGCCATAGAGAGAAAGAAAGTAGAAAAGTCAAAATTTGGTGTGGTTGGTGACTTAATTTTGACTAGAAAAAGAATAAAATAAAACAAAAGATATCATCTTTTTATCTTTCTTCTTCCCCACTGAAAATGACAGAAAACAAGGAGGTTTTAAGAGTTTAAGCTTTCAGCCACTTAGTTCTCTTGCAAGTAAGTGATTTTGATGACTTTTCTTAATGATTTTTACACTTTTGGGACCCTTGTAGCATGAGCTAGCTAATGGGGGGACTATTTAGAAAATGGTTGAAAGTCTAGGGTTTTTCCATGAGAGCATTTATGTTGTTTGATGAATTAATAAAATGAGTCTTGGTTGTGTAATAAACAACTTTTGTGAAAGAAGTTTGCATGAAAACACCTAAAAAGGGCTATTTTGTAAAGTTGTAAAATAAGTTGTAAATGTGTGAAATAATTGAAATTGTGAGTTGTTATAGTTATAAAAAGAATTCAGCTAGGCTTGGTAAAGGAGGAAATTCAATAAAAATTGATTTACGAGCTTAAGGGCAAAATCATAATTTTTGTAAAATCTAAGGGCAAAATGGTCATTTTGCCAAATTGTGAATTATAGAATGTTTTAATTAATGTAATTAAATGAGTGAATTTCATCATGTTAGATCAAGAAAATCGAGATTTGGGCTTAAATTGGAAAGTACGAGGTTATGGACTAAAATGGAGTAATTAGCCGAAATTGCATTCGAGGTAAGTCCGTGTGACTAAATAAGCATGTTATCTATATTATTGCTAATATACTTGAAATCTATTTTGTTATAATTGTATTGAATTATATGTTGATGGAGTTATGTATGAGAAATTGATGCCAAAAGTAAATAACACTCATGTGATGATAGAATACATTATAAATTTGATGGAGTATGATATTCCATTGAAACGAGTAAGTTGTACGTAAATAATGCAAATATAATGGTACCATGTATTGTACGGTTAGTATGGTCTGAATTGTTGACTTGCATTGTGAATGTAAATTATGAGAATTTACGTAACAATAACTCCCAGTTGAACCTTAGGAATAGATTGTGATATTCATGCCATTACATTAGGTGATGTGTGCTAGTGTAAGATATTTCTGGGACATGCATCGGCCTCGAGATATACAAGCCAGTGTAAGACATGTCTGGGACATGCATCGGTATTGAGACGAGAGCTAGTGTAAGACATGTATGGGACATGCATCGGCCTTGAGATATACAAACTAGTGTAAGACACATGCAGGACATGGCGTCGATTTGTTGTGTGTCGATGTAAGACTGTCTAGGACATGGCATCGACATCGATAGATGAGAGCCATGTAAGACCATGCGGAACATGGCATCGACCTCGATATATAAAAGTCGATGTAAGACACATGCAGGACATGGCGTCGACTTTGATGTGCTAGCCAGTATAAGACCATGTCTGGGACATGGCGTCAGCATCTTATCCCATGTTTGGGGCAATTGAATATCCTGTAGTATTCCAAATGGTTCAACGAGAGATTTATGGTATATATCGAAAAGAGAGAACTTATGACCATGTTGTGAGTGGTACAGGTACTCACATGAAATTTATGAGATATGAATCCAATTCATGTTGTATGATTAATAAGGAATGAATATGAGTAAGTATATGAGCATGTTGAGTAACTCAGGTATGTATGCCAAACTCATGAGAAATGATTTCGATTTATGATGTACATTTGGTGAGGATGTAAATAGGTAAGTCATGCCTATGATAATGATTTTGTGATGACCTTGTGATTATAGTTCTATTCTTATGATGTATAAACATGTATTTTTACCAATGTGGTGAAAATGAATTAATAAGGGTGATTAACTTAGTATCATAAATTTACACTAAAACAGTTTTGGACGGCAATAGCAGTCCGACTTTGAAAATCCACCAAAAATTTTGGAAATTGAGTTAAAGGCTGAATAAAATATGAAATTAAAGCTTAATGAGTTTAGTTTCACATAGAAGAATAAGCAAAGGAATTTCATACTATGAAATATTTAAATTGTTGTGAGACACAGTCAGAATGATTTTGAAATCCCCTGTTCTAATTTGAGAAAATCATTGGAAATTTTACAAAAATATTTATGGGTTATAATTTATATGCTTAGAATTCTTAATGAGTCTATTTTCAAGAGAAATAGACGGGAACATCATCTGAGTCCTGTTTTATGAGATAATTAATTTTTAGTGAAAAGACGTTGGAACTGTCAAACAGCGAAAAATGGGTAACTTTAAGGAATAAACTGTACTTATTGACTAGACCAAAAATTCTAAAAATTTTATGGTAAGAAGATATGCGAGTCTAGTTTCAGGGAAAATTAGTAGATCTTAATTTGGAGTTCTGTATCTCCAGATATAAATAATTTAGTGACCATGATTGGAGAAAACAACTTGACTGGAACATAAGTAAAAATGCAAATAGGGTTGTATTACCTTCAGAAGCAAGTTGATAAATTGCTTATTATTTTCATACGGTCTTACTAAGCTATAAAGCTTACCTTATCCTTTCCATTTCTTTAGTGTTGTCAGGTTAGCTCGGGGTTAGAGATCGTCGGAGGCAGCATCACACTATCAAGCCATCATCTTTGGAGTATTAGTTTATGTGTATTAAGCACCTTCAAGTGAGTGGGATGTACAGGGACTTAGTTTTTATGATAGATGTTGTTATGATTAGCCAAATGTATTGGCTTATATTGATTAGTTGTATAAAGCCATGAGATGTGGCTTATAATGATTGTGGCTTGTAAGCCTAGTTATTCATGATAAGTTCTAATGTTTGCGATGCAATGATGTTTTTATGCTTGTGGGACATGCATGATTGGTGTTAAGACATGTGTGTCTGATAAATGCTTCATGACCAATCAAAATGGTTATAGCCATGGAGTAATTGTATGGTATAGAAATAAGACGATGATGATTGAACATGAATGCTTAATGTTTAAATAAGGTCACTTGACAAGGTCAATGAATATGGATTAATGTGTCTACACTTGATATTGTATGAGTATGTGAAACTTGTGAATGATAGCATGCTAAAGTTAAGAATACACCTTAGTGAAGTCTGCTAAATAATTAAAATGATGACATGATGTATAACTTTGATGTGTGTAAAGATGTGAGGGATTAATGGTAACAAAAGGCTTGGAAAATAGCCTAAGTGGTAGCCACAAGTGCAGAGACACGACCGTGTGTCTCAGCCGTGTGGATGACACGGCCTAGCACATGGGTGTGTGGTTTGGCCGTGTGGTTAAATTTTCTTTGCTGACGTCATAGTTAGAGAGTTACACGGCCTAAGGACTCGGGTGTGTCCTGGGCACACAGGCGTGTCCCTGTGCCCACACGGGCTTGTGACCCTATTTCATGGAAAGAAATTTTCTAAGTTTTCTCAAAACTTTCTAAGTTCCTCAGTTTAGTCCCTAACCACTTTCAATGCATGTTTAGGGCATCGTAGGCCCGTGTATGGGACATTATGCATGTGTATGAAAAGTTTTGAATTAAAAAGAAATTTTATGGCTCGATTTTTGCATGTATATGAATGTTTAAGTCTGGTAATGCATCGTACCTTGTCCCGGCGTCAGACATGGGTAAGGGGCGTTACAGTTAGTAATGACCAAATTGCATAAAGTGTAAAAGTTGAATTCTAGTAGCTAGATGGATTAAATAGCTATGGAATTCAAATTTTGAGGTCCTTATAAACCAAATAGACCATTAAGAGAAGTTAGTTTATATTTATGATGATTCACCCATGGAAAATTAGAAAAAGAAAAGGACTAAATTGGAAATTGAAATAATTAAAGATGATAATAAACTAATATCATCTTATTTCATCTTCAACCCCAATATTATTCTATAGAAACCCTAGCTAAGAGAAAAGACATCAAGCAAGTTTAATTGGGTAAGCATTCTTGTCCTGCTTGATGTATATATGCATGAGGTTGAATTATGTTTGGTATAAGAGTGAGTTTGGATTGGTTTATTAGGTACAACCATACTTAATTGAGTACTTGATCAAAAAGGGATAAGTTGGACACTTGAACATATGTGATAATATATGTCATGCATAAATCTTGATTTTGACTTGATTTAAATGTCTTGAATTGGTTGGTTGGTAAAATTTTTGAAACTTTTATATAGGTGGAAGAAAAGTTTGGGTAAGAAATAAGGCTCGGAAATGGCCTTATTTTGTCCACACGGGCAGAGACACCAGCGTGTGTCTCAGCCATGTGTGACACACAGCCATACGCACAAGCGTGTGGTTTGGTCGTGTGTCCCCTACATCTATAAAATTACAAAACAAAATGCTTAGGTATTTTTACACTGATGGAGACATAGACATATGTCTCAGCCGTGTGAGGTACACGTCTTGGCACACGAGCGTGTGACTTGGCTGTGTGTACCCTGCACCTTAATTATGCAAGTCAGTATGCTCACACGGTGTAGCACACGGGCGTGTGGCTCTGCCGTGTAACTAAGTCAATATGTAACCTAATTTGGACACAAGCTTAAACACGACCGTGTGTTTCACATCGAATGCCCACACGGTCTAAGACACGGGGTAGTCTGCTGGGATAGCAAACACGGAGTAGTCTGCCGAGACAATAAACACTGAAGAGTTTGCTAGGACACTAAACATGGGGTTACATGTGTAAGGCCATAGTTAGGCTATGGCAACATGGGGAGTTTGCTAGGGCAATAAACACTGGGTAATCCACTAGGACATAAAACATGGGGTTACACATGTGAAGTCTGCAGATCAGTATACTAGGGAACCCGACAAGATATAAATTAGAAGTCATGGTGTGACATGTACGACAAGTCACAAGAAAAAATAAACTTGGTGTGTCTGGGAACACATACTAATGGGATAATAAGAGAATTTGCCAAAAACGATGATGAGTGGAGCCAAGGACGCGCCTCAACCCAGTTATGTGCGAAAGAAGGGAGAGACGCCTTAGATAAGGAGGTTAGTGTAATGTAAATAAATAAGAGTTTGCCAGGGAAGCTGCAAATCCTAGATTGTTTAAGCAAATACAATTTTAATTTGTAAATTGATAAAGATGTAGCTAAAAGATTGGGTAGATCGACTAAAGTCTTCATGGGAGGAAATGCCAGCTCAAGGCAGAACGATCAATAAGGTCCGCCAGAGAATAGTGAAAATACAAGTCTGTCAAGACCATGAAACATGGTAAGGATGTTATTGATCTACCAAGGGTGGGAACCTTCATGGAATACATGAATGAGAGATAGTACGTCGGGAACTACATGTCTAATGGAGCAACTTAAAGGAATGGACTGAAAGAGTGGGTATTTTGGGGTTACATTGTGAGCCCTAGTTCACCAAGGGAAAGAGGATATAAGGAAGAGATCTTATTCTGGTAAGGACCCGCAGTTATGGAAAATACTTGGGTAAACACAAATCGTCGCCAATCAGAAGAAATGAATACTTGGGTAAACTTATGCAAAATTGGTTGACTCGGAAGCTGTGTTTTGGATATTGTTTCACTCCTCAAAACCTCGAGATCTGATGGTACTTGCACATGGAAATAGACAAACTATACACTATACATTAGAGTTTAATGGTGCTAACATGATTTGAATCAATAATCAAATCAAAGTAAGATAACAAATACAATCATTAAGTGATCAAATCATCAACTAGTGTCAAGTACACATTTCATTCCTCATGTGCATAATATCATACCATATTTCATTTAACAAATCATATATGAACATTAACTTTCATTAATCATCATATCACACTACATGTGTGCCAAAATATATCATCATGTACATTTCTTTTCTCATTTCCATCTTGAATCCACTAATTAATTTTATATCTATATCAGCCCTCAGGGTTCGTTCTAACTGGTTCACATCATCTTTCACATTCCATCTTTTGTCACTTGGGTATTCATACAATATACACCATTTTCTATTAGCTTTTCATATCAAATGTCATTTGGAAAGTGATCGCCTCTCGACGTGCGAACGTCAGGAGTGTAAATTCATGCAAAAATATAAAGATAAAAGTTAAATGCAGTTTCTGCAAGCGAACAGGTCAAATTTTAATATGATTTAAGTGTTACAACGAAACATTGGTAAGTATTCTGAGGATCGTACCCAAAGGGTTATAGATTAGAGAAAATAAATATTAAATCAATTACCCAAAATAATTTCTAATCTAATTAATTCATAAATTAGTAGTGTCAATTCAGTATAAAAGAAAAATAATAATTAAATTAAACTAAAAACTACTCCTAGGTTAAATTATCTAATTTTCTTATTCCTAGTTTCGACAATACGACCTCTCTAGTGTATAATCTATTGAAACCCTAATTATTATCAATTATTACCCTTGATTTAAGTAATTATCACCATTATTTATGAATACCCTCTTGGTATGACCTAGGCATACGAATACCTTCTCGTTCTCACCGCTTGGCACAAGTTTTACTCAACATGATACCCTCTCAGTCTCACCTCTTTATATCTTGTACTAGGGGCATCACTTCCTAGTGTAATAAGTTCTCTTAAATAAATACTTAATCTTAGATGATTATTTACTTAGCCAATTAATCAGTTTAACAATTGAATCATGTGAGATATTGATGAAGCACAAGTTATTTTAATATTTATACAAATATTCGATCAATAATATCAATGAAAGATATATACATAAAAGAATAGAGAAAATAGAATGCTCATTAATAGATCGATAGAAGTGTTGTTCTAGAACAATCTCCGCTCATAATTGTCTCCATGTCGGAATAGAAATCTCCAATTAAGTGAACATAATATAAACTAAGTAAAAGCTGAAAACTAATAAAAATGTAAAGAATAATTTTTGTCTCTCAAAATCTGTGTGTCTAATGTGTTGTACTAAGCTATTATTTATAGATTTCATATATTATGACCTAATTAGGTCAAGTAGAGGCGGCTAAACATATTAATTTAGGTTGTGTAGATGAAAACACCCTTAGATGATATTTGACCTTGTCGCAATAGTGTCGTGACACCCTCATGCCTGTGTCGCTACATCAAAGGTAGTATATTCTTTTTGGCACGTTCAGGCCAGTGTCAAGACATCCTATAGTGTGTGTTGCGGCATAGTAGACAATATGCTCCTTAGGTAGTCTAAAGGTGGTGTTGCGACATCCAGGCTGGGTGTTGCAACATCGGAAGTAGTCCACTAACTCTTTGGCCTGAATTGATGTCCATCACACTTAATCAACATGTTAGTCTTCCTTTAGGCCTAGATTGGCCTAGATGGACATAAAACACATAAAAATGTTCATTTTATTAACTTTAACTAGAAAATTACTAAAAAAAAAACTAACTTAAAGCAATACTAAATTACTTGAAAACAAGGTTACTAAATGTTAGAAAGAACCTAATTTGCCACCACGAGTTGTGGCAGATCAGCAAGGTATATGTTTTCTTATCCTTATTAACCAGACACTGACTCAAGAATGATACATAGATTATCCAACCATCATACTAGTATATTTAACACTTAGTGCCTCTTTAACACCCCTACCTGACCCGATCGTTGCATCCTAGATACGACATGCCACATTTGTTGCTAGAGCAACTACGATCTCATTAGCAAATCAATTAAACAGTTTATACATGCTATTATGCTCAATACATAATTACAGTATGTTATATAATCAAATCTGACATTTAAATAAGCTTACGAAAGCTCCTTCAATAAATTGAGGTTGGTTAAAGACTAAAATGTAACATTTTCAAAGTTATCGAGTTGGCGTCACGACGTATAGACTTTGAGAAAATAGTGGGTCTCATCGCGACATCGGAGGTATATGGTCGTAATGTCACTCTCTATCGATTTTACTGTCTCAAAGTTAAAGGCGTGTCATTTTCAGATTATAACAACACGATTTTTCGTGGTTTATAAAAAAAAAAGGCAATTTCGAAACTCCATTTTCGTAAACCAAGTCTATAAATATTAAGTAAGAATATTTACAAAGTTGGTATAAAATTATATTGATGTTTAGTCCATCAATTTCATCTATTAAATAGTTAATTTAGGTGTAGGGACTAAATTGTAGAAGTCCAATCACTATAGGTTTTTAATTGGCCAAAAAATTAGGGACTGAAATTGCAATTAGCCAAAGGTTCAAAATGATAAATAAACCATTTGGTTACATAAGATAATGGATGATGATGTTAATCTCCACTATTATGGCTAATGGTAATTAGGATTTAATTAATTTAGGTTAATTAAAGATTAATTAAATTATAAAAGACACATAATATTGGGATATTCCATCTTCTTCATTTTCTCCTAATCAACCAAACATAGAAAACCTAAGGAAAATCCATTATTTTTGAAGCCCAAACATTCGACCATATAATAGGTAAGCAAATTCAAGTCCTTTTCTTGTATATATTATGTTTTTGAGGTCATGGGAGCTTGATTTAGCAAGTCCATGTACCAATTTCAAAAATAATTGAAGTTTTTGAAAGTTTCCATTGTTGATTTCTTGAAATTTAGGCTTGAAATTGATAGATTTTAAGCTTAGATTATAAAAAAAAAAGACTATATTGTTAAGTTTAATTGTTAGTTTTGTACATAGGGACTAAAGTGAATAAAATGTAAAAACATTGTGAAATTTTGATGAAAATGGAAACTAGAGGGTCCCTAATGAATGTATGTGAAGTCAGATTTTAAATCGAGGTTTAAATTTGAAAGTTATGACTATTTCGAATTTAGGGACTAAATTGAATAAAAATTAAAATTTTAGAAGTATCAAAAAATGAGATTATATAGGTTCATTCATGTCATGGCATAATATGAAAATGTTTGGTATTGATGGATTGTATAAAATAATTGTTTAGATCAAGAATCGGATCAAAGCGGAGTTAATCGAAGAAAAGCTAAAATTGTTGAATAGTCCCTAAAAAATAAACTTGTTTGGTGTTTTGATCAGGTAAGCTCATATGGTACTTATTTATTTAGGTTTTTATGTATCTGATCTATGTTTGATTGAAGAGTTTTTAGTTATAAATTGGTATGAAAGGCTAGAATTAAACTGAATTGAAATGTAACATTTATATGTGTAAAAGATGCCTAGATGGACTTAGTAAAGGTTAGGATCTGATTGGCATGCCAATAGGGTCTTGTGAGCGCTTGTACGAGATTTATTACAGATGTTATTAGGGTCCATCATTTGTTAAATATTCTCAAGTATTATGTGACGCAGGTTTAGCTCGGACGAGTAACCTGTATGTCATTATAAAGGTTTAACTCGAACGAGTAACCTATATGTCATTATAAAGGCTTAGCTCGGACGAGTAACCTGATATGTATATATATTTAGCTCAGATGAGCAACTAGTGTATGTAGGTAGCTGTGTATCCGAGTCTGTTTACTAGGGTTAATTGGACGAAATAGTTTATATGAAATTGAGAAATTGAAATAGGATGAAATGAACTTGATTTTCAAATAGTAAGTTGTTGAATGAATTAAGTAAGAAAAATTGATTGGATTAATGCCTTTGACATATATGTGATTGTAGTATCCCTTGATTGAATTTGTTTTTTAGATTAGTTACCTAAAGTGACATGAATTGGCATGTTAAGTACTTGTGGTATTATATGGATTTGATTATAAGTCAATACTTACAATGTTTGTGTTTTACCATGTCTAGCCAAATATTGTGCCAAGCTAAAGTAACTTAAAAATGTTAGGTATGAATAAGGTAAGTTCTATATAATACATATGAACTAACTAAGCATCCTATATGCTTACCTTATTTGTTTTTTCCTTTCCTTATATATCGTCACCTTGAGAAACTCGTCAAGTTAGATCGTCTCAAAGCTCACACTATCATCGAATTGATAGTTATGAAATCATTTTGAGTCTAGTTTTGTGGCATGTATATAAGGTTCATGGTGTATACCTTAGTACTTGGAAGATTTTACTACTTGGCAAGTATGATATAACCCATTTTGTATAATATGTTCCCTTTGTGGTTTGGTAAGTGCATGGCATTGGTTATGTTTTATGCTAGGGTATATGATAATAGATTTTTTTCATGTTTAGCATGTGGAATAATGTATAATGAGGTAGATAAGATAACTAAGCTAAGTAATGGTTGAAATTGGCATATTTGAAAGTATGCTAAGAATATGTAATTAAGACTTAATTGTTATTGTTCATATTAAAGGCTTATAAGACAATGATACATTTAAGGTAAAGAAAAGTATGTATTAAGGTTGAATGGAATGCCTTATCGTGTTTTAACATAGTTTTTTTTTCTTTTTTTAACATTTGATTGAATGTATTGAAATGAATAGATTTGTATTAGGTTGAGCTCATGTTGAATTGGTTTTGATTAGAAATGGTTAAATGATTTGTTTGGTATAAAGTGATATGAGTTTGGGATGTTTTTCTGTGTACCAAGTTGTATAAACCATATAGGTTGTTTGGCATATCTTGAATTGAGATTCAAAGTAGCATTTTTACTGAAAACAGGGTTCATGTCACTACCACAATTATGCAACGTTGCAACCTGGTACTGACTGTAACACCCCGAACCCGAGACCGTCGCCGGAGTCGAACACGAGGTGTTAACAGACTTCAAACCACTTATTGAGAATTTCCCAGACAAGCTGCCAATCTGTGTACTAGTCGCTTCAAAAATCATAACTTGAGTTTTACAACTCTAAAATCAGTTTCGTAATTTTTCCCTGAAACTAGACTCATGTGTCCATCTACATATTTTTTTCTAGGATTTTTGGTTGAGCCAATTAGTACAGTTTATTAGTTAAAGTCTCCCATGTTACAGAGGTCGACTACACTGACCTTCATGCTTTACAACTCGAATAACTCCCTGTGCAGGGCTTAAATACTGATGACGTTTGTTTCTATAGAAACTAGACTCAAAGAGGAATTTATAAATATATGTTATGACTCCTAATTATCTCTGGTTAATTTATAATGAATTTTCAAAGTCGGAACAGGGAATCCAGAAACCGTTCTGGCCCTGTTTCACGAAAACCCAAATATCTTTTAACATACAACTCATATGACCGTTTTGTTTCTTCCATATGAAAATGGATTCATCAAGGTTCATTTACATAATTTATTCACTATTTAATTCCATTCCTACTATTTTTAGTGATTTTTCACATCCACGTCACTGTTGCTGCCAGCATCTATTTCTAGGGTAGACTTTCTCTAACACATAGTTTCTATGATTCAACCACCCCTTTTACACATATAGTCCAAAATATAATCATGATGACCCATTCTAATGGCTGGTCATTGCCAAACATTTCTGTGCTTCTTAATGAACATATACATACCAAATGATTATAACATTATGCTCAAAACATTTATAAGCCATTTTCGCATGGCTATTCAAAATTTTACATACCAAGTTCAAACAAAACATAATAGCCTATACATGCCGAAATGTACTCCAAGACCAACTACGAAGAAAATACCAAAAGTTGTTAGCCGGTGTGATGACTTCGATGACGGTCCCGAATACGCAAAAAGTCGAGTCCAAGAAACCTAAAATAGGTGACGAGCAAACACCGAATGAGTATATAACTTAGTAAGTCATAAGCAATGCACTAACAACCATTAATAACATTATCGCAAGAGGAAACAAAATGGAACGAGGCTAATTACTCCATTCAAACCGAACTATACCATAGTTCCTTAGACCTTTCGATTCAATCATACATCTACATGACCTTTCACTCATTCCGCGATAATTCTTATGTACGTGACTTCAATTTACATTGTCACATAGGTTCAAACTTACCAAGCTCGACCCCAAATATAAACATAGCGCCTATTAGCCATGAACTCAAGGTACTTACCCGATCCGCTGTCCGTGATCAACTCAATAGTGTCGCACACTCAGTGTCAATAGTAATTCAAAAGCATATAGTGAGTCCGCACACTTAGTGCTATATAATCAACTCGCACACTTAGTGCTGTACAAGTTTTTAAACCCGCACACTTAGTGCCATTCTCATGATCACAAATGTTTATACCCGCACACTTAGTGCCGAAATCAACAACTCAATACATCTCACCTCTTTTCCTTCCATTCAATACTTCCATCACCACATACACACATGTATATAAATTCATCATTCCTTTCGGCATAATTACATAGACATTATGTCTATTCAAATCAATACAAAATATATGCTTAGTGACTTACCTTGTGTTGGGTAAAACAGTCCAAGTCAGCTACTCGATGACCTTCGTCTTTCCCTTGCTTGATTCTCCTTCTTTAACTCCTTGTGCTTAATCAATAAATCAACTAGTTTAACCATCTTGCTAAACATTCATAATTCAATTACACATGCATATGTATGTTTGTATATTTGGCAACCATCCTCACTTATTACCCATTTAGTCAATTATCTAAGCCAAGATAAGGCTTCAATATGGTTGCCTCTAACCGAATACATGCACACCAATCTACTTCATTTGGCCGAATATGCATGTCTATGTTGAGGCCAATTTTACACTTAATACCACAAAAAAAAAAAAACAGCATACATTTTACTAACTAACGCATTACATATTGTAGCTCAATACACATCTCTCATTTACTACATAACCGAAACATCATCACAAGCAAATATACACCTTGAAATAGTATATATGTCATACCAATTCATCATGTGCAAACACATATTCATGTAGGTGCAAGGGCCAAATCTCAAGTTGTTTATATCCAAATATAAACACATATCCAAAGCTCAAATCTTACCTACCATGCAACATGCATGAATCATACTTATGGATATACCATGACCGAATACATCACAACACCATAATTTTGGTCATGATTAAGCAAAGAACTTAATGTCTTACTCAAAATACTAAAAAGAAAGTCCAAGAGCCATCAATCCCCATCACATATACCATTAACAAGCTTCATATTTAACATGCAATGGCATTAACACAAAATCCACCTTGGCCAAATACCATCCCCATGATATAACAAAGATTTAAACCATGGGCTAATAAGAACATCAAGCTAGTAACTAAAAACACGCATGAATCTCATGGCACAACCTCAAACATACCTTAATCTTGATGCAAGTATAGCCAAACCCTTCCTAATCCTCTTCCAAACCAAACATGAAGCAAAAATTCCTCTTCTTCCTTAGGATTTTCGGTCAAGAGAGAATGAAAGGATGATCAATTTTTTTTCTTTTCTTTTCGCAATACACGGCAATAAGGGGTTCACTCACACATATTTTTTTCATTCTTTATTACCCATGCTTATTTGTTTATTTCTTTTCTCCCTAATGCACCAATAAAACATGTCTATGACATGTTTTGCCCATCCCTCATTGTCATGGCCGCCACCTCTTATAAAAGAGGGATATTTGACATGCAAGGCCATTGTTTTGCATGCATGCTTTAATTAGTCATTACACATTCCCCCATCATACTTCCAAAGTTTTCTACTAGGTCCTTTCTAGTGAAATTCACATTTATAACTCTAAATCAAAACATCAAAAATGTCACACATGAGTTAACACATATTATAGGCAATAAAATAAATATTAAATTATTTTTATGCCTCGATTTTGTGGTCCCGAAACCACATTCCGACTAGGGTCGTTTTAAGGCTGTCACAACTCTCCCCCACTTAAGAAATTTTCGTCCCGAAAATCTTACCGTAAATAGATTTGGGTATCACTCTTTCATAGAGTTCTCGGGTTCCCAAGTAGCTTCTTCTATCCGTGTTTGAGCCATAACACCTTCACCAATGAACCCTTTTGTTTCGCAACTCCTTCACTTCACGAGCTAGGATACGAATCGGTTCTTCTTCATAACTCATATCGGCTTGAATTTCAACCTCGATGGACTAATTACGTGCGACGGATCAGATCTATAGCGTCAAGCATCGAAACATGAAAGACGTCGTGAATCTTTTCAAGCTCGGGGCAAAATCGGACGATACATAAATGGACCGACTCGTTCGGATATCTCATATGGCCCGATGAACCTCGGACTCAATTTGCCCTTGCGCCCAAATCTGAGTATCTTTTTCCAAGGCGAAACTTTAAGAAACACTTTATCTCCCACCTGATACTCAATGTCTTTTCGTTTCAGATCCGCGTACGACTTCTGACGATAGGAGGCTATCTTGATTTTCACGGATTACTCTTACTTCTCATTCAGCATCTTTAATC
This sequence comes from Gossypium arboreum, assembly GCF_025698485.1. Taxonomy (NCBI): domain Eukaryota; kingdom Viridiplantae; phylum Streptophyta; class Magnoliopsida; order Malvales; family Malvaceae; genus Gossypium; species Gossypium arboreum. The sequence goes on along the minus strand of NC_069071.1, from coordinate 96,663,416 downwards.
AAATCCACTCCGAAAATTTTGCTCTCACCGAGCTCGGTCCAAAACAATGGTGTACGGCATTTACGCCCGTACAAGGCCTCGTAAGGCGCCATCTTAATACTTGATTGAAAACTATTGTTGTAAGCGAATTCAATCAAAGGTAAATATCGCTCCCATGAACCACTGAACTCGAGGATGCAACATCTCAACATATCCTCAAGTATCTGAATTATTCGCTCGGATTGACCATCGGTTTGGGGGTGAAAGGAGGTGCTGAAATGCAACTTGGTACCCAAAGCTTCTTGCAATTTCTTCCAAAATCGCGAGGTGAACCTCGGATCTCTATCCGACACAACAGAAATCGGTACCCCGTGTAATCTCACAATCTGAGAAACATACAATTCAGCTAGTTTATCCAATGAAAAATCCGACATACGAGGATAAAGTGAGCCGACTTAGTCGATCTATCAACAACAACCCAAATCGCATCCTTCTTACTAGTCGACAATGGCGGCCGGACACAAAGTCCATTGTGACTCGATCCCATTCCACTCGGGTATCATGATCGGTTGAAGTAACCTCGAAGGCACTTGATGTTCCGCTTTCACTTGTTGACATATTAAACATCTCGAAACAAAGTCAGAGATGTCTCGTTTCATACCATGCCACCAAAACCGACATTTCAAATCGTTGTACATCTTCGTACTCCCCGGGTGAATTGACATTCGGCTACAATGAGCTTCGTTCAGAATCATCAAAATGAGTTCTGAATTTCTTGGAACACACAAACGATTTCTGAACCTTAAACAATCGTCATCATCAATTTGAAACTCCGATTCCTTGTTCGGAACACACTCAGCCCGTTTTGCAACCAACTCATCGTCAACTTTCTGAGCTTCGCGAATTTGATGAGTCAATAATGGTTTGGCCTTTAATTCGGCTATTAACACATTGTCGGGTAGGATAGATACAATATAGATTTTTTTTTTATTTTAGTTCCAAATTTCTATATTAATTTTAATAGTATTATGTATCAATTCATTTTAAATTAAATATTGATTTTAATATTTAACTAAAAATTTAATGTTGATAATAAATATGAATTGTAATTGATTTTTTTATCTCATTGTTAAAGAAGCAACTTCTTCAATTTATAAAAGTGTTTTAGTTTTATGATTTTGTTTCTTTCATGATCTAAAAAAACACATAGACAAGTAAATTGGTATAATTTTATTTTTCACTTAGAATTAATTATTTTATAATATATATATTATAATTTCAACTCCTTTTATATTATTATTATTATTATTTTGTTAACGGAAACATACTAATGCAAAATATATCTTTATATAAATTCATTTCATAAACGTCTTTTAATAGAATTAAAAATTTTATTTATAAGCATGGTCATTTTTCTTATTTAAGTATATTTTAAACCAATTAATTTAGTAATATCAAAATATTTATTTATAAATATGATAAATTTATAAAAAATAAAATGATTTAAAATGAAAAATATAATGAATAATAAATTTTATATTGATTCGTTCATATTTTTATATGTATATTATAGATTATAGATAGGTTGTAAATAATAATAAATTGTAAGGCCATAAACTGCAACAACTCACATGTATCCAACCTAATTTACATCAAATCCTTCTCTACTAATTCCTCAACTGTTGAAACCAAAATCAATTAAATTTATATGAAGAAAAGCAATATTTTAAAATTTTGAAATAAAAATAATTTATTTCATTTAACCATTGAGTACATCAATCAAAACTCTGTGCAAAAATGTAGTAATAAAGTAGATAAAAACATGATATGCTTTTAGCTAATTACACAAACAAATCACATGTACGTAACCTAATTTCCATCATTTCAGTTAACGTCCCACAATTTACCTAATTTATTTGAAATCAGCCAAAGCCGTCTCAACTAATATTTGAAAAAAATAACACTCACCAATATGCTATCTATATCAAAACACAAGTTTAATTTTTTTTTTGAATTGAGGAAATACATTTTATTATTTTTATCATATTATTAAATTTAAAACTAATTATAATATTTAATTTAAAATTTAAAAATAAAATAGAAATTATGATCATTATAATTTAATAGAAGTTGTTATAACAAATTTAAAAATAAGAGAAAATATTTGGTATAGTGCCACTAGAGTTTTGGACTCCACCATTAAGGTTGGAGGGTTAATAAGTATCCTATAAGAGTATAATAAAATATTAAAAAATAGATATTTAAAAAAGAGAGAGAGAAACACATGTAAATTTTTAAAGCTTTTGTGGAATAAAAAGTATCATATACAATATTCACCCTAAAATAATTAGAATTTAAGTTACAATTATATTAATTTAAAAAATTATTACTTAATAAACTTTAAGCAAGAAAAATATTGTGATAATTATAATTATAATAACAAAAATAATATTAATTTAAAAATAGTTAGATAAAGTCATAGTAATAATAAAATAAACTTATACCTTAAATTATAATTACAATTACAATTACAATTATATACATATTGAAATTAAGATTTACTTTTATAAATAAATACATTCATATTAAATTATATTTATTATTTAAAATTAAATTACTATTACAATATATAGATTAAAATTAGGATTTAATTTCAAGTAGTTCTGTCAATCATCAAACATGTTCTTCCATTGGTGTTGGAATTGTTTATATTGGTGTTGCTTGGGCTAGTCGCTAATGGTAGTACGAGGAACATAATTACTGCATTTTAATATTTATTCACTATAAATACCACTATTTTATTAAAATTGTTCGTATTATTTCATAAAATTTTCTCTCATCATAAAATTAAATTTAATTTTACACTAATTATAATAAATAAGAATATAATTTTAAAAAAATTAAATTCACATGTGACATTAAAAGTTAATATATATATATAATTCACCTTAAATAGCGTAAATTAATGAACCCTCCCAAAAACCTGAATCTTACTTTGCTCCATAAAAGGTTCACAAATTGAAAACAAGATCAACTAATATATATGTCAAACTTCACCCCACACAAAATTTTAAAATGAAAATCATCTATATAATTTATAAGACGAACTATTTGATACACTGTCAGTAGGATTAGAAAATTAATAGATATTTTATAAGAGTGTAATAAATTATTTAAAAAAATAGAGATACATGTTAACTTTTTAAGATTACTTGAACAATAAAAAAAACTACACTTCCAATATACTAAATACACTCACACTAACCCTATATGTAGAATCGAATAAAAAAAGAATCAAATGCTTAGATGAGAGACAATAAACAAGTAGGGAGTAGTGAGTAGCTAGTTTGATAAAGAAAAATAATAATAATAATGGCGACAGCTTCAGAAACAAATTCATATGATTATCATCTGTTTTCTCTTGCCTTTTAAGCATAACAGTATTGAAACAATCAAAATCAATTTTGTTTTTAACCTAAGGGACAAGAATCTGGTTCGAATTTTTATCTTAAAGGCTTTGTTTTCATAAAAAATAAGGAGTATTTTGGAAGTCCCCCTTCTGTAGGGACTGTTTACTTGTGTTGCAAGTAACAAACTGGACAAAGTGGCATAGCCCTTCTCACCTCAAGATGTTTAGTAAGTAATCTAATTAAATTGATCTTTCTTCTTCACTGTAACTAGATACATACATTGACTGCATTTTACATATCCTTGCTATATTGTCTGGATGCAGGATAAGCAGTTGACATTTTTAGTTCCACAAACAGAGTTAAGAAACACCATGTGTTCTTAATATTTAAAAAGAAATAGAAATAAATAAGTGAAACACATTGAGGCATTTTTATTTCGTTCATGGAGTTAAAAATCTCCACGCCACTTTTCCAAATAATAGTTCCTAAGAATAATGACATCTGCTATTTCCAATAAAAATTTGACTCGTGACTCAAACCTCACCGGCCTCAACTGTGCTAGTTAGCTCTTGTGCAGTAATACTATGCCATCATTTTTCATATGCCACAGGGAGCTTTAGAGTTCAGTGTGAATAATATGATCTTCAGTGGGTTCGGTAAGCTCAGCATTGTCTTTCCAGTCAATAAGAATAGAGCCTTTGTCGTGGGAACTGAGGCAGTCGGCTGAAGGATGAACAAGCCCGTAGCCGAAGCCTTGTGCAGAGTTGCAGTAGGTCTCAACTGTGCCATCTTTCTTCTCCAAGTTTACATTGCTTAGGACTAAATTGCTACAGGGAACAGTATTACTGCAGGCAAACTTGATTGCTTGCTTGCTTTTCGTTGTCCCACTAATGTTTCGGTATACAATCTGGCTTATTTGCACTGCTGATGTCTAACAAATAAAAAAAGAACAATGAATTCACGTGAGCAGTATTCTAATTGGATGAGAGACTCTTTCAAGAATCGGGACTCTTAAGGCAATCATCATACAGATACTGAGTAACTTGGATTACGCACCTGGTTTTGGCAGGTTGTTGGTGAATCACAGTAGAATTGATCAATAATGATGGGGTTAGCAACATCTTCCATCCTCACATTTTCGAAACGCACACCACGAACATAACCAGAACCACCCTATATCAAAGAATCACAAAGAGACAGATGTCATTCTCAAACCCGAAGTGTCTCCAACTACAAATCGTGTTCAAGCAAATATCAGATCTCATATCTTACTCAGAAACAGCATCTAAATGTTAAAAGTATGCTACCATCTTGTCATTTTTTCAGATATGTTCACAACTGAAGCCCCATATAGTCCTCTACTTTCTACTTTGCTAATACTGGCTAAATGCTTATTCTTATTGATAAACGACGCTAGATTTACAAGATATGTCTCAAAATACCTGCCAAGTTTTAATCCTGACACCATTCGTAGTCTCCCTGAGTAATGCTGTATCCAAGACCACGTTTGTGACAATGCCCACCGAGTTATCCTCCCCAAGGCTTCCAATGCTAATTGGCCAAAATTTTCATAAAATAGGAATAAGGAAAGAAATGAAACAAATAACTAGTTTACACTGTACCATGTGTCTCTCAAGTAGATCTAGAAACAGTCGGTAGAATTAGTTAATAGAATCTAACTGGAAGTTCGGAACACACCTGACTCCATGTCCTGGTCCACAATATATTCTCTTCATCTTGATAGTCGATGAACCATTGACAATTGAGATGCAATCATCACCTGAATTTCATATACAGTCAGCATGATTGTTTAACCAGTCAGTATGCACACATGTAATAAGTTGAATTATAATTTTTTTAACACATCCTTTCAGCTTCATTGTTAGGCTTTGTTTGTTTGGTGTTTTTTCTTTTCCAATAGAAAGTGTAAAACAAAACTTAAAAATGAACTAAAAACAAGAGACAAATATCAGAAAGTAAAAGCACCAATCAAATTGAGCTTTAGGGGTATTCTTATCTTTCCACAAACAAAGATGCTAGGAAAGACAAAAGATCTAACAACCTGTTCCTATTTTGCAGTCTTGAAGAACAACATTAGTTGATTTAGTGATGTGGATTCCATCAGTGTTTGGACTGTCTCCAGGACATGTGACTTTAACACCAAATACTCGAACAGCTTCAGACTTTGAAATGACGAAATTCATCTGTTGGCTGTTCTGAATAGTAAGGCCTTTCACCTTAATAGATGAGCTTGAATCTATAGTCAGTGCCTGCAACAAACTCATACATTAAATCTAATTCGAGATTTGTTGCTAGTTCAAATGCACAATCATGGCATGCTACTTATTGGAAGCGTGAGCTTTATAATTGTGGAAACAGAGCCTTACTGTCGGTGCCCCTCTGCAAGGCTGCCAAAGAAAAAGCAAACAGAAAAGGAAATACATGTTACATTCTATTTGTTTGACTCGTAACTTGAGCATGAAAGAATTTTAAAGAGAATCATAAGAATTACATTTGACTTGTTCTTTTTGCAAGATGCTGCCCACCATTTGCTGCCTGATCCATCGATAACTCCTTTTCCTTGGAATGCTACTCCCTGCAGCTTAGAAAAATCAAGCCACAGTCTAGGAAGATCTGGGTCCCAATTCTTGGGTTCATCTGGGGCCACTATTGTTCCATCAATCTGTATAATAACAATAATAATTATGATTTAAGAACAAATGTATAATATATATATATATATGACTGATATTAAAGTTAAAAAGTAATATGAAGTTATGAAAATGGAATTACTATTCAAGATCATTTAACATGGATAAAGATAATCGAGATGTTATTTCATGTGTTTAGCTTGATGTACACTGAAATTACCTGAACAATCAACCTCTCTGCACATGGCCCCTTAAACTTTGTAGCATTAACTAAATAACGATGTCCAGGAGGAACCAATAAAACTGATTTTCGAGTAGAGCATGCTGTGTCCCATGCTTTTCTAAAAGCCTGATGAAGAAAACATTGCCGATTTATCAAATGAGAAATTATCTTACATCTATGACAATGAAATTCTATTTGGCTAATAGTAATAACGCCAAGCATGAATTTCCCGACAGCATTCATATATATCTATTTTCTTAATCCTTGAAATTGTTATGCTTCAGACCCCCATGGAAACAGCGACAACAAACTACTGCCCAAACCATAAAGCTTTCAATGTGTCCTAAAAAAACAATAAAGGTAATTTCAGGAGTCAGAAAAAGTACATAATATATATATATATACCTGGGTGTCATCAGAAACTCCATCTCCAACTGCTCCAAAGCTATCCACATTCACAAGAACCTTGCCACCATGTTCACTTGTCCAAGATGGGGACTCAAGAAAGTCTGTATCTTCTTCTACAATGTCCATGTCTTCAAGTATGTTAAACTTGTCATATACCACGTTTCCTGCAACTCCATATGCTGCTATCAATAAACCAAGAAAGGAAACAAGGAATAATTTAGCCATAATTTGTTCTGTTTTGTTTGTTTGGGAGATTGGTTTAGTTGTATAAATGCAATAAGACATTGATTTAATTTATATATGCAGATTAGTTTAGGAAATGAATGGTTTTGAGACCTATCTGTCTTGGCTTAAAAGTAGACTAAGGTGCTACATTTTCTACATGCCCACACTTAAAGTACAAGGGAGATTTTATTTTAAAGTTCTTTGCTTTACTCTTCAACCAGTTGCCAAAATTCACCAGTCAAATGTTATGTATTTAGTACAATCTATCTCTCATTCATATAAGTGGATAAAATAATTAGTAGAGGAAAGTAGATATATATATATTAACTCAACTTTATAAAATGAAAAATGAAATATCACCAAGCATGCATGCAGGGATATATTTAACATGAAATATGGCAATACATACCTAAATAGAAATTTTTTTGCAACTACCTAAAAAGAAAATTGAATTAGTGAATCAGGGGAGAAAAAAGATTCTTTCCTGTTACAAGCCAAGAGCTTCAAGCTAAAGTGACTGCATTTTGGAAGATTTAAGCAGAAGATGCAGACTTCACAAACAGGTTTCAGTTTCATGTAAATAAAAGGGGAACAAGCTCAAGTGTTGTCCCCAAGTTCTCAGTTGGATGAAACAGCAAGTCTACAATGACCCTAAATCTTAGATGCCTTACAGAATTGACCCCTCCTGGTGTCTGTTCTTCAGTTTCGCAGAGCAGACCTGCGAGGCCAACAATAACATATATCATACATGCAAAATACGAACGTTCTGGGCAAATTCCATAAAAGGATTTCATTAAGTTAAATACCAACTTTCCCGCTTTGGCCAACCCTGCATGATTACACCCACTTAAAACACGTAAAGATGTCACTTCATCTGGTATCAGACCCTGATGCACCATTGCTTCCAACAGACTGACACCTTCTCTCCCCATCTCGTTTTGGGCATATCCATTGATTATAGATGTGAAACAGAAGACATTAGGTATAGGAAGTGTCTCAAAAACCAGGCGAGAGAGTTCAGAATGGGCACATCTTGAACACCCCATCAATAAGAGACCATGAAACTTCAATACCAAATTCAATAGCCTGATTTTATTGCAAAACAGTGCACGAGCACGCAGATTCGACTGTGAGTGGAGGGGGTATCCTCAATTTTTTTCAAGATTTCTATATTTGGAGAGCATTGAGAGGATTCCATTATTTTATATCCATGGCAAAATATATGCAGAATATGTCAAACACAAACCTAGAATTAAGGGTGCAAGCATCTCATTAATCCTTCACCAAACATTACACCATATCTCAAACAAATATTCAATGGTACCACAGTGCCACAAAGAGGTTATTAAGGAGATACAAACACCAAAGTTATCTTTGGCGTACATATCAATTAGCGCTGACTGAATATCCCCCTATTTTCGTCACAAAACACTGACTTTGCCTGCCAAAGAGAGTATCCCCCTCTTCTACTGGATAAATTCAAGAACCTCAAGAAAGAATGAATTAAAGGGGTTTTTTTTTACCGCAGAAATGCATCCTCTTAACTAATTCAAGAGTATCGGACAGCACATCAGTCTCGGAATATGCAGGAATGATTGAATCCCATGATATCAAATTAAAATGCCGGTCAGGCAATTGATCAAACAACTTCAAGGCCACATTACCCAGTCCCATATGCAGATGAAGATTCATAAGTGAGCTTCTAATAAACAAAGTCAATCCGAACCCAAGTGAAATCACCCTGCAATGAACTTGAATTCCTTCCATATAAAAATCTCCACTCCCACAAGCAGTTATCACATAAGAAAATGTAGGGCCAAAAGATCAGTTTCTTTGACTCACCATTTCGATATATTGTTGGAAATTTGATGAAGGGAAGGATGCAAAAACAGATAAAAATTGAGTGAAAACAGGATGAACTAGTGGTTCATTAACACGAAAGACTTATGAAGCAACTCATGAACGTGATGAGCTCAATATCCTAGATACGCGCATAGCTGAAGAAGAGAATCAAGATTTACTTTCTTGTTTTTAAGAAATCGAATCTTGATATAATTTTTGTTATTTCAAATAATTTCAAAAAATCAAAAAACCGTATCTTGATTCAATTTTGTTGTTTCGGATAATTTTAAGGATGAAAAAAGTTAAAAAGATTTCAAATCTTGGAAATCTTGGTCCAAAGAACCAAATCTTGCAGCCAAGGCGCATTCAATTTCATATATGAGCTTTCTACAAGCCTATTCTAAAATTTGAAAAGTAATTTAATTAAATATTAAGGCAATATATGAAAATGACTCAAATTGTAAAATATTTAAAGTATATGTGTAATTTTATTTTAATAGGCGGATCATATAAGAATTTAGACTAAAGAGCCCATTTAGTTCATTTAGTTAAATTCTCATTAAAAGTTTACATTTATAATTATTTTGTTTTTTATTTGATGAATTGTTATATTAGTTATACTATTAGAGTTAGGAAAACTTATTTTGGGGCCTTACAAGTAGCATAGATGTTTACTCTTATATACATACAATTGATTTATATTTTGTTGAGTTAATAATAATTCTCTTTGAGATTTTCTTCAATAATTACTCTTAAGTTTATTTTAGAAGCTATTTTAACAATTTTTTAGGTTGTGGGAGTTTTTTTTGCCAAGATCTTTTTCTTGGAAAGGGAATTATAGTCATTAAAAAGAATTGTGGATTCTTAATGTTTCTAAGGCTTCTTAGGATGTCATCTTCTCTTTTCTATCCTTAAAATTTATCGTTTCTTGCTGTTTTGGCTTGCTGATTTTATTGATTTTTGTTCTAAGTTAAAGTTGCTTCAAGAAAGATGTTCTTCTATCTTGTTTCATCAAGAAACACATCAAAATTAAGAGTTTTAATATTTTCTTTTTGTTTCAAATTTTTTTGCACAAAACAATTTGCTTTTGTCTTTAAAATCACTTCTAACAAATCCGTTTGTGTTTTGTTTTTTCAAATCTAGTTAGGGCGTTTTCTTGAGGTCCAAGGACGATTTTTTTCCATCCAAGAAACCCTAAATCGTTTTCTTTTGGACTCTTTACTAGCCAGTTCATCTTTTTTTTTTAAAAAAAGTTCGGTTGACTCTTCTTTGTGACAACTAATCTATTTTTGTTGTTTCTCATTTCAATTTACGTTCGTCTAGAGATCTAGGATAAATCTGCAACTTTGATAAACTTTACAATCCGCTTCCGCATTCATCTGTCTCATTTTTTATCAGATTACATGAATTATTCAGCTTAAATAAGCTGAAAATAATAATAAAATAATTACAACTTGCCTTAATCTAGTGATTAGATTCGTATAAATTTATTTTTCATTGGCTGGTTTCTGTCTAATGATCTGCCAAAATGTCTAATCAAAATTTATCACAATTTCAATGCAAGTTGGCAACTTGCAGAGTTAAGAGTGCACATGTGAGCTCTCAAGTTTGGTGAGCTCGTAGTCTTGGCGAGCTCATATGTTTGGTGAGCTTGCAGGATTGGTGAGCTCGCAGTTTGGGTGACCTCATACTTTTTACTGAACTCATAGTTTTGTAGAGCTCGCATATTTGGAGCTTGCAGTTTGTATGGATGGTCATTTCGCAACACTCCTCCTTGACCTCCATGCTTCCAACTCCAATATCATAACGCAACTTTTCAAACCTCATCTTCCCAAGAGGTTTTGTTAAAATGTTAGCCAAATAATCTTGTAAACTACAGTGAACTTGTAATGCCCTAAAATCTTTGACTTTTGTTTTGGCTCAATTTTGTTGTTAGTTGGCACTTGCTTCGGTGGTTCAGTATCTTCAATGTGAGTTGAAGGTCACTAGTTTGAGTCTCTGCGTGGAAAGGGGGTGTTTTTGTTTTGCTAAATATTTGGGGGCTGCTTAGTTGGAGAGTTAGTGTTTAAGTTGAACTCCATTTAATTTGTTGGGTTTTAATTATTATTGGATTTTAATTAGTAAATCAAGGGGTTAGTTTTTATTTTAGCAAAACCATTTTCCCATATTCCTGCTTTTGTTGTTTTTTATTTTCACAATTTGCTCTTGTTTCTTTTATTTTGTTTTTCTTCCAAGTCCTTACATCGCCATTCTTCACTAGATCTGTTCTTGGATTTTCTTTTTTTTTCTTTCATTCTTTCTTTTCGCAACATCGCTCTTAGTTCTTCTGTTGTGTATTTCATTCTCGGCGTCGGTGGTTTGTGTAGTTGCTCTTGAATCTTTTTTTTTGTATTGTAAGTGGGGCTTTTCTTTCTTTTCTCATTTAATTTTTGGGTTGGAGAGGCGATTGATCCCACATTAATTTAGAACTGTTGGTCAATTATTGCTTTCCAGAAAGTGAAAAGTGCATTTGAAGTTTAATGTCGAATATTGATGTTAGTACGTTGAAGTTAGTTTTGTCGTTTATGGTGGATCAAGTTCAATAAATTGTTTTAATTGATGTTTTTATGTCGCATTTAGGTTATGGATTCTGAGGAGTAAATTCGCATCAAAATCGGACCAGGTGTGTATCGAAAAACACAAAAAATAGCGATCAGCAAAAGTAAAAAAAGTTCACTGTTGATGCCACACGGGCGTTTGCCAGGCTGTGTGGTAGGTCGTGTGTGACACACAGCTGTGTGGTAGACCGTGTGCTGGACCGTGTGGGCCACACGGAAATGTAGGCCCAAAATTCTAAATTTTCCCTTAGGGCTGTATATGACATTACGATCGATCGTAAGCCTTCATAGGGTCTATTTGTGATCTAATAAGCTATGAAACATGAAATTCTATCATTTGTTAGTACTAAGTCTGTTATCTATTGAGTATTCGAAACGGTATATAATAGTAAACTTTGGCTATGTGAAATCTAAGAAACTATTATTTATGCTCAATATCTATTATCTTATGCATGTATTCTGGAAACATGTCTGACATCTGTTATAATCTGTATCTGTATTTGGGATAGGTTATGATATATGGAGGAAGTGCTTCTGTAAAAGGCGATAACTCATCTATTTATTTGGCAGCCTATGTAACACCCCTAACCCGTATCCGACGTCGGAATAGGGTTACGAGGCATTACCGGATAACACACCCCATTCATATACATTTAAGCAATCATAATCAAAATCCATTCATATCAATCACATCGTCCCTTATAAGGTCCTACGAGACCTTAAAACATGCTTAGAAGTGGTTCAAGACTAAACTGATAACATTTGCAAACTTTGGGAAACTTAGAAAATTTTCCAACATTTAAGGGTCACACGCTCGTGTGAAGAGGTCATGTGCCTCACATAACTACCAGACACACCCGTGTCACAGGCCGTGTGAAAATAGGGCATACATACTAACTTGTACCACACGGCCGAGGACACGCTCGTGTGTCATGGCAATGATAAAACTGGGGAGGTTATTGACTTGGGTCACACGGCCGACCACATGCCCGTTTGCTAACCCGTGTGCCACACACGGCTAGCAAAAAACTCATGTTTCTAGGTTGTGTCAAAACTATAGGGTATACTGACTTAATTCGAAAGGGTACCCCAGGGGACACACGGCCATATAGCATGACCGTGTGTCATACACGGCTGAGACACACGCTCGTGTCTCTACCGTTGTGGACAAAAATAGGCCATTTGAAAAGCCAATTTGCCACCCTTATCTAATGCACACATAGAAACCAATTTGGTACCATTTCCATACACTTATAGGTAGCCAAAACACGCCAATTTATACCTATATCATGCCATCTATCTACAACTATTTCAATTACTCAATTCCATATTCAAAAACATACCAATTCAATATGCCAAAATCATCAAAACTTACATAACTTCTAATTGCATTTACTCATCAAATTATCATCTATAAATCATACCGTAATATATCATTCCTCAAGCATTAAAACACCAACTTACTACTATCCAAAATAGCCAACACATAAACATACTAAGCAATCCAACACATAAGGCATTATATACATCACATATATATCACTTACCAAACACATAATTCAAGCCAACTTAAATGGCCATACATACCAACATTTACAAGCCAAATCTCATGGCTAATACCATAACTCAAAACATACGAAGATGACAGTAGCCTATACATGCCATATACCATATATACACAGCTTCAAAAGTACCAACAAAATAATCAATAGTGTGATGACGCTTCCAGACGATCCCCGAGTCCAAGTTAGCTTTAATTCTCTATAAAACATAGACAAATAACACACAGTAAGGTTCATAGCTTAGTAAGTTCGTACTAAATATACTCAATAGTTCATAATATACAAATCATTAATTCGAACTAATTAATATTTAAATCATGATGACCAACAAACTTTTCTCATACTTACTCAAGTGTTTATGAACAAGTTCATAACTTCTTCTATTTAGATTTCATGCTTTATATGTACTTACCTGTACAATGTCATATCGAACTCATATCTTTACATGATACTGTCGAATACTCGATATCTCGCACACTAATTGCCAAAGCATAGCTGAAGTTATCATAACACTAAGTTCCCTTCATAGCCGAAGCTATCTTAGTCTCACACACTAAGTGTCATATATAGCTGAAGCTATTTCGATTCGCACACTAAGTGTTTTATATGGCCGAAGCTTTCTCGATATGCACACTAAGTGCCAAACATAATCGATTCATCGTCGTACACAACCATCATCTCATATATATAATTTATCCAATATTAAAACATTAAAAGCATAATTGTAACAATGTTTATCACGTACAAACTTACCTCGGATGTAAAAACGACGAAACTAGTCGATTCAAGTACTTTGTTCTTGCCTTGATCTAAGTCCGAGTTCCTCTTTTCTTGATCTATATTATAACAAATTAAATTCTTTTAATCACATAATATTTCAATTTAGTCCACAACACATATTTGGACATTTTTCACTTTAGCCCCTAAAGCTCCACATTTATTCAATTTAGTCCCTATTTTATAAATACACAAATTTACCCAATTTTTGTCAAATACATGCTAACCTAATTTTCCTAGTGCATATTTCAGCCTATATTTATCATTTATTTCACAATTTAACCCCTTAATTTACACTTTTCTCAATTTAATCCTTAATATGCAATTTTTACTAAAAATAACTTTACAAAACATGTATATCAAACACCAAGCTTTCATAATTCATCATCAGCATCATAAAACTCATGGATTCATCAATGACATTTTTCAAAATCACTAACAAACTCAAAATTTAGGGCATGGGCTAGCTAGAACATGAAGCAACGATCACAAAAACATAGAAATTATCAAAAATCGAGCAAAGAACATACCTTAATCAAGGAACAAGCTAGCCGAATATCAAATCTCTAAAATGGATTCTTTTTCTTTCTCAAATTCGGTTGAAAGGGATGAGTAAATGGCTACCATTTTGTTTCTTTTAATTAATATTAACTTAATTACCAATTTACTATATTACCCTTGGTTATAAACATAAAAAATCAATTAATGGATGTCCATTAATGTCCATTAACACTATCCATGGTTTAATTTCATCATAAAGACCTCCCATTTAATAATTCATGGCAATTAAGCACATTTAACATATAGAATGCAACTTTTGCATTTTACGCGATTAAGTCCTTTCGTCAAATTAAACACTCAAACGCTAAAATTATTTCACGAAATTTTCACACATACATATTCACATGCTATAAACATTGAAAATGATATTAAAAATAATTTTCTAACCTCGAATTTGTGGTTCTAAAAAACCACTGTTTCTATTTAGCTAAAACCGGGCTATTACAGCCTAGCTGCAACTATTCTGTAAAGTGTCCTATCGACACTAAGTGATATGTAGGGTTGGATGGGTGTTTTTATACCCATATGGTGTGTTGGAATGGTCTTAGTTGGAATGTAGCAGTTGGGGGTAAGATTATATATTTGTATCTATTCTGCTCTATTATGTATCTGTTTCTGATAAATCTACCTGATATGCATTAATTGTTTTAAGTTATTCGTTATGCACTGATTTTCGAAAACTCACTTTATATTTGACTGATATTTTCAAGTAATCCTCAGACTTAAGAGGACGGTGCAATCGGGAGCTCGGTTAATGTCATAATCTATTTAAATTTTATTTTATTTAAATTTTGGGATTTGGGTTTTGTAAATTTTAGACTCTCTGGACTTTTTGAATAGTTTTAGATTTTTAAACTTTATTTCTATATTTTGCTTAATACTGTTTAAATGTTTTTGATGATGAAACTCGTTTTTTCTACAAAATTTAAAGTCTTTCAAACAACAAACCATGTTTCTCAATTATTCCTTTTTAAGGAGTTTCTGTTGTGAAAATTATAAGTTTTTGGAAATTAAAAAAACCAAAATTTTTAATAAAATGGTACGCTAAGATATTATTTTGAATATTCTGGGATTTTGAAAGTTAATGATGATTTTCAAGTTACACAAAAACCAAATTTTCAATCGTGATACGTAGTTACTCCAAATTTTGCCATAACGTTTGGGTCAAATTTGGGGTGTTATAGAACTAATGTGACTTCCTTGGCTAGCTTCACTTCTCCCACAAAATGATACTTAATTTTGAAGTGTTTTGTTCTTCCATGGAACTCTGGATTTTTTGCAATTGCCATAGTAGATTTATTATCACACTTAATCTTTGTTGCTTCTTCTTACGTTAAATTTAAATCGTTCAGTAGTTTCCTTAACCAAATGGCTTGATTTATAGCTACTGGAGTTGCGACATACTCAGCTTTTGTGTAATACCCCTAACTTATATCTGTCGCCAGAATAGGGTTACAAGGCATTACCGGATATTACACCTCAATCACATACATTTATGCAATCATTGTCGTAAACTATTCACAAACATTCACATTGTCGCTTACATGGTAATACGAAACCTTAAAACATGTATAAAAGTGGTTCGAGACTAAACCAATCACATATAAAAGCTTTCGGACACTTAAAAAAATTATGCAATCACAGGTCACACGCCCATATGAACAGGCTATGTGACTCACACAGTTATCAAAAACTCCCGTGTCATAGGCCGTGTGAAAACAGGGCATACATACTGACTTGTACCATACGGCCGGAGACATGCCCGTGTGCTTTGGCTGTAGTCGAAACTGACTTAGGACACACGGCTAACCACATGCCCGTGTGTCTAGCTCATGTACCCTTGTGCCAAGGCTATGTGCCTCACACGGCACTAGACACGCCCGTGTGTCTAGGCCGTACTCTAGACTGACTTTAAATTGTAGGACTACCCCAGGGGACACAAGGCCGTGTAATATGACCGTGTGTTACACACGGCTGAGTCACATGCCCGTATCTCTGCTCGTGTGGACAAAAATATGTAACACCCCTTAACCCTATCCCGTAGTCGAAATAGGATTACAGAGTATTACCAGTCACTACAGTTTGATTACGATTAATAAAGAAAGAAAATAAAATTCAGTTCATAAAGTATATCTTAATGTTTCTTTAATGGGCCCTCGAGACTTAAAATGTATGTTAGAACTAAACTGAGACTCAATCGGAAGCTTATAAATTTTTTCGTAAAATTATTAAATTCTCCCTTTTATGAACAGTACTACACGCCCGTATGGCTTATGTGACACGCTCGTGTCTTCTACCCGTGGAGCTCTCTGACTTTGCCTATGAACAAATTAATTTCACACGGCCAAGACACACGCCCGTGTGGCAATTTGTTTTGTAGCATTTTAGGTGCAGGGGACACACGGCCTAACAACATGCCCGTGTGCAAGCCGTGTGTCTCACACGGTCTGGTCACACGCCCGTGTGCCAGGCCGTGTGGACTCAATAATGAACCTTTCACACTTTACTAGCCAACCTTGCAAATTTCAAACCACAACCGATACAAAATACCAATACTAAAACAATCCAATACTTGACTTAAAACACTTATCATGTATCATTATCAAATATCAATTTACTTATTTCATTATTACAATCACAATGCAAATAACACACTTAAGGCATCCTAGGTACATGCCATTATCAACAATTGACATGCTTTACCTTATTAAGTTCAGGATTGGCCTGGGATGCTGATTCAACGGTCTAAATTTATTTAACCTACGCATAGAAACAAACTGTATGCTGAGTATGGACTCAGTGGTATTTCTATAAACCGAACTTTAAGTCAATAATAAATCATATATCAGTGAACCTTGAGAATTCAATCTATTACTCTTAATAGTTCAATCATTTGTTTTTGATTTATAATACTAAGATCTTGTTAATCACTTTCGATGAAATGTATAAATGTTCATTCATTATCCGTCGATTTTTCATATTTATTCAGTGACAACCAGTATTCAATATCATTCAGACATTCAGTAGCAGTCCAATATTCAGTAATAATTAGTTTTTCAATACTTTTATTTACAATTCATTTGAATAATAATATTATTCACCTTTCATTCAATATTCTGTACTATTTCATTTCAATAACAGACAATATTCTTTGGTAACAACTAATTGATCTTTACTGTTCAGTACTAGTCAGTCAACAGTAATAATTGGTTAATCAGTAACAATCATTTATTCAGTATCAGTCGTTTATTTAGTAATAGTCAATTATTCAGTAGCAGTCAGTCTTTAATACTTTTCATTACCCCTATTAACATGTCTCGGACCTGGACGGATACACGGATCCAACCCACACACCGAGGGTACACAGTGTTTCATCGACCGGAGCTGAATTACACTATGTCGTAACGGTAATAGTAACAGTAATAGCAACAGTAGTGGTACATAAAGTACCTCATCGAAACAAATCTGAAACAGTAACAGTCAGGTATGGAGTACCTCTTCGGAACGAATCTGGAACAGTAATAGTAGTCAACACAAATAGTGTCTCATCGACACAAAGTCGGAATATCCCTGAACACTTCCAATCCTATGGCATGCCAACTAGATCCGACTAGCCCGATACTGTTAACAGGGTTTTCAGTCTTCTTTTAAATAACAATCATTTTCCGGATGTTTAAAATCAGTAAATATTTCAATTCATTTCTCAATAATCACATACTTATCACACATTCAATCCAATATCAATAATCACATATAATTCATGAATTTTTATTCATCTTTTGCCTAAATTCCAATTTAGTCTCTAAACCGATACTAACTTTTATTCTTCACATTTAACTTAACATTTTCATTCAATTTTCACTTTAAACTAATTTCAGCCCTTTAATTTCACCATAGAACCATAATTTCAAAATTCTTTCAATTTAGTCCCTACCATTCAAAACTTATGAATTACTTTACAATTCAATCCTTTAATCAATTCTAACTTGAATTTCTATCAATTTAGCCCTTAATTCATCTTTTTGTTCAACATGAACAATGTCTAATAATTAACTATCTTTCAAAATATCAACTTAACTTCATCAAAACCTTGTTCCAAGGCTTCTAAAACATCAAAATTAAGTAAAAAGGGCTAAATTGACTTACCTATTAAACTTCCAAGCTTCAAACCTTTAGTTTTCCGTTTTCTTCTTTCTTTTCTCTTTTTCTTTCTTTCCTTCCCCTGCTCTCTGTTTTGTTTGCTTTATTCTTCATTTCTATTCTTTTCTTTCTTTATTTCCTTTATATATATATATATATACACATGTATTTATACTTAAATAATAAGTATTATTTATTTATTCATGTGTATCTTATTAGTACATTTGTATCCATTTATAACCATACATTTTTCATAATTTAATATAGTTATCACATAAAATCTTATAATATAATTATTTAATTAATAAATATCTTTTGTAAATAATAAATATCTATTAATACTTAAATTCAAGTATTACAAGTGTATGTATTTTTATTTATACCCTTGTATCAAATCATTACCATACACTTGTCCTTTAATTATTTACTTTATTTAATTATCGTATAAAAATCTTATACTATTATTATTATCACCTTACACTTGTCATATTCTAATTTATTTTCCTAATATAATATCATAGTTTTAATAACCTTATTAATTATAAAATACATAAAAATCTAAAATTCTCTCGATTTTTCTTAAGTTTGCTTCCTCATGTTATGCAAAATGGCTTAATTGCCATTTTGGTCCTTTTCACTTTCTTTTAATCTATAATTAAACTTTTACACTTCATTCAATTTAATCCTTTTATCGATTATCCTTAATTTAAGCTAATTCACTTTATTAAACTTTAATTAACCACTCACTTAACTTCGTAAATATTTTTAATAAATATTTATGAATCTATTTTTCAGAAACAAAGACCTAAAAATGCACTTTTCCGATAATTGTAAAATTCGAGTTATTACAAAATAGGCCATTTGCAAAGCCAATTTGCCACTCTAATCTCAAGCACACATAACAACTAAAATATGATCATTTCAATATGTCTGTAAGCCACCAAAACATGCCAATTCATCAAACGAAAAACTATTACAATTTATCTAATTCTAAATGCATTAACAACTAACCAAGATAACCAACACATAATCACACCAAATAATCCAACATATAAGGCATCATATGCATCACATATATATAACACTTACCAAACACAATTTACACTAACTTTCATGGCAACACATGCCAACATTCATAAGCCAAATCTTATGGCTAATATCATAGTTCAAAATACATCAAAATGACACTAGCCTACACATGCCATATACCATATATATACAAAGGCCCCAAAAGTACCAACAAGTAGTTGATAGTGTGATGATGGTTCCTGATGATCCCCGATGACTGAGCTAGCTTTGATGATCTATAAAACATGGAAAGAACACACAAAGTAAGCTTTAAAAGCTTAGTAAGCCATATAAAAATAAACTTATCACATATCACAATTATAAACCAATTCATTCATATGAATCATGGCATAACACAATAGCAAGTTCATAGTTCTCATTTAGCTCAATAGTTCATAATCACTTACTTATAAGTACATCACATTTCCATGTAGCTCACATATAAAAAGATCATATTCATACTCACCTTTTATTGCCAAATTCCATATACAGTTCATACGTACCTGAATCGGATATACATTCACATAGTTGTTCATTTCTTGGGATGCTCGTTGAACCGTTCGAAATCAATAAGGATACTCGGATAGCTCGAAAAGCTAGTACAATGCCAATGTCCCAGACGTGGTCTTACATGTAATCAAATATCGATGCCACTGTCCCAAACAGGGTCTTACACGAGATCATATACGATGCCAATGTCTCAGATATGGTTTTACACATAAATCTCAAATCGATGCCAACGTCCCAGACATGGTCTTACACGAAATCTCATATCGGAATCCTATGTCATGATATATGTATCCTGTAACAGCCCGATTTAGGGCCAAAATGGAATAGTGGTTTCGAAACCACGGATTCGAGGTTGAAAAAAAAATTATTTTGATTAAGTTTTAGTGTTTATATTATGATTGCATAATTTGACGTTTAGGACTAAATTGAAATAGGTGAAAAATGTGTGTGTTCTAGTTCATAAAGTACTTGATTGAAATGGTGGTTTTAAGTAGAGGTCCTTAAATGGAAATTAGACCATTATACTTTATATGGACAAAAATTTGGACATGGATGGAATTTTTAGAAAGTTTAGTAGTAAGAGCATTTTGGTCATTTGTATAATAAATGAAATAAAATGGGAAAAATAACACAAAAATGTGCTCATCTTCATTTAAGCTTGGTCGAAACTTACATGTTCTCCATAGCTAGGGTTTTTCCAAGCTTTCAAGTTCAATAGTAAGTGCATTCAAGCCCCGTTTTTAATATTCTTTACATTTTTGAAATCCTCGTAGCTCGGTCCACCTATTTCTACCATTATTTCGAGTTAGGGTTTATATTTAAAAATTTACCCATGAATGATATGCATGTATTTTGATGTTTGATGGTAGAATATGAATGTTTGAAGTTAGGAGAACGATCTTTTCTAACGATTTTTAGCAAAAACGAGCAAAACGACATAATCGGTAAAAATACCTATTGTTCATAACTATGTGTTAGAGTGAGAATTTGATCTTGCCTTAGAAGGGAAAAATGACCAGCATGTCATAAAACATAAGAATAAGGGCTAAAATTAAATTTCTGAGCCTAGGGGCAAAATCATAATTATGTAGTTTTTCCATAATGTGATTTTTGGATTGAAATAAATAGTATGAGTGTTAAATGAGCTAAATGTGTTGTTATAGATCAAGAAAGGCGTGGAATCGACCTCGAACGGGGGAAGGAAAAGATTTTGGACTAAATTGCAAAATTCTCATATTTTGCACGAAGGTAAGTTTGTTTGTAAATAATACATTAACTTCATTTACATTCTTATATTTCAGCCTATTATATATATTTTAGCTGATTTTGAAGCATAAATTGACTATTGGAAGAATGAAAATAAGTAATAGAGAGAGAAATCTTGGTTAAACATTCGGAAAGATTGAATAATATAGATGGAACGTAGCTAGGTCACATGTATGGTGCTGAGTGCACATCATGTGTACAAGAGAGCTACGAGATACTATGTAGTAGCTAGGTCACATGTGTGATACGGGGTGTATCCCATGTAGACAAGAGAGCTACGAGAGAGACAAATGTAGCTAGGTCACATGTGTGATTCCAAGTGAAGGACACCATATAGACAAGAGAGCTACGAGATAAATTGGCTAGGTCACATGGGTGGTACTAAGTGTTCACCATGTGTACAACAGAGCCGAATTATATGAAATATGACGGGTGGAGCTGTGTGCTGAAACCACCAAGTATCGAGAATTGATCCGAAGTGTTCAACGGGATGATTTTACGGTGACATTGTAATCATGGACCTATACTTGTGATGTATGAAATATGGTGAAAATGAATTGTGATATGTATGCTAAATGAGGTTAATACAAAGAAAGTGTGAAAGAGTGAATTTACAATAATACTGTTTTGGACAGTCGCAGTGACAAGAATTTGAAAAATCACCAAAAATATTAGGAATTTAATTAGAGGCTGAATGAGATATTAAATTTAAAGCTTAATGAGTCTATTCTCATGTAAGAGAAACAGAGCAAGTAAAGGAACTCTATATTTTGAGATATTTATATCTGTGTGTGACTTGTTTAGAATGACTATGTGATCCTCTGTTCTGACTTTGATAAATCATTAAAATTGTAAAAAAATAATTAATAAATATAGTTTATATGCCTAGATTCCTTATTGAGTATAGTTTTAAATGAAACAAATTTCATGGCTATTTGACTTTTGTACTGGGAGAAAATCAATTCGTAGTGAACAGAGGTCAGATCAGTTGAGCTGTATAACAGGGGAAAACTTTAACTAATAAACTGTACTAATTGGCTGGACAAAAAATTCTAGAAAAATTTTAGTAAGAATTAATATGAGTATAGTTTCAAGAAAATTTTACGGATTTAAATTTCGATCTTTGTAACTCGAGTTATGATTTATTTACTGAACATGACGCAGGAGAGACAACTTGGTCAAAGTGGAGTAAATAGTGAAATTAAAAATAGATACACTTGAGTTATTGTGTAAACATATTAGATTCTTTAATTATTATTTATATACTTACTTACTAAGCTATAAGCTTACTTTTTTTTCTCTCTTTTGTCTTATACTGTCGTCCAGCTTGCACAGGAGTTAAGGATCGTTGAAGATCTGCCCGTACTATCAATACTTTGGGTATTTGAACTAAACATTTTGAATTATGGCATGTATAGTAGGCTTAGTTATTTTGTTACGTGTCATAATTTCTTTTCCTAGGTTTAAAATATTGGTTACAGTATTTGACCAATTATTTTGTACAAATCCATTGAAGTTGGCTAATATTGTTCAAGACATATGTTATAATGATACATTATCTAATTGGATGACATATTTCTATCTCGGTTTTGTTTAATGGTATGTGTTATGTTCTGGTAATACCTCGTACCCTATTTCGGTGTTGAACACGGGTAAGGGGCGTTACATATCCTAACTATTTCTATGGTTTGTATGGGGCTTTTTGAACTTTGTCACATTATCGAAACTTTCTCGCTCAGCTCCAATAGCCATTCATCATAATTCATTAACATATACATAATAATAATTCAATTCAACACATTTATTTGTATATAGACTTACCTCGTATGGATTCGAATGGACGGAATCGACTACTCGATCATTTTCGACTTCCCTCGATCTAATTCCGTTTTCTTTTGTTATTGATCTCAATCAAGCTCAACCATAGCGGAACCCTAAATGAACTTTTATCTTTTCTTTTATTTTTATTTTCGGTGATAGTGATGATAATTTAAGCTTATAATGACTTTGTTTTATTTAATATAACATTAATAATCAAATACCAATTTTACCGTTTATTAAACCATATAAAAATCACTTAATACAAGCCCATTTATGTCCATCCATAATTCAAATGGTCTAATATCATCATAAGGAACTTTGATGATAAAAGCCATAACATTTAAGCACTTTTAACATATGGAATGCCACTTTTAAAATTTACGCGATTAAGTCCTTTTTATCAAATCGAACACACAAACGCTAAAATTAGCACACAAAACTTTCACATATATAAAATCACATAATGTAAACACATAAAATAATATTAAAATATTCACACATATAAAATCACATAATTTAAACACATAAAATAATTTTAAAATAATTTTCTGACCTCGGATTTGTGGTTCTAAAACCACTGTTTCGACTAGGGTCTAAACCGGGCTGTTACATTCTACGGTTG
Organism: Gossypium arboreum; assembly: GCF_025698485.1. Lineage (NCBI taxonomy): Eukaryota > Viridiplantae > Streptophyta > Magnoliopsida > Malvales > Malvaceae > Gossypium > Gossypium arboreum. Next base: position 96,639,754 of record NC_069071.1, on the reverse strand, counting down.
ATTGCTCCACTATTTCTTGCTTCTTTGAGCTTTAACAAAACACACTTGATCCTAGAGTAAAGAAATAAACTGAGGTACTCTTTAGTCTTTAGTGAATCCAACCTAATCACTGTCAGAATACCCAAGTAGCTTGATCTTTTCAGTCCTCATAAACTTCACTCCATGATCTAGAGTTCCTTTTATGTATCAAAGAACTATTTTTTCTACTTTGTAGTGGTTCACATTGCAGCAATGCATGTACCTTGACAACAGACTTACAACAAACATTATGTCAGGTCTGGATGCTGCCAAGTAAAGCAGACATCCCACCAAGCTTCTGTAGCTTGTTTCATCAACCTTTTCAACATTTTCATTGTTGGTGAGCTTCTCACCTTAACCGATGGGAGTGCTCGCACATTTACAATTCTCCATACTATATCTTCGCAGGATTTTCATTGTGAACCCGTTCTGGTTTATGAAGATTTCATTGTGAGCTTGGTTCACCTCCAAACTGAGGAAGTATGTCATTTCTCCAAGGTCTGACAATTCAAACTTGTCTTGCACCTAATCTTTGAATACAATCATCAACATATAATGAAATAATGAGAAATATTTCACTACTAGTTTTCTTCACATATAAAGTGGGTTCATCGATGCTTCTTTCAAAACCCATCCCTATTAGGTGATCGTCAATTCTTTCATACCATGCTCTTTGTGCTTACTTCAAACCATTCAAAGATTTATGCAATCTATACACCTTGGCCTCAAATCTAGGTACTGTGAACCCATGTGGTTGTTCGACATAAATATCTTCCTTCAAATAACCATTCAAGAAGGTTGACTTCACATCCATCTGATGTATTCTCCAAAATTTTTGATTAGCAAGAGTTAGTAGCAGCCGTATGGTGTCAAACCTCGCAATAGGGGCAAAGGTTTTTGTAAGGCCCCAAAAATAGGCCTAGTAGTTTCGGGTAAGTTTATCGGGTTCTTAGTGAAAATTAGGAATTAATTAGATTAATTAGAGATTTATATTCTTAATTAGTTAACTTAATTTCATCTAAAAATCAGTAAATAATATTCCGAAAAATAAAAATATTTTAGAAAAATTAATTTAACGGTTTTAAATAAATTTTGGGTAAAAATAAATATTTTGGGTTAAATTGGAATTTAAAAATAATTTAAAATGGGGGTTTAATTGGGTGATTTAAAATATTAATTAAGTGAGACTAATTTGAAAAACAAGGGAAATGTGTAAGAGGTTTTATAGCAAATAAATCATATTTTCGGAATTTTGGAGGGAAAGGAGCAAATTGTAAAACAAGGGAAAAGGGGGAGTGGCCTAATGGTAAATTCCCCAAAATTTGAAAATTAGGTAGGGGTTTTCAGTTTTAACAACTTTGCAACTACATCACTTTTCACTCATTTTTCACCTGAATTGAGAGCTTTTTCTCTCTTTTTTTTCTTGTTTTTATAAACCAAATATCAGAGAATAGATCTAAACATCTTCTCTCCCTAAAATCCCTCAAAATAATTTTCAAAGTTGGGCAAAAAGTCATCCGAATTTCTTCAAGCATTTTGATTCAAACTTCCAAATCAATGATTTAATTTTAATTAAAGGTAATCCTCATATCTAAACTTGTTTTTAAGTTGGTTTCAATGATTATTTGTTAATTAAAGTGATTATAATGGATTTTCAACTTTAATTTCTTCTTTCTTAATCTTGAGGATCAATAATGGTGGGTCTTTAATTTTGATTTGGAATCCAAATATTAATGGATGTCTGTAATGGCGTAAATTCAATGTTATCCGAACAGTGGTTTTGTAACCACAAATTCGATTTAAAGAGAAGTTTATTTCAATATTTTTGCTTGAAAATTTATATGATAGGAAAATCGTATGAAAATATTGATAGGAAAATTTTATCAATTTAGTGATTAGTTAGAAAAAGAAATTATTGAAGAAATTGGGTAAAATAAGGTATCGGGACCTCTATCTCGTAAAACCAAGTCGAAAATAATTTTATAAATATTTATGAAATGTTATTAATGTGGTATTAAAATTTCGTTAGGAAATTTTAATGTTTGGGTAGTTAATTAAATGTAAAGGACTAAATTGTAATAGGTGTAAAAGTTGCTAGAGTGATTAAATAGCTTAAGAGTCTAATGAGAAAGGATTTAAAAGGCAATTAGACTCAAAAGTTATTTGGGCTGGACGGCAAGGGTATGAAATCAGCAGAAAAATTAATAAATTAAGGGTAAAATTGGAATATTGCAAAATTAACTAAATAAAACTAGGACTAAATAGGAAATATCTAGATTTCTCTTCATTTCTCTTCAATTCCAGCAGCTAAAAACGCCATAGGAGGGTTCTATAAGCTGGTATTTCATAAATTTTGCACCAAGTGAGTTAATCCTTGCCTTTTTCTTGTAATTTTTGTGTTTCTAAGACTTTTACAACAAGATCCTACTATTAAATTCATTAGTTTTTGATTTCATGGATGAAATTTAAAGTCACCATGGTTGAGTGCTGTAAGTTTATGATGAAATAGAATGAAATTAAAGCTTTAATTTGTTTATGAGATGATTTTATTAGGCAATTTCAATGGAAATTGATTTTGGGACCTAATTGTGAAAATGTTTGGAATTAAAGTCTATTGCTGAAATTCTGATTCCTAAAGGTTGTAAACTAGTTTAAGGTGATAGAATAAAATGTTAATTGAGAAAAATTATCTCAATTGAGAGGCTAATTAAGTAGGGACGAAATTATCATTTATTAAAAGCTTAGGGGAAAAATGGTAATAAACAGCTTGCACTAAAACAGTTTGGACAGCAGCAGTAGACTAACTTTGAAAAATCACCAAAAATTGTAGGAATCGAATTAGAAGATGAACAAAATATGGAATTAAATCTTATTAAGTCTAGTTTCTCATAGAAGAAATATTGTAAGAAATGGATTTCTAAATTTGAGATATAATGAATTTTGTGAGACAAGGTCAGAATAAATTCGGGTTCCCCTGTTCTGACTTTGAAAAATTATAAAAAATTGAATAAAAATAATTAGGGACTTAAATTTATATGTATAGAATTCTGAATGAGTCTATTTTAATAGAAAAAACAAGAACATCATTTGAATTCTGTATAAAGAGATAATTTATTTTAGTGAAGAAGGGTCAGAACTGTTAGACAACAGAACAGGGTGACTTTGAAGAATAAACTGTACTGATTGGCTAAACCAAAAATTCTGAAAATTTTATGGTAAAAATATATATGAGTCTAGTTTCAGGGAAAATTAACGGAACTTAATTTGTAGTTCTGTAGCTCAAGTTATAAATAATTTAGTGACTATGACTCAAGTAGACAGCTTTGAATGAACTATAAATAATAGTTGAATTATAGAGAATGTTGCATATGAACATGAAATGTATTAAATTGATAATTAAATTTATTTATTTAGATCCAGAATATTCAAATACGAAGCTAGATCGAGGAAAGGAAAAAGTTCGGGATTAATAGATTTTTACTGTTTACAAACAAGTATCAAGGTAAGTTCGTAACTTGAATTATATTCAAATGCTTGAGATTGTATGTTATTGATGTGAATATGATTTGAGTGTTCATTGTATGAAATTTAATGAAACATTGATATATTTGATAAAATGGGAAGAAATCCCGGTTGAATGAAAGGAATATTCGATGGATCTCTGAAAAGGAATTGACGGTAAAAGGATCTAGCAGGACGGGTGATCCTATCTGATATAGCCCTCCCAAGAATATGTGTAAAATGAATTTAGCTTGGACAGTAATCAATTAGGGTCTCAATTTAGCTCGGACTGTAATTTGATCCAAGCTCATTAGAGTAATTGTCGTTGTGATTTAGCTTGACCGGTAATCCCGACAATACTCTATGAGTTTATATTGCAGGGGATTTAGCCTGGACTGGTAATCCCGCTGCAAGGTTGAGGTTTGCGGGAGTGTGCTCTCTGAAATGGATATATGCGCACATGAATATGAATTGACGGACCCGGAATTTAAAATGTGTTTTTCTTATAGTAATGTCATCCGACCGAGCTCAATCTGAGGAAGCTGGGAGTCATGCTCCGGCTTCAGTACAAAGAGAAGAAACTAGCAGTAGAAGGCCCGAGACAGAGGGTCGAGGGGAGGAGGTAAAAATAGCCTTCTTTCAAATGATGAATGAATGGTTTAATTAATACTTAAGAACTAACCTCAGAGTGCAGCAAGTTCAAGCTCCCCTCCCGCTCCTTCACGGGTCCCGAGATCCCACAAGGTATGTGTACTAAATCACGAAAAGGAAAGCTCCAGAGATAAAATTTGAAAATATAAATAAGAATTTGAGCAAAGATTGATGATGATTCTAAACGGGCTGAATTTCGTTAGAAAATACTACTCGGGTTCTGGAAGAATTATCTTGTACACCAGAAGAATGTCTGAAATGTGCCGTCTCACTGCTAAAAGATACAGCTTACCATTAGTGGAATACTAAAGCTTCAGTTCTTCTGAAAAAAGAAATTACATGGGAATTCTTTCAGACCGAGTTCAGAAAAAAATATATCAGCCAGAGTTTCCTTGACCAGAAAAGAAAAGAATTTCTTGAGCTAAAATAGGGCAATAGATCAGTATCTGAATATGAAAGAGAATTTGTTCGATTGAGTAAATATGCTCGAGAATGGGTACAGTCAGAAGTTGAAATGTGCAAACGATTCGAAGAAGGGTTGAATGAAGACATTAAGTTACTGATCGGAATTCTTGAAATTCGAGAGTTTGCTACATTGGTAGAGAGAGCTTATAAAGCAGAAAAATTGAGCAAAGAAAAGAAACAGGCTGAGAGGGAAGCCCGAATTTTTAGTAAAAGACCGATGGGAAAATCCCAGTTTTCTGCTTCAAAGAAATTGAAGTAATATCAGGATCGTTCTACTTCAGCCATTGGGTATTCGAGCAAAGAACGAGGTTCTCAACGCACTAATCCAAGGCCTTCTACTCCATCAGTGACCAGTGTTGGCAGTGTTGGCACTCCTAAACCGAGATGCCAGTACTGTAATAAAGCTCATTTTGGTGAATGCCGATTTAAGAGTGGGGCTTGTTACCGATGTGGTTCTTTTGACCATTTCTCGAGATTGTCCGAAAGGGTTGAAAAGAAGTTGAACATATATCGGCCGAGTAATCTAGTTTCGAGGCGGACCACCTCGACCATCCGGTAATGTCAGTGGTAGTCGAGGAGCTACAAAAGATACTATAGGTAGGCCTGAGGTACGAGCACCTGCTAGGACATATGCCATTCGTGCCAGAGAAGATGCTTCAACACCCGATGTTATTACTGGTACATTTTCTTTACTTGATATCGATATTATCGCATTGATTGATCCTGGTTCTACGATTCATATATATGTGTTAAACTTGCAATTGTTAAAATTTATCGTTGAACGTCTTGAATTTGTGGTTAAAATCTCGAACCCCCGGGCGGTCTGTGTTAGTGGATAAAATTTGTAAAAATTGTCCACTGATGGTAAGAGGTTATTGTTTCTCGGCTGATTTGATGTTACTGCCATTTGATGAATTTGACATGATATTGGGTATGGATTGGTTAACCCAAAGATGATGCAAGAGTAAATTGTAAACAAAAATATATTGTGTTAAAATGTCGAATGGTGAGTTGCTCCGGGTTAAATCTGATCAGACAGAAGGGTTATCTAATATGATTTCAGTAATGGCAGTACAGAGGTATGTCAAAAAGGGGTATGATGCTTACTTGGCTTATGTACTCGACACCAAGGTATCTAAGTCAAAGATACTGAGCGATTCGATGGTATGTGAATTTTCCGATGTGTTTCGGAAGAATTACCAGATTGCCACCGAAAGAGAAGTGGAATTTTCTATAGATTTGATTCCGAACTACTCCGATCTCCATAGCTCTGTCTGGATGGCTCTATAGAATTAAAAGAGTTAAAGACACAATTGCAAGAGCTTGTTGATGGGGTTTTGTTCGACCGAGTCATTCAACTTGGGGTGCTCCGGTCTGCATTTGTGAAAAGAAAGATGGGTCTTTGAGATTGTGTATCGACTACCGATGACTTAATAAAGTAACCATAAAGAATAAGTACCGTTACCCGGATTGATGATTTATTTGATCAATGAAAGGTTCTACTATGTTTTCAAAGATTGATCTTCGATCAAAGTTATTATCGATTCTGGTAAAGGAGTCGATGTGCCAAAAAATGCCTTTAGAACCGTGTACGGGCATTATGAGTTTCTAGTTATGCCGTTTGGGCTAACTAATGTACCTGCAGATTCATGGATTTGATGAACCGGATATTTAGACCGTACTTAGACAGATTTGTAGTAGTATTCATTGATGATATTTTGGTTTATTCTCGGGATGAAGAAGAACATGCAGAACATTTGAGAATTGTGTTGCAAATTCTACGAGAGAAGCAGTTGTATGCTAAATTCAAGAATGTGAATTTTGGCTTCGAGAAGTGAGTTTTCTTGGACACATTGTATCTGCCAAGGCATCGTGGTAGATCCAAGTAAAATCTCACTATTGTCAATTGGAGTCCACCAAGAATGTATCCGAAGTTAGAAGTTTCTTGGGTTTAGCTGGTTATTATCGAAGATTTGTACAGGATTCTCTATGATAGCTTCTCCAATGACTCGATTATTGCAGAAAGATGTAAAGTTCGAGTGGACTGATGAATGTCAACAAAGTTTCAACCGATTGAAAGACCTATTAACGAAAGCACTGTATTAGTGCAAACTGAACCGGTAAGGAATTTGTTATTTACAGTGATGCCTCATTAAATGGTTTAGGTTGTGTTTTGATGCAAGAAGGTAAAGTAATAGCCTATGCTTCAAGACAACTTAAACCACATGAAAGAAATTACCCAAGACATGATCTTGAATTAGTCGCTATTGTATTTTATACCAAGATATGGCGGCATTACTTGTACGGTGAGAAATGTCATATTTATACTGATCATAAAAGCTTGAAATATTTGATGACACAGAAAAATTTGAATTTGAGACAGTAGCAGTGGCTTGAACCGATAAAGGACTATGATTTGATTATTGATTACCATCCGGTAAGGCTAATGTTGTAGCTGATGCTTTGAGCCGGAAATCTCTGTTTGCTTTACGAGCTATGAATACCTAGTTATTATTGACTGATGATGGTTCAATCTTAGCTGAATTGAGAGCTAAACTGACATTTTTACAGCAAATATGTGAAGCTCAGAAGAATGATGAGAAGTTACAGGTTAAACGGGCACAGTGTGAGTCAGGTAATGATTCTGAATTTTAGATTGGTTCTGATGATTGTTTATTATTCAGAGGTAGGGTATGTGTACCTTAGAATTCAGAGCTCATACAGAAGATTCTACGCGAGGCCCACAGTAGTACTATGTCTGTACATCCGGGGAGTAATAAAATGTATAATGATCTGAAAAAGATGTCTTGGTGGTCGGAATGAAACGTGATATCTCTGAGTTTGTATCAAGGTGTTTAATATGTCAACAAGTTAAAGCTGAACATCAGGTACCTTCGGGGTTACTTCAGCCAATTACTATACCGGAATGGAAATGGGAAAGAATCACTATGGATTTTGTATCGGGGCTACCTTTGTCTCCGAGGAAAAAGAGATGCTATTTGGGTGATTGTAGACCGATTGACAAAGTCAGCTCACTTTATTTCGGTACGTATGGATTATTCTTTAGATAAACAAGCTGAACTGTACATATCTGAGATTGTCAGGTTACATGGAGTGCCTGCCTCCATTATATCAGATAGAGATCCCCGATTTACGTCTCGTTTCTGGGACAAATTGCAAGAAGCCTTGGGTACTCAGTTGTATTTCAGCACTGCATTTCATCCTCAGGCAGATGGTCAATCTGAGTGTGTAATTCAAGTATTGGAAGATATGCTCCGATGTTGTATACTAGAGTTTGAAGGTAATTGGGAGAGGTATCTACCTTTGATTGAATTTGCTTACAATAATAGTTATCAGTCTAGTATTAAAATGGCTCCGTATGAAGCTTTGTATGGTAGAAAATGTAGAACACCGTTATATTGGACAGAGCTCAGTGAAAGGAAGAGACATGGGGTTGATTTGATCCAGGAAACAGAAGAAAAAGTAAAGGTTATTCGAGATAGTTTAAAAGCAGCTTCCGATCGTCAAAAATCATATGCCGACCTTAAGCGAAAAGAGATTAAATTTCAAGTCGGTGACAAGGTATTTCTGAAAGTGTCTCCTTGGAAGAAAGTTTTTCGATTCGGTCGAAAGGGTAAATTGAGTCCAAGATTTATGTGGCCCTATGAAATCATAGAAAGAATTGGACCGGTCGCTTATCGATTGGCATTACCACCGGAACTTGATAGAATCCATAATGTTTTTCATGTATCTATGTTACGACAATATCAATCAGATCCTTCACATGTTATTTCTCCGACAGAAGTAGAGATTCAACCGGATATGACTTACAGTGAAGAACCGGTCAAGATATTGGCACGGGAGACAAAAAAGCTTAGAAATAAAAAGATAAATTTGGTGAAAGTATTGTGGCAAAAGCACGGGATTGAGGAAGCAACATGGGAACCGGAGGAGGCAATGAGGAAACAATACCCAAACCTCTTTACTGGTAAGATTTTCGAGGACGAAAATCCTTAAAAGGGGGGGAGAGTTGTAATGGCGTAAATTCAATGTTATCCGAACAGTGGTTTCGTAACCACAAATCCGATTTAAAGAGAAGTTTATTTCAATATTTTTGCTTGAAAATTTATATGATAGGAAAATCGTATGAAAATATTGATAGGAAAATTTTATCAATTTAGTGATTAGTTAGAAAAAGAAATTATTGAAGAAATTGGGTAAAATAAGGTATCGGGACCTCTATCTCGTAAAACCAAGTCGAAAATAATTTTATAAATATTTATGAAATGTTATTAATGTGGTATTAAAATTTCGTTAGGAAATTTTAATGTTTGGGTAGTTAATTAAATGTAAAGGACTAAATTGTAATAGGTGTAAAAGTTGCTAGAGTGATTAAATAGCTTAAGAGTCTAATGAGAAAGGATTTAAAAGGCAATTAGACCCAAAAGTTATTTGGGCTGGACGGCAATTGTATGAAATCAGCAGAAAAATTGATAAATTAAGGGTAAAATTGGAATATTGCAAAATTAACTAAATAAAACTAGGACTAAATAGGAAATATCTAGATTTCTCTTCATTTCTCTTCAATTCCAGCAGCTAAAAACGCCATAGGAGGGTTCTATAAGCTGGTATTTCATAAATTTTGCACCAAGTGAGTTAATCCTTGCCTTTTTCTTGTAATTTTTGTGTTTCTAAGACTTTTACAACTAGATCCTACTATTAAATTCATTAGTTTTTGATTTCATGGATGAAATTTAAAGTCACCATGGTTGAGTGCTGTAAGTTTATGATGAAATAGAATGAAATTAAAGCTTTAATTTGTTTATGAGATGATTTTATTAGGCAATTTCAATGGAAATTGATTTTTGGGACCTAATTGTGAAAATGTTTGGAATTAAAGTCTATTGCTGAAATTCTGATTCCTAAAGGTTGTAAACTAGTTTAAGGTGATAGAATAAAATGTTAATTGAGAAAAATCATCTCAATTGAGAGGCTAATTGAGTAGGGACGAAATTATCATTTATTAAAAGCTTAGGGGAAAAATGGTAATAAACAGCTTGCACTAAAACAGTTTGGACAGCAGCAGTAGACTAACTTTGAAAAATCACCAAAAATTGTAGGAATCGAATTAGAAGATGAACAAAATATGGAATTAAATCTTATTGAGTCTAGTTTCTCATAGAAGAAATATTGTAAGAAATGGATTTTTAAATTTTGAGATATAATAAATTTTGTGAGAAAAGGTCAGAATAAATTCGGGTTCCCCTGTTCTAACTTTGAAAAATTATAAAAATTGAATAAAAATAATTAGGGACTTAAATTTATATGTCTAGAATTCTGAATTAGTCTATTTTAATAGAAAAAACAAGAACATCATTTGAATTCTGTATAAAGAGATAATTTATTTTAGTGAAGAAGGGTCAGAACTGTTAGACAACAGAACAGGGTGACTTTGAAGAATAAACTGTACTGATTGGCTAAACCAAAAATTCTGAAAATTTTATGGTAAAAATATATATGAGTCTAGCTTCAGGGAAAATTAACGGAACTTAATTTGTAGTTCCGTAGCTCAAGTTATAAATAATTTAGTGACTATGACTCAAGTAGACAGCTTTGAATGAACTATAAATAATAGTTGAATTATAGAGAATGTTGCATATGAACATGAAATGTATTAAATTGATAATTAAATTTATTTATTTAGATCCAGAATATTCAAATACGAAGCTAGATCGAGGAAAGGAAAAGTTCGGGATTAATAGATTTTACTGTTTACAAACAAGTATCAAGGTAAGTTCGTAACTTGAATTATATTCAAATGCTTGAGATTGTATGTTATTGATGTGAATATGATTTGAGTGTTCATTGTATGAAAATTAATGAAACATTGATATATTTGATAAAATGGGAAGAAATCCGGTTGAATGAAAGGAATATTCGATGGATCTCTGAAAAGGAATTGACGGTAAAAGGATCTAGCCGGACGGGTGATCCTATCTGATATAGCCCTCCGAAGAATATGTGTAAAGTGGATTTAGCCGGACGGGTAATCCAATTAGGGTCTGAATTTAGCTTTGACTGGTAATTCAGATCCAAGCTCATTAGAGTAATTGTCGTTGCAGGATTTAGCTCGACTGGTAATCCCGACAATACTCTATGAGTTTATATTGCGAGGATTTAGCTCGACCGTAATCCCATTGCAAGGTTGAGGTTTCTGGAGTGTGCTCTCGAAATGGATATATCGCACATGAATATGAATTGACGGACCGGAATTGTACACTAAAAGTGTACCTCTGAAAATCCATCAAAATTCGATAAATTCAACGGGATAAATATGAAAATAATAAGGAATGAAAATCAAGGTATTGATGAGTACATCAATCATGGTATATATATATATATTATTGATACATGGAAATTATTGTACTAACTTGAATGTTGAGTTTGTGCATGTTAGGGTAATAATGCATTGAATGGATATATGAATGTTTATTATATTGTATTGAAAACATTAGGTAAGTATAATTCTTGTTACATGAGCTTACTAAGCACAAAGTGCTTACCCGCTTCCTTTTCCCTGTTTTGTAGTGTTAAGAGCTCGGAGGTCGGATTTGGTGGAGACACATCACATCATCAACCTCGTGGATTTCGGTATATAAAGAAACTTTATTTTGGAAATCAATGGCATGTATAAGCTAACAAAGTAAATGTTAACGTGAAATGAATGTAAAGTTAGCCATTAGTATGGTAACAAACCTGGTTATAGATATGTGATGACGTTATCTTATATAAATGCATGAATCTATCATGAAAATATGTTGAATTGAAAAAAAAAATTAATTCGTAAACTCCGGTAATGCCTCGTACCCTATTCCGGCAATGAATACGGGTAGGGGTATTACAATGTCTAACTCAAAATAGGTATAATAAGAGGTTTTTAATCTTAAACCAAAAGATCAAACACGTTTTATGGATCAATTTTGAGAAATTCGAATTTGATCAAGAACATGGTTGATTTTTCCGGAAAATTATGAAACGGATTAAATGATGAAATTAACACTTACAATACATGTTATTGGACTAGGAATGAATATTATAAGTTATTTTGAGGTGTTGAAAATGGAGTTTAGTTGAGGAATTTTATATTTCGGCTTAGTTGTGCAATATCGGTAATGTAGTTTAGAGCAATGGTTTAGATTCGTATACTTTATCAAATTTTGTGTTTCTTGTTACTATTATTAGTTTGTAATGCATACTTTGTCTTTGTTAAAGCTCCACATCAAGAGGAGGAATGTGCAAACCAGAATTGAAGCTCAAACTTGCTTGTTTGAACACATTTTTTCTTAAAGACCTAATTATGGAAGGGAGTGATATTAAGGGAAATTTGGTAAATTGGTCTGATTATGTGTTAAATTAAAGGTATGATTGGTGTTATTAATGACTTAATTTCATATTGGATGGTTGGATTTGCAAAAATAGGTTTTATTTTATAAAAGAGAAAAATGGCAATTGGTTTCGTAAGTTGTATATTATGCTTTTAGCATGATTAAATTGTATGGAATAAATTGATATTTGGGGCATGAATTTCTGATTTATTGAACATTTGATAAAGTTTTTCTAATTGTTATATTAATATTGGGAAAATGATATTTTCTATGCTTAATTTTATTGATGTTAAAATTGCTTACCAACATGCTTTTACTTGCATTTTAACATCCTAAAATAAGTGATTAAACAGAAGATTTTATGCCTTGTATGTTTGATTATATTGACAACATTGCATGGTGGGCCCATTGGATATAGTTGGCATGCCATAGGAATTGTGAGTACTTACCATTATTTGTGATATTGTAAGCATATGGCTTTTGGTGGATTGATTTGTTTGGAGTAGATAAAGGAGTGTTGAGCTTGAGTCTCCGCTCATTGGGTTATTTGAAGTGCTATAAGGGAGTGTGTGGCTTCGACCCGCTCAATTCAGAGAACTGTATTTGATTTGTAAGAGTTTTGAGATTCGTTTATCCAATGTATGATCACACGCTTACTTATTGCCATGGATGTATTATGCCAATATAATTAAATGTTTATGTGTTAAAAGATTATTTTACATGCCATGGAAAAGTTGATTCTTAGTTCGTAAAATAACATGTGACGTTATGGTGAAATGTTAACATGTTGTGACTGAAAATTTAATGCTTAATTGCTTTGATTTATGTATGTTAGGTGCAAATTACTTGATGTTTTTACTATCATTCACTGAGCTTTTTAAGCTCACACCCTCATATTTTGTGCAGTGAATTTCTAAGCGTAAGAAGTCGAGAAGTGAGTGTAAGGGCGATCCAAGAATAAGGCTTGATAATGGCTTAAGAAATTTACTTTAGAGACTATATAGGGGCCTGGTGATGCTTTTGGGACTATTGTTATTTTACTTGTAATGGACATTGGACATTAAATTTTGGACTTTAATTTTGGTGATTTTATAATTGCTTTAATACATGATTTTATGTCTAATTGATATTTGATTTATGGTACGTTGATAAGTGTTTGTATGATGGTTGATAACATGATGTATGAAGCATGTATTTTATACTAACAATGCTTAATTGAAGCTTACCATGGAGTGGATTGCTTGAGACTAAGGTATGTAGCTTGTGTGAATTAATTGGTGTTTTCTAAGCGTGTAATTGGGTGTTAAATTTTGATTAATTGTTGTATATTTGTTGTAAATAAATTAAATTGGAGATGTGTGGAAGTTTATGATAATTAATTGTAGCTATTTCAAGTTTAATGGGTAAGTAAAATTTGTAAAATTGGGTAATTAAAACGAATTTTTGACAAAATTGGAGGCTCGTTGTGATCACATACGGGTGTGTATGATCGGCTGAAAGTTTTTCGTGATTTGAACACGGGTTTTTAAATGACACAGTGGCTAGGGACACTGCCATGTGAGTTTTTGGGGGTTTAGCTTTTGGTTTTTGTAATCTAGTATTCTAATTTTCTTAATTTATAATTTAGTCCTAAAACTTGATTAGATTAATTGAAGCCTTTAATGATGGGGAAACTTGGTAATATTTTAAGATTAGACTTGTAACTATTAGTATTTGGTAGAAACACTCTTAATTTGTAATTTGTAAAATGTTCTAAAAGTTTGTAAAAGTTACGATTTAGTCCCTAATAATAAAACTTGAATTATACATAGTAAATGAACTCGAATTAAGTTGAAATTTTTAGAGCTTACATAATTTGACTAAAATAAGGTTAGAAAATATTTATAAATAAAATCAGAATAGTTTAACCTTAGGTGGTAAAATGACCAAAATACCCTTAGGTTTAAATACTTAGAAAAAGTTTAAAAATGGTTCAAAAATTGCTTCTGCATTAATAAATAATAGTTAATTTGTCATAAATGAGGTGTTATAAGGTTAGGGTGTGCATCGGGTGGTCGTTAGCTGGAGAGCTGCTTCGGTGGCTAATGTAACGCTTCGAATTCGGGTCGGTCCATCCCGGTTGGGTTTAGGGTGTTACAGTTTCAGTGAAGTCCACTCCATATTGCTTACTAAACCCCTTCACAACCAACCTCACTTTATATCTGTTGACTAATCCGTCAAGATTCATCTTGGTTCTGAACACCTATTTAACACCAATTACTTTCTTGTGAATTGGTCTATTTTTCAACTCCCATGTCTCATTTTTTTTTATCATGGTAATTTCATCTTTCATAGTTGATCGCCATTAAACTACTTGAGCAGCTTCTTCAAAAGTGACTGGTTTTAGCTTCGCCAAATTACATTGTTGATAGATTTCTGTGATGGACTTGGTTCCTCGTACTGGTTGTTCATCAACTTTATCATTTTTAGTTTGGATCCCAGTGGTTCGCAGATCAGGTCTTGGACTCCCTTGTTCACACATCTCCTCCTCTATTGCAGTCCAATTCTAGATTTTTGTTTCATCAAACTTCATATCTCTGCTTATGATTACTTTCTTGGTGAAATGATTATAAATTTTGTATCCTTTCTTAACACTGGAATATCCAACAAATATTCCTGGCTGTGATCTACTATCCAGCTTGCTTCTTTTTTCTTCTGAAACATGAACAAAATAGGTGTAACCAAATACTTTTAAATATGAAACAGAAGGTTTAAAACCATACCAGACTTCAAATGGAGTCTTTCCTTCAACAGCTTTAATAGGTAGTCTGTTTAGCAGATAAACAGTAGTGTTTACTACCTCTGCCCAGAAATCATTTAGCAATTTTCTTTCTAACAACAAACAGTGAGCCATGTTTATCACAGTTTTATTTTTTCTTTCATTTACACCATTATGTTGTAGAGTGTATACATTGCTTAGTTAATGATGGACATCAGCTTCTTCGCAAAATTTTTCAATTTTTTCTGAGGTGTATTCTGGCCCATTATTTGATCTTAACATTTTGAGCTTGCAATCGATATGGTTCTCAACCATGGCTTTAAACTTGAAGAAGATTTTAGTTACCTTAGACTTGTTCTTCATGAAGTACACCCACCAAAACCTTGTATTGTCATCTATGAACAACACAAAGTATCTACTTTCATTTAGCAAACTTGTTTTCATGGGTCCGTAAATGTCAATATGTACTAAGAGTAATTTTTCAGTGGCTCGCCATGCTGTGTTCACAGGAAATAGAGACCTTGCCTATTTTCCAAGATGGCATACATCATCATGATCAGCCATATTTGATAAATTTTCAACCAAGTTATTCTTGGACATTTGACTTAAGGATTTGTAGTCAACATGTCCAATTCTTATGTGCCACAATTTTGTTTCATCCAGCGAGCTGGTATATGCTGCAAACTTGCTATGTTCCAGTTGACACCAGAACTTCTGTCTACCATCTTTATTGATATGAGCTCATATCCACTTGGATCAAGAATTTAACATTTGTTGTCTTTGAATACCACAGAGTAATTTTTCTCGAGTAGCTGTATTACACTTAGCCAGTTTTGGTCTATGTTAGGAACTAAAAGAACATCTGTAACAAGTTTAGTAGCTAATGGAGTTTTGATAAAAAAAATCTGCCTTTCCAACTACTTCAATATACCGGTCATTTCCAACTTTTACCTTGGAATGGAACCTTTTGTTAACATTCTTGAAGATGCTCACATCTGTTGTCATATGACTCGTACAACCACTATCTACGAGCCAATTGTTTCTTACTCCGCTAGAGAGTTCGCATAATATGGCAAGCTGGGCTTCATAGGAAATTATGAACATCAGTTCTTCTGCTTCTGCTATCTGTGCCACAGCATTTTGTTGTTGAGTATGCCCTTTTTTTTTGCATACTTTCTCTACATGGCCAAACCATTTGGAATGTTTGCATTGAGCTTTAGGTCTGAACCAGTAGAACTTCTCAAGATGCCCCAACTTTTTGCAGTGTGAGCATGGTGGATATTTTTTTTTACCTTCTTTCTTTGACTTTTCCTTCTTATCTGACCAGTTCTTTTTTTCTTTTTAACTTGAGGAGCTTGCAGCATCTCTATTTCTAGCTTCAAAAGCTCCTTTAGCATGTCTTTCTTCTTTGCTTGCCCTTCTTTGTTTTAGAGCATACAGAGCATTGATTAACTCTGAGAGTGAGATCCCTTGAATCTTCCTGTGAGGATATCTTTGATTCGAATCTCTAAGGAAGTGTTGTAACACCCCGAACCCGAGACCGTCGCCGGAGTCGAACACGAGGTGTTAACAGACTTCAAACCACTTATTGAGAATTTCCCAGACAAGCTGCCAATCTGTGTACTAGTCGCTTCAAAAATCATAACTTGAGTTTTACAACTCGAAAATCAGTTTCGTAATTTTTCGCTGAAACTAGACTCATATGTACATCTAAATATTTTTTTCTAGGATTTTTGGTCGAGCCAATTAGTACAGTTTATTAGTTAAAGTATCCCATGTTACAGAGGTCGACTACACTGACCTTCGTGTGTTACAACTCGAATAACTCCCTGTGCAGGGCTTCAATACTGATACCGTTTGTTTCTATAGAAACTAGACTCAAATAGGAATTTATACATATATGGTATGACTCATAATTATCTCTGGTTAATTTATAATGAATTTTCAAAGTTGGAACAGGGAATCCAGAAACCGTTCTGGCCCTGTTTCACAAAAACCCAAATATCTTTTAACATACAACTCATATGACAGTTTCGTTTCTTCCATATGAAAATGGATTCATCAAGGTTCATTTACATAATTTATTCACTATTTAATTCTATTCCTACTATTTTTAGTGATTTTTCACATTCACATCACTGTTGCTGCCAGCATCTATTTCTAGGGTAGACTTTCTCTAACACATAGTTTCTATGATTCAACCACCCCTTTTTCATATATAGTCCAAGATGTAATCATGATGACCCATTCTAATGGCTGGTCGTTGCCAATCATTTCCGTGCTTCTTAATGAGCATATACATACCAAATGATTATAACATTATGCTCAAACATTTATAAGCCATTTTCGCATGGCTATTCAAAATTTTACATACCAAGTTCAAACAAAACATAATAGCCTATACATGCCGAAATGTACTCCAAGACCAACTACGAAGAAAATACCAAAAGTTGTTAGCCGGTGTGATGACTTCGATGACGGTCCCGAATATGCAAAAAGTCGAGTCCAAGAAACCTAAAATAGGTGACGAGCAAACACCGAATGAGTATATAACTCAGTAAGTCATAAGCAATGCACTAACAACCATTAATAACATTATCGCAAGAGGAAACAAAATGGAACGAGGCTAATTACTCCATTCAAACCGAACTATACCATAGTTCCTTAGACCTTTCGATTCAATCATACATCTACATGACCTTTCACTCATTCCGCGATAATTCTTATGTACGTGACTTCAATTTACATTGTCACATAGGTTCAAACTTACCAAGCTCGACCCCAAATATAAACATAGCACCTATTAGCCATGAACTCAAGGTACTTACCCGATCCGCTGTCCGTGATCAACTCAATAGTGTCGCACACTCAGTGTCAATAGTAATTCAAAAGCATATAGTGAGTCCGCACACTTAGTGCTATATAATCAACTCGCACACTTAGTGCTACATGATCAAACTCGCACACTTAGTGCTGTACAAGTTTTTAAACCCGCACACTTAGTGCCATTCTCATGATCACAAATGTTTATACCCGCACACTTAGTGCCAAATCAACAACTCAATACATCTCACCTCTTTTCCTTCCATTCAATACTTCCATCACCACATACACACATGTATATAAATTCATCATTCCTTTCGGCATAATTACATAGACATTATGTCTATTCAAATCAATACAAAATATATGCTTAGTGACTTACCTTGTGTTGGGTAAAACAGTCCAAGTCGGCTACTCGATGACCTTCGTCTTTCCCTTGCTTGATTCTCCTTCTTTAACTCCTTGTGCTTAATCAATAAATCAACTAGTTTAACCATCTTGCTAAACATTCATAATTCAATTACACATGCATATGTATGTTTGTATATTCGGCAACCATCCTCACTTATTACCCATTTAGTCAATTATCTAAGCCAAGATAAGGCTTCAATACGGTTGCCTCTAACCGAATACATGCACACCAATCTACTTCATTTGGCCGAATATGCATGTCTATGTTGAGGCCAATTTTACACTTAATACCACACAAAAAAACAGCATACATTTTACTAACTAACGATTACATATTGTAGCTCAATACACATCTCTCATTTACTACATAACCGAAACATCATCACAAGCAAATATACACCTTGAAATAGTATATATGTCATACCAATTCATCATGTGCAAACACATATTCATGTAGGTGCAAGGGCCGAATCTCAAGTTGTTTATATCCAAATATAAACACATATCCAAAGCTCAAATCTTACCTACCATGCAACATGCATGAATCATACTTATGGATATACCATGACCGAATACATCACAACACCATAATTTTGGTCATGATTAAGCAAAGAACTTAATGTCTTACTCAAAATACTAAAAAGAAAGTCCAAGAGCCATCAATCCCCATCACATATACCATTAACAAGCTTCATATTTAACATGCAATGGCATTAACACAAAATCCACCTTGGCCAAATACCATCCCCATGATATAACAAAGATTTGAACCATGGGCTAATAAGAACATCAAGCTAGTAATAAAAACATGCATGAATCTCATGGCACAACCTCAAACATACCTTAATCTTGATGCAAGTATAGCCAAACCCCTTCCTAATCCTCTTCCAAACCAAACATGAAGCAAAATTCCCTCTTCTTCCTTAGGATTTTCGGTCAAGAGAGAATGAAAGGATGATCAATTTTTTTCTTTTCTTTTCTTCAATACACGGCAATAGGGGGTTCACTCACACACATTTTTTCATTCTTTATTACCCATGCTTATTTGTTTATTTCTTTTCTCCCTAATGCACCAACAAAACATGTCTATGACATGTTTTGCCCATCCTCATTGTCATGGCCGCCACCTCTTATAAAAAGAGGGATATTTGACATGCAAGGCCATTGTTTTGCATGCATGCTTTAATTAGTCATTACACATTCCCCCATCATACTTCCAAAGTTTTCTACTAGGTCCTTTCTAGTGAAATTCACATTTATAGCTCTAAATCAAAACATCAAAAATGTCACACATGAGTTAACACATATTATAGGCAATAAAATAAATATTAAATTATTTTTATGCCTCGATTTTGTGGTCCCGAAACCACATTCCGACTAGGGTCATTTTAAGGCTGTCACAAGTGTGGTAATCATCTTCTCAACTACTCGACTATCTGCAAACTTGTCACCTAACAGTCTTATCTGGTTTACCACTACAATGGTTCAATTTGAATATTACTTTACAGTCTCAGCTTCCTTCATCTTAAGGTTTTCAAAATCTCATTTGTGATTGATCATCTGTTGTTGCCTTGTCTTCTATAATCCTTGGAACTCCTCATTGAGCTTATCCCAAGCTTTTTTGGGAGTTTCACAAGCCATGGTTCTTGTAAAGATCACGTCTAAAACACCGTTTAGTAGGCGAGACATCGTCTTGTGTTTTTTGGCACATTCCTCACTATGTTGTTTCATTTGAGCAAGAGTGGGATTTGGCCTCAACACTAGTGGTTTTGTTTCAGCATTTACAACCTCCCAAAAATCAAAGGCTTGAAGATAGGTTTTCATTTTTACTATCCAGATGTGGTAGTTTTCTCTTGTAAAAATAGGCTTTCAAAGATAAATGGATCTCGATACCAATTGTTGGAAATTTGATGAATGGAAGGATTGAAACAGAAGAAAAAACAAATAAAAAATAAGTGAAAATAGGATAAACTATTGTTTCATTAACATGAAAGGTTGATACAAAGATTACATGAATCATAAAGCTTAAATAAGCTAAAAATAATAAAATAATTGCAACTTCGCTTAATCTAGTGACTAGATTTGTATAACTTTCCTTTTTATTAGCTGGTTTCTACCTAATCACCTACCAAAATGTTGAATCCAAATTTATCAAAATTTCAATGCAACTTGGCAAGTTGGTAACTTGCAGAGTGAAGAGCTCACAGGTGAGCTCTCAAGTTTGGTGAGCTCGTATTTTAAGGTGAGCTCACAGTTTTGTAGAGCTCGCATATTTGTAGCTCACAGTTTGCATGGATGGTTATTTTACAACAAATACATATACAGAATTAGTTTTGGATTTCCAAACCAACAATGCCCAAAAATTAGCATGTCTTGCAGATATTGGATAGTAGAAAACACAGATTTGATTAAATCATCTTAGTTAATATATTTAAGGGCAAACTAGATCAAGCTTACTCTATATTTTTTCTCCCAATTAAGTCACTCTAGTTAAAATTGTTTAAAGTAGTTATTCCCGTTACAGTCATCTACTTTTCATTGAATTGTTGACCTTTCACATTAGCCTAACTAACATATAGCGTTTCATGTAGCTGAGCACTTATTTTTCTTTTATTTCTGATGGTTTTCTGAGATTGCAGATGAGCCTTTCCCTCCCCCAATCAAAACCTAAGTTTTCAACACATCTTTGAAGATACTCATAGTGGCTTTATCTTACAATCTTATAAATAATCTCTACACTAACTTGTGTTTAATTATCCTATTGTTAGTATAGGGTTAAAGAAGTTTGATTCTGAAGAGATGTAAAATAAATCCTTCCATAGTTGTCATACGTGATTTGAAACTCAATACACCTCTAGTGCCTAAACTTCAATTTGAGTCCAACTCTATTATCAGACAGGCCATTTTTATAAGTTTTTGCTTGTGTTTAATTTCTTGATGAAAGTTATTTGTTCAAGAGAAATATTTTATGTTGAAAATATGGAAAGTACGAATGAGTGTATAAAGGAATACCCAATCCTTAGCTAACTGTGACAGTTGAGACTATTTCCATATTTGTGCTAAAGATAGGAGAAGTGAATTTTGGAAAGGCCCTCTGTGACATTGGAGCTAGTATTAACCTCATGCCCCTCTTTATCTATTGTCGTTTAGGCTTGGCAGAGCTTCATAAGACCTTGGTAACTCTACTGTTAGCCAATTGATCCTTAGTTCACCCCAAAGGTGTTCTAGAGGATATGTTAGTAAAGGTGAGGCAATTCATTCTTCCTGTTGATTTTATCGTTTTAGATTTTGAGGAAGATTTTGAAATCCCCATCTTATTGGCACAGCCATTTTTTTAGCTACTTCTAGAGCCTCCATAGATGTCGAGAAAGGAAAGTTACCAAAGAAAATAGATGCAAAATAGAAGTATTTAAATGTGCTGATGTATGCCCCAACTTGATGAATGTGTCTACTTCTCCTGTTCATGCTTGTCAATCAATTTGGGGGCAAAACCAATCACCCAAGAAACCCTTTTTAAATGTGTCTTTGGGTAATTGAACATTATTTTACATAATTAAGATGTTTGAGATGATACTCTATCTATTTTTGCTTATTTTTCAAGTTTTTTTTTATGTTTAGCTTTTTATGTTCGAGTTGTTAATCTACCATAAATCAATGTGGCAAATTAGGCTTTTACGATGCCCATAAGGAGTTATATCCTGAGAAAAATTGAGTTTTTAGCATAGTTTTTTATTATTTTTGTTATTTTTATATTTTTGGTTAATAAGTGAAAATGTCTCGTTTTTGTCTACTTTTTTACCCAAATTGGTCGATAGTGCCATTGGAGGCCTAACATGTGCTTGAGTGATGTAGGGATGTGTCAGAGGCCGAAAATGAGTGAGAACGGTGCCTTGGGCAAGGGTATTTCGATATCCAACCCTTGGAATCGTAATACCTCCAACAGTATAGAAGACCAAAGATCCTATTTAGTGGTTTCCTAATATCCTCTTTAGGTATGCGATATTCACCTCCCAAGGAAAATCCTAAGTTTCAATACTTCCTGAAATATCGCGATATCCTTTTCATGGTATTGTGATATCACCTTTGTCAAGGGGACAAACTTGGAAAAAAAGGGCAGTCTTTGTCTACTCGGCCCACCAATCACACAAGGCCCGTGTAGGGGCATTTTTGGTAACAAAAAGTCATCATAATACACTTCAAAATAGCCAAAATTTTCTTGGAAGGAGAGAGAGACACATTAGCTTAGTTTTAAGTTTAGTTTTCTCTAGGTTTCTTTAGTTTTTCTTTGCACTTTTCTAGGTTTTTATCTTTCTCTTCTTATACCTTAGATTAGAGTTTATTTTTTGGCATTTACCTTTTGTTCTTGTTGTTCTCAGTGTTAAGTTAAGTTAGTTATTACTGCAGCTAAGGTTAATTTACATTTCTAGTCCTTGTAACTTGCTTTTAAGACTCTTTAAGCTTTAGTTTAATATATTTCAGTTTATTTTACTTTAAATCTGTTAAGGCTTGTTACTTTTAATTTTCTTACTTTAGTTTTTCGTGTTAAATGCTTTTGGTTTCATGTTATTTGAGTTTTCTTGCATAAAAATCTCAACTTTTACATTTTTCTCAAGCTTTACTTTCATGCTGCCTTATTTTCCATTGTCATGTCTATTTTCTTTACTTTGAACATGCGTAGCTAAACCTTTAAGGAGGTTGGTTGCTAGAGATGTGGGTAAACTAAAACCCCTTGGACAAAGGACTAAATTGTAAAAAATTAGACTAATTTGAATGAAACTAAGAATTTAGGTAGTGACGTCCCAAAAGGAATATCAAGATAAAGTGAGACCGGAAGGTAATCTTGTCACGCACCCATTCATTAGTCTTGGATTAACTTGCGAAATTAGAAGATAAACTAAACCAAATTTGTCTAGGTCAATAAAATTGAGATCGAAAGATGAAATGGAGCTACTTGGTAATTTACGCAATTTATGTTCCTAGTCCGGGATTTAGTGAACCACATCAAAGCCAACCAACCTCTATTAGTTATTTGCTAAATAGTCCCTCTAGTTTTACATTTCTTGCAATTTTGTCCTTAGAGTAGAATATTTAATTTTTTTTTACAAACTCATCTTGTTATGAATTGCTGTACTATAAAATCGTATAAGTAGCCATTTAGACTCTATTGTTTATGCTAATTATTACTCGACCCTTTGGAATACTTCATGTTCCATCGGAACTATAAATATTGGAACTGACACTATACTCTTGCAGTTAAAACTTTTTCTTTAAATGATTTCATAAATTCGTTGTTTTTAGTACGCACGGTGTAAGATTAAGTAATTTTTAGTGTACACTTTTAGGTAGAGATGACTAACCAAAGTAGGACTTGTAGATAATACCTTATTTTCTGTTTGTTTTTATTTTATTTCCAAGTTAATTAATTTTCTTCAATTTCTTGTGCTTGTAAGAAACGTTGTATGACTTAAACCGGTAACGGTGTCTTACCATTTGAGCCAGAACCAAAATGCATCATCACACATGCAAGAAGGGCACAACACACTAGAGACATCCCAATTCCACCAAGAGAGCAACTTGTTGAAAACCCGCAAGAAGAGCTTCAACCACTACCACAACTACCCATGGAGCAAAGAACTTTGTGCAACAACGCGATGCCCAACTGAGATGTTGTTTAAGGTAGCATTAATCGCTTAACGATTAATGCTAATAACTTCGAAATTATTCTGGCCATGATCCAAATGATGCAATCAAACCTTCAATTTTGAAGGTCAATAAATGAGGATCCAAAACAACACCTTAAGTGGTTTCTAACCATTTTTTTATATTTTCAAGTATAATGGGGTATTCGATGACGCTATACTTCTTTGGTTATTCCTTTTCTCTCTTACTGACAATGCTTTTATCTGGTTAGATTTACAGCCAGTAGATTCAATCAACACTTGGGATGAGCTAGCGAGCAAGTTTTTGGAAAAGTATTTTCCCTTGAGCAAGACCATGAAACTTCGTATGGATATTACGAATTTTCAAAAATTGGAAGCAGAGTCATTATATGAGGCATGAGAACACTTTAAGTTAATTTTGGGCAAGTGTCTATACCATGGTGTACAAGATTGGCTGCAACTTTAAGTCTTCTACAATGGACTTGACGGGAACTTATGCTCTAGTCTTGATGGAGCATCCATAGGATCATTCATGTCCAAGACCTACACCGAGGCTTGTTTATTCATCGAGGAAATGGCAATGAACTCTTACATGTAAGCCGTCTAAGCAGTTCACATCGAGACAAACAAGCACAACTAACACTATGGGTAGAGAGGATAAGTATCAACAAGTCATTGAAAGGTTAAATCAATTAGAGATGAATATGGCCAAGGCACAAGTCCAAAACCAACCAAATTAACCCATTTTAATATAGGACACGACGATGAAGGCAACCATATGGAGGTGAATTATGTAGGGAATAGAGGATATATCCTTTACTCCAACACCTATAACCCGAGATGGCGTGGTCAACTTAACCTTAGGTGGGGATGGAACCAAGCAGGACCATCAAACTAAGGGAACCAAAATGTTAACCTTCTAAACCCCAACACGCCATACCAACCTCCATTACCTTTTAGGGTACCCTAAGGCCAACAGAGAAAACCTGCCTATAGTAGTGATCATCCATTGGTGATTAGGGTGAGCAAAGTATAGGAAGATTTGTATGTAGTGACCAAGTTTTGTAGTTGTTGTAAAAAAAATTTAGCCTCTAGCATACCTAGTAATACCGAACCTAATCCGAAGAAGGAAGGAAAGGAGAACGCCAAGACTATTACCCTTAAATTTAGAGTTATGGTTAAGGAACCTATCCAACCAAATTGTAGAGAGAAAAAAGTGGGTGTGAAGGACAAGAGCACCTGCACTTCGGAGATGGGGTGCTAGATAAAGAGAAACCAGAGATTGAACCCACAAAAATCAAACCCGATGATAGAATCCTTCCACCACCATCACCGAGCCCAAAGCCCATACCTTTTCCAAGTCACTTGGAGGAGAAAAATAAGAGGGATAATGATGAGTTTTTAGAATTCCTAAAAATGTTTAAAGCCTTAAATGTAAACCTCCCCTTGTCAGAACTCCTTGAAAAAATGCCCAAATATGTCAAATTCCTTAAAGATGTTATGTCTCGTAGGAGGCGAATAAGGAAAGGAGAGCAAATTAGTCTTAATAAAGAATGTTGCACGATAGTGTCTAGGAGGGTTCCTCTCAAACTAAAGGATCTTGGTAGCTTTATCATCCCCATTGAGATAGGTGGAGTGAGTTTCGGGAAGGCCCTGTGTAACCTAGGTTCCAGTTTTAACCTCATGACATTGTCAATTTATAGAAGGTTAGGTTTCGGAGAGCTTAAGGAAACAATAGTTACATTGCAATTAACCGACCGATCTTTAGTACATCCTAAGGGAATCCTTTAAGATGTGTTAGTGAGTGTTAGGTGATTCATTTTTCCCGTGGATCTAGAAATTTCTATACTCTTATGGAGACCTTTCTTAGCCACATCTAAGGCCACCATAGATGTAGGACAGGGTGAATTGACAATGAACATCGAAGGAGAAACCAAAATTTTCAAATGTGTCGAGCCCAAGTGTAGGTGTTAGCAACCACATACTCATTTAGGCATACATCACCTTACACATATATACATTTTAAGATAATTTGCATTCAACCACATATCATCTAATCACATAATCATATTTTAAGATAATTTGACACTTGAGCTATGAAACGTAAAAGTGAGCTCTATCATCACTCATCGGATACACAGATCTCAAACACAGCACATATAATCATAGATTCAAATATGTCCCAAAAGTGAAGTGTAAAGCTAACACTCTCCAACACACCAAACATGTCTCGTTGAATGGAGCTTAGCTTACATTCCCTTATCTCTCCAGTATGTCCCAAGGCCTTAACAACCAAATCACAAAACACATGTAGGTGAGTTCTCACAATCATATGGCATGCCAACTATGTCCAATAGTCTGATAAGGTCACAAGGCCAAAATATCCATAATTACGGAATTTTAATTATTGATTTAATGCACATCATCTCTGTTCATAGTCATCAATTTACATCACAAACTTGTACACAATACAAGCTTATCTATTTCACATTTAATTGCACTTAAAAGTGCCATAATAATGCTCATTGAGCCATCACCTATCTGACAACATATGTGTGCATTAAAATCAGTACAACATATATCACATACAAGTATTCTCACATATTACCTGTCAAAATAATATCACATTCTACAATTCAACATATATATACTTACCAAAATTCTGCTCGCATTTGCTACATATTTGCATCATTAGCATATCATTATCATTGTCATTTGGCATGTATATCATGCCCACACACAATTCAATATAGTCATCACACATGTCTCATAACACAATATCTTATCATAATAATCAATCCACAACTATTCATATAATCACAAAATTTGCCAAAATAAGACAAGGGAAATAGAAAGCTTTCACTCGAAACTTAGAAAAGTGGTTTATTCTATTCCTAAGCTCCCATTTAACACTATGAATCGTTTCTACAAGTAGCAATTCCAAACACTTATCGATTGCGCTTTCGTCGAAAAGCTGAAAGCTTAAACTAGCTTTTTCTTGCCTTTTGCCTTGCTTGAAGAAGGTTCCAACAGTTTTGATGCTTCATACATAATAACCACACAATATACACAATCAATATTTAGCCAAAGACTCACTTAAACCAACAAAAAATGCAAGTCTATGCTATATTCCTCATGAAACTAAAATTTCAACAAACAAACTTGAAACTCAAATATCTTCCTCTATACATAATATTTTCACCTAAAACTAATTCCGTTCATCTAATTATTCACCTATGAATAATTCTTAACCTTTAAACTATACAAAACTACTTAATTCATGGTATCAAAATTTTTGACATGTTCATGGCAATTTTCATGAATATTCATTAAATCCTTAGAAATCCTTAACAAAACATTAAAGTAAGTTTAGAAACCTTCTAATAATGTAATAAAAGTTGAAAAACAAGTTTAGAAACCTTCTAATAATGTAATACAAGTTGAAAAACACTTTGAAACCATGTTTTTACTCAAAATCCTGAAATCGGCCATTAAGGAGCCAATTTTCGGCTTTTATTTAGAACATGTGATTTAATGGCTAAAAACTTAGTTCTAAAGTCTAAATAATATATTCAACTATTGAGGAGTTGAATCGTTACCTTAGAAGATGAAAAATCGAGCGTTTGATAAAAAACCTAAAAAAACCAAGAACTTGATAATGGAGAAATCAATGGTGATTTTGGGTGTTTTTGTTAGTATTTAATTGAGGTTTAATGATCTGGAAAGCGATAAGAATCAAAGGAGTTTAGGTTCGACAAAGAAATTGAATGGGAGGAGTTATGAGAGCATGGGATGACAAGAGTAAATAAAAGGGAAAAGTTAACATGAAAATAAAACTAAGTGGGGGAACATATAGGGTGAATTTTAAAATTTGGTTTAATTGCTTCTTAAAACTCTGAGTTTTGACTCTTTTACAAATCATTCATATTTCCAAAATTAAAAGTATTTAAAACTCGTTTTCATAAATTGATTTAATTTTCTAAAAACCATATTAAAAAACATGATCGATCTACCATGTTGAAAAATTTCAAACACTCTAAAGCTAAAATTCCTAAAATATCCCTAAAACTTCTAGGCCCTATTTTGGGGTGTTACAAAAAGATGAGAGAAGGAGAAATAATGTGGTAAGCCTAATGATCAAAATATAGGGAGAAACGGGGACAATGTCATATGCTATATTACTTTTAGTGCTTGAACTGTTTTAAGATGACTCTTTTTTTTGAATCCATACCACTTGTAACACCCCATACCCGACTCGATCGCCAAGTTCGAGCTATGGGATGCCACATCCATAGTTAGAGCAAGTATGATCAATTATAAACAATGTACATATGCATATAAGTATATTACACATTCATAATATGTTAAATAATCATTTTTGGGTCTTATACGAGCTTACGAAAGCTATTTTGCTAACCCAAGGTCGAATTAGGACCAAATTATAAATTTTGTAAAATACCGAGTTGGCATCGCCACTTTAAGGGTTCCTTATCGTGATGCAATGTTGGATCTAGTGCCTAAGTGTATTATATTCACTTGTATACTTGTAATTTTTTCAAACAAATTGGTTTAATAAAATTATTCATGAATTATATTAATATCCTTTATATATTGTCCTCAATGGTTTTTGCATGCAAAGAAAAATGGAAGCAAATACTAGCTCACTGATTATCTAATATTTAACTAATACTAAGCAGTATTATGTGGTCGGATCGTGATACAAAAATATAACTTATATTAGTAGACGAACCTAAACATATCCTTAGTCTAATCAGAAATTAGCAAATTGATTAAAAGACTAATATGTCATCTATCAAGTCCAATTGGAGAGATGTTTTGTCTTAGGCATCGAAAAGGATGACTCCTAGAAGATAGAGACATATATGTTACTAACTAGACTGATAATACATCGAATAGGACCAAAATAGAATAGACCTTGAATCCGTTTATGGATTTATTCACTAGTGACATTAATAGCGTGGCATGCTTTAATCCTGAGTGGATGATTGACTATGTATGGGTGACTCGTATACTTTGATGTAAGTAAAAGTTTGAGTTCGAATAGATAAGGAACCAAAATCTTGTGCGTTGAGTATACGACTTTAGTAGTATGTAGCATCATTCACAATAATGAAATTCATAGCCCTAAAGATGAGTGAATGATATACTCTTATTGGCATTACAGGATAGATGAAAAGTAGACGTGGTCACGGGTCATTTGTCTTTGTGATGAATGACTTAATTACTATACGATAATAATTGACTTTTCATGAAGGAAGATGTAAAGGTTATCATGAGATAAAATATGATCATACTGGGAGAACAAATTTATCCCGAAAAGATTAAGAATATCCTATGAGGGTAACACAATTATGACAAGGTCATTGGATAAGCACAATCGAGTAGCTTTCATAATGGTATGTTATTAGGGAGAGCTCATTCACGATGCTATAGTGAAATGACTTCTTGACTAAATGATTCGAAATTTCTAGTTCTATGTCTGATTCGAAATTTTTTGAGCCTACACTCAAAGTAGTTCGTGATACGAGAATAGTAGAGAATGCTGTTTAGTTGAAAGCTAGAAAAATTTAAGATCTGTCTCGATCAAAGCACAAGTACTTGTCAGGAAAAGTTTATTGCTATAAATATCATAAATCAACTCGATTTTCAAATTTTTATTTTTCCGTTGTACAAGAAAACCATTTTCAAACTATTTTTAAAAAAAAAAACCATTTTCAAACTAATTTTTTTTAAAAATTGGTATCAGAGCCAAGTTTTGCTATGTTTATAATATAAACCAATTCTGATTTTTTCTCTCTTTTTCATGTTTGGTTAACTTTATGATAAGATGTGACATTCTTATAACTATTAGCGTGTTCGAGTTATGTATGTGAATGGATGTATTTTTATTATTTTATTATTTACATGATAAATTAATTTTTCCAAAATTTTGATACTTAGAAATTTTGGTTGTAATTATTACTTTTTGGGATATGTAATTAGATCGTGGACTATCATCTTTACATAAGAATTATTTTATTTATTTATTTTTAGAATAATTCATGTGAATCGAAAATAAATATAAGTATTATGTAATCAATTTTTCCCGATGAATCTCAGAGAACTGTGATGCATCCAAGACTTATGATATGATGAAAAATCGACCCAGCCAATCAATAAAAGATCGATGGTGGTTTGGTGACGGAGACTATTGGTGGTTCGAGGGTGGTGGCCGACGATGGTCGACAATGACCCAAGGGTGGTCTAGCGACGGCCCGGCGATAGATTGGAGGTGGTGATGATGGTGACCGATGATTACGACAACGATGTCAACCATGAGGGCAGCGGAAGTCCATGGTGGCAATAACAGTTCAATAGCAGATTTTCTAATGATTATGTTTCAAGTGGTGTTAGAAAATATAGTTTTGGGACCTCGTTTCTATAAATCAAGTCTGTAAATATTAAATAAGGATTTTTACGGAGTTAGTGTATAGATTAATTTAAAATTGATTAAGCGATTTAGTCAAAATTATGGGTAACTAAAGCTTAGAGACTAAATTGTAAAAGTTTAATCGTTATAGATTTTAAATTAGAATAAGGCTTGAGGACTTAAATAACAGTTATTTAAAAGACCAAAATAACACATGGACCTAATTGAGATATACGTTAATGGGTTGTGATGTTAATTTTCATTAGATTAAGAAATTTTAAGCCTAATTAATTATAATTAAGTTAATTAACTAAGTTTAATTAAAATAATATTAAGTATATAAGTAAATTTAAGTGGGAAAATGATGAAAAAAAGTTGTCATCTTCTTCTCAAAGACCATTGACACCATTTTAGAAGAAAAGAGAAAGCTTTCAAGCTTTATTCAACATTCGACCCTTAATAGCAAGTAAGTCCCTAACCATTTTTCTTTAATTTTTATGGAAATTGAATCATGAGAGCTTGATTTAGCTAGCATATATACCATTTTGTGAAAGTTTTAAAGTTTTTGAAAGTTATCATTGTTGAGAAATTGATGAAATTGATGTGAAATTGTTAGAAATTAAGCTTAGATTAAGAAAAAAAGACTAAATTATAAAGCTTCATTGTTAGTTTCGTACATTATGGACCAAATTGAATAAAATGTGAAACTGTTATGAAATTTCATAGGAGTAGGATGTAGAGGATCTTGGGAAATGTGTCAATATTGTAGTAAACATGTAATTATTTTCTATATATTTGAATGATAAATAAATAAATTTCACATTTCACTGTTATTTCTTTTTTATATTTTTATCTTTCATATTTTGCATGCATAGCAAAATTGTGACAAGAAAATATTAGCTCATTGATTGTCTAAGTTCAAACTAATGATAAGTGGCATTGTAAGAATGTTACATTGTGAGAAAGACAACTTAATTTAGTAGATAATCTAAATAAATCTGTAATTCCATAAAAGAATCAGAGTCAGCATTTGATTCAAATACTAAGAAGGATTATTATGTCATCTACAATTCTAATTGAGGAGATGGTTAATCTTGGCTATCGGAGCAGTTGACTCCATGGGTAGAGATATAGATGTCTTCATTGGCAAAATGATACATTGGACTGGACCTAAAATGAATTAATTCTAGATCCGTTTGTGAATTAATTCACTTGTAACATTCATGGTGTGATTTACCATAACTCATGTGCTTAGATATAAGTGGAGGCTTATGCTCTAAAGATTATCGAGCTGATAGGTATGTTGGGTACATGACTTGTGTATGGTATGGCTTTAGTAGCAACAATGGCATTCATAGCTCAATTAAAGAGTTAACGATACCCTCTCATTAGCATTGTGTGGATTGATAAATATGAAACGTGACTACTGGTTGCTTATTCTCGAACGAGCAATTTATCACAATTATTTGTTGACAGTGATCATATTAATCATTAAAAAGACACAATAGTGACAATGAGATAAAATATAATTGTATTGAGTGAACGGATTTCACTCAAAGAAATCAAGGATATCATATGAGGGTAAAACACACATGACGAGGTCATAGGACAAAGTAGTTAGATGAATTGCTTTCGTAAAAAGTATACAATAAGGAGTTTTCAATCATGGTACTTCTTGTGGACTGATTTCATGATTAAGTAATTGCAAATTATCGGAACAATGCTTCTTAACATAATTGTAATTATTAGATCCTAATTGTATATGTTTGATTGGCCCCTCCGCTAGCTCAACAGAAATAATTTAATTGAGCTGGTTTATTTGATGTGAAATTAAATTGGGCAATTGTAAGAATTGTTCGAGTAGAGAATTTGATTAAAGAATTTTCTTAAAAAATAATTTGGAAAATCTAAGTGATTTTTGAGAAAATTAATTTTGATCAGTAAAATTAAATTAATCAAATTAATTAAAATTAATATGATATTTTTGGAATTTAAGTTTCAAGTCAAAAAATTGGCCTAATGGGTAATTGAACTTAAAAATTGGACCTCAGATCGTAAATTGGGCTTAGGAGCCTAAAATCAAGACCAAGACCTAAAAATTGGTCGAACCGGGCCTAGTATGTGAAATCGGGCCGACAGTCAAAACCGACAGAAAACGAACTAGCTCGGGGTGTTGGCAATTGTGACGATGGCATTCCAATGGTCAACGGCGGCAGTTCTTCAGTGGTTAAGCAGTAGAAGAATTACACTCCTACTAAGACTCTACTAGAGAAGTTGGTTTTAGATTAACTATTTCAAAAATAATATTATTTTAATATATTTAATATTAAATTTAATTTAATATTTATCTTATAGATAAATATTCTATTAATTTAATAAGATTTAATATTAAATTTAATCTAATATTTATCTTAATAAATATTATATTAATTTAATATTAAAGTGATTAAGTTTAATCATAGTTGAACTCTCTAAACTCTCCCTATATAAAGAGAGCCTTGGGTCATTATTTACACACTTAAATTCAAGAAAAAGTTGTAGAGAGAAAATTCTCTGAAGAAATTATTTCAAAAATTTTCTAAAGATATTTTTCTTATTTGCAACTTGGCCCAAAAGTTTAGAGAAATTGTAAAATTACCCTATTGGTAAGTTTTGTGAAAAATTTCTGATGCGAAGCGAACCCACACTCGACAAACATGAGCTTGAGGATAGAGGTGAAGACTACTAGGTCGAAGCGTTTATCCTAGATGAATCGAAAAGGTACACTTTTGATTAAGTGTTTATTACTTTAGATATCACAACCAAGTTCTTATTTTGGAAATTTTTTTAAAACTCTGGTTTTTTTCCCTAAATATATTTTCCGCTACGTTTGTCAAACCTGATTTTTCAAAAGAGGGTTCCTAATGAATATATGTGAAATTGGATTTTAATCCGAAGCTCTTGATTAAAAGTTATACTTGTCCTGATTTAGAGACTAAATTTAATTTAAGTAAGTGAGTAGATTAACAGTACATCGAACTGGACCCAAGAAGAATAGATCTTAAATCCATTGATAGATTTATTCACTTGTGACGTTCATAGATTGACATACCTAAATCCTGACTGGATGACAAGCTATATATGCATGACTCATACATTTTGATCTAAGTAAAAGCCTGAGTTTGAATAAATAAGGAACCGAAAGTTGGTGTGTTGGGAGTACGACTTCTACAAGCATCATTCACAACAGTGGGGTTCATAGCCTGAGGCATGGGTAAATAATATCCTCTCATTGGCTGATAAGGAAAGGGCGGAGGAAGGATCGTATTCAAGTTGTTCGATTCGAAAAAGAAAGATTTGGATTTGACGTGAAAGAAGAAATAAACAAATTTAGAAATTAAAGAAAATGAAAACACTAAAGAAAAAATTTAAATAATAAGAATAAATATTCAAATAAATAAATATATGAAATTTAAAAGTGGAAGATGGATCGAATAAACCTATGGATGTGATGGATAGTTGTATAAGTGTCCAATTGAACCCTTTGAGGTATAAGTCCCAACAAACTCAATTAACAGCTCTAATTAGCCCTCTAAGAAATAATCCATCACAAATTGAAGGATGAAGAATGAATTACCACAACTTATTAAAGAAAATCGAAAAGAAAACTACTTCTAAAAAATCACAAGAAAGAAATCTTGCAGAAAGAAGCTAACTACTAGAGTTGAAAACTTTATTAATGAAAACAATCGTATATTAATGAACAATGAAGAAGCCTTTATCTAGACTAGATAAGTACATCCAAATAAAACTCTAAAGCATACTGAAATACTAATTAATATAAATAAGAAGTAGCTTTGAATTAAACTTTCTTATTTGATTAAGAAACAAAACTCCTAAACAACTTGAAATACTTAAACAACATCCAAAATTTGAGATAAATAAATAAAATAATAATAAAACATAATAAATACAATATTGGAATTATATATAATAAAAATTAAGCCTAGAAATCAAACTCAGTATGATTTAAATATGAACTAAAAACCCAAAACTTGTAATTTTTGTTATAATTCCGTCCAGAAATTTTGCTTGTGTTGTCTTCACTAAAATGGTCATAACTTGATCTCCCGAAGTCGAAATAGACTGATTCAAAGTGCGTTTTGAATCTAAGAGATAGATCTTCAAAAGCTATGTAGATATATAAGTCCATAAATGTCTAGATTCCATCAAAAATTCATCAACAATTGACTAATCTTTTCAATTTGAAAATTGGCAGCTTGGTTGAATTGACTTTAAATTTCAACCATTTCGTGCATCTATCATTCCTTGTTTCTTCAAAAATATTTATCCTCGCATATTGTCTTTGATCGAATGTTGGTTTGATTTGCTTAGGCTTTGACCTTATTGTTGGGACTTGAGGTAGTGTAAGCATATCACATCCATGGGTCAAAAGGGTCGAAGGAAGGATCGTATTCAAGTTGTTCGACTCAAAAAAGAAATATTTGGATCTGACCTAAAAGATAAAATAAACAATTAGAAATTAAAAAAGTGAAAACACTGAAAGAATAAATTTAAGAACTAAGAATAAATATTCAAAAGAATAAATAAATAAATAGATGAAATTTAAAAGTGGAAGATGGATCGAATAAACCGATGAATGTGATGGAAGTGTCCAATTGAAATCTTTGATACATAAATCTAAACAAGCTCAATTAACAACTCTAACCAACCCTCCAAGAAATAATTATTGGTAATTTGAAGGATGAAGAATGAATTCA
Organism: Gossypium arboreum; assembly: GCF_025698485.1. NCBI lineage: Eukaryota > Viridiplantae > Streptophyta > Magnoliopsida > Malvales > Malvaceae > Gossypium > Gossypium arboreum. Next base: position 96,604,892 of record NC_069071.1, on the reverse strand, counting down.
CACGACTCTTTAAAGAAAATCAAGAAGAAAACTAATTCTAAAATATCACAAAAAAGAAATCTTGTACAAAGAAACTGACTCCCAGGGTTGAAAACTTTATTACTAAAAACAATCGTATGTCAATGAACAATGAAGAAACCTTTATATAGTCTAGCTAAGTACATCTAAATAAAACTCTAAAGTATACTGAAATTCTAATTAATCTAATCAAGAAGTAGTTTTAAACTAAACATTCTTACTTGACTAAGAAACAAAAATTCCTAAACAACTTAAAATACTTAAACAATATCCAAAATTTGGAATAAATAATTAATAAAATAATAATAACTAATAAATACAATATTGGGCTCATATATAATAATAAAAAAGCCTAAAAATCGAACCCGTTATGATTTAAACTTGAATTAAAAGCCCGAAACTCAAAATTTTCGTCATAATCCTGTCTATAAATTATGTTCACACAGTCTTCACTAAAAAGCTCATAACTTGCTCTCCAGAACTTAGAATGGAGTGATTCAAAGTGCTTTTCGAAGCTCAGAGATAGATATTCAAATTATGTGCAGACATCTAAGCCCATAAATACATGGATCTCATCCAAAAAATTATTGCAAGTTGATTAATCTTTTCAGTTTGAAAATTGGTAGCTTGGTTGGTTTGACTTTAATAAATTTCACTCATTTCATGCATGTATCATTCTTCGTTCCCTCGAAAAGATTCATCCTCCCATATTGTCTTTGATCGAATCTTGGTTTGATTTTCTTTACCTTTGACCTTGTTGTTGGGCCTTGAGGTAGTGTAACCCAATCACATCCATGAGTCTAAAGTAAGGCCTTGAAACTCATATCATTGGCATTACATGGTTAATGAAAAGTAAATATGACCAAGGATCATTTGCCTTTTTGATGAATGACTTGATTACTATTTGATATTAATTGACTTTTCAAGAAGGAAGATGTAATAATTATCATAAGATAAAATAGGATCATATTGGGAGAAGAATATTATCCCAAAGAGATTAAGGATATCATACGTGGGTAACACACTTATGACAAGGTCATTGGACGAGCACTAATCGAGTAGCTTTCATAATGGTATGTTGTTGGGGAGAGCTCAGTCACGATACTATAATAGAATGAATTCGTGACTAAATGACTTTATAATTAATAAGTGAAAAGCTGGAACTTAATTATAAATCATTTGAGTCTCAATCGCATATGCCCAATCGGTTCCTTCACTAACTCGTTGAAACCAGAAATGAATTGTGTATTTGAATCAAAATGAATAGAATGAATAGAAATAGAGAAATGGAAAACATTTAGAAATGATTATGGTTTTCCACAAAATGGAGAAATGAAATTATTTGGAAATGAATGTAGTTTTCTCAAAATGGAAATGAAAATGAGAAATGATTCATTTGCAAATGAACATGGATTTCTCAAAAATGATCGGAAGAACGAGTTTATGTTTTTGAGCTATTTAAAGCACAAAAATGAAAATAAACCATTAGGTCATAGTTAACAAGTTGAATGATTAGATATTAAATATATTTTCTCAAAATTTTACCAGGGGTAAAATTGTCGTAATTTTATCGAGGGTAAAATTGGGATGAAAAAATTATTTGATATATATTTATTGAGGTTTATTTTGGGAAATATAAAAGCAAATATTAGGTTGGATCAAATTATAAAGTATTAGGTTAAAAGCCCACTAAGTACTTGTAATTGGACCCGATATGGAAGAGGCCCAAAGGCCCCTCATGTTAATAGGGTGGATGGCTAACCCTAGTTAATATTATCTAGGGTTGCCGCCACCTATACTCCTAATTAGATAAGGAGTTCATTTTTTTAGTTGAAATAAACTTCTACAATTTAAAAAGGGTTCTACCTTCTCTTCCTCTAAATAGATAACACATGTAGAGCTAAAAAAACAACCTTCAAGATATTGTTACTCTACCGAAAAATAGAGAGAATTTATTCTCAACTATTAAATATATTTTTTTGGAATAACAATTCTATTTTTATCTATTTGAGAAGAGAAATTTTCTTTCCACATAAAAGAAAATAATTTCTAGTTCTATGTTTCGGTTCAATTAGTTCGAGCTCACACTCGAAGTAGTTCATGGTATGAGAATAGTAGAGAAGATCGTTTGGTTGAAAGTCAAGAATGACAAGGATTCATCTATCTGAAAGAAGAGGTACAATTTCGTTTTAAGGTTTATTATTATAAATATCACAAACTGGGTCAATTTTCAAAATTTTTATTTTTCACTATGTAAGAAAACGGTTTTCAAATCAATTTTTTTTCCAACAAATAAGCATGTCATATAGTTTAGGAAAAGAATGCCACATGTACTTGTCATGAATTTATTAATCGTTCATGCTTGAAACTGGACATAAAAATCTTACATGTTTTTAAAAGATTGAATGGAAGAAAGTCCCTAAATAAGACCTGCAGTCTCCATCAATGGTCTCTTGTGATTCTATGACAATATAACTACCCCATGGTAGGATTTTCATATGGGTTTCACTGAGGAGATTTCCTAAAAGAAATAAGAATTATCTTGAAATCGTATGATAGTTGGTCAGCAATGTTGTAAGTATTATCATGCGGTATAACAAGAAGTTTTTTTTTTTAAAGAGGACAACTAGTCACAACATGTCACTCGATGAGATTGTCCCACGATGACTCATTTGTGATATATGATACGATAGGTGTTGAGTTAATGGTTATATACTTAAGATCTTATAATTAAGTAACTTCCCACGAAGATCTACTTAAGTTAGAAAGATAGCCAAATGTAAAATGATTATTAGTACGTGTGAATGTCTAAGGACTTAGGTTCATGTATTAATTGGATGAAAATCTATGTTCTTACTAGTTGATTAAGATTGTCCCACAGTGACTTAATTCAATGGGTGTAGGAATTATCATTGTAATGACTTACAAATGTTTAAAGGTTTAATGTAAGATGCATGCATCATCTTAATGCATATCGTATGTTGGAAAAACTTTTCTCAATATTTGCTAAATACAAAGATATTAATGAATGAATATTTTATTTTTCAGTTAAAAAATGACACCTACTCCCTTACTACACCTACTTACTAAGAACAAACTAAACGAAAATAACTATAAGGAATGGAAAAGAAACCTCATGATTGTCCTAAGTTGTGAGAAACTCAAATCAATCCTTGATAATAAATGCCCTCTAGCCACTCAAGCTGAGGCTATATACCATTCCTAACTATTTGGCTATATCAAGTTTACCATTTCTAGCTTTACATATCAACAAAATCTAATATTACACAAAACCGACTCAAAACTAGGTACATACCATATATATATATAAAAAAAAAAAGAATTATATAAACATCATTGAGTTGAGGACCACAAATTGGATGCTAAAATCACCTCTCGAAACTTTGAGATCCACCTAAACATGCACATAGAATAAACAAACCATACACTGAGCAACAAAGCTTGGTGATACTTTCATGATACAAGTCAATATAACTCAAGCATTAATCAAATGCATGCAATCAATTCAAATTTAAGCTTTAGACATTTCACATACACATTCATGCCAAAAGCTTCCATTATTTCTAATCGGTTCACATAATCTTTTTATACTTTATTTATCATGAATTGCATATATGCACACATACTATTTCATAACCTCATATCATTTCATATACTAATATCAATTCACAAGCTCTTACCATTTCAATTCAAATAATACATTATACTAGTTTACCAAAATTTGATTTATTTCATTTTTCAATTTCAAGATTTGATTTCAATATTTCACCTAATGGAACCCTAGTAAAATGAACTCAGATACATAGATGAACTACACTACACCAAGGTTGCTCGTATGAGCTTAAACTTCACCACACCAAAGCAGTGAAGTGCAAAAGCCCGTAGGCATCAATGTATATACATATAAAAATACATCCCTCCACCACACCAAAGTCTCCATAGAGACAAAGAATACTCGATGATCCGCAACAGATGTTATATCTCGATATAACTTGTCATAATCTCCAAATCATCAAATATCCCCTACAAGTGCGCAAATGACCCTATTGGCATGCCACTCGTATCCTAACCTTTTACTAAGTTTACATAGGCATCAATTATCCATATTTTCATTATCATACCCTGTAATCATTCATATTTGCGTATTCATACTCTGTAATGGCTTACATTTACTTGTCATACCCTATAACCGGTCACATTTTCATTTTCATACCCTATACACTACACTATCACATAACAATCATTTTTCTCAATTCAATTCAATCCAATTCATCATCAACACATAAATATTTCATATCATATAACATGTTTCAATCCATTCTTATATTACACATCAAATGCCCACTAAACACTACTACTTTCCATTTTTTAAAATTTAGTCCACTATCTCAATAATCATTATCAATCGTAGCAAATAAATAGATTGATCTCGAATCATAAAAGCACATATCAAAATCTCGTGTTACTTGTCGACAACTCTCACTTTTCCTTTCCTCTTAACAGTCCGACGTTGTCTTTAGCTACGATCAATAATTAATAAAGGAAACATATCAAAATTAATCCAATTCAAATTCAAATATAAAACCAAACATATTTTTCATTTTATTCAATTTAGTCCCTAAACTCGGGATAAGCCTATCTTTCGATTTTAGCATCGGATCAAAATCTGATTTGACATTCACTCGTTAGAGACCTTATAATTTTTATTCCTAGCATAATTTCATAATAGTTTTTCACTTTATTAAATTTGGCCCCTAATGTTACAAAGTTAACAACCAAGCTTATAAGCTTTACAATTTAGTCCTTTTTTATAATCTAAGCTTAATATCTATCAATCTCAAGCATATTTCATCAATTTCTCAATAATGGAAACTTATTAAAAACTTAAAAATTGCACAAATTAATACATGGGCTAGCTAAATCAAGCTTCCATGACCATAAATCTATAAAAAAAAAATTCATGAATTTAGCTTGGTTACCTTGTTAGAATTTATGGTCGAATGTATAGGATGGTTTCTAGCTCTTTCTTTCTTTTTCTCTTTAGGAATCAATGGAAGAAGATGATAATATCATATTTCTTTCCACTAAAATGCTTTATATTCTAGGATTTACATTTAATTAATCATAGTTAATTAGATTAATTAGGTTTTATTATAATAATTTAACTATTAATTAAGCTTAATGTAAAAATCATCATCATCCACTAACTATAAGAAAATAATGGTTTAATAACCATTTTATCCCTTTTGATATTTTCTATCTAAGCCCCTAAGCCTTTTCTTAATTAAAACTCAATAGCAATTGAACTTTTTTAATTTAGTCCTTGAGCTTTATTTCACTACTTTTTCAACTAAATTACTTAACCGAAATTCAATATAATTTTATAATAACTTTGTAAATATTTTTATTTTATATTTATGGACTCGGTTTATGGAATTAGGATTCCAATACCACATTTTCCGACACCATTGGAAACTGGGTGTTACACCGTCCTAATCCTTAGAACGTTACAAGCCTAAAAGTCTTGTGCGACTTTAACATACCTGTTTATAAAACCAAAACTTGAAATACCTAGTGAGAAATGAATAAGTTAAATTCCTTCTTGTGTATATATATCATATCTGTCTAGCTTATTTTGATGGAATAATATGAAGTATAATGCCTTTCTATAATTGCCTCTATATCTATTACGATAAAGTTGTCATGATTGTAACGACATTAGAATTGGGTTGAGTAAATTATTTAATTAGAAAATTAATTTAATAAATAATATTTATTTTAAAGAATAGGAAAACATGTATTGGGTTGGATTAAATTATAAAGTGTTAGGTTAAAAGTCTAAAAAGCACATATAATTGGATCTGATACAAGAGAGACCCAAAACCCCCTTATAACAAGTATGAGGGGCGGTAACCTTAGTAAAATAACTAGGGTTAGCCGTCAGTCTCTCTTCTAATTCAACTAGAGGATTGTTTTTCTATTAAATAAATAATTTTTGTATTATACTAATTCAATTATAGTTTCACTACCTCTCCTTATAAATAGATGACACTGGTAGGGCTGAAAACACAACTTTAAGATATTGTTATTCTACCGAAAATAAGTTAGAATTTTTTTCTAAGTAAAAATTCTATTTTCAGAGAATAACAATTCTACCGATTTCTATAAGAGAGATTTTCCTACTAAAAGTAAGAAATTTATTTCTAATTTTGTGTTTGACTCGAAATTGTTCGAGCCCACACTCGAGGCAATTTGTGATACGAGAATAGCAGATAAGGTCACTCGGTTGAAAATCGAGAATGTCTAGGATCTATCTCACTCAAAACAAATTTACTATTTCGAGAAAAAAATTATGCTATAAATATCATAAACTGACTCAGTTTTAAAAAAAAAATATTTTCTACTGTATAAGAAATTTATTTTCAAACCAGATTTTTTCTAATAGACAACTACAACCAAATCTTGAGGAAAACTGCATTTGATGTGGGTTTTGTGACACTGATGCCAGGATGTCGCTACACTAAACCTTTGCCACCTCAGTGGAGTAAAACTTCAACAAGAAATCAATCTAGAGCAATTTGCCAAGGGTGTCGCAACACTAGGTGTGCTGTGCCGTGACACTGAGCCCGAGTTTATGATTCCATGCCTCCAAGGTCGCAATTCCACTACTAATGGTTGAAGTGAAGAAGTCAAGGCCACTTTCAAGGATGTCGTGACATAGAGAACCCTCAAAGCTAAGATTGTGCCACTACCGACTATGTCGTGACACCAAAGCTTGGACGTTGCGACATTGAAGTCTGATAGGGTGAAAAATACTACAAGGGTAATTTTTTGTCCAACACCAACTTAAGTCAGCCCATACACTCCAAAGGCATTTTTTTCAAATTTCAAGGTTGTAACTTGGTTGTATTAAAGGCACTTTTAATGCTAAACAAAAGAGAGAGAGAGAGAGAGTCACCTTTATCATCTTTTTAGCTTCTCTTTTAATCTCTTAACCATTTTTAGGTTTAGAGTTCTTTCCTTTCTTAGCTTAGTTAGTTGATATTTGTTAGTTTCTTTAGTTGATATTTGTTAGTTTCTTTAGTTTTACTGTAGCGTTAGCTTTTTTGCAATTAGGTTGTAACATCCTGATTTTTCGGATTTATTCGTGGTTTTTAATATTTTATAAAGACTTTAAATTATTGTATTTGGATGTGAAATTAATATTTTGAGTAAGTAAATGGGCTTATGGAAGGCCCATGAGTTGGCCAAAACCCAGTTGAATTTTTGGAATTTTAGACTTAGGAGTTAGGGGTTCTGGCTAAGTAGACCTTAAGTAGAGTTGTGGGTAAATTGCATCACAAAAAGAGCCTTGGTAAAGTGGCAAGGGTGACGCCACTAGGCTCCTAGAGAAGTGGCGTGTGGAGCAATGGGGAAGGCATGGGATCGATTCCCTGTGTTGACAAATAGATGCATTTATTTTTAAGTGCAGGAGGGTAAGTGTTGGAGTTCGTGGATTCGCTAGAAGAGAGTTGGATCAGTTTAAATGCTTGGATTAAGGAGGGATAAGGGAGAGATTTAAGGATTTGGATGAGGCTAGGAGTTGGCGAATTATGGGAATTGAAGAGGAAAATCGGGGGGGTATTAGGTTGGTATTTCGCACTTAGGGTATTGAGTGGTGCCGTTTTCTTCGCTTTAACACCTTAGGGTTGTTTTCCTCTCTTTTTCCTCTCTAGCCAAACTACCACCTCCCTATTCTTCTTCTTCTATTTTTCTACTTCAAAACTATTCATCATACCTGCTATTCATCAATACTTTTGCGAATATATAAAAGCGAAATCCGTGATCACCGCTTGTGCCGATTTCTTCAAAGCCGTGTCCTTCTATGTTCTTTGTTTTTATTAATCTACGATTATCTTTTCTTAATCCTAGATACCTGGCAGCAATTCTACTTCAAGGTTATAGTTCCACATTATCATCTTCTTCACCACCTAAAAGCCAAAAGTACCACTAGTTTAGGGGCTTATAGCCGAAACTTCTTCAAACTCCTGGATTCGGGTTTTACCATTGTTCTAAGGATAAATCTGCACTAGATTGCGTGGAAATCAAGTAGGAGTAAAGGGTAAGTATTTATCATCTCAGATCTGTTCTTATTTTGCGATGTTGGGAAAAGCTGAAATCCCTAAAAATTAGGGAGGCTGTCGATTTGAGCATAAGGCTTTAAGGGTTTGTAACTAATGTTTTCTCTCGGTGATTAGAGTCTTCTTAAGTGTTGGATTGAAAACGTGAATCATTGGAGCAATCGGATTCGGAGCTAGCTATCGATTTTGACAAAAAGGTAAGGTTTCAAAGGCTTTTAGGGACATGGTTCGATCATGGGTGAGTAAGTTTTGGAATTTAGTGATTATAGTTTGTAAATAAGCACTATGCTAATCAATTGTAGGATATCGAAAGAGATCTCAGTAGCAGTCGTCGCGAATCAGGTGTGTACCAAACACCTTTTCTTAGTTCAATTCGGCAAAAAGCTGAAATGCCGAAATTCCGGCATTTCATAGGCTTGTGAGTATGCGAATGCTCTCAAGACATAGAGTAATTGTTAGATCTAGCACCGCAAAGTGGTAAGTAAGTTTGTGTGACGTTTCAACGTGATTTGAAATAGGGCCTCGTCAATAAAGCTGGGCCCAATGGGCTTACGTCCCAATATGGGCAAGAGGTGGGCAAAGTAGCCTGTCAGTTAGATGGGAGAATCAAATTGCATATGATTGTTAAGAATTACTGGAATAACGTGTGTAGTTGCGTAAGTACGAAATTACCCCTAAAGAGCATAATTACCGAAATACCCCTAGGGTTTAAATTGGTTAAACCGCATGATTGATTAATCCGTATTTTACATGATATGCATTTATTAATATCATTGCATGGGATTGGGGTATTGATGGAGGAAATCTTGAATGTGGTTCATCCACGTCTTGGAGGCTTTGCCTCAATCGATCGATAATTGAGTGCGTTCTTCGCAACTGTGGAGTGTAAATTTGGGTGGGTTGAGATATTCCCACATGGAGTGTAGAAATGGTACAGGCGGTGTAGTGGTTGGTGGGTTGAGTAGTCTCCCAGTTGGGCTTGCATTCATTCTGATATTGTTACATATGTTCTTGAACGGGCCTATGGGCCATCTTGTTATGTTAAAAGGGCTAAGGCCTTGCATGTATTCGAAAGGGGCTTTGTTCTCTCGTGTCTGTTACTGAATAGGGCTTAGGCCCAATGGGCTCGAGTGATTTAGGCTTTGGATGGGTTTCTGATACATTGAGTTTTCCCAAACTCACCCTTCCTCTTCCATCCTTGCGGTGAGCCCTAGTTGGTGGACTTGGAGTCAAGGGATTCAGAGTGGCCATGAAGCTTGATTGCCGATTTTAAATAAGTTTAGCATTTAATTTGGATTATTTTTATTGTGCTTGAAGTTGTAATAAGGCTGCTCTTTTTATTAATTTTATTTTAGGGGAATTATTAAACTGGTTAGCACTAGGGTTCGTTTTATAAAAACTACTTGTTTTTAAAAGATCACGATGACGCACAAAGTTTCCGCAAAGTAAATGTTTTCCAAGAGAATAAATATTTTAAGCAAACGTTTTTCAACCTTAATCATTTTCTTAAGATAGACATAACCAAACGGTTTTCTCAAAATTATACGAGATGTTAGAGTGTGGCAATGGCGGTGTGCATGTCTAGGATTGGATCCGAAGGAGCTTGGTACTTAGCGGTCAAGCGGACTCACCTCCTCTTCTTCCCGGTTTCCTACCGTGTGCACGACTTCGCTCACTTTAACCTACTTTTAAAAGTACCTTTTTCAACACCAACTAAGTTTTTTCCAAACTAAGTAATACGGAATGTTTTGAACGCTTCGATGTGGCGCATCAGATCCGGTCATATCGTCTAGGCCGGGTTTGGGGTGTTACATTTAGTGGTATCAGAGCCTGGTTGCAACAACTCGGCTGTGGATCGGGTCCGAAAATCTATTAAAAAAATTAATTCATAAGTTTTTCAAAGATGTTCAAAATTTTTCTATTGAACGAGGTTAAATCAATAGTTTTAAAATGAAAGTGTTTTCAAATAAAATCTTTTACTTTCGGTAAACAAAACATGGGTTTTTTATGGACTGATAAGGAAGTGGCACACTGAATCCCCGGCACCAAGTCTGTAAGTGTTCTTTTTCTGCTTTAAATATTTATATAGAACTGGACTGGAAATAATACTATAGATAGTACCGAGCCTTAGAGATAGTGCTATTGATAAGGTAGTATTAGGGCTACAAAACTGGGACCGTAGCTAAATTTTGATTGCGCGAGAATAACTCTGAAACTCTATCTGTTCATAAGACATTCTGTAATAAACAGTGAAACCAGTAAACTAATGTCATAAAATTCGTAATCAGATAAATCATTATGAGTACAAGGGCTACTCGAGGAAGAGGCCGTGGTCGAGGCCGAGGTAGCACTCAAGCTGGATCTGCGTAATCTGAACACATGCCAGCTGGCGAGGTACGTCCACCACCGGTTAATGAAAATGGGCCGTATGATCGGGCCGCAGGGGATGACGCTTTGTCTCAGGCCATGTTGAGGGTTTTGGAAAGGGTGGCCAGAGCTAACGTTGGGCCCATGAATAGGGGGTCCATCTCTGAATGACTCCGGGCCAACGGAGCTGAGATTTTTAGGGGCGTATCTGGAGTGGCCCCAAATGTGGCTGAGTACTGGTTGGAAGCCACCGAGCGGATCATGGATGACCTGGACTGCTCAGTAGAACAGAAGTTGAAAGGGGCGGTTTCGTTACTACGGGATGAAGCATATCAGTGGTGGATTACTGTGAGAGAAGGTACCCCAGCTGAGAGGGTAACATGGGAGCTGTTCAAACAGACCTTTAAGGCAAAATATGTTAGAGCTAGCTATGTGGATGCACGCAGAAAGGAGTTCCTGAATCTGACTCAGGGAAATAAGACCATTGCTGAATATGAGGCGGAGTTTCTACGATTGAGTCGGTATGCTAATGGCATCGTTTCCACTGAATACGAGCGCAGCGTTCGTTTTGAGGATGGTCTCAGAGATGAGTTAAGGGTGCTCATAGCTCCGCAGAGGGAGCGAGATTTCGCTGCACTGGTAGAGAAGGCTAAGATAGCCGAGGAGGTGAAACAAACCGAACGAAAGAATCGTGATAGGGATCGGAATCGGTTCAAGAGGGATGCTGGACCAGCGGATGCTGCAAATCGAAATGTTAAGAGAGCTAGGATGGAGGAATCGGTTCGAGCAGTTCCGGTGAACACAAGTAGACCGCAAGTTTGTGGGGATTGCGACAAAACGCATCAAGGAGAGTGCTGGAAGCGTTCTGGGGCTTGTCTTCGTCGTGGGTCTAAGGAGTATAGGATTAAGGATTGTCCTAGGAGGGCCACTTAGGCTCGTGGTGAACAAGGGGTCAGGCGACCGCTCAACTCGTGAGGATGGACCGCCACGCCAAGAGGTCATGGACAAGGTCGGGTGGTAATGGCCGTGGACGTGGGGCACCGGCAGGGTATTGGTAACGCGGATGATCGTCACCGACTTTGGTGTATCTTGCTCGTCGCCGCATGAGGAGGGTGACGCTACCGATGTTATAACTGCACGTTTTTATCTATGGTGTACCTTATCTCGCTCGATTGATGTGGGATCAACCCATTCATATGTGGCATCTAACATTTCGGGGCCTGGGTGTGCACTCGAGGAGATCGTATATGGGGTGTCTGTGATAAGTCCTTTGGGTCATTCGGTTAAGGTAGAGAAACTCTTCAAGGAGGTGCCTCGGAGATTCAAAGCGGGGTTTTCGTGGGGATTTGATGGAGTTACCACTTGAAGAATTCGATTTGATACTAGGGATGGATTGGTTGACCAAGCATAAGGCAACTTTAAATTGTGCACTAAGAGGATGGTGTTAAGGATCACAATGATGAAGAGGTAATAATTATTGGAGAACGAAGGATTACTTATCCAATGTAGTATCGGCGTTGAGGGCTGAGAAACTGATGCGCAAGGGGTGCGAGGCATATCTGGCTTTGGTAAGCCAAGCTGAAACTGAGGATCTGACTGTGGAGACCATCAGAACTGTTAGGGAATTCCGGGATGTTTTTCCGGAGGAGCTTCTGGATTACCTCCGAATCGGAAGTTGAGTTTGGAATCGATTTGTTGCCTAGAACACTCCAGTATCTATTGCACCCTATAGGATGGCAAGAAGGAGTTAGTGGAGTCAAGGCTCAAATTCAAGAGTTGTTAGATAGAGGCTTCATTAGGCCTAGTGTGTCTCTCGGGGAGCACCGGTCTGTTGTGAAGAAAAGGACGGAACGATGCGCATGTGCATCGATTATCGCCATTGAACAAACCGACGATTAAGAATAAGTATCCACTACCAAGAATTGACGATCTGTTTGATCGACTTAGGGAGCTTGGTATTCTCCAAAATCGATCTTCGTTCGGATACCATCGCCTAAGGGTAAAGAAGGGATATTCATAAAACAAGATTTCGAACTCGATATGGACATTATGAGTTTGTGGTCATGCCGTTTGGGCTGACGAACGCACCTGCAGCTTTCATGGATCTGATGAATCGAGTATTCCAACCTTATTTGGACTGATTCGTAGTCGTCTTTATCGATGATATCTTGGTATACTCTGAAATGGAGGCGAAGCATGATAAGCATCTCCGTATTGTACTGCAAGTGTTAAGGGAAAAGGAGCTCTATGCGAAATTCAGCAAGTGCGAATTCTGGTTGAAGGAGGTAACCTTCCTAGGGCATGTGGTTTCTGCCGAGGGGATTAAGGTGGATCCTCATAAAATTGAAGCGATTCTGGAATGGAAGCCACCTAGGTCAGTATCGGAAATTCGGAGTTTCCTAGGGTTGGCAGGTTACTACAGAAGGTTTGTGGAAGGTTTCTCGGTGATGGCGGCACCCTTGACAAAACTCATAAGGAAAGGAGTACCATTTGTCTGGACCGAGAAACAGCAAAAAGCTTTTGATCGGTTGAAAAAGGTATTGACCGAAGCGCCAGTGTTGATTCAACCGGTGTCTGGGAAGGACTTTACCGTATATAGCGATGCGTCACATGTGGGGTTAGGTTGCGTACTGATGCAAGAGGGCAAGGTGGTCGCTTATGCATCGCGACAGCTTAAGGCTCATGAGGTGAATTACCCTACGCATGATTTGGAGCTAGCAGCAGTGATTTTTGCGTTAAAAATTTGGAGACACTACTTATATGGGGAGAAGTGCATCATATACACAGATCATAAGAGCCTAAAGTATTTGTTGACTCAGAAGGAGTTGAACCTTAGGCAACGAAGATGGGTGGAGTTGCTTAAAGACTACGACTGTTCGATAGAGTACCACCCAGGAAAGGCTAATGTGATGGCGGATGCGTTGAGTCAAAGGGTTGTTAATGATTTGAGAGCCTTGTTCGCACGATTAAGTCTATACGACGATGGAAGCTTGTTGGCAGAACTGCAAGTAAGGCCTACTTAGACCGAAAGTGATTAAGGAAAAACAGTTGAAGGACGATTCATTAGCTCTTGGTTCGATCGGTTAAGAGTGGTGAGAACGAGGATTTTGGGTTGAACACTTGAAGGAGTTCGTGCTTTCGTGAAAGGGTTTGTATTCCAAAGGACCACGAATTGAGGCGATTAATTCTAAAAGAGGCTCATGGTGGACTCGTGCCATGCATCTGGAGGGAATAAGTTATACCGAGACTTGCGAGAGGTGTCTTGGTGGCCGGATTAAAACGAGAGGTGACTGAATTTGTTGCGAAATGTTTGACGTGCCGACAAGTTAAATTGAGCACCAATTGCCGTCGGGATTATCGCAACTCGTGAAAATTCCACTATGGAAGTGGGAGAGAGTAACAATGTACTTTGTGAGTGGGTTACCTTTGACACCCACCAAGAAAGATTCGGTGTGGGTAGTTGTGGATAGGTTAACAAAATCGCTCATTTCATACTGTTCGCATCGACTACTCACCGCAAAAGTTGGCGAGTTATATGTGGCGGAGGTAGTGCGATCGCATGGGGTGCCGTGTCGATAATATCCGATCGAGACCCTAGGTTTACGTCTCGGTTTTGGCGGAAGTTGCAGGAAGCATTGGGTACACGATTGATTTTAGCACCGCTTTTCACCCACGCATGATGGACAATGAAAGGGTTATTCGAGTTCGGAGGATATGTTGAGGGTTGTATCATTGATTTTCGTGGAAGTTGGGAGGACTACTTACCATTGGCGGAGTTTGCGTACAATAATGACTATCAAGCAAGTATTCGGATGGCACCATATAAAGCGCTTTATGGGCGAAGATGTCGTGACGCCAACGTGTTGGACGAGTTGGGTGAACGACGAGTGCTTGGACCGAAATTGGTGGCGCATAATCGAAAGCAAGGTTAGGTGATTAGGGAGCAGTTAAAAGCGGCATCGGATAGACGAAGTCGTATGCGGATCTGAAGCGCAAAGAGATTGAGTTATTTGTTGGGGATATGGTTTTCTTGAAGGTTTCCTTGGAAGAAAATTTTGAGATTTGGTAAGAAGGGTAAGTTGAGCCCACGGTTTATTGGGCCTTACCGAATTGTTAAGCGGGTTGGACCGTGGCTTATCACCTAGAGTTACCACGTAATCGCATCGTATCCACGACAATTTTCATGTATCCATGCTTGGCGGTATCGATCGACCCAACTCATATCATACCGATGCAGTAAATCGAGGTAAAGTCAGATTTAACTTTTGAAGAGGAACCTGTGCAAATACTTGATCGTGACGTCAAGATGTTGAGAAGGAAATCAGTTCCACTAGTGAAAGTACTTTGGAGAAACCATGGAAAAGAAGAAGCTACTTGGGAGACTGAGGAGGCTATGCGTCAACAGTACCCTCAACTATTCTGATAAGGTAAAATTTCGAGGTCGAAATTTCTTTAAGGAGGGTAGAGTTGTAACATCCTGATTTTTCGAATTTATTCGTGGTTTTCAATATTTTATAAAGACTTTAAATTATTGTATTTGGATGTGAAATTAATATTTTGAGTAAGTAAATGGGCTTATGGAAGGCCCATGAGTTGGCCAAAACCCAGTTGAATTTTTGGAATTTTAGACTTAGGAGTTAGGGGTTCGGCTAAGTGGCCCTTAAGTAGATTTGTGGGTAAATTGCATCACAAAAGAGCCTTGGTAAAGTGGCAAGGGTGACGCCACTAGGCTCCTAGAAAAGTGGCGTGTGGAGCGATGGGAAGGCATGGGATCGATTCCTGTGTTGACAAATAGATGCATTTATTTTTAAGTGCGGGAGGGTAAGTGTTGGAGTTCGGTGGATTCGCTAGAAGAGATTTGGATCAGTTTAAATGCTTGGATTAAGGAGGGATAATAGGAGAGATTTAAGGGATTTGGATGAGGCTAGGAGTTGGCCGAATTATGAGAATTGAAGAGGGAAAATCAGCAGGGGGTATTAGGTTGGTATTTCGGCACTTAGGGTATTGAGTGGTGCCGTTTTTCTTCTGCTTTAACATCTTAGGGTTGTTTTTCCTCTCTTTTTCCTCTCTAGCCAAACTATCACATCCCTATTCTTCTTCTTCTATTTTTCTACTTCAAAACTATTCATCATACCGCTATTCATCAATACTTTTGCGAATCTATAAAAGCCGAAATCTCGTGATCTTTGCTTGTGCCGATTTCTTCAAAGTCGTCCTTCTATGTTCTTTGTTTTATTAATCTACGATTATCTTTTCTTAATCCTAGATACCGATGCAATTCTACTTCAAGGTTATAGTTCCACATTATCATCTTCTTCACCACCCAAAAGCCAAAAGTACCACTAGTTTAGAGGCTTATAGCCGAAACTTCTTCAAACTCCTGGATTCGGGTTTTACCATTGTTCTAAGGATAAATCTACACTAGATTGCGTGGAAATCAAGTAGGAGTAAAGGGTAAGTATTTATCATCTCAGATCTGTTCTTATTTTGCGATATTGGGAAAAGCCGAAATCCCTAAAAATTAGGGAGGCTGTCGATTTGAGCATAAGGCTTTAAGGGTTTGTAACTAATGTTTTCTCTCGGTGATTAGAGTCTTCTTAAGTGTTGGATTGAAAGCGTGAATCATTGGAGCAATCGGATTCGGAGCTAGCTATCGATTTTGACAAAAAGGTAAGGTTTCAAAGGCTTTTAGGGACATGGTTCGATCATGGGTGAGTAAGTTTTGGAATTTAGTGATTATAGTTTGTAAATAAGCACTGTGCTAATCAATTGTAGGATATCGAAAGAGATCTCAGTAGCAGTCGTCGCGAATCAGGTGTGTACCGAACACCTTTTCTTAGTTCAATTCGGCAAAAAGCCGAAATGCCGAAATTCCAGCATTTCATAGGCTTGTGAGTATGCAAATGCTCTCAAGACATAGAGTAATTGTTAGATCTAGCACCGCAAAGTGGTAAGTAAGTTTGTGTGCCGTTTCAACGTACTTCGGAAATAGGGCCTCGATGGGCCAAAACTGGGCCCAATGGACTTACGGCCTAATATGGGCAAGAGGTGGGCAAAGTAGCCTGTCAGTTAGATGGGAGAATCAAATTGCATATGATTTTTAAGAATTACTGGAATAACGTGTGTAGTTGCGTAAGTACGAAATTACCCCTAAAGAGCATAATTACCGAAATACCCCTAGAGTTTAAATTGGTTAAACCGCATGATTGATTAATCTGTATTTTACATGATATGCATTTATTAATATCTATTGCATGGGATTGGGGTATTGATGGAGGAAATCTTGAATGTGGTTCATCCACGTCTTGGAGGCTTTGCCTCAATCGATCGATAATTGAGGCGTTCTTTAACTGTGGAGTGTGGGGTGGGTGGGTTGAGATATTCCCCACATGGAGTGTAGGGGTGATGCAGGCGGTGTAGCGGTTGGTGGGTTGAGTAGTCTCCCAGTTGGGCTTGCATTCATTCTTGATATTGTTACATATGTTATTGAACCGGGCCTATGGGCCATCTTGTTATGTTAAAAGGGCTAAGGCCTTGCTCATGTATTCGAAAGGGCTTTGTTCTCTGTGTATTGTTACTGAATAGGGCTTAGGCCCAATGGGCTCGAGCTGATTTGGGCTTTGGATGGGTTTCTGTATACATTGAGTTTTCCCAAACTCACCCTTCCTCTTCCATCCTTGCGGTGAGCCCTAGTTGGTGGACTTGGAGTCGGGATTTAGAGTGGCCATGAAGCTTGATTGCCGATTTTAAATAAGTTTAGCATTTAATTTGGATTATTTTTATTGTGCTTGAAGTTGTAATAAGGCTGCTCTTTTTATTAATTTTATTTTGGGGGAATTATTAAACTGGTTAGCACTAGGGTTCGTTTTATAAAAACTACTTGTTTTTAAAAGATCACGATGACGCATAAAGTTTCCGCAAAGTAAATGTTTTCCAAGAGAATAAATATTTAAGCAAACGTTTTTCAACCTTAATCATTTTCTTAAGATGGACATAACCAAACGGTTTTCTCAAAATTATACGAGATGTTAGAGTGTGGCAATGGCGGTGTGCATGTCTAGGATTGGATCCGAAGGAGCTTGGTACTTAGCGATCCGACGGACTCACCTCCTCTTCTTCCGGTTTCCTACCGGTGCACTGACTTCGTTCACTTTAACCTACTTTTAAAAGTACCTTTTTCAACACCAACTAAGTTTTTTCCAAACTAGGTAATACGGAATGTTTTGAACGCTTCGATGTGGCGCATCAGATCCGGTCATATCGTCTAGGCCGGGTTTGGGGTGTTACATAGGTACAAAAACTCTTATTTGTATTTTGATTTCTCTTTAAAGCATCTAATAGATTTCATCTTTGTAACATTAAAAAGTTCAAAAATCTCAACTTTGGTTGTGCTTTCATCACCATTGGTGCTGCTATCATCTTCCATAAAAAATCCATCAAAAGTCACTAAGATTTTCTCAACCTTACTTTTTATGCTTTCTTTTATGAATCATTTAAGCATGACACTAACTGATGTTTGTATTTTGATGATGGGTAGTTTCTAAATTTTATGGTGGTCGATTGATGGAAATGTTGCATGGTTAGTTTTTAGGGTAGGGACTAAATCATAAAAAAAACTAAATTGAATGGACTTCAAAACCTAGAATTGACGTCTCTAGGTGAATAATTAGATAGGCGAGACCAAGAGGAGAGCCTATTGAGAACCAATTTGGTTCTCTCGATTTAATTTAGTGAGATTGAGAGATAAACAGGACTAAATCGTCTAATTGGGTAAAATGGTGACTTAAAGGTAAATTTGGACCAATCAGGAGTTTGAATGATTTAGATCCTCAATCCAAGAATTGACTAGCAACATGGAAGCCAACTAGCCACTTTAGTCTATTGAATTGATATTTGTGTACTTTTGTCTATTTTGCAATTTAATCCTCCTAGGGGTAAGTAAGTATAATTAATCTATGCTGATTATTTTTCATGCTATAATGCCTAGTGAGTAGCTAACTAGACTTTGTAATTGGATGCATTTTCATTATGAGTCACTTTATCACCCAATCTCTCTTGGGTTCAATCCTCAAAATACTATGTGTTCCATTGTAAAACAAATATTACAATTGACTTGTCACACTTGCAGTTAAGCCGCATTCATTCTTGATATTTTGTGTTGATTCTCTACTTGGCGTTCATACACCGTGGCATGATCAATTGACCATCGTTGAGCGGTGTTGACTAGCCATTGATCGTCCATATGGCGCTATTAGAACATGTTACATGTCCTTTTTCCAGTTTTTAAATATTATATATATATATCATATTGTTTAAAATGTAAAAAATATAATATATAAATAATTTAAAAATAAAATGTTTAAAAATAATTTTATAAAATTCTAAAATATATAAATATAAATTTTAAAATTCAAAATAATATATATAAATTGTAAAATTTTATAATTTAAAAAAGGTATTTAAATTTAAAATTTGAAAAAGGATACTTAAATTGTCAAAATATATAATTTAGAAAAAAATTAATTTTTTGAATCTAAATATATTTTTTTGAAAAAATAAAATGTATGAATTTTTTTAAATTATATATTTTTAATTTTATATATTATTTTGAATTTTTAAAATTTGTACTTATATAATTTTTAATTTTAAATTTTTAAATTATTTATAAATTATATATGATTTTTTACATTTTTAATCAATAGAATGTATATAATATTAAAAACAAAAAGGACATGTGCCACGCTCTAATAGCACCATTGTGGATGGTCAATGGTGGTCAACGCCAATCAATGGTGGGTCAAAGTCAAATATATTTTTAATATTTAAATATTTAAAATTATAATTTTTTAAACATTATAATTATAATTTAATTTTTTATTTTGAATAAACTTAATTGTCACGTGACACATTTTGATTGGAGCAGTATGTCAATTGGTTTTTTAACATCATTTTATAAAAAATGGCTGAACCAAGTAATAAAACGATAGTTTAGGTACCAAAGTGGGAGAACATGTATAATTCAAGGGCTAAATTAAGCATTAAGCCTTTTAAAAATAATAGATTATTTTACAAAATGAGATGGGCCAAATGGGTTGGGCAAGGTGGCCAACCAGAGCGGGAATAGGTCTATTGACCAATCAACAACTACATTGACATTAAACAATCAAATCGGGTGAGCCAAGACTTATTTGGAGTAATGATTAAAACTTTCATTTGACATCTAACTGGCATGAATTGAAACCCTGTCATTCCCCTTCCATTCCTCTAATATTGTAATGATAAAAATATGAAATCGAAAATTAGTGTACAAAACGTCATGGCCTTGAAAAGTCTTAAAGAGAAAAAGGATTAGTATTAATGTTTTAAGAAGATGAGCAAATTATACCATAGGTCACCCAATTATGGGTCATTTTCTTTTTGGGTCACTCAATCATGAAATTTTTTAAAATTGATCATCGAACTATGGATTTGTTTCTTTTTTATTTACCTAACTATGATTGTTTTTTTTTTTTAAATTGCTCACCAAACTAATCAAGATTGTTTTTTCTTTTTTCAAATTTAATTAATTGCATTAATTTGAGGGCAACATGACAAATGAAAATTTGATCTAATAACAAATTTAGCCATCAACTTTTACATATTATATCGATTTAGTCATAATTTTAAAAATTAACCCTCAAAATTTACAAATGATCTCAATTTGATCCTAATTCTAAAAATTCAAAAATATATATATAAATGCATAAATAATTTCAAAAATATATAATAAAAATTTAAAAATATATAAACATAAAAATAATTGTTGACAAGAAATAATAATATATAAAATTTTAAAATATATAAAAGAAAATTAATATTTTAAAAGTTGTGTAACAATGAATTTAAATTTATATTAATATTAAATAAAAAAGCCCCTCCATCAAGTTGGTTTTGTGGATACTTGGTCCATAAAAGTAAAAGAAACAAGAAATCATACGAAGAGGACCAGAAAATTTGATAAAAGAAAAAAAGAAGAGTGAAACATAGCTAAATATATGAAACAGAGTATTCAAGTTGTCTATAATCAAGTTGGGTTTTTAATGAAAAGATAAAAGAAAAATAAATATTATTATTTAAATATTTTTTTCTAAATGACACTACATGATACATAATTCACACTGCATAATATAATAGAAAGGGGGAGAGAGGGATGCGAGGGGGTGTTAAACAATACAACAAAGATAGAAAATAATGCTTAAAGTTTCATTTTCATTAAATCTTTCATGCCTGAAAATACTTGAGCTAGAGTATTTATACAATAAGGAATACTTTTGCTACCAACAATTATAGCAACACTAACCACATTAACTACTAGTAACTAACTTACAATTGACTTACAACTGACTTAACAAACAATATTTATCTTAACATTTCCTTGGTTCTCCAACTTTTGCTAAACTGATCTTCACTTGACAACACTCGTAATGTTTCTCTAAAAGTAGAAAACTACTTTAGTGTAATTGGCTTTGTAAGCACATTAGCCACATGTCTTTCTGATGGAACAAAATTGACCTGCAACATGCCATCAAGAACTTCCTTACGCGTAAAGTGATAATCAATTTCCACATGCTTCACCTTAGCATGATAAGTAGAGTTTGCAGCCATTTTCATTGTTGATGTGTTATCACACCATACAACTATCGGTTGTTTTACAGACACACCAATCTCAATTAGAAGTTTCTTTATCCATAACAACTTAAAAACACAATCTGCTAGGCTTCAATACTCTGTTTCTGATGAGGATCTGGACACAACAACTTGCTTCTTAGAGCACCATGCAACTGGATTGGGACCAAGATAAATGCAATAGCCTGTAGTTGATATTCTATCTTCAACAATAGAGGCCTAATTAGCATCAATGTAGCCAACTAGGTCAAACTGTCTTTTTGTAAAATATAAACCATAATTCATAATGCCATTCAAATACTTTAGCACTCTCTTTACAGCCTTCTAGTGAGTGTTACAAGGTTCATTCATGTACTGACTAAGCTTGTTGACATAGAATGCAATCTCTGGTCATGTAATGCACACATATTGTAGTTTGCCAATAACACTCCGATATTCATGAACATCAACAAGTAGACTACCATCTGTAACAATCAACTTGGGATTGCCTACCATAGGTGTAGGTGAAGCAATGGCTGTAGCCATGCCTTTGCTATGAAGCAAATCTAAAACATACTTCTTCTAAAAGAAACAAATCAACACATGAGGTGCGGTAAATCTCTATACCCCAAAAAAAGTAAAATTCACCCATGTCTTTAAAAGAGAACTTGTTGTGAAACTGCATGATGACTTGGCTGATTTCTTCAAATGAGCTACCTGTTACAGCTATATCATCTACATATACCATTAGAAAAATTGTTGAGTCATTAGTTATTCAAAAAAATAGTGATGGATCAGCTTTAGAAGCTTGAAAACCAAGGTGCTCTACCAAATGTTGCCTCAAGGTAAGAAACCAGGCTCGAAGGGCCTGTTTTAAACCATACAATACCTTGTTCAATTACACACAAGTTGTTCTCGATTGGCTCCATACATCTTAAAATCTGGTGGTTGATCCATATAAATTTCCTCAGTCAATGTGCCATTAAGGAAAACATTATTCACATCAACTTTCCTGAACACCCATCCATTAGTAACAACAATTTCCAGAATAGTCCGTATTGTTACAGCTTGAACCACAGGGCTAAAAGTATCACAAAAATTAGAACCAACATGTTAAGAGAACCCCTTAGCTACTAGTCTTGCTTTATACCTATCCATAGATCCATCAGACTTCTTCTTCATTCTGAACAACCACTTACAACCAGTTGATCTCTTAAAAAGTAGGAGAGGGCAAAGGCTCCAAGTATTATTTCTGAGAAGAGCTTGTAACTCCCTGTTCACCGCTTCTTGCCAATAACATGAGTTCATTGCTTCATGAATATCAATAGGTACAGTAGTAGATAAACCATCAGTAGGCACATATAAGATGAACTAGTTAACTTGGTGATGTATGCTTTTGGTTTAAAGGTTCCTACTTTGGCACGAGTAACCATAGGATGAATACTAGTGGCTTGAGATGGCTAACTTTGAAGTAGACACTGAGTTGGTGGATGGGAAACAGCTAACACATTATTAGAAGGTGAAGATGTTGACACACTAGGAGAAGCTGATATAGAAGTTGAATTTATTATTGTTTTAGATGATATAGATAAACTTGTGGACTCGTGAGGTGACCCTTGATTTGAAAATAAGGAGGATGGAAATATAACTAATTTAGAACTAGATGGTACAATTGAAAGACTACTGGACAATTTGGATGTATGTAGAATATTTTTAAATGGACAAATACTTTCATGAAACATGACATGACGAGACACAAACACCCTACCTAAAGGATCTCGACACCTATAAACTTTATGTTGAGGAGAATAACTTAAGAATGTACGTGGAACTGATCGAAATTGAAGTTTGTTAGTGTTATAAGGGCTAAGGTTAGGAAAACATAAGCAACCAAGCACTCTAAATGGTAGATAATTAGGTTTAACACAAAATAGTTTTTCATAAGGAGAGATATTGCCTAAGGATAGAGAAGGTAACCTGTTTATCAAATAAACTACACTTCTGAAAGATTCATACCAATAAGTCAAGGGCATGCAGGCATGAGCCAGCATGGAGAGACCAGATTCCGTAACTTGTCTGTGTTTTCGCTCAACAATACCATTTTGCTCAAAGATGTACGGACACGTGAGCTTGTGAGAGATACATATTTGTGACAAATACCATTTCAATGCTTGAAACTCACCCTCTCCATCCGTCTAAAGTAATTTTAATTTGACCCCAAGTATTCGTTCAACTTGCTGATGAAACTGAGGAAACACTGAAGTATCTAACTTTTTCTTTAAAAAATAAAGCCATGTGTATCTGGTATAAGCATTTTTAAAAGCAACATAATAAGAGAAGAA
This sequence comes from Gossypium arboreum, assembly GCF_025698485.1. Taxonomy (NCBI): domain Eukaryota; kingdom Viridiplantae; phylum Streptophyta; class Magnoliopsida; order Malvales; family Malvaceae; genus Gossypium; species Gossypium arboreum. The sequence continues at coordinate 96,581,380 of NC_069071.1, read as the reverse complement.
CAGACTGAGCTGGCTCCCAAACATCTACAGCCACCATATGAAGAGGAGCAGTGCATTCAGATTTAGAAGTAGAAAAAGGCAATTTATGTTCTTTGCCCAAATGACAACAAACACAATCAACCAAATTTTTATTATCACACAAGTACATTATAACGAGTCAAAGCTTTCTTAAGTGTAGCTAAACATGGATGCCCTAGTCTAACATGCCATACAACTAAAGGAACATATTTGATAGCAACAAGAGACTGTGTTGAAGAAGTAGGTACAATAGATTTGACAGCATCATTTAAATGCAACTTGTAGAGACCATCATGAATCGATCCTTGAAGAAGCACATCTTGAGTCTGCAAATCACGCACTTGACATCTATAGGAAAAAAAAACTCAAACACCACCTGATTATCCTTTGTAAATTTAGACAGACATCAGATTTTCAATAATACTAGGTACAAACAAGAGAGACCTCATATACAACAGACGAGAACGAGTAAGTAAAGATGGCAGACTAGTATGAAGAATAGGTAAGGCAGATCCATTACCCACATACACTTTACCCGGGTCATTGTATAGAGTGCTTTGTTCCATTGTTGAAGTAGAGTGAGTGAGATGATGTGTGGCACCAAAGTTTGGATACCAAACATTATCTCCAATAGTGTCAGAAGTAGCAACATAAGCTTGAGGATTAGAACTCAAGACAGGAGTAGTTGTTGAAGCACTTCCAGGCTACGATGTTAGACAAAACAAGTTAAACCATGCATTTGCAAGAGTTGGAGAAGGTAAGAAAACCCAATTTCCATATGGAACCATTGTAGAAGAAGGCATTGGTAAACTAAATAAAGGCACCCATGATGACATTGATGATCCATTACTAAACATACACACATTTGCTTGTGGAAATAACCAATACTCTTGTAAGTAGCATCAAACCTATGATAGCAACGATCAACAAGATGCCCTATTTTTCCACAAAGCTGGTACTGAATGCAAGAGCTACACATGCGACCACGTCCTCGACCATGTGAGGAACCCAAAGCACGAAAATAAGTAGGATTTGAATCACTATATACCACTGAAGCAGTCTGTTGATGAGTAACCATGTTTGCTAAACTAGGAATCTCAGCTAAAGCAGATTGCATTTGTGCTTCAACATCAAGAAGCATAGTAGTAATATTCTAAACACTAGAAGGTAGTTGGCTTGCTAACAGTTATAACTGATTCATACTTAGGAGAAAGACCATTGAGAATGGCAGTAACATGCTCATGCTTACTAATGTTCTCACCACAACTAGCTAGACTATCACAGTAGCCTTTAACCTTCATCAGGAAATCCTTCATTAACAAATCTCCCTTGCACTGAGAATGGAGAGCACGTCTATAGAACATTAATCTAGATGTGGTCCTACTACCATATATAGTAGCAAGTGTATTCCATATCTGTGCGCTAGAATCCATGCTAATAAGTTGAGGTAACACATTTTGGCTAATAAAAGAAAGAAGCCAATATGCAAATACTGTCCTGTTGCTTGTATAGCACAAAAGCAGGGTTTTCTTGAAGCACACCATTTTCATCAAAGATCATCGATGTAGGAACAACAGTTTGAGGATCAAGAAAATGTTGCAGCTTGTAAGTTTTTTTGCAAGAAGTACCTATTGACGACATAACAAATAATTGGAGTTATCAAGAAGAATATTAATCTTCTTGGTGGAAAAGAAGCGACTATCAAAAATTGAATAAAAAACCATTGTTGGTGCAATGGAACAACCATGAATGCTCTACAAATCCTCAAAAATCTGTAAGGAGAGAGACTTTTGATACCATATTAAACAATACAACAAGGATAGAAACAAAATGTTTAAAGTTTCATTTTCATTCAATCTTTCATGCCTGAGAATACTTGAGCTAGGGTATTTAGACAACAAGGAATACTTTTGCTGCCAACAATAATAACAGCACTAACCACATTAACTGCTAGTAATTGACTTACAACTGACTTAACAAACAATATTTATCTTACAGAGAAAGAGGGAGAGGGATGGGGGAAGGGGGATATTGGGGGAGAGTATTTTATTATTAATTTAATATTAATATTAATATTAATATAAAATTAAAATTTATTAGTATATATATTTAAAATAATTATGTATTCTTATATATTTACAATTTTATATATTATTATTTTCAACAATTTTTTTATATATTTTTAAATTTATTATTATATTTTTATATATAAAATTTTTATGTTATTTTATATATATTTTTAAAATTTTAGAATTAGAAATAAATTGAAATAATTTGTAAATTTGTAAAATTTATTTTTAAAATTATATGTAAATCAATATAATATGTATATATAATTAAAATTATTATTATTTAAAAATTGATAGTTAGTTGAAAAAAAAAAACAGCCCAGTTGGTTTACCGTAAAAAGATACATCGAGATTTGCAGGCAATCGACAAAAGGGTCAGCGTTGGCGCGGGGAGTGCGTGGTGAGTTTTGGAGGTAAAAAGCCAACAATTTTCAACATGCCTCGTTATAAAGAAGATCCGCCAGCGGTTCGCGTCTATACAGTCTGCGACGAATCCAGGTCAATCCTTTCCTTGTTCACTTACCAATTGTTTCCAGTTGAAGAATTCAAATTCATTTTATTTCACAAACAAATCATCAAAAAGTCCTAAAATTGAAACTGTTGAAGCTAAAATCTATCTTGCCACAAACACAACCAAAAATGAAATTGAATTGTTGGTTGACAGATATTTGATTGTGAGGAACGTTCCCGCGTTGGGATGTGGCGATGATTTGCTGAAACTCTTCGCTAATTACGGAGACGTTGAAGAGTAAGTAAGTTCTCTCTCCTTTTTTATTTTTTCCTTTCCATTTTTAATTATTTGAAGAAAAATTTTGATGATGCTTATGCTCACATTTGCCTTTCAGATGTAAACCAATGGATGCAGAAGATTGTGAGCAATTTACTGATGTTTATTGGATCAAATTTCGACTCGTTAGCAATTGCAGGTCATTGAACTTGGCCCTTTTCTAACATTTTCCTCCAATAACTGTCACACTGTTTCATGTACTTAGTCAATAATATACCTCTGTTGGAAAGCTAATTTGAGTATGCAACCATGGAAATTGGTGAAAAACTGAATATATATTTTGTTAACCATTTAACCCATTAGGTTTGCGAAGAGAAAATTGGACGAGTTTGTGTTCTTGGGGAATCGTTTGCAGGTCTCATATGCTCCTCAATTTGAAAGCCTTGATGACACCAAAGATAAGTTAGAAGGCAGAAGGAAAGAAATCCTTGCAAGATTGAATTGTATGCTTATACATTACTCTAAAAATTTAGCTTTTTGACGTGCCTATCTTTTACATATAATTGGAAAAAAGAATGTCCATGTTTCAAATAGGAACTGCTTTCTAGTTGTGATTATATTTTCTTATGCATGTTATGTTGTTATGCTGTGATATCAGCTCAAAGATCTAAAGGGCGTCCGGTTCATCGCATGCTCTCTTCCAATGAGGCTCCATCACTTCCTGCTTCATCTCATCATATTCCTAACCAGATTAATAATCGACTGAGGTAGTATGCTGTTCAAATTCATGTTGCTACTGTCATCATTATTTCCTTTTTGCATTCTTTCTCTAAATAAACTATGGTTTTTCCTCTCCTTAGGGATGTTGGGGATGCAGAGTTCAGGTCTCAAAGTAATAATGCTCAAATAACAAGAGTGTCATCTGACAAGGTGTGGAATACTTTCTAAAAACATCATCCCAGATTTTAATCCTTTAACTTGTTTACTGTTTGAAAGTAAAAATTAACTCATTTTATTTCTTTCTTCTTCTTCTTTATTACAATTTGACCAGTGAAGTTCACTGGCACTACATGGTATTCTAGTAGTTGTTTATGACTTAGATGAAGTATGTTGTAAGGCTAAGTTTGTAAATGCCTTTCAGCTGCCGACCCCAGTTGAATTAAGTTAGGTCCAGTTGATTGAATTAGGACAGAGTACATGTCATTCCTGAGTATGTATAATCTTCTTTTATTGTGCATCTGGCTGTGTATTATAATGCTTTAATTTAGGGCTTTGTTTGTGTAATCCATTTTGTTGCGACTGAGATGGATTGGGTTTTGTTACTGGTCAAAATGGATTTATTGGGATTACATTTAGGAGCTGATTGTAGCATTTTCCCGTCACCCTAACATAAATGAAATGTCAGAAAGGGTGTTAAAGAGAGAAAAAAGCCTTGCTAATCTTTGGGTGTTTGAGTTTCACATTTTGGTCCTTGTTTTAGACTTACTGGTGGAAACAAACAATAAATTGTTGGAACTTCTTCTAAAGGAAAGTTTCTTGTTACCTTCCATTATTTTCTTTTCCTTTTTCTTAATTGCTCAGATTTGAATGTAGACGTATGCCTAAAGATCCAGAAGTTTCACTCCTCTTTGAAACAATTGAGCTAAACATGCTAAAGCATTTTGATCTAGATGTTCTTTTAAATTTGTGGGTGCTAGAATGCTAAAGTGTTTGATGGGGTTGCTGAAATGTTGTTTCACTCCTTACCAAGAATAGGTTCTGTCAGTCAAGTACTTTTTATATTTTTAGGTTCTGTCAGTCAAGTACTTTTTATATTTTTATCATTTTTACATGAATATATTTACGAATATACATTTTAGTTTTATATATGCCACTTATATGGAAACTGCATGCTGAGATTTTGAATTGGTTTCAAACTATTTAGTAACTCATATTGGCGCTATAAGTGCTATTATATAAAATATTATTATTGTATATTAACATCTGACTCAAATCAATGCATATGCGGCCGAATAACTAGAAATGAATTAGGTGTTTTATGATTGGTGTAAGTTTAATATAGGTGTTTGTCGGTTAACTGTTGCGCTGTTTTTCACCATTGCTTTCTTTGCTTTTGCTATAGTTCTTTATTAATGCCTTGGTTGCTATAGTAATATAAGAACATTATACTTGGTTGTGGAATTTGTGTGATAAATATTTGCTCTATGCTGATATGGGGACTGCTTTCAGGACTACTTCCCTTCCCAGTCAATGAATCAGACGGTTAAAACGGTTAGGGACAAACTCAATAAGGTGATAAATCTCTGAACTGCATGATTCTTGTCTTTAGAGAATAATTTAGTTATGTTATATTTTCATAGTAATATGACTTTTTTTTTTTAACCTACTCTCTACAATTTCTTGCTTTAGATTCAATCAAGCACTGAACATTTGCAAGCCGGACCTACACCCAAGAAAACACGAGTGGACAATAGAAGAAGAATCTGATCAACCTTACCTTTAAGATATGCTTATCTACAAGTTAGTTTTTCTAGTTTTTGTTAAATTCGCTCTAATGAAATAGAGAAGGAATGGAATGGTATTCGGAGGGAATTGAATAGAGATATTATGCAATTTGGTTGGGTGGAATGTAATAGATGAGGAATAGAGTAATACGTTGTTTGGGTTACAGAATATGCAAAGAATAAACAAAATGTCAATTTTACCCTTTATTATAAAATCATATTTTTATTTTAAAAATTTATTTTAGTAAGATATTAATAATTTATTTAATAATTATAAGATATTATTAAAATATTATTTTTAGAAAGCATTATTTTACAATTTATAAGATGTTTCATATTAAAATGATATAGTATAATATTTTAAATTTATTATTATTTAATCAACCTAAGCATTTTATATTTTTTCAAGTAGACTTTTTAACAAAATATTAAAAATGTTATATTAAAAGGTCAATGATGTTACGATTAACCAAATATATACCATATATATAGCATATTTTGAAGGGTATTTTGGAAAGTATAAAAAATTTGTTTATTCTTTAGAGCACCGAATGAGCCAGGGGAAAGCTCAGAATAGAAAACATTGAATAAACTCTGAATGGTATGGAATAGGGGAAGCGGCCGAATTATGCGCGAATCAGTTGGCTGTAAACTAACATGCTGTAAGTTCAGTCAAATGTTTATTTAAGATTATGTTTTGGTGATCCAATTTTAAAACATTTTTATGTTATGGTTATACAGCTCTTAACTCCCATTAAAAACAATGCCATTTTAATGTCATATTTGATATGTAAATTTGGATTAGATTATATAATTATGCGTTTTTGGGATCTGCGTGCTCCTTGGTTAGAACCTCTAAGAGGTCCCAATGGTTTGGACTTGAGTAGGTTGAAAAAAGACATACAACCTTGGCAAGAACGGCATGCTCTGCGGAATATATGATGTATATTCCTTTAGGGTCTTTAAATTCTGAGGTAGCGTAGCTACCGAGATCAATCTGATTAATTATGTCTCTCAGAAGTTGGTTAGCTACCTCTCATTTTGTTCTAGGATTCTTCCTATTCGTGGGTCATTTATGGCACGTAGGAAGAGCTCAGCCATGCAATGGGATTTGAAAAAGGAATTGATCGTGATTTTGAGCCTGTTCTTTCCATGACTCCTCTTAATCGAGATAATCGAGACAGAGATCCAATGCTTAAGGTAAGAGTCAATTTGATTACACTATATATATTGAAGGAATCAGGTGATATTTAAAAAGTATTCCCAGATCACAAGCACTTTTCGCCCCTTGCCATTTTCACTGGACTGGCAATCACAAGCATGGATAACATCACCACTAAATTGTAACTTAAAACATTGAATTTCAACCATTTTGAAAATCACGACATAATTCAATCAAACTCATGCATAACGTCTCTTATTCGAGCCTTCGAGGCCTTCGAAACACTTTAGAAACGATTTAGGAGTAAATCAGAAACATTTATAACTTCATGAAAAAAGATAGAATTTTTCACACAGTAGGGTCACCCGGCCGTCTAACTCACATGGCTGAGACACACGCCCGTGTCTCAGGCTGTGTGGCATTCGAAGTAGGGACACACGGCTGTGTCCACCCCATGTAACTCTCTGACTTGGATCACACGGCTAAGCCACACACTTGTGTGCCAGGTCGTGTAACTCTCGAAATGGCCTCACACGCCCGTGTGTCAGGCCGTGTAATTTCCTGACTTGCAATCTTTTGAAACCTATAGGGGACACACGGTTGAGACATAAGCCCGTGTCCTAAGCCGTGTGGATAAGAACTAGGCCAATTTCAAGCAATTTCTTTCACCCAAACCATGCTCACACCTACAAGCCATTTGCATATATATTCAAGCATTCAAAATGTACCTAAAACATGTATAATAAAGCTAAATTACTATGGTATCTATGCATACAACCAATATGCCAAAAGGCACCTCAATCATAAATCTTAAAATCAACCTAAACACAAACATGTTTGGGCATAAATTAACCACACACAACCACAAATCATCATGCCAATACATAGCACAATTGACCATATAACCACATCCACACATACCAATTTGGTCATTCAAAACATATATTTACTTGACCATTTCAACATCAACCATCAAAGCATTAAAATGTCAAAAGATCATCAATCAAAATACCAATTTACAAGCCAAACATAATGGCTATTTCATCAAGCAAAAAACACCTATACATGCCATTATAATTATGACTCAAAACATCAAAATCTACCGATATAGTCGCTGGATAGTGCGATAGTTCTCTGACGAGCTTCCAAACCGATCGAGTTTCCGATAATCTATAAAACATAGAAAATAAACACAACGTAAACATATAATGTTTAGTAAGTTCGTAAATCATCAACAATGCTTACCATTTCAATGCATTAGCTTAAGAGTAAACATGAATCAATCCAACATAGCTTGGCACAAGCCTAAGCTTCATCAACAACACAAGTTAGTGATTAAACACATAACTTAACAATACCAGCACATGGTAAGATAATTTCCATGAACTTAATGCATATGAATTCATGCTTCTTATGACATGACTATACACAAATTGCTCATCAATACATCATACCTTTCCATAATTTCATAGTGTAGAAAAATGGAACCTTTTCCAGTTCATCCCTTTTCATGTCCGTTGAACCACTTAGAATAATATCGGATACACGAGAAGCTCACACATAGTGTACTAGCACATGGCCGAAACCATTCATTTCCTTTTCCTTTACTAAACACTCTTTTCAAGGAGGCAGCAGGGATTCGACTTCCCTTGGAGGTAGGGTACTACGAAAGGAAGTTGATCATGGATTATCAATAAACTTAGAATTGATTCTTCCTGGGTCGATGCCCGAGTGGTTAATGGGGACGGACTATAAATTCGTTGGTAATATGTCTATACTGGTTAAAATCCAGCTCGGCCCAATAATTCACTAATCCGCCATAACCTAAAATGCCCATTTTTTTTTTTGTATTTTGTTTTCCTGAAAAGCCAAACAAAAAAATTAGGGAAGAATAAAAAAAGTCCAATTTTGTGATATATGCATCCCTACCGCTATTTGTTGATGGTCGGAACGTAGCTACATGATGCCGCTCACACAAGCTGACAAGTATCAGCAACAAATGCCAGAACTCAGCCATCGGTAGGACGTTCAGGACTAGCACTCGAAACATGGTAAGCCTAATGACATGTCAGTTGTATACTATATATTCCTAAGGTTCAAATGAGGCTCGATAGTTGTCGTAACGTCGTTGGATTTTCCATCGAAGCATAATATGACAATTAACATAATAGCATTTGAACCAAATACATTAAAACTTTATTTAAATTTACGAACTTACCTCGATGACAAGAACGATGAAATAGGATCGATTAGTCTGACACTTTATCTTTCCCTCGATCTAAGTCCGTACGAGGCTTAACTTGATCATGCACATAAGAATTCAATGGCCAAACCTAGAATGCTCCCATGGTTTCTTTACTTGGAATTTTCGGTGGAGAAGAAGTGAAAAGATAATAACTTTTGTCTTTTCTTTATTTTACTAACATATATTTATTAAATTACAACTTTAACCTTAATTGTCAACCTTTATAATCACTTAATTAATGTCCATACTTGTCCACCAAATGTAACAATGGTATAATTACCACATAAATCCCTTAACTAATTAATTTCATAGTCATTTAGTGCCTTTAACTTATAGAACTCTTATTTTGCACCTTTTACGATTTAATCCTTTTCACCAAATTAAACATGCAAACGATAAAAATTCTTAACAAATTTTTTATGCAATACTACTAGCATGCTGTAGATATTAAAATAATAATAAAATAAATATTCTCACATCGGATTTGTTTTTCCAAAACTACTATTCCAATTTCACTGAAAACGGGTTATTACAGTTTAAATAAATGCTCTGAAATATATTATATAACTATGAATAGGATGATTACGAATAAAAGGGGAGGACTCTATTTATAGCTGAGCTCTTTCAGATCTGCAGTACAGATTGAGTTATACCAATGGTTGAGATTAGTGTCTATCTACAAGATGAGAGTTCTAAGGGATTTAAACTCTATACAAGCTTATCCCTTAGGATTTACAATATTCACCTTGGTAACTCTAGTTTTAATTGTATGCTTCATTGGGCCACCGAGACTTCAAGTAGATAAGTTTTATCTACATGTTTCAAAAACCGAGCAAGTTTAAGTGGTTCAAATGAACCTCATTTAAAAATTGAATTCCATGGGATGCTTCATGTGTATTCATCATGAGCTTTGATCTGTAGCTCGTGACATTCTCCCCAACCTATTCTCGTGACATCTTCTTTGCATACTCGAGATGACACTGGTTTGACTCATATTGGAACCACCTCAATGCCTTAACTAATTTTTGACTAGCCACTCTGTTGGGTAGTCCCTTCCCTCGGAGCCTTTGCCTTGACTTATGTCTCTATTGTTGCCTTACTCAAACAGTTTCTCTCTTTTGTACATCTCATTCACAAGAGCCCACTGCTCTTACTTGCCCCATTTTGACTTGCCTCGATCGGGATCCCCTTGATCCGCACAAATATGCTTAGACATGTTCACATTAAACATCGAGTTAACCTTTAGAATTGTCACTAAATCTGGTTTGTGAGTCTCTTGACTTACCTGTTTCAAGACTTTGAAAAGGTTCTTGTGTCTTTGTCAAGCCAACAGCAAGCCATAATGTAAAACATTAGGAAAGTGTTTGAGATGTACTTTGCTCATAGAATTTATTCGATTCGACTACCCAATTTGCATCACCACTTTTCCCATAAATTTTGTTACACAACCCACTTATTTCATAGGTGGTATTCCCACCGATAACTTAATAGGCTTCACATTGATTTGTCGCACTTCTAGCATTTCCAAAGGGGTCTCTTTAGCACTCTGATCTACCAAGTCAATATTCTTACCACAATGAACATCCTTAACTAGTTGAATTGCCGCCAGCACCTTAGTTCCACCTTTTTCATCATGACTCACTGGCACAACACATTGTCTGTAATGACTTGATTTTTAGTGGTATCAGAAAGTGCAGTTTTAGAACCCCATTTCCATAAATCGAGTCTGTAAATATTAAATACTAATATTTATGTGTACAATATATTGTTACATCAAATTTTGGTTAATAAATTTTTCACATTAAATCGTAAAGTCCAATAACTATAAGTTTTATATTGACCAAAGGCTTGAAGACCTAAATGACAATTAACCAAAAGCCTAAAATGGTAATTAAACCATTTTCCATGGAAATTAGTGGATGGTGATGAAAGAACCCACTAAGTATGTTTAAAGAATTATTAAGTTAAACAAATCATGATTCGTTTAATTAATCAAGTTAGTTCATTTTTAATCTTACTATATATGTAATAACTCGTTTTTTAGTGGTGTCGAAAATATTAGTTTTGAAATCTCATTTCTGATGAGCGATTCACTAAATACTATTATTTAATATTTACGACTCTAAATTAGAAATATATTGAGTTTTGTTATAGTAATTTTGGTGAATTGATAGCTAATTAAGGTAAAAGGACTAAATCATAAAAATGGTAAAAGTTTAATTGCTATAGATTTTAATTAGCTAATGGAACAATTATGCAATTGGACCAAATTTATATATTGAATAATGGAAAGCGATGTAAGAATGCACTAACTTAATTTAAATATGTTTAATATTATCTAATTAAGGTTTAAGTAAATAAATTAAGACTAATTGATAATTGATAATTAATTTAAGTATATAAAGGAAATTAAAAGAAAAAAAATAAACATTCCTTCATCTTTTTCTCTCAAAGGCTGAATGTAAGAAAAAGGAAACTCTTACAAACGTTCAAACTTTAGTCCTTGATTTGGTGAGCAATTTTTAGTTCGTTTTTTATAATTTTTATATTTTTGAGGACCTGGGAGCTTGATTTAGCTAACCTATGTACCAATTTGTTAAACTGTTAAAGTTTTGAAAAGTTTCCATTGATGATTTCTTGAAGTTTTTGGTGTTAAATGGTTAGATTGTAAGCTTAGATGTGAAAATGGACTAATTTGTAAAGTGAAATTTGTTAGTTTTGAACATAAAGGCTAAAGTGTGAATATTTTGAAATTAGCATGAAATTTCTATAAATATAGATTTTAGAAAGTTGTATAAAGATGGAATTGAGATCCGTTTCGAAATTGAAGCTCAAATTTGAAAGTTATAACAATTTCGATTTTAGGGACTAAATTGAATAGAATGTAAAACTTTAAGGAACATATAAAAAATGAAATTGAACTATCATATGCATAAAATAGAATGTTATAAAGTATTTGGAATTGATAATTGAAATGAATCATTAATATAGATCGAGATTGAACCAACCGATTGATAATCGAGGAAAGGAGAAAATCCCTGACTTCTTATTATCGTAGTTTCAACCAGGTAAGTTCATATGGTGAAATTATATTTAATAATAATATAAAAATTATGAAATTATTTTTGTAAATGTAATTTTGAATGTGTTGTGATTTGGTACAAAAAGCTGAGATATGGACTAAATTGTAAAGAAATGTTCTATGATGTAATTATATGTATATGATGACTCTATGTAACATCTCTTAACCCTTATTTATCGCCAGAATAGAGTTACGGAGCATTACTGAATATTTCAGAATAAATACGAACAATTATATAATAATATAACATACACATCATAATTTAATCATAATACCCCTTTATTGAGCCCTCGAGGCCCAAATTACGTGTTAGAAACAAATTGGGACTTAATCGGAAGTTTAGAAAAATTTTCGTGAAATTTTAAAATTTTTCCTAAGTACAAGGCTCACATGCCCGTGTGACCCTAAACACACCCATGCTTGAGGCCGTGTCCAACCCCGTATAACTCTCTGACTTAAACAAAAATTAAGTGCAGTTTTCACATGGCCCGATCACATGCCAGTGTTCTAGATCCTTTGCCTCACACAGCTGAGGCACACACCCATGTCTCTGGCCATGTGGATATTCTTTGGCATTCTGTTTTTGAAAATTTTAAAATATAGGGGACACACGGCCTAACCACACACCCATGTGTAAGTCGTGTGTCTCACACAATCTGGTCACACGTCCGTGTGCCAGGCCGTGTGGACTCAAAATGAACCTTATATATCAATTTAACCAACCCTGCAAATGTAACACTCCTAACCTATACCTGTCGCCGAAACAGGGTTTCGAAGCATTACTAGAACATTCAAAACATTTTTCAATGAATTCATGCAAGTCACTATTCATTAATCGAGATTATTCATAACGTCCCTTAATTGGACCCTCAAGGTCCAATACGTGCATTAGAATCGAATTGGGACTTAATTGGGATCTTTAAGAATTTTTTGCGAAATTACAAATTTTTTCTAGGGTGCAGGGCTCACACGGCCGTGTGGTCCAAGGGATACCCCCGTGTGACCCTGGGACATGCCCGTGTTAATGGTCGTGTTCGACCCTGTGTAACTCTCTAACTTGCACACACGGCCATGTCACACACCTGTGTGCTAAGCCATGTGGTTAATTAATTTAATTCAAATTAGATACAGAGGACACATGGCTTAACCATATGCCCGTGTTACCAAGCCATGTGTCACACACGGTCTAAACACATGCCCGTGTGTCTGCCCGTGTTGACAAAATGAAGTCATTTCCTAGCTTCATTTCTCACTCAAAAATCACTCAAAAACCTGTACTTGAAACTCACAACTAATACCAACCAATTCAAGCATTCCAATTGAACAAATCCATGGCATACTATTTCATGCATACATGGTTTCAAACTCACATTAACTTAACTTAGGTATTCACAACATTGGGTCACATGAACTTAGCATAACACATGTGGATATATATATATATATATACCATAATAGTTTACTAAATCATATCCAAAATGAACCACTACTAGCCATTCCAATGGCTAGGTTACAAAATGACATTTCAAGCCACTATTGGCCAAGTTTCCCTATACATGTCATTACACCAAAATGATTTCACTAAATATACCCAAAATGCTAGTTGATAGTTTGACGATGCTTTACGATCTTCCAACCTTCACGAGCACTATAAAACAGGGGAAAAATAAAAGGAGTAAGCATTACATGCTTAGTAAGTTTGTATAGCAGAAACTAAACTTACCAATCTTGTTTATTAAAATCTAGGCATACAATGTTATGTTTCCATCATTTGGCTAAATGGCCTAATCACATACGTTTCATCAAACATGTTAGTCACCAACTATTCATATAAATCAAGTAACATAAATGAGCTCATCAAGCAATGTTCTTTCAAGTCATTATCATTTTATCTCAAGAGTTTCAAGCCAAGTCAAAAGTTATATGTCCATTGAATTATTGAAATTCCGATGAAGGCTCAAGTAGTACAGTCAAGGTGTATGATTCATTAATCCATTAATTCTTATCGGGGGTACCCCTTAGGGTACTTAACCAAGGAACACACTCACAAGCCACATGTCGTATAACAGGATTACCAGTCCAGGCTAAATCCTAATTGTAACATATGCTCGAGAGATATTATATCAGGATTACCCGTCTGAGCTAAATCCTTCTTATAATGAGATTAATAGAATTACTCATCCAAGCTAAATCCCGTCAGCAACAAATGCAGGACCTCATTTTATAAGGTAATCACATTTATCCATCGAAATTCAATATTCAAAGGAGACTTTACCCTTTTTCCAACATTTCTGAACATGTAATCATTTCACACATTTATAATATTCACATAAATATTAATCATATTGCATACAATCATAACATTCAAGTTAACATATTTACATGCTCGATTAAGTTTCACAAACTTACCTCGACACTTGTTCGCGTAATAATCTACTAATCCGAAATCTTTTCCTTTCTTCGATCTAACCTCGAGTTTGTTTTTTTCGGATATATAAATGAATTTAATCATGAATTTTATACATTTCATACTTAAACGAACTCAATTTACATCCTAGGTAAAATTACCATTTTACCCCTAACTTTTCCAAAATTCTATTTTCGTCTCGAGGCCCGAAAAATGAAACTTGTACAAATTACTTCCTATTCCAAGGCTAACCAAAACCTCATTACAAATTTTCCAGCACATTTTACATAAAATTTCAAAATTTTTCCTTCAATTTCACAAGTTTACATTTTAGTCCCTAAATCAAGTTTTCATCAAAAATAACATTGCAAAAGTTGTTTATCTATCAATAATATTTCATTTTCTACCATAAATTTCTAATTTCCAGCATAATACATCCATGACCCATTTTCATACCTTGATAACTTCTCAAATTAATCCCTCAAATAGAGAGATTAAGCTATCTCAGTTTTAAAAATACCAAAATTACTAAAAACGAGACCTAATTAGGCCTTGAAAGCTTCTTTTCTCTCTCCTAGGGTTTCCATGTATTTTTAGGTTAAAGATGATAAAAATAAGATGATATAAATTTTTTTCATCTTTTAATTAATTAAGTATATTGGTATTTCTAATTTAGTCCCTTGTCTTTTTCTATAATTCCATGGATAAGTCACCATAAAAATCTACATACTTTTATTAATGGTATAATTACCAAATAAGGACCTTTAGTTTTGAATTCCATAGCTATTTGATCCCCATAGCTATTTGATACAATTTAGTCCTTCTCGTAATTAGGTACTAAATCGATAAAATTTTCCTATCAGAATTTTCACACATCATTTCTATCATATTACGGGCCATATGGTAAAATAAAAATAACATATATTTTGAATCGGATTTGTAGTCCCGAAACCATTGTTCTGATTTCATTGAAAAATGGGCTGTTACAGCAAATCTTGAACCTTAAGCAACATAAAAACCAAACATTCAACCAATCCAAAACACGTTCAAATATATTTAAAACATGTCTAATTAATCATCCTAAGTACCTAACCAATGTAATCTTATAGGTATTTCACATATACTAGCCAAATCAATACAATTAAAAACTCATTCAAACCAATTCTAATTTCAAACAAATTTACTACTAAAACTTATCATTTGATAACTTTAACATTTCATATATATTTAACTAACCATTATCATATTGCAACATTATTTACAAACATTTCTTAAAATGAGAAGCACAACATCCTAGGTACATGCCATTTACCAAAAAGAAATGTACTTCACCACAATGAGTTCGAGATCGGCCTTGGATGTTGATTCAACGATCAAAATTTAACCTAATCTGCGCACGAAAGCAAACCGTACACTGAGTATAAACTCAGTGGTATTTCTATAATCTGAATACTTTAAAGATAATAACATTATAAAACATACACTTGAAATCATATAAGAACATTAACCAATCTATAATTCAATCCATCCAATTAACTTTCATTTCTCATCAATAGCTTTTCACTTTGATTCATATAACATTAACAATAATAACACTCTATTTATGAACTTTGGTTCATACATTTCATTTGTACATTTCAATTCAATGTCCAATTCTAAATTCACATTCAATATCATTCAATATCAATCTTATTGTCAATTCATTTATTTACCCCTATTAACAAAACTCGAACTTCGACAGATACACGGATCCAACCAAAACACACCAGTATGGCACCTAGTGCCTCATCAGATAATTCGAAGTAATAGATTGGCACCCAGTGTCTCATCGGCCATGCCGAAGTAAGTTGGTACCCAGTACATCATCGAATTTATCCAAATTAATAATATGACACCCAGTGTCTCACTGAATCATGGTCGAAGTAATCCCTGAACTCTTCCAATCCTGTAACGCCCCAATTTTCGGGAATTCTGTAAATGTTGGCAAAATTTCATGCTTTGATTTTGTCATTTGTGAGTGAAATTATGAAATAGAACCTATGTGAAAATGTTTGAAAATGCTATAGGCTAAATTGAAGTGGCCAAATAAATAGGAGTGCAAAATAGGAGGATTTGCATGACAAACCTCCTATTTTACATGAAGTGGCCAGCCATCATGTTGTTGTAGACAATATGAGCACTTGATATCCATAATTCATGGTACAAATTGATAATGAGTTAGGTAAATGTTCCATGATAATGGATTAGGTAAATATTCCATGATAATGGGTTAGGTAAATGTTCCATGATAATGGTTTAGGTAAATGTTCCATGATGGACATTTCATGTCTTTTGTATTAAAGAATTAAATGGATGAAATATGAAATTTTATTAAAAGAAAAAAAAGGGGTGAAAAGAACATAGTTTTGTCCATCTTTGTTCATCATAGCCTAAAGTTAGAGAAGAGAAAGGAGAGGAGAAAGCTCTTGAATGTTCAGTCACTTGGGGAAGAAAATTGAAGGTAAGTTTATGATAGTTTGCTTCTATCTTGATGTTCATGAGTTATTCTTGATTCTACCTTAACTCTTGAAGCATATTTTGGTTTTTGGTTGTGTTGTGAGCATTTGTTCATGAATTAAAATGAAGGAAATGGTTGTTGTTTCATATTCTTTTGATGAAAAATGGAAGATAGGTGAAGTTGAGCCAAACAAATGAGCATGCATGTGCCTTAGATGGTAAGGGGAAAAATCGGCTAACATGTTGTGCTTTAAAATGATGAAATGGAGACTATACTTAAGTAAACCCATAGATATGTGATGATTGATTGGTGATATACATGTTTAAATAACATGCATGCAAGTTATGTGTGAAAGAGTGATTTGGTAATAAATCTGCTTGGGACAGCAGCAGTAATGTGACTTTGGAAAATCACCATAAATTGTGAGAGATGAGTTAGAAGGTGAATAAATTATGTAATTAAAGCTTAATGAGTCTAGTTTCAAATGAAATAAACGAGAACATATTTTGAATTCTTTACAATGAGAAATTTGATTCGTAATGAAGAGTGGTCAGATTAGTCAAACAGTGAAACATGGGAAACTTTAAGAAAAATCTGGTATTGATTGGCCAAACCAAAAATTATGAAACTTTTATGGATATAAGATATATGAGTCTATTTTCAGGTAAAATTAACGGCACTTGATTTGGAGTTTCGTAGCTCAAGTTATAAATGATTTAGTAACTGTTGCTCAGGAAGACAGCTTGCAGTAAAATTATGATTATGTGGTAAACATTGACAAAAATTTGTTAATGAGTTGCTTATTGATTTCTTATAAGCTTACTATGATCTGTAGGTGTGGTTCACCGAATATTGTAAGGGGTTAATACTAGTTCGTATTTGAATAGTTAGATTAACGTGTTAGTAATCCAATTGTAGGCAGTTCGTGTGTGGATCTCGTCAATATATCGTCGCAAATGTGTGTAACTAACACCCTCTTTTTAGTCCGGATCGGCAAAAGTCGAAAAGTCGAAATGCCGAAAACCGGTATTTTGTAGATTTGTGAGTGTGCGAATGCTCGTGAGGTAAATCGATTAATGTTTTTGGTAAACTGCAAAATTTGGACTGTAAAGTGCATGATTTCTGTGCCCTCGATATTTTTGGGCTTAATGGGCCAAAATTGGAATGATGGGCCAACGGGTCCAATTCGGTAAGAACCCTCGGTACGTGATTCTATTAGTACGTGAAAAGTAGGAATATGCATGAAAAACCCTAAAATAGATAAATTACTGAAATACCTTTAAAAGTGGAAAATTTACAGTTTTACCCCTAGTAGATAAATTACCGAAATACCCCTAGAGTTAAATTGACCTAAATGCATGTTTGACTGTTGTTATTTACTGCATGCCATGTTGTTATTATCTGATGCATGGGATTGGGATATTGACGGAGGAAGTACTGAAAGTGGCTTGTCCACGTACTAGAGGCTTTGCCTCAATTTATCGTTAATCGAGCAAAGCAAGGTCAAGAATGTGTGGAGTGTTGAAGGTGGGTGGGTTGAGCCATTCCCACATGGAGTGTATGGCTGGTACGGTGGAGTGTAGTGGTTGGTGGGTTGAGTAGCCTCCCCAAATGGGCTTGCATATGTTTATTGATGTTGCATGTATTTTGAAATGGGCCTATAGGCCATACTGTTATTTGAATAAGGGGCTAAGGCCCAGTTTATTGTAATCTGAAAAGGGCTCTGGCCCAGTATCATTGTTACCTGAATGGGCTTAGGCCTAATGGGCTTGAGCTGACTTGGGCTTTGAATGGGTTTTCCTTACACACTGAGTTTCCCCAAACTCACCCCTTTTATTTTCATCCACGCAGGAAATCTCCAACCATAGTGGGCTTGGAGTCGTGAGGAATTCAGAGTGGCCACCGCTCGAAAGTTTGGTTTTCTTCTCGTGAACTGGACATCCTATTATTTACGTTGAGGTTTGGGTTTTTAAATGTAATAAGGCCGCTTAATTATTTTTGATGGTTTTAATATGTGTTACTAAGATAGGTATTCCTTATTTTAACTGTTGAAATTGGATAGCTTTAGGGCGCGTTTTCAAAAACAACAATTGATTTCAAAATAATACGACAACAAGTAAAGCTTCCGCAATGAAAGTATTTTCCAAAATTAATCACTTTTCCTAAAAATGACTTAATCAAAATCAGTTTCCTAGAAATATCCATGACGTTAAGGTGTGGCAATGGCGGTATGCATGTCTAGGATTGGATCCGAAGGGAGCTTGGTACTTAAGCAGTTCGATGGGCTCACCACCTCTTTTCCGGTTTCCTACCTGGTGCACAGCTTCCATTCACTTTAACCTATAATGAAATTATCTTTTAAAACACTAAGTAAGTTTTTTCTGGATCAACAATATAAAATGTTTTGAACGCTTCGATGTGGCATGTCGGATCCGGTCATAACGTCCGGGCTGGGTTTGGGGTGTTACAAATCCTATGGCATGCCAACTATATCCGATACAGTTAATAGGGTTTTCAATTAACTTTTCAATTTCCAATCAATACACATTTCAAATAATCACATATACTCATAATTCGATTCAATTCAATCCCATTCAATTCAATTCAATACCAATACTCACCTCAATTCCACTTACTATACATATTAAATAATAAATACAACAACAATTATTAAATTCGGATTATAGAAATACAAACCTTAATTCTCGAGTTACTCTTTGATAATCTTGTCTTTTCCTTTCTTAGCCGAGGTCTCCAGCTCAAAGTTAGCTATGGAAATTAAACAATTAAAATTTATCAATATACTACAATTTAACATTGAATATTTCAATTTATACACAACTTTTGCCTAAATTTCAATTTAGTCCTTAAATCAAAACTAACTCTTTTTCTTCCAAATTAATTCCATATCTTATTCAATTTCCTCTTTAAACTAATTTCAACTCTCTAATTTCACCATAAAACCCTAATTTTAAAATTCTCTCAATTTAGTCCCTATTACTTAAAATTTATGATTTATTTTACAATTTAATCCCTTTTTCACTTCTAACTTGAAATTTTATCAATTTAACCCCTATTTTTTCAATTTATTCAACATAAACAACATCTAAAAATTCACTAACTTCTAAAATTTCAACTTAAATCAAGTAGTATTTTGTTCGAGATTCCAAAAACATCAAAATTATAAGAAAAGAGATTAAATTGACTTACCAATCACACTTTGAACCTTAAACACTATTTTTTTTTCTTTTCTTTCTTCTTTTCCCTTCTGTTTCATTTAATTTGTTTCTTTTATTTAATATAATAATATAATAATGTTATAATATAATATTATTTTCTTAAATCATAAGTAAATATATATGTATTTCAAATGTATGTATGTATATTATTACACAAGTATATTATTATTACCATACAATTGTTACAATTTAGTTTATTTATTTATTTAGTCCCTTGACTTTTCTCTATTCTATAATTAAACTTTCACACTTTATTCAATTTAATCCTTATACCTAATTAACCCTAATTCAAACTAATTCACCTAACCAAAACCTAATTAACTACACAATTAAATTTGTAAATATTTTTAATAAATATTTACAAATCTGTTTGTTGAAAACAGAGACTCAAAAATACACTTTTTCGATACCCGTAAATTTTGGGTCGTTAATCTCTACAGTGATTTAAATGATACGGATACAATATTTATGACCGCGTAAACTTAGTAAGTGATTAGGATATGATTGACATGCCAATAAGGTTAGTTGCACTTTTGTACGGGTTTAACACTTTTGTGCTCTTTGTTCAGTACTTCGATAATCTCTGATCAGCACTCTAGTGCTCTCTACTTAGCACTACGAGGCTCTCTGGTGTGGTGTAGTTACCTGTGTATCCAAATCTTTTTATTGTAGTTCGTTGGTCTACTCAAATAAAGAAAGAGAGGAACAAAAATGATATGTTGCTAGTTAAATAGTCAAACGGTTATATGATGATTAAGTGATGAAAATTCTTGTAAATTGTGGAACTTATGTGAATGTACTAAATCGAATAGCGTAATAACTGTTGAAATGCTCTGCGATTCAGTTATGTAATTAACTCACCTATTTTTCGTGAATTGCGATGTTAGGCTTATTATGTCTCATTAACTAGTTTGATACGTTTATTTATAAATCAAGGTAAATTATTGTTTCAATATCTATGAACTTACTAAGCATCCAAAATACTTACTCTATTTTTTTCGTCTTTTCTGTAGTTGTTAACTTACGGGATTGGTCGTCTTTTCTGTAGCTGTTTAATTATTTATCTATTTTGCTACAGTATTTCCAGTCCAAATGTTCGTATGCCTGGTGGTGGTTAACAGGGGAGGAGAGGATTGTGTAAGTAGGCTGATTCAAGCTAGGCCAGGGCAAAAAAAATCTTACCCGATGCACGACCTGTTTTGAAAATGAGCTTTAATTTTTATCCAAACCCATTTTTCTGGCCTAT
This sequence comes from Gossypium arboreum, assembly GCF_025698485.1. Classification (NCBI taxonomy): domain Eukaryota; kingdom Viridiplantae; phylum Streptophyta; class Magnoliopsida; order Malvales; family Malvaceae; genus Gossypium; species Gossypium arboreum. Next base: position 96,560,184 of record NC_069071.1, on the reverse strand, counting down.
AATTTTTCCCAAACCCTCCATTTTTCGGGTGAGCCTTTAGGATTGGATGGGTGGCCTAACCCATGATTAGGTTTACTTGTAAGTAGTAGTTGGGTTTTTAGCCTTTTGCATGTGTGTATATTCTAACTTCTGAGATGGTGAGAGAAATGGGATTTCACTTTTCAGTTTCAGTCCTTTTTTCTTTTGGCATGGTGTAGGTTGTAAGGGAGGGGGGGAGAAGGTTGTGTAAGTAGGTTGATAAGGGCCGCGCCTAGGCTAAAAATCCTACCTAAGGATTATCCCATTTAGAAAATAGGCCTTAATTTTTGTCTAAACCCATTTTTTGGGCCTATAATTTGGCCCAAATCTTCTCATTTTTTGGATAGGCCTTCTAGCCTGGACGAGTGGCCCAGCCCATGATCAGGTCTAGTTGGACCAAAATTGATTGTCTGATCGGTTCAACCACTGGCCAGGTTCTTAAAACATTGATTTTTTAGTCACAAGTGGTACATAAATTATTCTTCTATTACCCATTTTACACAAAAAGTTATATTCATTAAAAAATTCTAACCAATAATAATTAGCCACCTAATATAAACTTAAAAATATATAATTTTTTTAATTTATAATTTTAATTTTAATTTTTTTCTTTTTCTCTCTCATTTTTTTTCTTTTTTCCTTTTTTTTCTTGCTTTTTTTTTATAATGTATGCCAATACTAGCGGTGTTCGAAATTCACCCTCTTAATGTTGAGATACTGGCGATTAATTTTGTTTTCAAACTTCATCGTCTTCTTGCTCGACTTGATAAGATCGAAAAAGTTATTTCATCAATCAAAACCAATGCTTTCATAACCAGACTAGAATGGTCGATTGAACTGATTAGATCAGGAATTGATTGGGATATCGATTCGAAGATAAGGGTTGAACCGATTGGCCAGCAAATGATACAGATTGGTTGAACCAAGCTAAAAAAGCAATTGATCCATTTTTCTCTATTCTTATTTTTTATTATTTTTTAATATTTTATTTGATTAGACTAGAAGAATTGATAAAATCGAGAATTTGTGGCTTGACTAGTTCGACCACTGGTTCAATTTTAAAGAAATAAGGAAAATAAAAACTATATATATATAAGAGAAAATAATTTCTTTTATCTTTTTTTGCCACATGTCAACTTTTAATTGGTTATCTTTTTTAAAAATAGACTTAAGGTTTAACTAATGGTTGAACTAACAGATGTACTAATTTGAGAAAAAAAAGTAGTTTAGATACCACTTGTAACTAAAAAATGGTTTAGGTACCAAAATGGAAAAAATGCATGTTTAGGTACAAAATTATTGGTTAAGCTTCTTTTTTAAATAGCCTTTTGACTAACGGTTTGATTAATGTGGTTACCAACTTGGGAAAAATGTAATAAAAAGAATTTAGGTACCAAGATGGGAAAAATTGTATAATTTAAATACTAATTTGAGAGTTAAACCCTTAGTATTTTATAATGCTTAAATATTATAGTAATTTTAATATATATAATATATATTAAATATTATTTTTATTAATATTTTATACTATTAAAATATTCATATTTTTATATTATAAAAATTAATTACTAAACATTATAAATTACAATCTATATATTTGTTGTTAAAATGTCATATTTCAATGAAATATTAAGAATACGATTTAAATTTCTATATAATTAGTAATGTTAAAATATAATAAATATATTATTAAATTAAAAATATATTACATATATTTTATTAAAATAAAAATATGAATATATTTAATAATATTAAAATTTATAATATTTCCTTAAAAAATAAATTCATAATATTTAAAATCAATATTTTAATGTTCTAAGATATTAAAATAAGAATTAATATTTAATATATGTTATTACGTAGGTCTCATGCACCATGAATTACTAATAACTAATAAGATGACACATCATTATAGGTGTAAAATAAAAATATTAAAATACTTTAAAATAAATATAATTAAATTTATTTGAACATAATTAAATATTAACTATAATTATTTTGTTTCACGGTTGGGTTTATGGTTTTAATTTTTAGTTTTGGGTTTCATATTTCAATTTCAAGTTTTGAGTTTTGAATTTGATATTTTGTATTTATTTATATTTAATAATAAATAATATTTATTTTTAAATAAAAATATTTATATCATTTTAAACCCATTAATAATTTCCTTTTGTTTTACATTGATAGTGATTTGTCATCTTATCATTAATTGATGGTGTATAAGACCAATGCAAAGAAAGTGTATCAGATATTCTCTCTTAAAATAAAACCCAACTTTGATACATGATATTAGATAAATTTAAGTATATTTATGTACTTAAAAGAAATTTTAATTTAAAAGATGTAAGATAACTTCCTTATTTTAAAAAAAATTAACCATTGTAAATAAATTCTTTTAAAAATATTATCTACTTAAAATAGAGAGAATAGAATAATTTAATGAAAGTGTGATTATTTCACTCTCTTGCAATTACAAAAATTGTAATTCCCTAAACGTGTTTGACTAACGAGTGTAATTATATCGTAATTCTCAGTATCATATTTGGTAGTACAAATCGTAATTACACGGTTACATAATTTATATTTTAAAAACTATTAATTATTATAAAAATTATTAGTATGATAAAATAATTGCTAAATAAGTAAAAAAATTGAAATCAAATAATCATATGTGTTATGTTAGTCTAAAAAGTAGTTGATAATACATATACTAATTAAAATAACAAGAAAAATAAACATTATATGCAATTTCATCTAATTGTTTTAGTGCATATTTCTTGGTTTATTCCTTTTAATATTTAACATGTGCTCCTTATAATCATTTGAATTTGAATTTGTATGGTTAAAATTATCAAGATCTTCTTCTTTCATGCACTCTTTAAGGTATGGATCATCTTAGTTCCACCTATGATTGAAGTTATGAAATATGCAATATGCTAGTGTCACGGGCCAGAGTTCAAAGCCCGTGACCATCGAACCAAATGCATCCGATGGAGGTCTATTACTTAGATGGGGATTATTTGGCCCACGAGAGCTGGCCCGATTCAAGGAACTGTTGGAGAAGCCTGTCAGATTGAAGCCTGGTTGGCCCGATAGGGAAGATATGACAACTTAGGAAACTATGGTAACTAATCTTTAAAGATAGAGGGAATCATATCTTGTAAATATTAGATAGGATTTGATATGGCAATATCTTGTAAATCCCTTAAATCATGGGATTGGTTAATCTCGTCTGTCGATGTAATTGTATCTTGACCGACAGTTTTGGGGGAGATCAAGTATAAATAGAGAGCCTCCCCCTCATTTGTACTCACTCCATTTATTGTTTCATTATTCTTTGTGAATAAGAGAATAGAGAGCATTTACTCAAACACTTTGCGAGCGTCCCTTTCTATTGTTCTTTTTAAGCTTCTTTTGGCATAAGTTTGCTTTCGCTGTACGAGTTGGTGCCTTGGAAGAGTTCTTAAGGAATCCTCATTCGAGTAAAGGCTGACTTGGGCGAGTTTGGAATACAAATCGCCTAAGGCCACACGGATTGCGAGACGAAAGGTCTAGCCCTGTGACAAGTGGTATCCGAGCTGTTGGTTCGAAGGCACTGTTGGGATGTCGAAAGAAGAGTGCGAACAAAGGAGGGCAAGAAAAGGTTTGAGGGAGATGCTGTCGGCAGCAGAAGAATTTGTGGGTAAACTCGAGGGATCCATGGAGGACGTAAAGGAGGCACTCGATGGGTTCGAGGGTCACATAAACAACTGGAAGGAACAGTCTAAAGACTATGTAAAGATGTCCCTTAATTCGACCATGGATAAGGTAAATGAGTTATTTGATTCACATAAAGATAAACTGTCGGACAGGAGTGATGCTCTTGAGGCCATGTTGATGGCTTTAAAGGAGGAAACAATGGCCACGAAGCTAGCTTTAAGCACAAGAATAGAGGAGCTCGAGGGAGAGCTGGCCTTATGTCGAGCAGCGGTGGGGGAAGGAGTGTCAAGTGTAACACTCAGTAACGAGTATGTCCCGAAGCTGAAAGAGTTTGTGGGGACAAGATCTGCATGTGATGTGGACAATTTCTTGTGGAGGATAGAAACTACTTCCGTGCCAAAGGCATCGTGGATAATGCGGGTAAGGTACAAACTGCTTCATTATTTCTTACTGATATTGCGCTTTTATGGTGGCGAGGTAGGACCACAGATAAAAGGCAAGGTGAGATTGGAACATGGGAGAAGTTCCAATGCGAGTTGAAGGGACAGTTTTACCCTAAGTTTACCGAGGAAGAAGCTCGAGCAAAGTTGCAAGGGATAACGCAATGGGGCACAGTGGGGGAGTATGTTCATGAGTTCAAGGAACTCATGCTCCAAGTTTCGGATGTGAATGAGAGAGAAGCAATGCTTGCTTTTCAAGAGGGATTGAAGCCGTGGGTCAAACAGGAGGTGGAACAAAGAGGTGTCCAAAAGCTGTCGAAAGCCATGACGGTAGCAGTATCCATGGTTAAGCTTGGTCTAGGGAAAGACAAGCTTGGATCTTCCAAGTCCGAGGAAAGGGGCGTATGTGAAAGGAATCACAAGGAAGATACGGATGAGTATGGTAATGGCAACGGCAACAATAGTGGTAATGGGAAACCACGAGTTAGGAAAGAGAAACCCAAGAGGAAAAGGGACAAGTTGAAATGCTTTCTCTGCGACGGTCCACATATATTGAAGAAATGTCCGAGGAAATCCGCGCTTAGGAAGAAGCCGGTGGGTAAGGCCTTGGGACTTGGTTCGAGCGCAAGGGGTGTCGAAGCCAAGGAGGCTAAAAGTGAGAAGAAGAAGCCAGTCGAGTGCTTCTTATGTCATGGTCCGCATAGATTGCGGAAGTGTCCGAGGAAATCTGTTATCGATGGGAATGATCGAGCAGATACGGAGCCCAGGAAACTTGGTTCGAACAAGGGAAAAGCCGAAGCAAAGAGGGCAAAGAGGAGCAAGTCTGTCATCGAAGGGAACGATAGAACAGACAAGGAGCCCAAGAAGCTTGGTTCGAGCAAGGGTAAAGCCGAAGCCAAGAGGGCTAAGAGGAGCAAAAAAAAGCGAGTAAAGTGCTTCTTATGCCGTGGTCCGCATGAGTTGCTGAACTGTCCAAAGCAAGCCGTAGTCAAAGGAAAGACAATGTCCGAGCATAGTGAGTCGTCGGAGGGGCTTCCACCCAAAGAAGAGGTGAGTTTGTCATCGAACTTAGAGGAAGAAGTTGCGATAAAAACAGTGAAGATGGGACCAATGAGGCTCGAATCGAGTGAAGCGTCGAAGTTGGCCGAGTCATCGACAAGGCTTCCACCTATAGGAGAGGTGGGTGGTGCATCGGACTTCAAGGAAAAAGAAGTGATGCATGTGGGACAGTTGACCCGAGTAAATGCAAAGGTACATTCGGAACACTCTGATAGTGTTTTGCATTCTAACTTATGTATTTGGTGAAAACGTAGGGGCCCTTTCGAAGTTCTTAAGTGAGGAGGCCGAGAGACTGTGGGCAAAGCGAAGCCAAGTGTTGTGAATCATGAGGATTCTGTTCGAGGGAAGTTAGAATGTGGGCAAGGGAGTGACATAACTCCTTGTCGTCGAGATGTACGAATGAGTAGGACGGCTCGAGTTAAAAAGCGACAGAAGCCGAGGCAAAAGTCCCAAAGGAAGGGAAGAGCTAATGCAATGAGTGGGATCCAAGGCGAATCAAGTTAGTGCCATTCAGAAATCGCAACGAGAACGTTGCGAGAATGGGTGGGGAAGAATGTCACAAGCTAGAGTTCAAAGCCCATGACCATCGAATCAAATGCATCCGATGGAGGTCTATTACTTAGATGGGGATCATTTGGCCCACGAAAGTTGGCCCGATTCAAGGAACTGTTGGAGAAGCCTGTCAAATTGAAGCCTGGTTGGCCCGATAGCGAAGATATGGCAACTTAGGTAACTATGATAACTAATCTTTAAAGATAGAGGGAATCATATCTTATAAATATTAGATAGGATTTGATATGTCAATATCTTGTAAATCCCTTAAATCATGGGATTGGTTAATCTCGTCCGTCGATGTAATTGTATCTTGCCCGTCGGTTTTGGGGGAGCTCAAGTATAAATAGAGAGCCTCCCCCTCATTTGTACTCACTCCATTCATTGTTTCATTATTCTTTGTGAATAAGAGAATAGAGAGCATTTACTCAAACACTTTGCAGCGTCCCTTTCTGTTGTTCTTTTTAAGCTTCTTTTGGCATAAGTTTGCTTCCGTTGTACGAGTTAATGCCTTGGAGGAGTTCTTAAGGAATCCTTATTCGAGTAAAGGCTGACTTGGGCGAATTTGGACGAGCAAATCGCCTAAGGCCGCACGGATTGCGAGACGAAAGGTCTAGCCCCGTGACACTAGTACAATCGAACCTTATTTTTTTTATGCCATACTAAGGTGATGTTAATATGAGAAATATCTTTTTAGAACAACAAATGTTATCTCAACCACATTTCCAAGCCTTGAATGTCTCATATTAAAGAGTTCGTGAACTTTCTATGGTGTGTCTAGCACCATTCTTTTAAACGGAATCATACCCCACTATATGATACAAGAAATCTTTTCTATTTGCATAACTAACATCGACCTTAAAATATTTGAGTTCATAGTTCAAATAGATTGTACCTTTAATTATAAAAACTTATTTTAGAGAAAGACTTATGCTAAGTTATATCCTTTTATAATATGTAAATTAAATTAAAATAATATAAAATTTATAATAGAGTAACCTTTATTAAAAAATTATAAATTATCTTAAATTTTCGTAACATTTCTTATAAATAATATAATTTTTATTATAAATTTATAAAATACACATTTATTTTTATAGTAGAATTTTTAAGATTTATATATATATATATATATTTGCTATAATCATCCCAAACACTAAAAGTGTTAACTTATAATATTTTTTTAAATTGTTAATTTATAATTTTTTTAGATTGTATAAAAATAATTTATAATTCAATGCTCACCTCCCTCCCTTAATAATTGAAAAGTCCTTATATAATTATAAACAATTATACCTAAATCATTTTAAAATTATATATATATATATATATATATATATATATGTATGAAAGTCTATAAGATCTAAGTTTTTTTTTGTCAGAATTTCTAGTAAAAAAAAGGACCACTATCTGACTCAATTTCTATTAACCAAAAATCTTCTTTTTTTTTTTTTTGTAAAACATGTTCCTTTAATCTCCAAGCATTTAAACAATCGAATTTAGAAACAGATTTCTTTCGCTACTAACACTTGAATAGACATAAAAAACCATGAGACGTGCAACACCTACCAAAAGAAACAAGAGAGAACAAAGGATGCTTTGCAAACTCCATTTCAACAAATCCTTTACTTTCATACATCTGTTAGGAATAAGCAGATACAGGCAACACATCACAATGAAGAGGGTATATATATACTCATTTTCTTTTAATCTGTAATTTGCTTCACAGTTTATGATAAGTAAACTTGGACATGAGCTGTTTTCTTAACCTCGCAGACAGGACAAACACTAATTAGCACATCACAATCTTTACATATGCAAAGATGCCTACATGGCATCAACAAAACGGACACCTCCTTTGCGTTGCAAGCTCTGCAAATCATGCCATGGTGATTCCCGGAAACACATTTTGCACCACCAACATCAGGAATGCTGAGTAAGTTGTTGGGGTCAATATATGAGGCAGCATCATCGACTTCACTTTCTCCAAAACCTTCCTTTCCCTGCTGCTCACCACCCTGTGACTGTGACATTACTTGCTCCAGGTTGCTCTTCAACACATTAACGACTGACTCATTGTATTTTGCTCTATGGTGCCAATTCTGGGCTTCCATAGTCACCTGCTTTATCCTGTCAATCAGTTCCCTATTCTTGCGATTCAGAGTCTCTAGTTCTACGTCTTTCTCCCTAAGCTTTTTGCTGACACCTTTCTCAATAGCAGCAAGAAAAGAAGCCGCGTGTCTTTGTTTGATGTCTCTTATTCCCTTCGTCAAGTGCTCTTCCTGATTAAGAAAGAAAAAAGACTGAATCAGAACGTCCTCCTAGGCACCATAGTGCTAGGTGTTACCAGCAACCATAAACATGTGAGATTTATGGAGTATAAAATAGCAAAATCATTATCAGGACGGATGTTAGGAGCCTTGAAGCAAGGACACCTCCAACACATAATTTATCAGAATTATTATAGTAAACAAAGAAAATTACTAAGCACCTATGCCCAGCCAAAAGCAAATGCATCAACATAAATACGAGTTATTAAGATTGACTAGTAAAAGCTGTTTTAATCCTGTCACTAAGAAACCCCCTATATTGAGAGATCATACAGAAAGGTGACATATTTTATTTTACTTGGAGAGCAATACCACAATAGTACCTGCATTTTGATATATTGATCAAATTCTTCTTTCTGACGATCAAGTTCGGTTGTAACATTGTCACCGAGAGCCAAGATCATTAACGGACCATGTGTCATGCTTCTGCTAGCAGAAGTCACAGATGAGTTCCGCTCATCATCATCATATGATAGCCGTAAGCCAGTAGATATAGCATGTGGATTAGGAATGCTAGCTGAACAGTCAGCTTCCTCTTTATAAATTTTATAATTCAATGAAATTTGTAGCTTCTGTTGCCTCAGAATATCTTCTGTTTCGTGGCCTCTTTTATTGGGTGGAACCATGGGAGCTAAATGCTCATTTCCAAAATAATTCACCACATCAACAGTACATCCAACGGGTACTGAAAGTTTAAAAAAAAGACGGATCAGTTGCCATTAAAAGTTTAAGTAAAAGAGAATGGATCAGTGTGGTTTTGCCTGACGAAATAAGACATTGAAAGACAATAAAACATAAACTAATTGCTAAATAAATGAAAAAAATAATAACATACATCTTCCAAATAACTGCAGTTGATTTGATGCATTAGTCTGATATGGAAGACCATTCTCATCCATGCAAATGGGCAGCATAGGATTACCTTCATTGCCTCCTAGCATTTTCCTATATCAATACCTAAACTATTATGATTTATCTTAGAAGAGTATCCAAAGTTGAGAATTTGCCTGCACAAGAAAATGAAATACAGTTAAACGCCAAATAATCAAGCTTTTTTTATCCAGGAAAATGGGAAGCACAGGATTAATGTTGTTGCCTCCTAACATTTTCCTATCTTAAAGCCTAAGCTATTATGATTTATAGTTCTCCGAGAGTTTCCACAACTGAATTTCCCTGTGCAAAGAACAAAGAAAAGAAACACAGTCAAAATCCAAATTATAAAGATGACAATAGTGGCAATCTAGCAATTCTAAACGTGCCTGCATAACAGTCAGATCCAACAAAATTTTCAATGGAAGGTCCTAAGGTCAGACACATGAGTTCAATATTGGTAATTGAAACACCTTTGAGTTCCTTGAAGATGAGACACAACCAATTCATGTACTATATCTCAGTTTTTTACATTTATTCACGTTAAATTGCCTTGCACCATCCAACAGGAATAAAGTTAATTACCACCTATTTTATCACTACTAAAAAATAACAAAACTCTCAACGGTATCTATTTACATATTTTCTGTTCTCATGAAAGCAAAGCCAACATTTTTACAAGCAGGTGTAAGATAGAACAGCAAGAGATTGGTTGTGATGCAACATGCAATGAAGAATCGTTGCATGCCATTTATACTTGGTTACAACAGGAAAAAATGGGAACCCAGATGGAGAATTTGGAATTTACCCACAAACAATTTGACATAAAAGAAGGTGATTGCATTGATAAATCTAACAGCATGTTTGGTTGGCTGTAATGGCTAAGCCATTACATGCCTATTACCAGCCTATTCTTCAGGCCCACTTAAACTGGCGTTTGGTTCAATGGAATACCCTATTACGGGTGTATTCCATTCCGGGCTTAAGCAAAGATTTTTGGGGATTTCTATTCCTTTCCCTCTTCACCGTTTAGCCATTCGTTGCTTAAAAAACCCTATTCTGCCCTTACAAAAATTTCACCTCAAAACACTCTCAATCGGCAGCCATTTCTCATATCCGACTCCGGCATTCCTCCCCTATCAGGTAAACATTTTTGCTTCTTCTTCCTTCACATCATCTTCCTTCATCATCTTAACTTGAACTTTGTCTTTTGCCTTTTCATTTTTGTTTTATGGTTAAACGGTGTGTTCCTTACTGAGTCATCAAAAGAAACAATGGCAGAGCCTTGAAGAAGTAGAGTATCTCAACGTTCTCACTAAAATGTTTTGATTTTATAGTTTCTTTTTTCCAAACTTTTGGGAATTTAGTTAACTATTATGTTTTAGTTTTAGAAAGCTTCGAAAATTAGGGGAGATAGAACCTTTGATTCTGAATTTAAGCAATTCCTTTGCTTTTTTGTTTGTTTGTTTCTTTCTTATATATTTGTTTGATTCTTGAGAATGTGTTTTGGAAATGGCAAGGTACCTGAAGTTTTGGCTTTTAGGTTTCTGATGTTTGCAAATGGCAGAAACTTTGTTTTTTTTTTCTTTTTTGGGTGGGGTGGGGTGTAATGTTTATGATTCAATATTAAAGGCGAAAGTTTGAGTATTACTAGTTTCTATTTTAGGTGGCAAATACAATGAAGCGAGCTGTTTTATTAGTTTTACATATTCGACTTGGTTTATTTGGTTACATAATGGTAGTGTTAGGATATTGATGGATTGTTGTTTACTACTTGACACCTAATTGAGGTCAGTATTTCACATCAAGCTTGAGGGGATGGTGGCTGAGATTTAGCTTTGAAGTTAATTTTTTGGAAACATTTCTTATGTAAAAGAGCATGTTATATTGGTAATCTTTGTTATTTGAGATTAATGGTTATTTCTTGTATGGGATTCTTACCATAGGGCGTTGCTGTTTTGATATTATGGGTGGATGTTTTAACTTAATTTTCTTCCCTCTAGGTTGGGGCGGGTCTTTCTTTCACATTGAAATGCTGGACACCACTATGGAATATTAGCATATTATTCCAAAGTGAAGGATATGATTTATTTTAGACCAGTTGAGACTTGTACATTTGTGGAAAGGTAAAAGGAAGGTACGGGGATTGGATGGATAGTGAACTACATGAAGAAAGGAATTGTTAATGCAATGACTTAGTTAATTTCAAATCAAACCACTGGATTTTGGTTGCAGTACTAGTTAGATTCTGCTGGTGCTTCAAGTTAATTAGGCACTCACTTGCTTTCTCTCTCTCATGTAGATGTCTTCTTATTCACGCATGTAAATTGCGTATATATAAGTATTCTCTACTTGTTTGTGAACAATATTTGTTTTTAATCGTTACTATGAAGATTTAGAAACTTGCTTTCTACTAGATTGAAAATTTTTATCTATTGTGTGAACACAATGATTCTGATCTATTGGCTTCCTTTTCTTTTTTTTTTCTGTACCATAATCTCCTAGTATATGGCTTGGCATACATAAACCGATTTAGAGACCTCTTAAAGGAATTCAATAAATAATACATGTTGGAGTCTATAAAGTCATAGGCATAAACAACTTGGAGTCACAAAGGAAATGTTGACAGTGAGAGCAGGATACAGTCTATAAGGGTTGTCGTGATACATGAGGAACCTATTAGATTATGAACTTAGGTTCCCTTTAGTGGTTTGGTGTGTTATAACTAGCTAAACCACTTATATTAAGTTATTTCAACTATAGATGCATACTTTTGCCGATTTTTGTGCCTTTTTCCCTCTCTTCTATACTGCATGTCAAGTTTACATTTTGATTCTGCCATGAGTCGATGACCAAGTTTTCACCGAGAATTCGAAACTAAATGATGGTTCCTTTTCATTTTCGCTTAAGAGATGTTCCATAACCAATCTGGTTAAAATATTTTGGTAAGTGTTGCTACAAAAACTTAAAATTTGAACTTATTATTTTATTTTTGAAGTGGTCGAATGATCCATATTCAGTTATTACTAAAAGAAATTCTTGTATAATGATCCATATTTTACCCGAATAAAGTATGTATTAATAGAAAACTGTATAATTTATCCGGATGAAGTATGTAATAACAGAAAACTGTATAATTTAACCGGATGAAGTATGTATTAACAGATATACTTAAAATCTAGTTGACACTTAAAATCTAATTGGACTACCACATAGGATTATCATTAAGGAGATAATAATAACATAAATGACTAAAACGTAACATTTCAAATATAAGTGACTAAAATGTAACCCGAGGCAAACAAAAGTGACTATTTTTGTAGTTTACCCATAAATAAAACATTGCAATATATGTAAAAACAATTTAAAATATAAATTTATTAATGTATATATATAATAAACTCAAATAAACAATGAAAAGATAATAAATTTTAAATATATATTTGTTTAATTTAAAATGACTTTTATAAAATATTTTAAGAAATCTACCAAATAATGGAAAATATTTTACATAGATTCATCCAAACACCACAAAAGTAAATCATTTCTAGAAAAGTAAATCATTTTCCATAAATTATTTTCCTAAAAATATTTTCTTGGCAAACAAACGAGCCTAAATATGAATTGAAGTTTAAAAATAATAAAGTAGATTATATATTTTTTATAGTGTTATATATCTTGATTTTTAATTCATATAATAATAATTATATAATGAATGTTATTAAATTATATTTTTATTAAAATATATTTAATAATAATTATGTTAAAATATGGTTAAACTATTTATTATTTTTATTAAATTATTTTCAATAATAATCTTATTAAAATTTAATAACAATAACAATATTCATCTACCTTAACAAAATTCTGCTAAGGGTATTCTGATCATTTTAGTTTTTTTCCTTATGCTATTACAACATCATTCCATTCAACCAAACACAAGAATACTATTACAGTTCTATTCCATTCCATTCAACCAAATAATTGAATTACTTATTACAACTCTATTCCATTACAGCTTTATTCAATTACAGCTCTATTCAATTACAGCCAACCAAGCATGCTGTAATAATGGTGAGTAAAACCCCTTTCATAAAGTGAATTGGAAGAATAATTGGTGCATGACCTTGAATTGAATAGGGGTGGAACTAATATTTAAGTTGCTGATTTTCATTACAGGATGCATGTGAAAGCACAAGAGTATGATATGCTACAACCTATTTATGACAGTATCCAAAAGAAAGTGAAGAATATGTATATCCAGTTCAAGGAGAGTCGTTGATTGTTTGTGATGTGTTAATAACAAAAATTGAAGATAAGGAGGAGACTAGTGTTATGGTAGTGCATTTACCCAACTATCTTCCCTACCAAAGGCATTGAGGGCTCAAGTGAAGGGTTTTGAAAAATTAGGGTTCAGTATGAAACAATCCAATATTTCAACACAAACATATTTGACAGTCCCAATATGTTCAACCAATGAGACCTCTGGAAGTGAATTAACAACGAAGATCAAAAACAATGATGATGAGACCAAAACATAGAAGCTCCCTTGAGTGAAAACCAAGATCTTAGCCAGCATTCCAGAAAGAAACATTACCATGCCATACCCAACATTCAACCCAAGGGATGGAAGGATTCTTTAAAGAGTGACCTTATCTAGATGATGAGGCATTGTTTTATGTTTCTATAGATGTAGGTCATATTCTCAAGAGGAGGTCTTGGTTGAATGTTATGCTTAATCAATTGGCTGGTTCTATCCAAGGTTTTCAAAACCAGACTGGAGACCAGTCCAACCGGTTTGACCAGATCAATTGAATAAAATATTTAAAAAATAGAGAAAACCATTTCAACTGATTCCACCACTGGTCTGACTGCCCAGTTCAACTGATTCACCACAAGTCAATAGGTCCAACTCCTTTTTCCGAACCGAGACCCTAGCTGGTTCTCAGTCCAACCAGCTGGTTCAGTCTGGTTCTGAAAAAAATGGTTCTATCATGTTTTTGAAGAACAAATATCATAATGGAAGACAACTTTTAAGACTTTGGAAAGTCTTTATTGAAAGGAGATTGTCACATTCAGGATGTTCAAGATTGTCAATTCCAGATTATAAGAATTGCCAGAAGATACATGAACAAGACAATAAGTACGAAGACTTCACAGTAGATTCTATTGTCATATAAAGAAATAATTAGAAAAGAAATAAAAAATGGCCATAGGAGAAGTAGAACTTCAAATTATCTTGATAGCCTAGGAATTAACCCTAGAAATGTGTCTGTCTTGTAACACCTTGTTTTGTTTGCTACGACAAGAAAAAAACTTTGTAAGATAGTCCACAAAACCCATTCCTTTCCCATCTTCAGGGTCTAGTACCTTGATTCCAGAATCAAAAGGTGTAGATTCAATGTTTATAATCTTTCAAGTTTTGATTTATGTATCTAGAGTATCTTTGGTCAATAAAGCTGTAGCAGGGAAGAGCGATCAAGGTTCTGGACCCAGCCAACTTCACAAAATACATGCACATAAAATTCATTCTCTTGTTGTTTCAGTTGGTTCCAAATTTACTCAAAGACAAACAGCTGAAGTCAGTTATGATGCCCAAGTGATGAAGGTAATTTTCTCTGGAACCTGCTTTCTGAAAACTAATACTAACAAACCTGCTAGGGTTGAGGACAGGAATACTTCTACTCCATGAATATCAAACAAGACGCTCAATGAGAGGTAGACAAGAAAAGTTAGTTGTTAAATCAGCTATCAACATACCAGCTTATCATAAGTTGCCTTAGCTTATGATATTCCACGAGAAGAAAGTAAAAAATCATTTGTTACTAAAGCTGACACCAAAGAACTAGAGTGCTCTCTCTAAAAGATTTATGTTAGAAGTGGTGAAAGCTCCTTGCCATGTTCAAGTTTTTCCAAGCGAAGGAGAATGATATAAGGGCTTTTAATTATTTTATATTTCATAAATAATTATTAGACATATTATGGACTAAGATAATAAGATATCTTTAGGGTTAAATCTAGAGTTAGGATCATCAGTTAAGTAAATCTAGGGCTAACAATAAAAGTTCAGTTGCAAGAAAGCCTAGTATAAATAAGTTGTAAGCTATGCTGCCAACATTAACATTTCATTCTCCTTTTTTTCTTAACTAATAGAGAGAAACGAGAGGTTTTTTTATAACCTTTGGTATTTTAGAGTTCCAACTTCTAGCTCATTTTCAACCTAATTCTTTCAATTGCTTGTATGGTTTAGGTAGAAAACAACTATATTTGAAAGAAACAAGGCTGAAAATTAGTTAGAAGTTGGAACTCCAAACAAATTAGGTTTATAAACAACCTCTAGTTTCTCTCTATTAATTCAAAAATAATAATAATAATAATAATTTTGGTTGTAAAACTTACAAGTTATCTATATTAGGCTTTCTTGCAAATAAAATATAGTCCTAGCACAAGATTTAACCCTAAAGACATTACATAATACGTCTAAAAATTATTAATTATTAAGGAAATAAAAAGTAAAATAAAATAAAAAGCTCTTGCATCAGCAAAGTGAGGGTGTGCACAAAACTAAATAAAACAAGTTTTAAATATGAAAAGTAATTTGTTAAAAGAGAGTTTTGATGAGAACTACAATGGAAAAACTGTATCAACTTCATCGACAAGTTACTGAATATGTAATCATGTCAAGATAATATTTCAATTACTTCACCACTGTAAAACCATTTGGCTATAAAAGAAAATTCCACTCTTTACGGACGCTTCTAGTAGATTTTAGCAGTAAATATGGCACAATGACTCTAGGATAAGAGTTGACTATGTCCACCTTCCCACAATAATGCAATAGCCAACTATTCTAGGACATTTATCAGATATATGTTCCAATATAAAATTTTTATTGGTGATAATATAAAATTTTTATTGGTGATAATACACTACAAATACATATCTACTAATTTGAATATTCAGGAGAAGAAACAAATTGATCATGTAATTGTCTTCCTCTATTAGGTTGACAATAAATGCTAAGCTATTCTATCAAAAACTACGAGGGTCCCCACATGAATTATTACCCCCAAAATTCATGCACCCAGAATTAACGCATACATGAATCGCATTCAGATCAACAATGATGAAATTATTAGGAATTCAAATACAAATGAATCAAAGAAACACCTTAATCTAAGCTGATGATAATAAAAGGGGGGGAACACTTTAATGTTCTACCTCAACATCTTCTTTATTTATTGAAAACAAAAAAAAGGAAAGAAATATGACGGAATTACTGATTGAACTATCGAAATATTTAAGTTAGGTTCCAAAAGTAGATTCTACAGTCAAAAGGGTAAAAAAAATAGGGGGAAAAAAATCACGCCGATGACCTAGTGATATCTTAAAAATAAAGGTTGGAAAATGTACGAGGTATAATTATGGATAATGCTTCATAAGGAGATCAACATGGAACTTATGTTTGTTTGGTTGCAAAAAAATTCCATGATAATTAACGACAAGATAACCGGATGTAAAGTCTAGACAAGAAGGGATGTGGGAGATGAAGTGATGGAAACAAGAAGAAAAACCAGAAAGGAGAATATCAAGATCAAAAGAGAAAACAGAAAGAAAAATCAGATATCAAATTAACAAGGAGTAATAATCATTACACAAACTAGGAGATTAAGATCAATTTCACATTCTAGATGAATCTCGACAAAAAGAAGTTTTTTCTTTTTTTTGAATGACAACCTAAAATAAATAAAAGTTTAAAGAAAACATCATCGAAGACATGGAAAACCCAACAATCTAAAAGACCGTACCTGCGATACGTATGCTATTTTTATTCAGTTTCAACAACAGTAACTGCGCAGAATCTGCAATTCCCAAACCAATCTTCAATACCCAGAAACAAATATACATATATATAAAGAAAATACATCGTAGAAAGAATAAATAAAACGTACCACAAAATGTAACGTTTTTGGAGAAGATATCAAAGAGAGAAACCGATCATTTAGGATCTGAAAGTATTGACCTCAGAAAATCAAAGAAAGAAAGAAATGGAGGAAAACGGACGTATAGAAAGAAATAAAAAGAGAGAAGAAATAAATAGAAGAGGAAAAATAAAAGCCGAAGGGAAAAAAATGAAAAGAGAGAAAGAGGAAGTTGGGAGAACAAAATTATTTGAAAAGAATAATACTAATGATTAAGAATCGGTGGCATTAACAAAGCACGCCCTGTCCTTTCTACTTAGTGGTTACGCTAACTGAAATCAGTAGAATTTATTAAGGTTTTTTATTCACGATTTATTTGTTGCATGAATTATATAATGGGTAAATTACACCAATTCACCCAACTTTGATAGAGTTGACAAAACAATCATTCAGGTTTTAATTCAGTCACTAAACTTTTAAAAAATGATAAATCAGACACTAATGTTATCAAAAAGTGACAAATCAGTTACCCACTAACATTTTCTATTACAGACCTAAGGAGACGGTGATGTGGCCGGTTAACTAGCTGATGTGGTCAATTAACTAGCCATGTTGGATATGGCTACGTGAAAACCCACCTAATTTAAGAAAAAATTGAAAAAAATAACCCTAACAAAGAAGAAGAAGAAGAAGAAGAAGAAGAAGAAGAAGAAGAAGAAGAAGAAGAAGAAGAAGAAGAAGAAGAAGAAGAAGAAGAAGAGAAGAGACTGTAAAATTGTTAAGGTTTTTTTCCCATATTATTTTTCTTCTTCCCTTAATTGTTGCTATTGTGGATTAGAAACAATAATTAACAAACCAAGGTGTTGGATTAGAAATCAATTTCAAGGTTCAAGGTTGGTTGAGGGTTCAAAATCGATTAACAGGGTTAAGGGTTTGAAATTGATTGGTATTTTTCATCTGCAATTTGCATTTCACTTTGTTGTGAGACTTCTCACTTCAAGATTTCATATTTTCTTCTTTCTATTTTTGGGTTTTATTCAAAAATAAGAAATTATTTGTCTTTTCATGAGGAAGATCTGATATTTTTTATTTATTTCCTGTAAAACCCAATACTGAGATGGGATCTTTTTTGTGCTTAAACCCATCTTCTCTATTTGGAATGCCAAAATCTACTGAATCTGATACAAACTTATTCAAGATCTGTACTTTTTTCTTATTTTGGCCATAACTAGTAAACCCCATTTATCATCCCTCTAATGTGATTGTTCTCATGAAGAGGTCACTCAGACCTTTAATAAGCATTCTAATGCTTGTTGCATTGACTACAACTTTAAGCTATCGGATTATCGATCCCAGTCGCTGTGTCTTTACTGTTTCAGCTGAGTTGGAATCAACCAAGGTCCTAACCCAACCCCTACAAACCCAAATTTTTAACTTCACTCTGCTCAAGTTTGCATCTATTGATATAGGTGAAGAAAACTCCAAGCTTGACATAAAACAGTTGTTGGAAAGAGACTTCCCTAGTCAAGGTAGGCAAAGGAACTTTGTAACTTTGAGGAACTTCAGTCATCATGATGCCAAATCAAGAAATTCTAATGGATTGCTGGTATTACTCAAGTCCCCAAACTGGTGCAACTTTCTATTTTTTTTTCTCTTCTTCTTCTTTTTCTTTTCTTCTTCTACTAAACCCTAAACTGATGCTAAAAAAGGTTGTTTAAATTGGTGCTTAACATCCAGCTGGCCGGTTAATGACAACAAGGAATTTGTCAACCGCCATGTCACTTTTCTATTACGTATGTAACAGAAAATGGTTAAAAGGATTATTTTGTCATTTTTTGAAAGTTGAGTGGTTGAATTGAAACCTGGGTGACTGTTTTGTCAGCTGCATCAAAGTTGAGTGACTGTTGGTATAATTTACCCTTATATAATACTTCTTTTTAATTTTTATCTATTTTGATATCGATTTATTAAGGATGGGATTGGATGAGTGATTGGGTGTGCTGTGTCTAGCTTACTTTTTGTCTCACACTATAGTATCGCTACAGTATTTAATTTCACCGTTTCTGCTATTTTTACACTAATCACAGGTATCTAAACCCACCTAAGTCAATGATTGAGTTGTTTTCATCCTTAAGAGAGTCACTAATTCGATAAAAAATTATGAAAATAGTTCTCCATAATTAAAAAATTATATTATTTAAGGATATTTTAGTCTTTTCATTGATATTTTAGTCTTTTCATTTCAACAAAAATAAATTAATACATATATATATATATATATATATATATATATATATATATTAGGATTTGAATGTACACTAGTTGAATTACTCAACCAAAGTTTTATTTTAATCTATATTATACATTTTTGTTTTAATATGCACAATTTATTATTTTCATCAATTGCATATATCTATGCTATTTATTAAGTCTCTGATTGAATTGATGTCACTCTCAACCCGGTTACTAACTCGGTCAGAAATTATGAAAATGTACTTCGTAATTAAAAAGTTATATCATTCAACAATATTTTAATCTTTTTTATTGTTTATCTGATGAATTTATGTGTTTAAATTTCGTTTTACTCATAATTTAATCTAATTTTTATTTTAATATCGTATATATTTCATGTTTTATTATGATTAATTAATTTCAAACCATACATTTCATTCTTTATCGTATATTACTTTTAAACAAGCATATGTATTTTGAATCTATGGTTTCCACATGCAAACATATGTGACAAGATTTCTAATTTAAATTTTAATTTCATTCAATAGTTTAGTTCCTGAATTTAATTGTGTTAAAGAAACTGAGAGGACACATGAACCTATCAAAAGGCAAAAGTGGCTTTATTCATCATCGAGTTAAAAAAATTTGGGAGGACACATGAGCCTACCAAAATGCATTTGGCAATTTTCGTCACATTAACAAATGATTTGGCGTCTAGATTTCTATTATATGTATATGTGTATGAAAATCACATATTTAAAATACATGTAATATATAAAAAATATGGTGAAACAATTTGTTTAATAACATTAAAATATATGAAAACATCAAAATAAAGTTATAATGCCCCAAAATTTTCCTACTTACCGTAGGGTGCTTTTTCGGGAATTTAATCAATATTTTGATATGAAGAAGCAATTTCTATGATTTATTTAAGACAACATAAGTAAGTGTTTTAAGTTGTTTTCTTTCGAATTCAATTAGGTAAAAATATGAGTTGAGAGATAAAATGATATTTTTGCCATCAAGAGTATTTTGATCATTTAAGGTATAATTGTTATTAAATATTAATGTTTGTATAAGTGTGTGGTGATGGGATGATATTTTGAGTTCTAAAATCCATTTGTTTGTGTTAAGAAAAATGTAGGTCACATTAAAATTTTGACCTTTTGACTTTTCTTAATTTTTCTTTCAACATTAAAAAGATAAATAAAGAGGACAAAAAGCCCCCATTTACTGCCCTTGCAGCTGACCATTGTAGAGAAGAAGAGAGAGGAGCCTTGTTCTATTTTCAAGCTCTTTTCTGTCAAAATTATGGAGATACTTGTTGAGGTTAAGCTCCCTTAGTTAGAGAGAAGACTTCAAGGAGATCATATCATCTACAAAAAAGTCAAATTTTGGAAAGAGGGATTGTGGGAGATTTCATATACTTCAAACAATTTTACAGACATGTGATTTGTTAGATTTTGGCTTCATTGGTCTTAAGTACACTTGGTATAAAATGCCTAATTGTTGAAAGTCATTGAAGGAAAGGCTTGATAAAGCCTACTCTAATACATATTGGAGGACTATGTAATACCCCTACCCGTATTCATTGCCGGAATAGGGTACGAGGCATTACATGAGTTTACGAATTAAATTTTTTTTTTAATTTTCAATATAGCCCTTTTATAAATATCTAACATTCCCTGTAATATTAAATCGAGACCAATCCACATCAACCAAATCAATTCAACATATTTTCATGATAGACTCATGCATTTATATAAGATAACGTCATCACATATCTATAACCAGGTTTGTTAACCATACTAATGGCTAACTTTACATTCATTTCACGTTAACATTTACTTTGTTAGCTTATACATGCCATTGATTTCCAAAATAAAGTTTCTTTATATACCGAAATTCCTGAGGTTGATAGTGTGATGTGTCTCCGACCAAATCCGACCTCCGAGCTCTTAACACTACAAAACAGGGAAAAAGGAAACGGAGTAAGCACTTTGTGCTTAGTAAGCTCATGTAACAAGAATTATACTTACCTAATATTTTCAATACAATATAATAAACATCCATATATCCATTCAATGCATTATTACCCTAATATGCATAAACTCAACATTCAGGTTAGTACAATAATTTCCATGTACCAATAATATATACTATGATTGATGAGCTCGTCAATACCATGATTTCCATTTCCTTGTTATTTTTCCATATTTATCCCGTTGAATTTCTTGGAATTTTCGATGGATTTTCAGAGGTACACTTTTAGTGTACAATTCCGGGTCTGTCAATTCATATTCATGTGTGCACATATCCATTTCAGAGAGCACACTCCCGCGAACCTCAACCTTGCAATGGATTACCGTCGAGCTAAATCCTCAGTAATATAAACTCATAGAGTATTGTCGGGATTACCGGTCCAAGCTAAATCCTCGCAACGACAATTACTCTAATGAGCTTGGATCTGAATTACCAGTCCAAAGCTAAATTCAGACCTAATTCGGATTACCCGTCCGGCTAAATCCATTTTACACATATTCTTCGGAGGGCTATATCATGATAGGATCACCCGTCCGGCTAGATCCTTTTACCGTCAATTCTTTTTGAGAGATCCATCGAATTTTCCTTTCATTCAAACGGATTTCTTCCCATTTTATCAAATATATCAATGTTTCATTAATTTTCATACAATGAACACTCAAATCATATTCACATCAATAACATACAATCTCAAGCATTTAAGAATATAATTCAAGTTACACGAACTTACCTTGATACTTGTTTGTAAACAGTAAAAATCTACTAATCCCGAACTTTTTCCTTTCCTCAATCTAGCTTCATATTTGAATCTTCTGGATCTAAATAAATAAATTTAATTATCAATTTAATACATTTCATGTTCATATGCAACATTCTCTATAATTCAACTATTATTTATAGTTCATTCAAAGCTATCTACTTGAGTCATAGTCACTAAATTATTTATAACTTGAGCTAAGGAACTCTAAATTAAGATCCGTTAATTTTCCCTGAAACTAGACTCATATATATTTTTACCATAAAATTTTCAGAATTTTTGGTTTATCCAATAAGTACAGTTTATTCTTCAAAGTCACCCCTGTTCTGTTGTCTAACAGTTCTGACCCTTCTTCACTAAAAATAAATTATCTCTTTATACAGAATTCAAATGATGTTCTCGTTTGTTTTTATTAAAAATATACTCATTCAAAATTCTATACATATAAATTTAAGTCCCTAATTATTTTTATTCAATTTTTTATAATTTTTCAAAGTCAGAATAGGGGAACCCGAATTCATTCTGACCTTGTCTCACAAAATTCATTATATCTCAAAATTTACAAATCCATTGCTTACAATATTTCTTCTATAAGAAACTAGACTCAATAAGCTTTAATTCCATATTTTGTTCATCTTATAATTCGATTTCTACAATTTTTAGTGATTTTTTAAAGTTAGTCTACTGCTGCTGTCTAAACTGTTTTAGTGCAAGCTGTTTATTACCATTTTTCCCCTAAGCTTTTAATAAATGATAATTTCGTCCCTACTCAATTAGCCTCTCAATTGAGCTGATTTTTTCTCAATTAATATTTTATTATATCACGTTAAACTATTTTACAACCTTTAGGAATCAGAATTTCAGCAATAGACTTTAATTCCAAACATTTTCACAATTAGGTCCTAAAAATCAATTTCCATTGAAATTGCCTAATAAAATCATCTCATAAACAAATTAAAGCTTTAATTTCATTCTATTTCATCATAAACGTACAGCACTCAACCATGGTGACTTTCAATTTCATCCATGAAATCAAAAACTAATGAATTTAATAGTAGGACCTAGTTGTAAAAGTCTTAGAAACACAAAATTACAAGAAAAGGCAAGGATTAACTCACTTGGTGAAAAAATTATGAAATACCAGCTTAGAGAACCCTCCTATGGTGTTTTTAGCTGCTGGAATTGAAGAGAAATGAAGAGAAATCTAGATATTTCCTATTTAGTCCTAGTTTTATTTAGTTAATTTTGCAATATTCCGATTTTACCCTTAATTTATCATTTTTTCTGCTGATTTCATACCCTTGCCGTCCAGCCCAAATAACTTTTGGGTCTAATTGCCTTTTAAATCCTTTCTCATTAGACTTTTAAGCTATTTAATCATTCTAGCAACTTTTACACCTATTACAATTTAGTCCTTTTCATTTAATTGACTACCCAAACATTAAAACCTAACGAAATTTTAATACCACATTAATAACATTTCATAAATATTTATAAAATTATTTTTGACTCGGTTTTACGAGATAGAGGTCCCGATACCTTATTTTACCCAATTTCTTCAATAATTTCTTTTTCTATCTAATCATTAAATCGATAAAATTTTCCTATCAATATTTTCATACGATTTTCCTATAATATAAATTTTCAAGCAAAAATATTGAAATAAATTTCTCTTTAAATCGGATCTATGGTTACGAAACCATTGTTCCTATAACCTTGAATTTAGGCCATTACAACTCTCCCCCCCTTTTAAGGGTTTTCGTCCTCTAAAATCTTACCAGTAAAGAGGTTTGGGTATTGTTTCCTCATTGCCTCCTCCGGTTCCCATGTCGCTTCCTCAATCCCGTGCTTTTGCCACAATACTTTCACCAAATTTATATTTTTATTTCTAAGCTCTTTTGTCTCCCTTGCCAATATCTTGACCGGTTCTTCACTGTAAATCATATCCAGTTGAATCTCTACTTCTGTTGGAGAAATAACATGTGAAGGATTTGATCGATATCGTCGTGACATAGATACATAAAAAACATTATGGATTCTATCAAGTTCCGGTGATAATGCCAATCGATAAGCGACCGGTCCAATTCTTTCTATGATTTCATATGGCCCGATAAATCTTGGACTCAATTTACCCTTTCGACCGAATCAGAGGACTTTCTTCCAAGGAGACACTTTCAGAAATACCTTGTCACCGACTTGAAATTCAATCTCTTTTCGTTTAAGGTCGGCATATGATTTTTGACGATCGGAAGCTGATTTTAGACTATCCCGAATAACCTTTACTTTTTCTTCTGTTTCCAGGATCAAATCAACCCCATGTATCTTCCTTTCACTAAGCTTTGTCCAATATAACGGTGTTCTACATTTTCTACCATACAAAGCTTCATACGGAGCCATTTTAATACTAGACTGATAACTGTTATTGTAAGCAAATTCAATCAAAGGTAGATACCTCTCCCAATTACCTTCAAACTCTAGTATACAACATCGGAGCATATCTTCCAATACTTGAATTACGCTCAGATTGACCATCCGTCTCGAGGATGAAATGCGATCTTTGAAATACAACCGAGTACCCAAGGCTTCTTGCAATTTGTCCCAGAAACGAGACGTAAATCGGGGATCTCTATCTGATATAATAGAGACAAGCACTCCATGTAGCCTGACAATCTCAGATATGTACAGTTCAGCTAGTTTATCTAAAGAATAATCCATACGTACTGGAATAAAGTGAGCTAACTTTGTTA
Source organism: Gossypium arboreum (assembly GCF_025698485.1). Classification (NCBI taxonomy): domain Eukaryota; kingdom Viridiplantae; phylum Streptophyta; class Magnoliopsida; order Malvales; family Malvaceae; genus Gossypium; species Gossypium arboreum. The sequence goes on along the minus strand of NC_069071.1, from coordinate 96,535,512 downwards.
ATCGGTCAACAATCACCCAAATAGCATCTTTTTTCCTTGGAGACAAAGGTAGCCCCGATACAAAATCCATAGTGATTCTTTCCCATTTTCATTCTGGTATAGTAATTGGCTGAAGTAACCCCGAAGGTACCTGATGTTCAGCTTTAACTTGTTGACATATTAAACACCTTGATACAAACTCAGAGATATCATGTTTCATTCCCGACCACAAGTACATCTTTTTTCAGATCATTATACATTTTATTACTCCCCGGATGTACAGACATAATAGCGCTGTAAGCCTCGCGTAGAATCTTCTGTATGAGCTCTGAATTCTGAGGTACACATACCCTACCTCTGAATAATAAACAACCATCAAAACCAATCTGAAATTCAGAATCATTACCTGACTTACACTGTGCCCGTTTAACTTGTAATTCTCATCATTCTTCTGAGCTTTACATATTTACTGTAAAAATGTCGGTTTAGCTCTCAATTCAGCTAGGATTGAACCATTATCAGTCAATGATAACCGGGTATTCATAGCTCGTATAGCAAACAGAGATTTCCGGCTCAAAGCATCAACTACAACATTAGCCTTACCCGGATGGTAATCAATAATCAAATCATAGTCCTTTATCAGTTCAAGCCACCTACGCTGTCTCAAATTCAAATCTTTCTGTGTCATCAAATATTTCAAGCTTTTATGATTTGTATAAATATGACATTTCTCACCGTACAAGTAATGCCGCCATATCTTCAGCGCAAATACAATAGCAGCTAATTCAAGATCATGTACTGGGTAATTTCTTTCATGTGGTTTAAGTTGTCTTGAAGCATAGGCTATTACTTTACCTCCTTGCATCAAAACACAACCTAAACCATTTAATGAGGCATCACTATAAATAACAAATTCCTTACCTGGTTCAGGCTGCACTAATACAGGTGCTTTCTTTAATAGGTCTTTCAATCGGTTGAAACTTTGTTGAAATTCATCAGTCCACTCAAACTTTACATCTTTCTGCAATAATCGAGTCATTGGAGAAGCTATCATAGAGAATCCCTGTACAAATCTCCGATAATAACCAGCTAAACCCAAGAAGCTTCTAACTTCAGATACATTCTTCGGTGGACTCCAATTGACAATAGCTGAGATTTTACTTGGATCTACCTTGATGCCTTCGGCAGATACAATGTGTCCATGAAAACCCACTTCTCGAAGCCAAAATTCACATTTACTGAATTTAGCATACAACTGCTTCTCTCGTAGAATTTGCAACACAATTCTAAAATGTTCTGCATGTTCTTCTTCATCCCGAGAATAAACCAAAATATCATCAATGAATACTACTACAAATCTGTCTAAGTACGGTCTGAATATCTGGTTCATCAAATCCATGAATACTGTAGGTGCATTAGTTAGCCCAAACGGCATAACTAGAAACTCATAATGCCCGTACCTAGTTCTAAAGGCTGTTTTTGGCACATCTGACTCCTTTACCCGTAACTGATAATAACCCGATCGAAGATCAATCTTTGAAAACACAGTAGCACCTTTCAGCTGATCAAATAAATCATCAATTCGGGGTAACGGATACTTATTATTTATGGTTACTTTATTAAGCTGCCGGTAGTCGATACACAATCTCAAAGACCCATCTTTCTTTTTCACAAACAGAACCGGAGCACCCCAAGGTGAATGACTCGGTCGGACAAAACCCCTGTCATCAAGCTCTTGCAATCGTGTCTTTAACTCTTTTAATTCTATAGGAGCCATCCAGACGGAGCTATGGAGATCGAGTAGTTCCTAATTAAATCTATAGAAAATTCCACGTCTCTTTCGGTGGCAATCTCGATAATTCTTCCGAAACACATCGAAAATTCACATACCATCGAACTACCGTATCTTTGACTCGAGATACCTTGGTGTCGAGTACATAAGCCAAGTAAGCATCATACCCTTTTGACATACCTGCGTCGCCATTATCGAAATCATATCGATAACCCTCCGTTCGATCGATTTAACCCGAGCAACTCACCATTCGACATTTTAGCACAATATATTTTTGTTTACAATTTACTACCGCATCATGTCGGGTTAACCAATCCATGCCCAATATCACGTCAAATTCATCAAATGGCAAGAACATCAAATCAGTAGGAAACAATAACCTTTTACCATCAATAGACAATTTTTACAAATTTTATCCACCAACACAGACTGGCCCAGGGGGTTCGAGACTTTAACCACAAATTCAGTAGGTTCAACAAATAAATTTTTAACAATTGCAAGTTTAACACATATATATGAATGCGTAGAACCAGGATCAATCAATGCAGTAATATCAGTATCAAGTAAAGAAAATGTACCAGTAATAACATCGGGTGCTGAAGCATCTTCTCTGGCACGAAGGGCATATGTCCTAGCAGGTGCTCGTACCTCAGGCCTACCTATAGTATCTTTTGTAGCTCCTCGACTACCATTGACATTACCGGATGGTCGAGGTGGTCTGCCCCTCGAAACTAGATTACTCGGCTTCGATATATATTCAACTTCTTTTTCAATCCTTTCTGGACAACCTCTGAGGAAATGGTCAAAAGAACCACATCGATAACAAGCCCCACTCTTTAATCGACATTCACCAAAATGAGCTTTATTACAATACTGGCATCTCGACTTAGGAGTGCCAACGCTACCAACACTGGTCACTGATGGAGTAGAAGGTCTTGGATTAGTGCGTTGAGAACCTCGCTCTCTGCCCGAATACCCAATGGCTAAAGTAGAACGATCCTGATACTTCTTCAATTTCTTTGAAGCAGAAAACTGGGATTTTCCCATCGGTCTTTTACAAAAAATTCGAGCTTCCCTCTCAGCTTTTTTCTTTTCTTTGCTCAATTCTTCTACTTTATAAGCTCTCTCTACCAATGTAGCAAACTCTCGAATTTCAAGAATTCTGATCAGTAGTTTAATGTCTTCATTTAACCCTTCTTCGAATCGTTTGCACATTTCAACTTCTGACTGTACCCATTCTCGAGCATATTTACTCAATCGAACAAATTCTCTTTCATATTCAGATACTGATCTATTGCCCTATTTTAGCTCAAGAAATTCTTTTCTTTTCTGGTCAAGGAACCTCTGGCTGATATATTTTTTTCTGAACTCGGTCTGAAAGAATTCCCATGTAATTTCTTCTTTCGGAACAATTGAAGCTTTAGCACCAATGGTAAGTTGTATCTTTTAGCAGTGAGACGGCACATTTCAGACATTCTTCTGGTGTATAAGATAATTCCTCCAGAACCCGACTAGTGTTTTCTAACCAGAATTCAGCCCGTTCGGAATCATCATCAACTGCTGCTAGAAATTCTTCGGCTCCATATTTTCAAATTTTATCTACTAGAGCTTTCCCTTTTCTGACAGATTCAGTACCTATACCTTGTGGGATCTCGGGAACCGGTGGAGGAGCAGGAGGGGGAGCTTGAAATTGCTGCACTACAGGGTTAGTTCTTAAGTATTGATTAAACCATTCATTCATCATTTGAAAGAAGGCTGTTTTTGCCTCCTTCCCTCGACCCTCTGTCTCGGGCCTTCTACTGCTAGTTTCTTCTCTTTGTACTGAAGCCGGAGCATGACTCCCAGCTTCCTCAGATTGAGCTCGGTCGGATGACATTACTATAAGAAAAACACATTTTAAATGGTCAGGAGATATCACACTATCAATAATAATTTAAATGGCATGTATAGCTAATCCCATATTTGCTACATCGATCCTAGAACCGGCTAAACCGTAGCTCTGATACCAATAAATGTAATACCCCTACCCGTATTCATTGCCAGAATAGGGTACGAGGCATTACAGGAGTTTACAAATTAAATTTTTTTTATTTTCAATATAACCTTTTTATAAATATCTAACCTTCCCTGTAATATTAAATCGAGACCAATCCACATCAACCAAATCAATTCAACATATTTTCATGATAGACTCATGCATTTATATAAGATAACGTAATCACATATCTATAACCCGGTTTGTTAACCATACTAATGGCTAGCTTTACATTCATTTCACGTTAACATTTACTTTGTTAGCTTATACATGCCATTGATTTCCAAAATAAAGTTTCTTTATATACCGAAATCCTGAGGTTGACAGTTTGATGTGTCTCCGACCAAATCCGACCTCCGAGCTCTTAACACTACAAAACAGGGAAAAAGGAAACGGGGAAAGCACTTTGTGCTTAGTAAGCTCATGTAACAAGAATTATACTTACCTAATATTTTCAATACAATATAATAAACATCCATATATCCATTCAATGCATTATTACCCTAATATGCACAAACTCAACATTCAGGTTAGTACAATAATTTCCATGTACCAATAATATATACTATGATTGATGAGCTCGTCAATACTATGATTTCCATTTCCTTGTTATTTTTCCATATTTATCCCATTGAATTTCTTGGAATTTTCGATGGATTTTCAGAGGTACACTTTTAGTGTACAATTCCGGGTCTGTCAATTCATATTCATGTGCGCACATGTCCATTTCAGAGAGCACACTCATGAACCTCAACCTTGCGGCGGGATTACCGGTCCGAGCTAAATCTCGCAATATAAACTAATAGAGTATTGTCGGGATTACCGGTCCAAGCTAAATCCCGCAACGACAATTACTCTAATGAGCTTGGATCTGAATTACCACCAAAGCTAAATTGAGACCCTAATTCGGATTACCGTCCGAGCTAAATCCATTTTACACATATTCTTCGGGAGGGCTATATCAGGATAGGATCACCCGTCCGGGCTAGATCCTTTTTACCGTCAATTCCTTTTCAGAGATCCATCGAATTTTCCTTTCATTCAAACGGGATTTCTTCCCATTTTATCAAATATATCAATGTTTCATTAATTTTCATACAATGAACACTCAAATCATATTCACATCAATAACATACAATCTCAAGCATTTAAGAATATAATTCAAGTTACACGAACTTACCTTGATACTTGTTTGTAAACAGAAAAAATCTACTAATCCCGAACTTTTTCCTTTCCTCAATCTAGCTTCGTATTTGAATCTTCGGATCTAAATAAATAAATTTAATTATCAATTTAATACATTTCATGTTCATATGCAACATTCTCTATAATTCAACTATTATTTATAGTTCATTCAAAGCTGTCTACTTGAGTCATAGTCACTAAATTATTTATAACTTGAGCTAAGGAACTCCAAATTAAGATCCGTTAATTTTCCCTGAAACTAGACTCATATATATTTTTACCATCAAATTTTCAGAATTTTTGGTTTATCCAATAAGTACAGTTTATTCTTCAAAGTCACCCCTGTTCTGTTGTCTAACAGTTCTGACCCTTCTTCACTAAAAATAAATTATCTCTTTATACAGAATTCAAATGATGTTATCGTTTGTTTCTATTAAAAATATACTCATTCAAAATTCTATACATATAAATTTAAGTCCCTAATTAATTTTATTCAATTTTTTATAATTTTTCAAAGTCAGAACAGGGGAACCCGAATTCATTCTGACCTTGTCTCACAAAATTCATTGTATCTCAAAATTTACAAATCCATTGCTTACAATATTTCTTCTATGAGAAACTAGACTCAATAAGCTTTAATTCCATATTTTTTTCATCTTATAATTCGATTCCTACAATTTTTGGTGATTTTTCAAAGTTAGCCTACTGCTGCTGTCCAAACTGTTTTAGTGCAAGCTGTTTATTACCATTTTCCCCTAAGCTTTTAATAAATGATAATTTCGTCCCTACTCAATTAGACTCTCAATTGAGCTAATTTTTCTCAATTAACATTTTATTATATCACGTTAAAATAATTTACAACCTTTAGGAATCAGAATTTCAGCAATATACTTTAATTCCAAACATTTTCACAATTAGGTCCTAAAAATCAATTTCCATTGAAATTGCCTAATAAAATCATCTCATAAACAAATTAAAGCTTTAATTTCATTCTATTTCATCATAAACGTACAGCACTCAACCATGGTGACTTTCAATTTCATCCATGAAATCAAAAACTAATGAATTTAATAGTAGGACCTAGTTGTAAAAGTCTTAGAAACACAAAAATTACAAGAAAAAGGCAAGGATTAACTCACTTGGTGCAAAAATTATGAAATACCAGCTTAGAGAACCCTCCTATGGCATTTTTAGCTTCTGGAATTGAAGAGAAATGAAGAGAAATCTAGATATTTCCTATTTAGTCCTAGTTTTATTTAGTTAATTTTGCAATATTCCAATTTTACCCTTAATTTATCAATTTTTCTGCTGATTTCATACCCTTGCCGTCCAACCCAAATAACTTTTGGATCTAATTGCCTTTTAAATCCTTTCTCATTAGACTTTTAGGCTATTTAATCATTCTAGCAACTTTTACACCTATTACAATTTAGTTCTTTTCACTTAATTGACTATCCAAACATTAAAATTTCCTAACGAAGTTTTAATACCACATTAATAACATTTCATAAATATTTATAAAATTATTTTTGACTCGGTTTTATGAGATAGAGGTCCCGATACCTTATTTTACCCAATTTCTTCAATAATTTCTTTTTCTATCTAATCACTAAATCGATAAAATTTTCCTATTAATATTTTCATACGATTTTCCTATCATATAAATTTTCAAGCAAAAATATTGAAATAAATTTCTCTTTAAATCGGATCTATGGTTACGAAACCATTGTTCCGATAACCTTGAATTTAGGCCATTGCAGACTATGTTTTCTATTGTTGTTGTGAGTGAAATTTGATAATCGTCCTATTCTTATAGATATTGATGAATTCAAACCTTCCCTTAAAAAAATACATTTTTGGTTTGGGAATGTGTGGATGTTGCACTTGGATTTTAAAGATGTTTTTCGACAAAGCTAGAGGAAACATATTGAAGATCTCCAAGTAAAACTTAATGGCGTGACCTTGGACAAGTGAGAATTGTTTTTGTAATATTTTTCAGCGAAATAAAATACTGTTAACAAGGTTAAGAGGGATTCGGTTGGCTCAAGATACAAGAGATAATCCATTCCTAGTGAAACTAGAATTAATTTATAGGGAAAGTACTATGTTTTAAAAGGCAAGAACTAAAATAGATTAATTCAAGAGACAGAAATACATTGTTTTTTCTATATGACTGCCTTGGTGAAATGTAATAGAAGAAAAATTTGTGTTTTAAAGAATATTAGTGGGGAGTGGGTTATTCAGGATGCTCTTAAGAAGATGGATATGGATCATTTTAAGATGTTGTACACTGAGACCCTTTGGTCTCAGTTGAAGAGATTAAATTGCTACATAAAGTTGTAACGAATGAAAGGATCAAAAGTGCTATTTTTTCTTTAGAGGCTCACAAAGAACCTGGGCTAAATGGATTTCAAGCTTCCTTCTTTTAAAAGAATTTGGATATGTGGAACCTGAAATTTTACAAATGGTTAATGATGTTCTCCAAAGTGGTCAATCGAACCTGCATTAGTATAATTCCTAAAGTCAAAGCCCCTGAAAGTATAAGTCAGTTGTGTCAAATAAATATTTATAATGTAATTTATAAAGTGATTTTTAAGATTTTGGTAACTCAGCTCAAAGAGATTCTTTCTAAAATTATTTCACCAAATCTAAGTTCTAGGACACCAAATTGTGGATAATATCATTCTTGTACATGAAATGCTTCATTCGATGAGGAAAAAAAAGGTAAATTAGGAATAGTGGCGTGAAAATTTGATCTAAAGAAGGCATACGGTAAGATGAACTGGGTTTTTTTTCAAGATATTCTAGTTGAGATTGGATTTAATAGTTCTCTTATCTCATTCATAATGAATTGTGTTCAGTCTAGCTCATTTCAAATTTTGTGGAACAGTAAGGCTATAGAGGAGTTTAATTCATCTAAAGGACTACAAAAAGGATATCCATTATTGTCGTATCTTTTTGTTCTACTTTTATGTATCTTTCAATATATAATTGACAAGAAATTAATGAAGCAAGTTCAACGCATACAACTTCTTCTAATTAACAAGGGGTTGGAATATGATTTCCCTTGCTATGCTTGGTTGGAGATTAATGATTAAGGAGGATAAACTTTGGATACAATTATTGAAGGCTAAATACTATAGCAAAGACTATTTTTTAAATATATGGAAGTCTGCCAATAGCTCTTACACTTGGAGTAGTATCTTATCTGGTCAACACCTATTTTCTAAAGGGCTTAAATGAAGGGTGGGTGATAGTAAGGATATTCACTTTTGGATTGATAAATGGTTTACTAATGCACCTCTGATTGAGAGTTGTAATCAACCTATTCCTCATAATTGATGTTATGGGACAAAAAAATGAAATAAGAAAAAGATAAGATATGATCAAAACGGTGTGCTTAGTACACAACAATATTAATGAAAACGTTGCGTTTTGTGCAATAATGGTCAAGTTTGTTGGTAACAATTTCTTGAAACCATTTTCTCTTTCTTTCCTTTATTTTTGGCAGTTTTGAAAATAGAAAGGTATGAAATGAATTAGCATGTTTTTTTTCTTTCTTTCTTCCCCTAATTTCTCTCATCTTTTTCCTTTATCTTCTTCTTCCCTTTTCTATTTTCTTCTTTTTGTTTTGATTCATAACAAAGGTATCAGAGCTTCAATCGGTTCTCATAGTTGGTGATGGGATTATTAGTTGACTGCAAAAGGATGTTGGGCTTTTGTAATAGAAGGTTGCCAAGCTCCAAAGTACTCTGTCTCAATGGGATGCCAAGTTAGAGACCAAATTCAAGGAGTTTAAGGATGAGTTCAAGTGTGAGATATGGTGTGCCACCCTTACCTGATTCGAATGTCAAATTTAGGTATGGGGCGTCACAACTTAATCAGGTTCATGTACAAGATTAAAATATTATTATTTTAAATCAAATTGTATTACCTATTTATTAAAACTTAAAATAGAAACAAAATTCTTTACAATAAAAGTTTACTATCCAAATTCCAAACTCTAAGGGAACTACATAAATACAATATAGTCGCTCCTATGGCAAAGTTCTTAAAGGTATTTCCCCCTTTTCCCATGTGCATGACACTTTACTACGGAGCTTCCTAATCCAACATGGTCTGGCTTGGTCCCCCATCGAGTTCCTCATTTCGCAAATCCTACAACTGTGAATTAAAAATCTGTGAGTACCAAAAGAACTCAGTGAGTCTCTTAATTGGAGTACTTATATTTAAGCCTCGACTCGTAAGAACTGTAAAAGAAAAGAAACTAAGTGTAGATAACTCCATACTTATGCAAAAAATTTCCTCTTAACCTGACGTGGTGGACTCTAACTTAGTTTTGATCCTATCCATTGGAAAATAAATCATTGAGTGATTTCCTTTAGAGAAATCCTATCAACCCACGATCAACCTTATCAGATTTCTCAGATGTCTCATCATTTCTGCGGAGTCTGCCCTTCCTTTACTTGTATTATTTTTTCCATTTATTCCTACTATCAAAATCTTCCTTCCATCGTGTCCTTATGAGGTAATCCTACGGTCTACCATTCCAATGGCCCTTGGATACCTTCTATTTGGTAGTCATTCCAAATCTGTTTAGTCTATGGCAAACTCATTTTCTTACCCTAATTCTGAAGGACTTGTTGTCATCCCGTCCTTTGGGATACTTAGTGAGATTCCTCGTCACTTTGGTGGATTAAGCCCCACTTGGGACACATAGCAGTTGGATTGTTTCATTGTAATCCACCATATTTAAGATACCATGCTCGAAATCATGTCATGTCCATCTATTGTAAACCACTTTGGCCTTTCATACCCCGTAAATGTTAGAGCAACCATCTATTTTCATGATTTCTCTCTTATTTTAGTTCACTATGAAACTAGCCATTTGACATATACTTCTCCAATAGTTTTTCCGTTGAAGAGGAATTATTTTGACAGACATATTTGTTACTCAGTTTATCCTTCCTGGTACCACTTTCTATTAAATGGGTATTAATTAACCTCTTCTTGCCAATTCGAATACTCAGAGTATTGACAATCAATCCTCCCCGCACTTTCTAAGCGTTAACAAACTGTATATTGGAAGCGAGACTCACTATAACTATCTGAAGTTTTCTTCTAATATACAAAGCCTCCTTGAGCACTTCTTTTGTGGCTCTTAATTGTGGAACCTTAACTGCGATCTAGGATAAGTCCTTTTTCCTTACCTAATTACAAGGCATTATCATGTCTAGTTTTTGCTAGGTTGCCACCCTTATGCCCTACCAGCTTTTATGATTACTGTTTAACGGACTAATTTCCTTTCTACTTCATTTTCCTTCTTCGGCAGGTTCCTCAGAACCTACTCGTCAACACTTGTATTAATCTTCTAAACCTTTTTTCATATGCGTGAATTTCCTTAATTTTCATCCCAGTGATCTACCCCAAGTTTTATGTCCCATTGGACTATATTGATTTCCACAGTCGAGCTATGGTTTTACCCTCTTTCACCCCATGCTTACTGTCTTGGCAGAATACTCTGTGTTTACTGTCCTAGCAGACTACCCAAGGATGCCATATCGTCTTTCAACTATGGTATTAGTCATATTTACCATTCTGGTGTGTTTTCATATGGTGTCATAGTGTCTTTCAGCTATGGTCTTACTCATATTTATCGTTGAACCAATACATGATGTAACACCCCACGCTTGACCCTTCTACTAGATTTGGGTATAAAGCATTACAAATGAACCTATACTTAGTTTGGCTAACTCAGTTACCAAATATCAGACTAAAATAAATTTAATCTAGCTAATAATTATTCTTACAGCTAATAATTATTCAAACATCATGAATTAGGGCCTAGTCGAAATAGTAGTTTCGAGACCACAAATTCAAAGTAGAAATATTTATTTTATGATTATTATAAAGTCTATGATATGTTTCTATGCTTGTGTGAAAATTCTATGAGGAAAATTCTATGAGGAAATTTTATGTGAAAAGTGCCTAATTGAACTTTAGGGACTAAATCGAATAATTTGTAAAACTTGTGTTCTAGAAGCATTTTGCATGAAATTGAATTGGATTATTAATTAGAGGTCCTTAATGAGTAATTTGACCAAGCTCTAAAAATTTTGGACAAAAATGGGCTTGGAAGGGTAAAATTTGAAAGAATAGTAAAAAGGGCATTTTGGTCATTTAAGGGTAAAATGAACTAAAAGACAAAATTAAAAGCCAAATGTGTCCATCTTCTTCCTAAGGGCTGAAATTCTCATGAAAAACACCATGGCTAGGGTTTCCAAGCTTCCAAGCTCAATAGTAAGTGCTTCTGAACCTCGTTTTTAATGTTCTAAGCATTTTTGAAGTCGCGGTAGCATGATCTATCTATTTCTACCATTATTTTGAGCTAGGGTTCGATGTTTAAAAAATTTACCCATGCATGACATGTTAGTATTTTGATGTTTAATGGTAGAATATGAAAGATTGGAGTGTGTTTAACATCTTTTACTAAGTGATTTTTCATGAAAAGCCTAAAAAGGACTAAATTGAAAAAAGTGTAAAATGGGTAACTAAAAATCTATTTTAATGAGAAATGTGGGCTGCCATAAGATTGAATATGGTTTGGCTAGGCTTGGGTAACCAAGAAATTGAACACATTTCATTTTACGAGCCTAGGGACCAAAGTGGAAATATGTAAAAGTTTAGGGGTCAAAATGAAAAATTTTAAAAATAAGATTTTTGGACTCATATGAATAATTTGACTAATTAGTAAGCTAAATGTGATATTATAGATCAAGGAAAACAAGATTCGGGCTTAGAATGAGGTTGAACAAGGTTATGGACTAATTCAGAATAAGTAGTTGTACTTGAACCTGAGGTAAGTTCATATGATGAAATAAGCAAGTTGTTAATGTTATTGTTGTTTATGGCTGAAATCTAAATTGGTATGTTAATTTAGTTGTGATGAATTGATTGGAATATGAAAAATTGAAATGAAATGAAAGCTTTTACTATGATGAGTATAAATAATTAATGTAATGTTGTACCATGTGTTTAATGCTTAAATTTTATTATGGAATGTTCTTTGATTATCCGATGAATATATGGTTGATTTTATGAATGGGAAATTGGTACTATTGTAAGCCTGAATGACATATGGCCATTAAATATGACATCACGAGCAAGTATGCCATGTGCAAGTGAGAAAGAATCCCGTTTGAACCTTAGGAATAATTTAGGATACAAGTGACATGTCACTAGGAATTAAGCAATCCGAGCTCGTTGAGCGGTCCAAGTTCGTGATATGTATGAGATTCCGAACTTGTTGAGTGGTCCAAGTTCGTGAGATATGTGGCATCCAAGCTCGTTGAGTGGTTCGAGTTCATTATGGATGTGAGCATCCGAGCTTGTTGAGTGATTCGAGTTCATTATGGATGAGAGGATTATGACTGAGTTCCAGGCAACGATTTTAAGCGTTCTACCGGTGGCTAGGTAATCCTTGAGCGGTCGGATACCTATCAGCTTTTGTGAGCAGCCCGTGTAGTTACACCTAGATCGGTTACTATTTGTGTAAGGTTCTGTGTATCCAATAGTATTCCAAGTGTTCAACGGGTATTGATATGTAATGAATGTGATGAAGTCCCAAGAAGGGCATGTTAAGAGGTATGGTTATGTGATATACTATGATGAGCACAGGTATGTATACTAAATTCATGAGTAATACTTCGATGAATGATGACTTGTGATGAGGAAGCATATGTATGTGTATATATATGATAAACAAGTGAAAAGAGTTGAATGGTGAACCATCCTTATGCCTATGATTATGAAATTTGTTGTAATGTCATGTTAACTTACATTGTGTAATTGAATAGGGGTGTTACACCTCAAGCTACCAAATATTAGTACTTCACAATTTCAGTTACTAACCAAACCAATTGTTTACAAAAAAAAATCCTAAATCTTTACTAAGGACTATTTGTCCTAAAATTCTAGAATCTAGGAAGGTTATCGGGATTCATTGTTTTGATCCTGAGGTGAAGCCTCTATTGGTACCCTTTTCTGCGTGCATGACTCTAACTACTTATGGTTCTCGATCTCGACATTGTCTGGCTTGGTCCCTCCTCAAAGTCCTTGATCAGCCTCGCAAATCCTGCGAACATTACACAAACTTTGGTAAGTTCAAATGAACTTATTTAGTTCCCTTATTACAACATAATTAGACCCCATCACATGAGGGAAAAAGTATAAAATAAAAGAACATAAATAAAATACTCTTTGCTTGCTCATAGCAAGTTTACTTTGTTAGGGTGGCGAACTCCACCCAATCCTTTAAGCCAATCAACTCTTTAGAGGCCTTCCCTAATTGAACTCTCGATTTGAATGAAATCCCAGCACCTCTCCACATCCGCGAGTTCTATTCTTATTTATCATCTTTTCCTCTTTCAGGCACATCGCATACAAGGTGTTCGATGACCTCGTAACAGCCCATCCGATGAAATCTCTGTATCTGGGTATTGTTTTACGTTTAGTTAGTAAAATAAGGATAGATATGAGTAATTAAAATGTTTATCTGGCTAAGTATGGAATTATGTGTATTGTACCATTGACGAACTCTTAGTTTTGGCGAGTTATGTGGTTTGGCGGACTCTTTTGTTAACCCAAAGACTCTAGGTGAACTCGTTAAGGTTGCAGTCATTTATATTTGTTTATTATTTTAAGTTTGGTAAGCCTGCAAAGGACAGATAATCCATAGCAAAGATTTAGGATTTAGGGTAAATAGTCCTAAATTTATCAAACTAAATATTTAAGATTTGGCCACTCGTATGGTAAGTGTTGTAAGCTATGGCCGTGTGGAAAAGGAGTCTTACGGTCGTGTGGCTAGGTTGTGTAAATCACTAAAGCCGTGTGGGTCGACATGTAAAAATTCAAAAAAAGTCACACGACCATGCGCCCGGGCCGTGTAACAACCTGGAATAGTGAGTAAAAACTAAGTGTCCATATCTATAGTACTCACACGGGCGTATGGCCAACCCATGTGGCAATCGATAACCGTGTGGAATATAAAATAACTTACCCCAGTGGTTATACATCCATGTCACCAGCCTATATGGAGACACACGGTCGCATGCTAGGCCATGTGTAGCAAAAATGTACCTTTAGGTGCAAGTTACCAATTTTACACCTATTCAAAACATGCCAAAACACAACCTAAACCATTTCCTTAAACAACTAACCAATATGCCTCAATGACACAAATGCACAACAAAAACTTTTAAACCTATTGCACATAATTTTTATACCAAATCATTGCATTATGAATACACTAATTCAACATCACCAAATGTAACATTCTTGTTTATGTTGTGATGATGAATATGATGAATTGTTTTGTTGTTGTTCTTGTTCTAATTAAAATGGCTTAAATTAATTTGTGTTAGATTGATTGCATTCTGTCCACTTAAATTACTAAAATCATGTTTGTGTTGTTATAGGCCTTGGTAAGTTGTTTAATGAAATAAAATAAAATCATGCCTATGTTATACTTGCATTATAAAATATAAGGTAACAAATGAATTAATTATTAAACATATTGAAATTATAATTAATTGACACAATATTTAATTGGTACATGTTTAATCTTCTAATGTAGCTAAAGGTTAAATTAGCAACGGCATTAAACGGTACATTAGCCTTGCATAACTTGCAAGCTTATTGTGATTAAACTATTTCAATATAGAAAAATATAGTTACCTCACTTAATCTTTTATGTGCTTATGAAGATTGATTAATTGTTGGAATTGGCACTGAAAAATGTTCAAGAGATTAGTTAATTTAGTAAGTACGTATGAGCAGTAGTTAGCAAATTACCAAGTTGCCATAAAAATATTCGTAACAACATAAACATGGGTTTAGTAATTCTAAGTTAAAGAATGTAATTGATCTAACACAATTATGTCATATTGATTAAAACCATCTTTTGTAATCGCGCATTGAAATCTTTATTTTATTTTACCTGGTTAAATTTTAGTTTTTAATCACTTCTTCAAAATCAAAATATTTTTTATCACCAAAGTGTTTGATTTACATTTCAGAAATATTTTTCTTTCATAGTTCTTTTGGGTACAATAACTCGACATGTACTTGTCACTTTTTTACTTGTTGCGATAGTGCACACTTGCACATTGCCGTCATTCCAAGTTTTTGGTGTCATTGCTGAGGATTGTTTTAAAAGTTGTGAAATTGTTAATTTTGCATTTTAGTTTATTTTTCTGTTTAATTTTAATTCTATTATTTTTTTCTATTTTTATTTTAGGTGTTTATGAGTATTGATCCAATTATCGGTTTACTCCCCATAAATCCTGAAATTGAAATAAATTTTTGACAAAAAAGAAGTCAAGCAAGTTAGAGAAGGACCGAAGATATGAACTTTGAAAATCTGAAATAAGGAAACGAAGCAAACCGTGCTCAAAATCCTATCCTTATTGCTGATGATAAGGATAGAGCTCTATTCTAGTATGCCGTACTAGTGTTTCATGAGCTTAATTCAGGTATTAGGAGACCCAAAATTGAGGCACAACAATTCAAGTTGAAACCTGTCATGTTCCAGATGCTTTAGACAATGGGTCAATTCAGTGGAATGCCTACCAAAGATCCTCACCTTCACCTAAGATTGTTTATGGTGGTGAGCGATTCTTTCAAATTAACTGCGTTACTGGAGGATGTACTGCAATTAAAGTTGTTCCCATATTCACTGAAGGACAGAACTTAAGCCTGGTTGAGCTCGTTGCTAACAAATTCCATTACCACATGGAAAGAGTTAGTAAAAAGATTCCTTATGAAGTACTTCCCACTTAGCAAGAATTCTAAGTTGAGGAACGAGATCACTACTTTCCAACAGATGGATGACGAGTCTTTGTATATGGCATGTGAAAGGTTTAAAGAACTATTACAAATATGCCCTCATCATGAAATCCCTCATTGCATCCAATTAGAGACATTCTATAATGATTTCAATGCTCACACGAGGATGGTAACAGATGCTTCTACTAACGATGCTCTCATTTCTAAGTCTTATAACGAGGCTTATGATATCATCAAGAGGATTGCTAGCAAAATTATCAATGGCTAACCAATTGAGCAACGTCAGGAAGATGAGTCACTAGAGTACATGAAGTAGACGCTCTCAATTCACTCGTGTCTTAGGTATCTTCAATATCCTCAAATCTTAAAAACTTTACTACTAATGGGTTTAATAATTTTGCAACTCAGCCACCGAATCAATTTGAGACTATAACCTGTGTTTATTGTGGGGAAGGACACTTGTTCGAAGAATGTCTATCAAACCCAGAATCCGTGTACTAGATGGGTAACCAAAACCAAAACTGAGGAAGGCAAGGACTGTAATCCAATTTTTATAACCCATCTTGGCAAAACCACTTCAATTTTTCTTAGAGTAACCAAGGGGCTAGAACCAGTAACACTTGCACAACTTAAACTGAGCCAACCACTTGTTTTTACCCAACAAGTTCAGAAACTAACTCAAGCTGAACCTTCCAATAGCTTAGAGAATCTATTGAAGGCATATATGGAAAAGACTGACACCACTTTAAGGAATTTGAAGAATTAAGTGGGCCAACTTTCTATTGAACCTAGGAACCGACCACAAGGTACTCTGCCTAGTGATATAGAAAATCCAAGAAATTAGGGGAAAGAGCATTGTAAAGCATTGACATTGAGGAGTGGAAAGAAATTAGAGCCCAACACGATTGAAGTTGAAGAGGAGTCGACTGATGCTCAAGATTCAGCAGAAGTTCAACCAAGTTTTGAAATTCTAGCTTCACCAGAACAAGAATATGCGAAATCTTATAAGGTAACTTCTAACCCAGCTAATTTTGATAAACTAATAACTTTTTTAGATACAAAAATTGCCACAAAAGACGAATCAACCAATTCTAGTAAAGAATCATCCACCACTTTACCCTTAAAGACTTCAAAAGCAGAAACAAGAAGTTCAATTCAAGAAATTCCTAGTCATACTTAAGCAATTTCATATCAACATCTCATTGGTAGAAGCACTTGAGCAGATGCCAAAATACGTTAAATTCATGAAGGATATCATGTCTAAGAAATGAAAACTTAGAGAATTTGAGATGGTAGCCTTGACAAAGGAATACAGTGCATATCTTCAAAATAAACAACCCCCAAAGATGAAGGACCTTGGATGTTTTACCATACCTTGCAACATTGGAGCAACTTATTATGGTAAGACATTATGTGATTTGGGTGCAAGAATGATGCCCATGTTTATATTTAGGAAATTGGGGATAGGTGACGTTAGACTTACTACGGTTACACTTCAATTAGCAGATCAATCCTTTGCACATCCAGAAGGAAAAATCGATAAATTATTGGTATGTGTAGACAAATTTACTTTTCCTACTGACTTTGTTATTTTAGACTTTAAAGTAGACAAAAAGGTGCCAATCATCTTAGTGAGGCCTTTCCTAGCAATTGGAAAGACTCTTATTGATGTGCAGAAAGGCGAGCTTACAATGCATGCTCAGGACGATCGGGTAACTTTTAATGTTTTTAAGTCTATGAGATTCCCTGACACAGTTGGTGATTGTTCTGTAGTATCTGAGTTAGAGGATTTAGCTGTAGAATAGGAGCTCAACTCTGTTGAGGACCCATTAGAACAAGTTTTAATGTCAGACCCTTAAAGTGATGAAGAGGGGGGAATAATTAGCTTTGCTAGAAGCTAATCAAAGGGGATTTAATCTGCAATCCCACTTTGAATCTTTGGAGTTAAAAAGCAGAGATTATGTCCAACCAAAAGTGTTAAGTGAAGAGCCACCTAAATTAGAACTTAAGGTACTTCCTTTGCACTTAAAATATGTTTATTTCAACTTTGCCTGTGATTGTTTCATCTGAGTTAACTACAGAGTAGGAAGAGAAACTCATTTAAGTTCTGAAACAATTCAATAAGGCTATCGGATGGACTATAGCCAATATCCGTTGTATTAGCCCATCCATTTACATCAAGAGACCTAACAAACATTACTTTATCTTTCTTATGTAATCGAAAAGATCTTTCCTGCAGCTTTGTTTATCGCTCTGCTAATGCTATGTGATCCGGGTCAATGCGAATTGGATAATAAGTTGCAACTTAGTAAGGAAGCTTTCTAAGCTGCTTATTACTTCTCAACTTAACTCCGCAGGGCTATTCTTCGCTTAAACCCCTACTTCTACAGCTTTTATGGGTGATTCACCCTTTCTTATTGATGGTTTTCCTATTGGCATAAAATCATCCTAAAAGATATCGAGAAAGGAACGATTGATGGACAACAAAGACTGAACCCTATTATAAAGGATGTGGTAAAGAAAGATTATAAAATGGTTAGATGCAAGTATAATTTACC
Organism: Gossypium arboreum; assembly: GCF_025698485.1. Lineage (NCBI taxonomy): Eukaryota > Viridiplantae > Streptophyta > Magnoliopsida > Malvales > Malvaceae > Gossypium > Gossypium arboreum. The sequence goes on along the minus strand of NC_069071.1, from coordinate 96,517,118 downwards.
CCATCTCAGATAGTTTATAGGTAAGTTTGGTCCAGTACATGCCAAAGAAAGGAGGTATTACGGTTTTTGAGAATGAGAATAATGACTTAATACCAACCAGAATGGTTACGAGATGGAGAATTTGTATAGATTACCGAAGGTTGAACAAGGCGATTATGAAAGATCATTTTCCTTTACCGTTCTTGGAGTAGATGTTGAATAGACTCGCGGGGTGAGACTGTTACTGTTTTCTTGATGGATACTCAGGATATAATCAGATTACAGTAGCACTAAAGGATCAACACAAAACAACATTCATATGACCGTATGATACATTTGCATTTAGACGCATGCCATTTGTTTTATGTAATACACTTGTTACATTTCAAAGATATATGATGTCTATTTTTACTGACATGGTTAAGAAGTATTTGGAAGTTTTTATGAATGATTTTTAAGTGTTTGGAGACACTTATGATGATTCCTTAGTCAATCTATCCAATGTACTAAGGTGGTGAGAAGAAATAAACCTTGTACTCAATTGGGAAAAGTGTCATTTCATGGTACGATAAGGTATTGTTCTGGGGCATCGCATAACAAGACATGGAATTGAGGTACATAAAGAAAAGGTAGATGTTATCAAGAAACTCCCACCTCCAACATCTGTAAAAGGTCTTAAGAGCTTTTGGGGACATGTCAATTTCTATTGAAAATTCATTAAGGACTTCTCCAAAATCACTAAACCCTTATACAAAATATTGGAGAAGGACACGATATTCAACTTTAATGAAGAATGTTTGAACGCATTTAATAATTTGAAGAATCGATTAGTTTCAGTACCCATTATCGTCACGCCGGATTGGGATTTACCATTTGAATTGATATGTGACGCAAGTGACATCGTAATAGGAGCTGTGATGGTCCAACGAAGGAACAAAGTTTTTCATCCCATCTACTACACAAGTCAGACTCTGACGGAAGCTCAATTGAAATATACTGTAAGAAAAAGAGTTACTCACTATTGTATTTGCTTTTGACAAGTTTCAATCTTATCTTGTAGGTACCAAAGTGACTGCTTATACGGATCATTCGACAATTAAATATTTACTTGCCAAGAAAGATGCCAAGCCGAGATTGATCCAATGGGTACTTCTACTCTAAAAGTTTGATCTAGAAATTCAAGATTGAAAAAGGGTAAAAAGTCAAGTAGTATATCACTTTTCCAGATTGGAGCTGCAAGAAGGAAATTCTCCATTTATACCCATTCAGGAGACATTTCCAGACGAGTACATACTTAAGGTAAATCATGTCCATAACACCCATTGGTTTGCTAATTTTGCTAACTATTTAGCATGTGGTTTGATACCGATTGATAAGACGTATCAACAAAAGAAAACGTTACTTCACGATGTGAAGTACTATTTCTAGGAAGAGTCATATTTGTTCAAAAAGTGTACAGATGAAATGATTAGGAGATACGTGGCAGAAAATGAGGTACATAAGATTTTATATCATTGTCACACAGTTCTGAGTGGAGGACACTTCAAAGGTATACGTACTGCAGCCAAAGTATTGCAAGCCAGATTCTTTTAGCCAACGTTATTCAAAGATGTGTATGCCTACGTAAAGAGTTGTGGTAGATGCCAAAGGATTGGAAACATCACCAACAGAAATGAGATCCCCCCAACAAACATTATTGAGGTAGAATTATTCGATGTTTGGGGTATTGACTTTCTTGGTCCATTCCCTCCTTCTTCTGGTCACAAGTATATATTGGTAGCAGTAGAGTACGTATTTAAATGGGTTGAGGTCGAGGCATATTCGATGAACGATGCCAAGGTTGTGATGAAGTTTTTGCAAAAACATGTGTTCACAAGGCTTAGAACTCCTAGGGCTATCATCAATGATGAGGAGTCTCATTTTATGAACAAATGGTTGAAATTGTTACTCGACAAACATGGAGTGAAGCACAAGGTTGCCACAGCTTACCATCCGCAAACAAATGGGCAAGCTGAACTAACAAACAAAGAGATAAAAGGTATACTCAAGAAGGTAGTTGGTCCAAACTGATGAGATTGGTCCAAAAGTCTGGATGATGCTTTATGGGCTTATAGGACAACATACAAGACACCTTTAGGGATGTCTTCCCATAGGTTGGTTTTTGAGAAAGCCTGTCATTTACCCTTAGAGTTAGAACATAAAGCTTACTGGGCTTTCCAACATCTCAATTTGAATCCCAAGCTTGCCAAAGATAAATGGATGCTTCAACTTAACGAGTTAGAAGAATTCCAAACTTTCTCATATAAAAATGTCAAGTTATTCAAGCAGAGATTAAATAGATGCATGACAAGCACATCCAAGTTCGAGAACTAGAAGTAGGTCAGCTAGTTTTGTTATTCAATTATAGATTAAGGTTTTTTTTCCAAGTAAGTTAAGATCACGTTGGTCCGGTCCATTTACTGTTCACCAAGTTTTTCCATATGGAGTTGAACTTCAAGGTAAGGGAGGTAATTTTTGAGTTAATGCTTAGTGCTTAAAACATTACTGGAGGGATAAAATTGAGCAGGATAAAGTCTCGTTCATTTTATTGGATACTTAATTTTTCTCGTTTTCTTTTAAATAAATGATTTAGGGTATATTTTTAGGATTAATATGTTAAAATAAATTTCATCTAAGAGATTGGAACATAAGCGGGATCGCTTGTGACCCCTCCAATCTTTTCTGAGAATTTATTTTAGCATAATTTTTCGAGAAATTATTCCCTAAATGACAATAAATTTTTTTTAATTTTACAAATAAAAGGGTCAATTTTGATCCAAGTTTTAATTGCAACTCAATTTTTAAATTTTGTTTAAGTTTAGGTAATTAATTGAGTTATTTGCAAAATTTGGTTCCTCTTTTGTAATTATTGAAACTAATGTCTCTTTCTCGTAAATATCTTTAAAAGCAGCTAAAATAAATTTTTAATTTAATTTTTAATAAATAAGATGATAATAACTAATATATAATTTTATTTATTATAATGTATATTAATCATTATTAATTTGGTATAGAATTAGAATTGGTTTAAAATTTATCATATTTTAATTAAAATATTTTCTTTTAATAAATAAAGTAATAGCAAATAACATAATAATATACCATATATTAATTATTAATTGTTATTAACTTTATATGACATTAGGACTTAGAATATTTTATTGTTAATTTGTTCTAAGAATTCTAGTTGAACTCCTTCCCTTTATCACTTTAAATACCACCACTTTCATCCATCATTCACATCATTCACCATACCATCAAATCAACCTCCCATACACCCTTTCCACCATCAACCTTAGCATCTCCATACTCCAATGCATAACCAAAGCTGCCAGTACCATCATTGACAACTATCGGCAGCATCACCAACAACCATCACCACATGCCCTAATAGCTCCTGCACTAGCTCGCGTGCCCAATAGCTCTTGTACTAGCCTCTACGCACCCCAATCGTGCCCTGCTGCTCACGCCAGGTCCCGCACACTGCTGCTCCTCCCTGCGCACCTGTCCTTGCTCGTGCCCTATTTGACATGCACCAGCGTCTACTTGCGTGCTGCTGCTGAACCCACAAGTCGCTGCTGCTCATGCCCCTAGCCATCGTACATTGCTATTCCTACTTGCTAATCGCACACCCCATGTCAACTTTGCACCTTATATCCATCACAATTAGCCACCAACCGATCACCCTCCAACCAACCCTCAATCAAAATCTTTTATACAAATGTGGTAAGAAAATTTTTCTCCTAAATTTCAATTTAATTTAATTATTTATTTTTCAAATTATTGAATTATTAATATTTTATGCAAATTAAATTTTTGAGAAAATATTTGTTTCCATCTTATGTTCAGGTTAATTATGTCTCGCAAATGACTCGTGCCTCTATCTAAGTTGAAGAATTACAAAACAAATTTCACTGTGAAGAAGCCAAAGCGAGATACGATAGCATCTTCAAAAAGTCAACAAATGTTCCCAGAAAAAGGCTTTACACTGAAAGAAAGCAATTACACTAATGTCATGGCAAGCATTATAAAAGTTACTGAAGCTTTAAATTGGGAAGTGTTTTGTGAGAAAAGGATAAGTCTAGATGAAGAGTTATTTCGTGAATTTATGCAAATTTGACCTCAGGCGAATTAACAGAAGTGTCTATCCGAGGAATCAAGGTATCAGTAAATTCAAACACTATTAATGAATACTTTGATTTACTTAATTTTGAAGACGAAAAATATTCTTCCTTAATGGAAAGTATTGAGACCAAAAAATTGCAAGAAATTCTCGAGGAACTTACAGTTTTGGGTTCTAAGTGGACTATGTCAAAGCATGGAACTCACACTTGTCGCAGAGAATATTTGACACCACTAGCGAAGGTACGATTTTATTTCATTCGATCCAACCCTATTTCACATGGGACCACAATTTCATTAGACCGAATGGTCTTATTATACTCAAATTTAACAGTAAAGACCATTGATGTAAGAAAAATCATTTGGAGAGAAATTCAGAATTGTGCCACCAGATGTCTTGGTCCAGTATACTTTCCCTTTACGATAACAATTTTGTGCTTGAAAGCTAAAATTCTTACAAACGTAAAGAAGACAAGTTATAGCCAGGGCACAATCACAGATTGGGACCTCTATCGAGTAGCCGAAGATTTTGTTCTACATCAACGAGATGAACTGAGCGAGGATTCCAAAGAAGAAGAAGAAGATCCCACAGAGATTAAGCCAATGCAGTCAGCTGAAATCCTTGATAAGGCAGAACCAATTGAACCAATGACTGAACCTGACATGACGACCCCAACGTTTAGAACTCATTTGCCTCGACCAGTTCTTCGTGATGAGCTATCAAAGTTGATGGACCTAATGCAACATATGCAGTGGCAGCAACAAGCTTACTAGAGATATTAAAAAAATACGAGATGACTCAATGAGAAGTGCTTTTACAAAAATATTCCATGACCCATTTATTTTTGTGCTTGGGTTTCCAGATTTTATATTTGAACCATGGAGTTCAATATTGAAGAGGGAACGAAACGATTCATTCAAAAACAAAGACGATGGAGCAAAAGACAAGTCAAATTCTGAGGGATCTATAAATAAATAAAAAGGGGGGATCTTTACTTTATTTCATTTTCTTTCTTAGGATATTTAATGTTTTTTGGATTAGGTTCTATTAGGATTTTTATTTCTCGCATAATCAAATAAGAGGTGGAAATCATTAATAAAATTGAACAAATTGCAAAATAATAAGTGTGACAATAGATATGTACATGTCTAGGATTGGATTTGCCTTGGAAAAGCTTGGTATTTAAGCACTCAAAGTTGACTCATTTCCTTTTCCTAAGGTTCTACCTAATGTACAATATTTATTCACTTCTATATTTTCATTCTCTCTATTGTTTTTAATAATGGGGACATTGTTCATCTTAAGTAGGGGGACCAAAAATTGAAATTGTTTTTCAAGATACATTATTCTTATAATTCTGATTAAGTTATATTTTGTTCAAAAATTTGAATTTTTGTTAATTATGCTAACTTCTAGTATAAATAAAGTTCTATTATCTCAATAATTGCTATGCTAGCTGAACTATGACATAATGTTACTCTTAATAAAATTTGCAAATCATACCATAAAATTTTTAATTCTTTGGGAGAGCTAGACATGGATGAAAGTTTAAGTCTTTAGAATTGACTTTGTAATTTCTTAAGGCAAAATCCTAGGAAGCATGGAATTTTGAAAATGGCTTAGGCAAACTTTTGTTTGGACTGGTTGAGCCTTTCAAGCCAACCTTAATGAATATGTATCCCTTGAAACCCAACCTTGAGACTATATGGCCTAATTTTATTTGAACCTTTGCAATATTTAGTCATCACTTCTCTCATAATTATCTTGAACTTGTCCCAAACACTAGACTCAGTACTATTCAAAATATTCTTTGAAAATAAGTTTGGGGTTGAAAAGCAGTATCAAATGCTCAAAAAAATTGCAGTACATACAGTCAAATGCTCGTGTTAAAAAAGAAAGAAAGAGCATATGTACTAAAAAGAAATAGATGTACAAAAAAGCATGTGAAAGTAAAATGAGTTAGCGTATTGAAGGTATTTATTCCGAAGGCCCGATGCAGCTGAGTCTAAAGTTTCTGATGCTCGTGTTAAAAAAAGAAAAGAAAGAGCATATGTACTCAAAAGAAATAGATGTATAAAAGAGCATGTGAAAGCAAAATGAGTTGGTGTATTGAAGGTACTTATTCCGATGGTAAGATGTAAGCTGAGTCTAGGGTTTTTAGCTTAAAATTATCTATGTAACAGGTCAATTTAGACCCTAATCGGAACAGTAGTTTTGGGACCACAAATCTGAGTTAGAAAAATAGTTAAAAATTATTTTCCATGTTTATTTTGTGTGAATTTATATCTGTGAAATTTTCATGATTTAATTTTGTCGTTTAGGTATCTGATTAAATAAAAGGACTTAATCGCGTAAATTAAAAATTTGACGGTTAAAAGCATAAGGGCTGAATTGTTAGTGGCTTTCTAAATGGAAGCCTTTATGTTGCAATTAGCCCAATTTAGGAAAGAATGGACGGTAATGGGTATGTATTATATGATTTTATAATTTTATTTCTAAGGTTATAATAGTAAATTTGGTAATAATAAGTATATAATATAAACATATAATTAAAAGCCAAAGTTTTATTCTTATTCTCATCACCGAATATGAAAAAAAAATAAAAGAATAAGTTCTCAAGGGTTCGGCCATCTTCCAAGTTGATTCAAGGTTCGTTTTTATTCGGTTTTTGATAATTTCTACGTTTTTTATATCGTTGCTTCGAGTACTACAAAACCCAAGCTTTAATTTTTGATTTTGATGAATATTTTGAATTGTTCCATTGTTGATAACTTGTGATTTTTGTTGTTTGATGATGAAAAATGGAAGATATGTTTTAGACGAACATGTTTTGTATTGGAATTTTTGATGATTTTGAGTAATTAGGACTTAATTGCAAAAATGATAATTTGAGGGACTAAAATGTGAAATAACTTGAATATATGGACTTGTTTGAGAGTGGGTAAAATTCGACCCAACATAAGTATAGGAAAATTTTGTGTATTTTGTGTTTTGTGCAATAGGGACTAAATTATAAAAATTGTAAATGTTAAGGATAAAATGGTAATTATTCCATTTATGTGTTTTTGGACTAAATTGAATGAAAATATGTTTGAATGAGCTTAATTTGAATATGTTTAGATCAAGAACCAAAGAAATCGGATTTGGATCGGGGAAAAACGAAAATTGTCGACTAGTCATCCCGTTCCGGTTTACATCGTCCGAGGTAAGTTTATAAGCAATTAGATGTACTTAATATTAATTAAATGTTACTTATATATGCTGAAATGAAATATGTGAATTTATATCTTCAATAGCCGAATGTATACAAGCTTGGCTACTATATTTCTGAATTAATTTTGACTGGGTTATGACGTCCGAAAGCCCCGTATGAACCTTAGGAATAGTTAGGATACATATGTCATGACATAGGATTCCGATATATGTGTGCGAGTAAGACCATGACATCGATTTGTGATTTTGATACGTTTTTACGAGTAAGACCATGTCTGGGACGTTGGCATTGTACGATTTGTGTGATTATTCGAGTGTCCTATCCAATTCCGAATGGTTCATCGGGCAAAGATAAGTTATGTTCGAATATGTAAAATAGGTCAGATGGCCAGGTACGAATTGGTTTGTTGTTTATTTAAAATATGGTAAGTAAGAAATTTGGTACTTACTACAAACTATGTGTATTGCAATTGAAGATTATATGTGAGTTAGATAAGTGTATTTGGCCATGTGTATAGTAATGAAATAAGTTTAAATTAATAGCATGTATGATTATATATATTCGGTTACAAGTCTAATGTATGTGTATGAAATTATTTTTGTAATATATGAGCTTGTACATTTATATGTATGTGAATTAAGTTAATAATGGTCTTTTAGCTTTGGAAGTTTAATGATAAAAAGTTAACTTGGCTATGTGATTATTTGGTCAAAGTGACTTTTTCGAATGATTATTTAAATGCATGATATGAAATTTATATGTTTGGATCTATATATATATATATATATATATATAATGATAATATACTTTGGTTTAGTTAATTAAATTGATGAAAATATTAGGTTACTCTTTTGCTTATGACTTACTAAGCTATAAAAGCTTACTCTATGTGTGTTCATGTTTACCTTTGTTTTATAGATTTTGGATTCCAAGTTTCGAGCTCGGAGATCATCAGAGAAGCTTATCACACTATCAACTGTCTTCGGTATTTTATAAGCTAAAATTTTGAACCTATGACATGTATAGGCTAGATTATAGTTTGAAATGTTATAATTTGGTTTTGTATAATCTAAGCCATGTGAAAATGGCTTGTTAATAAAGTTAATGTTTGCATATTTTTGGGCATGGTATAAGCATATTCTGGGAAGTATGTTTCATAGTATGTGTGTGTATGGTGATTTTGGATGCGTATATTTGGGTGATCTGGTTATGATAATTGGATAGATAAACATGTATGGGAATTCGATTGTCATACCTAATGAAGGTATTATATGTGATTTAGCATTAATATGTATTTGATTATGTCCGAATAAGCTAAAAGGTCATTATAATATACTCAATACTTGGAATAATAGTTTTGTGTGTTTGGGTAAATATGTTTGAAAATTGGTTAAGTGATAAAATATAAGTGAAGGATATTAACTATATGAGTTTCAGCTTTTATTTTTATGAAATATGATAAATGGTTGTGTATATGGATTGTCTAACATGAGTAGTAATATATGAAATGGATATGCCATGTGTTTAAAGTTTGATTAGTGTCTTGTTGAGGTGTTTGCATTTTAAATAAATGTTTGTGATCCTTATCAGTTTAATTATATATTATGCTATAAAGGTGACTTGTTATAAAGGTATGATGCATATTAGGCCATGAAGTTAGCTTAATTTAGAAGGTGTTTTTTTCTTTGATGCGTTTTGGCGTGATGTTTGGACTTATAATTCGGCTTGGTAATGAGATAATAGATGGATGTATGTTCGGTATATGGTATGTATTAAATTGGTTAAGTAATGTATATGTCATTGTTGGTATTTGGCTATTAGGTTCGGTTAGTGAAAGTAAGAAATGAATATGCTACTTGACTGTTTTGGTTAAGTATTTTGGTATAATTTTTAAATAGTAATTGATGATTATGATTTAGGTATGTTTTGGTTAGCTTATAATGAAATTTTTAAAAGTGTAAAATATGATGTTTACATTCGACTAATGATAGGCAAATTATGTATAAATAAATATATGACATGTTTTGTTTGTGATTCGATTTTTAACGTCAATAGACGAATTAGTACTAATATGGTCCATGGAATTGGTTATTTATTAAAGAATGATAAATGGTATACATTCATATTCGGCTATAGATAAGTAATTGAATATATTATAAATGATGCATATGACATGTTTGCATATGATTTGGTTTGTAATGACAAGAAAGATATTTGTGTCATGAATGATTTGGTTTGATTACATGAATGATATATATATTAAAGGAGTTTTAATGCCATAATATTTAGACAATAAGTTCGGCTAATAAAACTATAATGTACTTGTAAAATGATGTTTTTAAATTGGGAGTTCGAATATGGTTCAATTGATAAGTACATATGTGCAAAATTTTGTAATGAGAAAATGGGTATATTTGTTCATATTGACTATTGCTAATGCTGTATATGTGAATGGATATTAAGTTGTGTAATATGGCTTATTTGGTTTTAAAATGTGCATGTGTATTGATTTCGAAGTATGGAATGTAACGAATGTCTATTTGAGTTGTGATATGACTGGTAATGCCTCGTAACTATTCTAGTGACGCATACCGGTTAGGGGTGTTACAATCTATCTTTTACCTACCCCTAGCCCAACCATGTTACAACCTATTTAAAAGACCTTTCGATTCAGATTTTTGTGTTGCCTACATTAGGGGAGAGAAATTGCTAAGTTCAACATAAGAAGACATAAGTTAAACTTAGTGATTGCAATTTAATCTTAAATAAGGGAATAAAAATTAGGTGGTAAGAATTAATATGTCATTATTAAGAAAACATTTAGTCTATTCTTACTAGCATGATAACAACTGAAAATAATTCGAGCAATATGTATACTTGAGTTGCATAATTGCAAATTTCTTATTCTTGAGCATAATTACACTAAACTCATAATTGTGGGGGAGATGTATTCTAAAGACATTTTTCAATGGTAATTTCAAGCACTTTCTCTTTTCAAATTTGTGCATTTCTCGGGACGAACAATAAATTAAGTTTGAAGATGTGGAAACACAAAATATATATACTTTTTCAACACCTTTTGAGCCCTAATTCATGCAGTTCCATAGTAAAATTTGTCGAAATTCATACTTTAATTATAAAATAATTAAATTGCACTTAATTTATTAACAAATTTAATTTTAATTATTTTTAATAATGAATTTTCACAAATTTGGTTTATTTTCGACGTACTAAAGGTAAAAATTGGCTTAGTAGACACCTCGAAAGGCTTGAACTATTGGAAAAACTTTTGCATCGAGTGAACTCAGAGCAAGGCTGGATATTTTCCCAGCCAAGGACGTCCAAATTATGATTATTTTATGTAATTTGTATTTAATTTTTATCCAAAGTTAATTAGGTTAAAAATTAATATAAAGCCTGAATGAGAAAGTGGCCCAATGTGCTAAACATTGAAGACTGATCCTCCAAGTTAATTGGCAACTCAAAACCATCCAATAAGCTGACCTAATTAGCTAATTTTTTTTATTTTTACACTTGCAAAATAGCCCTCAAACTTTCCCTAAACTCCATTCAAACCCCTCCACTTTTTGTGCCTTTGAAGATTTGCCCCTGGCTTAAAATATCAAGTTTGAAATATTCAAACTTGCTTATTGTATGGCCGGCCAAAGAAAAGTGTGTACTACTAATTATTTGCTATTTGTAGCATCCATTCATACATATAAATATCTCTTTTTCTGCTTCTGTAACACCCCTTATCCGTATTCAACGCCGGAATAGGATATGAGGCATTACCGAACTCACATCACAAGCAAACATACAATTTCGAGTCATAAGTTTGCATCCAAATTAAAATCATTTGCATTCAACTATAAAGTCCCTAATACGAGCCTACGAGGCCCAAAACATGCTTTGGAAGTGGTCTGGGACAAAACCGAGAACTCAGGGAATTTTTAGAAAACTTAGAAATTTTTTGCTATAAACAGGGGTCACACGCCCGTGTGGTTTTGGGACACGCCCGTGTGGGCAGGCCGTGTGGTTACACACCCCTGATTCCCTAACCTGTGTAACTCTCTGTCTTGCAATGCATGTACAAATTGATGTCACACAGCCAAGTCACACGCCCATGTGCTAGGCCGTATGGGTAATTAAATTTTCATTAAATAGGTGCAGACTTTACACGCCCGGGACACACGCTTGTGTCTGAGGCCGTGTCCCTCACATGGTTAAGACACACGCCCATGTCTCTACCTGTGTGCTCAATTTTGAGCATACTGTTTCTAAAAATTCAAGTGCACGGGACACACGCCTGGAACACATGCCCATGGAATTGGCCGTGTGCCACACATGGCCTAGACACACACTAGTGTGTCTACCCGTGTGGACAAAATAGAGGTTGTTTACCAAGCCATTTGCCACCCTCATTTACACTTACATTTACACAAATTCAATGGCACAATTCATGACATACTTAGCAACCAAAACATTCACAATTATAGCTAAAACATGTTAATGCAATGCCATCATCTACAATATACATGACATTTCACTATGCCAAATCAGACATACCAATTTCACATTCAAAGGCACACACACATACACACACACACACACACACACACACACACTTTCATCATGTATAATTTTACTTAGATTTTTCTAACATCCCAATGAGCCATATTTAACCATTCATCAACAACCCATTAAACCACACTCAACCATTTGTCAAGCATTATTAAACTACATCACCAACAAGGAATTGGCACATGCATGCATATATATAATATATAAGCTTACAACCATTTCAACCAAAATGAGCCAAGTTACATGGCTAAAGGCCACAGCAAACCTTTGACAATTACAAGCCAATACATTTGGCCAAATTCATAATGATACTATAACAAAATGACCAAGTCCCTATACTTGCCATATACTCAAAATGCTAACTTCATCGATACCCAAAATGATAGTTTTGATAGTGTGAGATGAATCTCTACGTTCCCCAATCCGAGCTAGCTTGGAGACACTAGAAAACATGGAAAAATAAATGGAGTAAGCTATATAGCTTAGTAAGTCCGTATGTAAGAAATAAGCAAACCTTACCATACATTGATCATGCAAGTAACATAACACAAGATAACATAGTATACCATGAGTTTCACAATCATAATTTTTTTTTTCACCAACATACCTTGAATTCATCATTTTTTGAGATTCAAGACACCTAAGCTTTATGTACAACCTGTACCATCTCGTAATGAACTTACACATATACTCAAAATATTAATGTCAGATACTCGGGAATTTTGCACACTAAGTGCCACATATGTAGCCAATGCTACCTAAGTCTCATATCTCATAATTGCTCGCTCTCAAGCTACCGACGGGCCTACTCACACAAGCTGTCAAGTAACCGCAACATATGCCGATATACTCAGCCACTAGTAGGACGTACAGGACTAGCACCTGGATCACATAATCACATAACTCATGGTAACCCTAGTGACATGTCACTTGTATCCTACTCTATTCCTAAGGTTCAAACAGGATTTCTTACGTGTCGAATTGTCGTCGAACTCGTTCGTAGAATTAAACTTTTCCTCATAGTCAAACATACAGTTCATGCAATATTAAAGCATTTAAATACAATTATATTAAAACTTATTTAACATACGAACTTACCTTGGTTACAAAAATGGCTATTAGTTCGATTTAGTCCACAACCTTATTCTTTCCCCGGTCTAAACTCGAACTTCATTTTTCTTGATCTATAATATCAAATTTAACTTATTTAATCATCACATTATTCATTTCAGCACAAAAACACACTATGGAAAAAAATTATATTTTTGCCTCTAAACTTTTGACATTTTACATTTTAGTCCCTAGGCTTGTAAAATGAGTTTCGTTCAATTTCTTCTCAACCCAAGCCTTGCCGAACCTTACTCATACTCATACCAGCGCACAATTTTCATTTATTTACACTTTTCTACACATTTTACAACTTTTTACGAATAAGTCCCTAATCGACCTTTTTACCGAAAATTACTTTGTAAAAGTCGTTTAACAAACAATAAACATGCATTTTCTACCATCAAACATCAAAATACAAACATATTCGTCATGGGTAAAATTTTATACTTTAGTTTTCTTTCAAATTAGTCTTTGAAATAGCTAAATTAAGTTACAACGATCTCAAAAATATAAAAATCGTTAAAAACAGGACAAGAACGGACTTACAATCGAGCTTGAAAGCGGCCAAAACCCTAGCTACGTATTCTTCATCAAATTTTTGGCTAAGGGACTAATTTGATGAAGATGAACATCTTTTATTAGTTAATTTTGTCTTTATTTACTAGATTACCAAAATGCCCTTCACTTAAACTTTGAAAACTTTCTCTAACTATGTCCATTTTTGTCCATATAAAGTATAATTAGAGGTGTGCATGGGCGGGCAGGTTAGGCCCGGCCCTCAAAATTCAGGCAGGCTCGCCGGCCAGAAATAAAATTGTTAAGCCCGAGGCCGAATCTAGCCCGGCCCATATTAAATTTTTTTAACTTATTTTATTAAATAAAAAATTTTAAAATATATTAAATAATCAAATAAATTTAAAACAAATATTAAAACAAGAAACAAATAAAAAATATATTAAAACAATTCTTAAAACAATACACAAATTGAAAATATATAATAAAAATTGATTATATTAAAATTAAAATTAAAATATAAATATAATTAAAAATAAAAAAATATATTTATTATATAATTGGCCGGGCAGGACAGCCAAAAAAATTTATCGAGTCTGCCCATTTTCTAAACGGGCCTCTTTTTGTGCCCAAACCCATATTTCGGCCTATATTTTTACCCAAACCTCCCATTTTTAGGCGGGCCTTGGTAGGACCTGTAGTAGCTTACCATGCACACCTCTAAGTATAATGGTCTAATTACCATTTAAGGACCTCTAATTTAGAATTTCATAACAATTTACTACATTTAGCCTATAGAACTCAAATTTTGCACCTAGTGCAAATTTAGTCCTTCTAGTTAAATTGAGCACTCAATCGATAAAATTTCTTAACGAAAATTTCACGCAATTATTTTATCATGCTATAGACCTTAAAGAAAAAATAAAATAAATATTTTTACTTCAGATTTGTGGTCTCAAAACCACTGTTTTGATTTGACCCAAAAACTGGCTGTTACAACTTCCCCCCTTTAGGAATTTTCGTCCCCGAAAATCTTACTAGAAAAGAGGTTTGGGTACTGTTTTCTCATAGCTTCCTTGGGTTCCCATGTAGGCTCTTCGAAACCATGTCTTTACCACAATACTTTCACTCTTTTATTTCTCAACTGTTTAACTTCCCGAGCTAAAATCTTAATTGGTTCTTCACCATAAGTCATATCAGGTTGAATCTCGACCTCTGTCGGTGAAATTATGTGTAAAGGATCTGATCAATAACAATGCAGCATCGATATGCCACCGATTTGAAATTATGTGAAATTATGTGCGAATGATCCTTTCTAACTCTGTTGGTAAAGCTAATCGATATGCCACCGACCCTATTCTTTCAATACCTTATACGGACCAATAAAACGCGGGCTTAGTTTACCCTTGTGACTGAATCTAAGGATTTTTTTCCACGGAGATACTTTAAAGAACACTTTATCACCAACCTAAAATTCAATATCCTTTCGTTTCAAATCTGCGTACGATTTCTATCGATCCGAAGCTACTTGTAAACAATCACGGATTACTTTTACTTTCTCTTAGATTTCTCTAACCAAATCAAGCCCATGAATCTATTTCTCGCTGAGCTCGGCCCAGTTTCGGAGTTTGACACTTGCGACCATACAATACCTCATACGGTGCCATCTTTATACTCAACTGAAAATTATTGTTATAAACGAATTCGACTAAAGGTAGATATTTTTCCCAACTATCTTCAAACTCTAAAACACAACAGCGAAGCCTTTTTTCGAGATCCTAAATCGTTTTTTCAGATTGACTATCGGTTTGCGGATGAAATGTGATACTAAAGTTTTAACTTTGTGGCCAAAGCCTCTGGCAACTTTTTCCAAAATCGAGACGTAAACCTCGGATCTCTATCCGAAATAATAGAAATAGGCACCCCGTGTAATTTAACAATCTCAACAATGTACAATTCAGCTAGCTTATCAAGTGAATAGTCGATACATGCAGGAATAAAATGATCTGATTTCGTCAATCTATCAGCAACGACCTAAACAAAATCTTTCTTCTTCGGAGTCAGAGGTAATCCAGTTACGAAATATATCGTAATTTTGTCCCATTTCCACTCAGGAATCATCACAGGCTGAACTAAACCCGAAGGTACTTGATGTTCGGCTTTTAGCTGTTGACACATTAAACATTTCGATACGAATTCAAAAATATCCTGTTTCATTGCCAACCACCAATACAATTTCTTCAAATCATTGTAGATTTTCGTACTTCCTAGATGAATAGATAGACAACCACTGTGTGCTTCGTGAAGAATTTTCTGAATAAGCTTTGTATTTCTCAGTATACAAGTCCTACCTTGGAACATCAAACAATCATTGGTCCCAATCTGATAGTCTAAGGGCTAGTTTGGCAATGCTTTTGACAATTGCTGTGGAAAAGTGCTTTTGAGAAGTGCTTTTGAAAAATTTGGTTTAAAATTTGAGTGTTTAACATTTCTGTCAAAAAGTGCTTTTGAGAAATAAAATGTCCATTTTAGACATGTTATTATCAAGTAACAAATATACATTTAAATAATATCTAAATTAGTCAATATTATTATATTTTATTAAAAATATAAAAATTATTATAACTTCTTGTTAATATTTTAATATATAAAATATAAATTTTAAATATTTTTAAGCAATAAATATTAATTATTTATAAAATTTGATTAGAATATATAAACCATATTTTAAATATTTAAATATAACTATTAAATATTTATAATTAGTATTTTAAAAATATTTTTTATTTTAATTAATAATTTTAACACATTTATAATTAAGTACCAAGAAAAAAGGAGAAGTACTATGTTATTGATGGGGTGAAAAGTAATTAAGCACTAAAAGTGCTTTTGGGAGAGGAAAAGTTAAAAATTTTAACTTCTCCTTTTCAGAAGTGCTTTTGAAAAACACTTCTAAAAAGCTAAAAATTTCAACCAAAAACAGCTTGTTCTACACAGCTTTTCTTCCAGAAGTGCTTTTGAAAAGCAATGCAGAATTGGCCCTAAGTCACTAGTCGATTCGTACTGAACTCTTTTAGCTTGAAGTTCTTCGTCACACTTTTGAGCTTCACAAATTTGATGAAGAAATACCGGTCCAGCTTTTAACTTAACTAAAATTGAACCATCATCAGATAAAGTTAGTCGCGTATTCATTGTACTCAAAGTAAACAAAGATTTCCTACTTAAAGTATCAACGACTACATTCACCTTTCCCGGATGATAATCGATTACCAACTCATAATCTTTTAGTAGCTCGAGCCATCTCCGTTGTCGCAGATTCAGGTCCTTTTGAGTCATCAAGTACTTTAAGCTCTTGTGATCGGTAAAGATACGACATTTCTCACCGAATAAATGGTGTCTACAAATTTTTAAAGCAAACACAATAGCAGCTAATTCCAAGTCATGTGTCAGATAATTCTTTTCATACAGTTTCAACTGTCTCGAGGCATAAGCTATCACTTTACCCTATTGCATCAACAGACAACCTAAGCCATTCAATGGCGCATCACTGAAAATCACAAATTCCTTTCTTGACTTAGGTTGCACTAACATCGGCGTCTTAGTCAACAACGCTTTCAACTGTTCAAAACTCTTTTGACATTTCTCAGACCACTCGAACTTCACATCCTTTCGTAACAATTTGGCCATGGGTGTAGCAATCATCGAAAATCCTTTAACAAAACATTGATAATAACTAGCTAAGCCTAAAAAGCTTCTAACATCGGATACATTTCTCGGTGGTTTCCAATCAACAACTACTGAAATCTTACTCAGGTCAACCTGTATACCTTCTGCTGAAATAATGTCCTAGAAATCCAACTTCTCAGAGCCAAAACTCACTTTTGCTGAACTTAGCAAACAATTTCTTATCTCTCAAAGCTGTAATACAATTCTTAAATGTTCGACAGGCTCAGACTCATATCGAGAAATGAAAATGTCATCAATAAACACGACTACAAACTTGTCCAAATACATTCTGAAGATCAGATTCATCAAATCCATAAAAATGACAGAAGCATTAGTTAACCCAAAAGGCATAACAAGAAATTCATAATGCCCATACCTCGTTCTAAATACAGTTTTCGGCACATCTAAGTCTTTAACTCTCAGCTAATAATAGTCGGACCTCAAATCTATCTTCCAGAACACTGTTGCCCCTTTCAATTGATCAAACAAATTATCAATTCTTGGTAAAGGATACTTGTTCTTTATCGTAACCTTGTTAAGTTGACGATAACCAATACAAAGCCTCATGGATCCGTCTTTTTTCTTGACGAATAACATTGGTGCACCCCAGGGAGAAAAACTCAGACTCGTAAAACCTTTATCTATCAACTCTTGCAACTGAGTTTTCAATTCTTTCAATTTGGTTGGATCTATTCTAAATGGAGCTATCGATATCGGTGAAGCTCCCGATACCAATTCAATAGTAAACTCAACCTCTCTGATCAGTGGTAATCCAGGCAACTCCTCTGGGAACACATCTGGATATTCACAAACTACCGGCACAGATTCAATCTTCAATTCAGGCTCTTTCGTATTCAGCACAAACGCAAGATAAGATTCACAACCCTTTCTCACATATCTCTGAGCCGACATCGACTAAAACATAATAGGAAACTCACCTGACTCATCCAGTTCAACCTGAAGAATTTTATTATTTTGACATTTCAATTTAATAATCTTTCGTTGATAATTTACTATGACATCATGTAGAGTCAACCAATCCATTCCAATAATTACATCGAACTCATCAAATGGTAAAAGCATTAAGTCAGCCAGAAAACAATGACCCCGAATCATTAAAGGACAACTCTTGCAAACTTTATCAACTAAAACATATTTGCCTAATGGGTTCAACACCTTAATCACATATTCAGTAGACTCAACAGGCAAATTCTTACTAGATACCAAATTCATGAAAATATAAGAATGAGTCGATCCAAGATCAATCAATGCAACTATATTAGTATCATAGAGAGAAAATTTACTAGTGATCACATCAAGGGAGGACGCATCTTCACGAGCGCGAAAAACGTAGGTTCTAGTAGGTGTTCTGACTTCTGATCTTGTAGTTAACTCTTTCGTCACACCTTTGCTAATGTTCCCACTTCTAGTATTTCGCGGTGGCCTCCCTCTTGTAGCAGTGTTACTTGGCCTTGCATTCTAAAAACTATCTTTCTTAGTCATTTCAGGGCAATCTCGAATGAAGTGATCTTGGGAGCCACATTTAAAACAAGCTCGATTATTCATCCTATATTCACCGGGATGTTGTCTACCATAGTGCTGACATTCAGGTCTATTAGACCTAACATTACCAATGCTCCCTATTGACGTAGTTTGGGCCTTAGAACTCGAATATTGCTTCCCACGAACAAGTATACAAATCCCTAAAATTCTTTGACAAAGATTGAAATGACTTATTCGTCAGTCTTTTTCTTAAGTCTCTAGCCTCAAACTCAGCCTTTCTCTTTTGTTTGCTCAGCTCTTCAGCTTTCCAAGCTCGGTCGACTAGCACGAAAAATTCTTTCAACTCTAAAATCTCATCTAGCAGTCTGATATCTTCATTTAACCCATCTTCAAATCTCTTGCACATGATAGCCTCAGTGGAAACACATTCCCGAGCATACTTACTGAGCCAAACAAACTCTTGCTCATATTCAATCACAAACATACGGCATTATTTCAATTCCAGAAATTCCTTACGTTTCTGATCAATGAACTGTTGACTGATATATATCTTTCTGAACTCTTCTTGAAAAAAATCCTAAGTAACTCTTTCTTTTGGTACCACAGATATAAGAGTATTCCACCACTAGTATGTTGAATTCCTCAGTAGTGATATAGCGCATTTCAAGCACTCATCTTGTGTGTAAGAAAGCTCATTGAATACCCTGATAAAGTTCTCAAGCCAGAACTCTGCCCTCTCGGAATCATCATCAACATTGACCCTAAATTCTTCAGCTCCTTATTTTCGAATCTTATCAACTGGAGGCTTGTTCAGTCTAATCAATTCCACACCTTGGGGAGCTACGGGAACCGGCTGGGGGTTAGGTGGGGTGGATGATGTTGGCAGTCGAATTTGTTCGAACAAACTCGGCAAACCACTCATTCATCCTTTGGAATAAGGTTTCTCTAGCCTCTCTTTCCTGACTAATCGTTACAGGTTTACTTTCAGATGGCGCTGCCCTTACGGCGGGAGCCAGTACATTACTTTCAATATCATCAGCTGCCTCTCAGTTGGGATCCATTTACAAGATGAAAATACAATTTTAATTGTCAGGAGTCATCACACTATCACAAATTATATATGGCATGTATAGCTAGACTCATACACGCGTTAGGTTAGTCCGAAAATCAACTAAACCATAGCTCTGATACGAGGCATTACCGGACTCACATCACAAGCAAACATACAATTCTGATTCATAACTTTGCATCAAATTTAAATCATTTGCATTCAACCATAAATTCCCTAGTATGAGCCTATGAGACCCAAAACATGCTTTGGGAGTGGTCCGGAACTAAACCGAAAACTCAGGAAATTTTTATAAAACTTAAAATAGTTTTGCTATAAATAAGGGTCATACGCCCGTGTGGTTTTAGGACACGCTCGTGTGGGTAGGCCGTGTGGTCACACACCCCCGTATCCCTAACCTGTGTAAATCTCTATCTTGCAATGAATGTACAAATTGATGTCACACGGCCAAGTCACATGCCCGTGTGCTAGGCCGTGTGGGTAATTAAATTTTTATTAAATAGGTGCAAACTTCACACGCCCAGGACACACTCCCATGTCTGAGGCCGTGTCCCTCACACGATTGTGACATACGCCCATGTCTCTGCCCGTGTACTCAATTATGAGCATACTGTTTCTAAAAATTTAGGTGCAGGGGACACACGGCCTGCACACATACCCATAAGACAGGCCATGGGTCACATACGGCCTAGACACACGCCCGTATGTCTACCTGTATGGACAAAATAGAGGCTATTTACCAAGCTATTTGCCACCCTCATTTACACCTACACTTACACAAATTCAATGGCACAATTCAAGGCATACTTAGCAACCAAAACATTCACAATTATAGCTAAAACATGTTAATGCAATACCGTCATCTATAATATACATGACATTTCATTATGCCAAATCAAACATACCAATTTCACATTCAAAGGCATACACACACACACACACACACACACACACACACACACACACACACACACACACACACACATACTTTCATCATGTATAATTCTACTTAGATTTTTCTAACATCCTAATGAGCCATACTTAACCATTCATCAATAGCCCATTAAACCACACTCAACCATTTGCCAAGCATTAATAAACTACATAACTAACAAAGCATTGGCACATGCATGCATATATATAATATATAAGCTTACAACCATTTCAACCAAAATGAGCCAAGTTACATGGCTAAAGGCTACATCAAACCTTTGGCAATTACAAGGCAATACATTTAGACAAATTCATAATGACATGTATAACAAAATGACCAAGCCCCTATACTTGCCATATACTCAAAATGCTAAATTTCATTAATACCTAAAATGATAGTTTTAATAGTGTGAAACAAATCTCCGAGGTTCCCCAATCTGAGCTATCTTGGCGAAACTATAAAATATGGAAAAATAAACAGAGTAAGCTATATAGCTTAGTAAGGCCGTATGTAAGAAATAAACAAACCTTACCATACATTAATCATGCAAGTAACATAACATAAGATAACATAATATACAATGAGTTTCACAATTATAATTCATTTTTTTTTACCAACTTACCTTGAATTCATCATTTTTTTGAGATTCAATAAACCTAAGCTTTATTTACATACCTGTACCATCTTGTAATGAACTTACACGTATTCTCATCTTTGACATACCCGTGAACCACTCAGAACATTAATGTCGGATATTCTAAAATTTTTCACACTAAGTGTCACATATGTAGCCAATGCTACCTAAGTCTCATCTCATAATTGCTCGCTCTCGAGCTATCAATGGTCCTGCTTACACAAGCTATCAGTACAAACGTAGCTATACAGTGTTGCTCAAATAAGCTGTCAAGTAACCGCAACATATGCCGGTATACTCAGTCACCAGTAGGACGTATAGGACTAGCACTCGGATCACATAATCATATAACTCATGGTAACCTTAGTGACATGTCACTTGTATCCTACTCTATTCCTAAGGTTCAAATGGGATTTCTTACTTGTCGAATCATCGTCAAACTCGTTCGTAGAATTAAACTCTTCCACATAGTCAAACATACAATTAATGCAATATTAAAGCATTTAAATACAATTATATTAAAGCTTATTTAACATACAAACATACCTCAATTACAAAAACGACTATTAGTTCAATTTAGTCCACAACTTATTTTTTTCCTAATCTAAACTCGAACTTCGGCTTTCTTGATCTATAATATCAAATTTAACTTATTTAATCATTGCATTATTCAATTCAGCCGAAAAACATACTATAGAAAAAATTAAATTTTTGCCCTTAAACTTTTAACATTTTACATTTTAGTCCCTAGGCTCGTAAAATGAGTTTTATTCAATTTCTTCTCAATCCAAGCCTAGCCGAACGTTACTCATACTTATACTAGCCCAAAATTTTCATTTATTTACACTTTTCTACACATTTTACAACTTTTTACAAATAAGTCCCTAATCGACTTTTTACCTAAAATCACTCTGTAAAAGTCATTTAACAAACAATAAACATGCATTTTCTACCATCAAACATCAAAATAAAAACATATTCATTATGGTTCAAATTTTAAACTTTAGTTTTCTTTCAAATTAGTCCTTGAAATAGCTAAATCAAGTTACAACGATCTCAAAAATATAAAAATCGTTAAAAACAGGACAATAACAGACTTACAATCGAGCTTGAAAGTTGCCAAAACCCTAGCTATGTCTTCTTCCTCAAATTTTTGGCTAAAGGACTAATTTAATGAAGATGAACATCTTTTATTAGTTAATTTTGTTTTTATTTACTAGATTACCAAAATGCCCTTTATTTAAACTTTGAAAATTTTCTCTAACCATGTCTATTTTTGTCCATAATAAAGTATAATGGTCTAATTACTATTTAAGGACCTCTAATTTATAATTTCATAACAATTTACTACCTTTAGCCTATAGAACTAAAATTTTTCACCTATTGCAATTTAGTCCTTCTAGTCAAATTGAGCACTCTATCGATAAAATTTCTTAACGAAATTTTCACACAATTATTCTGTCATGCTGTAAACCTTAAAGAAAAAATAAAATAAATATTTCTAATTTTAATTTGTGGTCTCAAAACCACTGTTTCGATTTGACCCAAAAATGGGCTGTTACAACTTCATTCAACACACCTTCATTTCCCACACATCTCTCTCTTTCACTTGTTTTTCTCTCTTCCATTCCTGTTCTTATTTTCCTATTTCCTTTGCCGATTTAACTCTTGAAAAAGAGCCTTCTTCCACCTTAGAATAGCAGCATTCAACTGTTCATAGAGGTCTAGGTTCAATAGAACGAGCAGAAAAGAAGACGAGCGCACTAGTCTGGCTTTAAAGAAATGCTGGATTTGTTTCCTAATTCCCTTCTCTTTAATTTTCTTTTTTATGTTGTGATGATGATAATGAATAATTGTTTTGTTATTGTTCTTATTCTAATTAAAATGGCTTAAATTAATTCATGTTAGTTTGATTGCATTCTGTCTACTTAGATTATTAAAATCATGTTTGTGTTGTTATAGGCCTTGGTGAGTTGTTAAATTGAATAAAACCATGCCTATGTTATACTTGCATTATAAAATGTAAGGTAATGAATGAATTAATTATTAAACATATTGAAATTATAATTAATTGACACAATATATAATTGGTACATGTTTAATCTTCTAAGGTAGCTGAAGGTTAAATTAGCGACGATATTAAACAATACATTAGCCTAGCATAACTTGCAAGATTATAGTAATTAAACTGTTTCAATATAGAAATATATTGTTACCTCACTTAATCCTTTATGTGCTTATGAAGATTGATTAATTGTTTAAATTGACATTGAAAAATATTCAAGAGATTAGTTAATTTAGTAAATACGTATTATTAGTAATTAGTAAATTCTCGTAATACCCCGAAAATTTTTACAGTAAAATATTATCCGTGATATAGTAAAATAAGGAAATAAAGTGACAAAAAGGAAAATTTTGAGTTATGTCAATATTGGGAAGTATATTATGATATATTAATTCAAGAAAGGAATAAATTGTAAAAGTGAGAAAAATTTTGTTGCACAAGAGTAAATATTCAAAATTTGAGGGGTTAAAGTGTAAATATGAAAAAGTTGAAGGACTAATAGTGTAAATATTTTAAGGGTGGAATGATCTAGAAACTAAGGAAAATGGATGGATTAGGGCCAAATTGAATAGGTGAAGAAGTATGAGGGACTAAATTATAATTTTACCAAATTAAATGATGACTCAAGGATGGAATTTTAAAAGATAAATAATGTAATAACCCGAATTTTACTGTTATCGGAAAAGTGTATTTCTGAGTCTCCGTTACTGAAAAACGAATCCGTAAATATTTATCAAAAATATTTAAAAAGTTAATTGAGTGGTTAATTAGAGTTTAATTAAGTGAATTTAGCTTAATTAAGGATAATTGGATAAAAGGATTAAATTGAATAAAGTGTGAAAGTTTAATTATAGATTAAAAGAAAACAAAAAGGACCAAAATGGCAATTATGCCATTTAGTATAAGTGAGGTGACATAAAAAGTAAAAATCCAAGATTTTTACTTAGATTTTAATTATAAAATATATATTTATTAATAATAAATTATATTAAATTAATTTATAATTATATTATAAGATATTTATATGATAAATAAATTAGAATAAAGACAAATGTATAGTAAATAAAATATACAAGTGTATGGATAAAAATACATATATTTGTAATATAAGTATTTAATTATTAATGGATATTTATTAATTATAAAAGATATTTGTTAATTAAATAATTATATTATAAGATTTTATATGATAAATGTATGGTTATAAATGGATACAAATGTACTAATAATATACACATGAATAAATAAATAATATTTATTATTTAAATATAAATACATGTGTGTATATATATATATATATATATAAAAGGAAATAAAGAAAGAAAATGAATAGAAAATGAAGAAAAGCAAACAAACAGAGCGCACGGGAAGGAAAGAAAGAAAAAGAGAAAAGAAAGAAGAAAAGGAAAAATTAAAGGTGTGAAGCTTGGAAGTTTAATAGGTAAGTCAATTAAGTCCTTTTCTTTTAATTTTGATGTTTTAGAAGTTTTGGAATAAGGTTTTGATGAAGTTAAGTTGATATTTTGAAAGTTATTAGATTTCTAGATATTGTTCATGTTGAATGAAATGATTGAATTAGGGATTAATTGATAGAATTTTCAAGTTAGAAGTGAAATAAGGACTGAATTATATGAACTGTGAAATTTGGGGCAAAATGAAAATTAACATTTTACACTAAAATAGTTTTGGATAGCAGCAGTAGTTTAACTTTGAAAATTCACCAAAAATTGTAAAAATTGAATTATAGGATTAATAAAATATGAAATTAAAGCTTATTGAGTCTAGTTTCTTATAGAAGAAACGATGTAAACAATGAAAATGGAAATTATGAGATATAATAAATTTTGTGAGATAAGGTCAGAATGATTTTGGGTTCCCCTGTTTTGACTTTGAAAAATCATAAAAAAATGGAGAAAAATAATTATGGGCTTAAATTTATATTTTTAGAATCTTGAATGAGTCTATTTTCAAGAGAAATAAACAAGAATATCATTTGAATTCTGTAAGAGGAGATAATTAATTTTTAGTGAAGAAGGGTCACAACTGTCAGACAGCAGAACATGGTAACTTTAAAGAATAAACTGTACTTATTGACTAAACCAAAAATTCTGAAAATTTTATGGTAAGAAGATATATGAGTCTAGTTTCAGGGGAACTTAGTGGATCTTAATTTTGAGTTCTAAAGCTTCAGATATAAATAATTTAGTGACTATGACACAGATAGATAGCTTGAATATTCATAAAAGTAAATAATAAAAATTATAGATAATGTTACTTACAAGTGTGTTGTATACATTAAGGATGTGGAATAGAGAGAAGGAGGAGGAAAATATATATGAATATTCAGCTAGCATGTCTAATTTGCATGTTTTAGGCTTAAGGACTAAATTGAATAAAAGTAAAACTTCAGGGGCAAAAAATGTCAAAAATGACCAAATTGAAGGGAATGAATTGTTTTATTATCTAAATTAATAAATTGAGTGAAATTTTCAATTTATGATCGGGTGAAAATTGAGAAAATAGTAAATTACCAAAATACCTCTGAATCTTGATATTTCTGCAATTTCGCTAGGTAAGTTCGTATAACTTGAATTATATTCTTAAATGCTTGAAATGTATGTTTTTGATATGAATATGATTTGAATGTTCATTGTATGAAAATTGATGAAACATTAATATATTTGATAAAAGGGGAAGAAATCCCGGTTGAATGAAAGGAAAATTTGATGGATCTCTGAAAAGGAATTGACGGTAAAAAGGATCTAGCCTAGATAGGTGATCCTATCCTGATATAGTCCTCCTGAAGAATACGCGTAAATGAATTTAGCCTGGACGGGTAATCTGAATTAGGGTCTGAATTTAGCCTGGACTGGTAATTCAGATCCAAGCTCATTAGAGTAATTGTCGTTGCAGGGGATTTAGCCTGGACTGGTAATCCCGAAAATACTCTATGAGTTTATATTACAAGGATTTAGCCTGGACTAGTAATCCCGCTGTAAGGATGAGGTTCACGGGAGTGTGCTCTTTGAAATGAAATGTGTAAGACCATGGTTGAAAGATACCATGGCAACATGACATGAAATGAATAAGACCATGGTTGAAAGATACCATGGCAACATGATATGAAATGTCTAAGACCATGGTTGAAAGATACCATGGCAACATGATAAGAAATGTGTAAGACCATGGTTGAAAGATACCATGGCAACATGATGGGAAATGAATAAGACCATGGTTGAAAGATACTATGGCCGCGTGACATGAAATGAATAAGACCATGGTTGAAAGATACCATGGCAACATGACAGAAAATGAGTAAGACCATAGTTGAAAGACACTATGGCATCATGTCAAAGATAAATAAGACCGTGGATGGGAGACGCTATGACATCTATTGAACAATTAATATTCAAGTAATATGTATCAGATGACGAATGGTTATATGAAATGGTTGTGTGAAATGTTTACAAGAACTGGTCATATGGAAATATGCGTACAAAATATTTGTATGAAATAATTATGAAGATAGATAAACGAAATAAGTATAAGTACATGGAATATAATTTATGTTAAGTTTGATATAAACTATTACTAGGAATAAATATACATAAAATATATGGAAATGATGGAGCATGAAATATTGATATGAATTATATATACTTATGAGGAAACGGTAAGAGAATGATATGTTTCATGACATGTACATATATGGTTATCTTTGATATGTTGATACAAGGAAATCATGTAAGTAAAGCCAATTATTAAACTCAAGTGTGACATGTCGAGAAAATAAGTGTATCAATGTTGAATTTATATGAAATATGTACTAGTGTACTAACAATGTTGTTGTTTGATGCCTATACAAGTGCCAAGCTATTGATTGAATGGTAATATATTTATTTACATGATACATTGAATCAGTAAGTATTTAATTGAATTTTTTTAGTGATCTGCAAATTTTAGTAATGCTTCGAAACCCTATTTTGTCGGCAGATACGGGTTAGGGGTGTTACAATTACCAAGTTGCCATGAAAATATTTGTAACAACATGAATATGAGTTTAGCAATTCTAAGTTAAAGAATGTAATTTATCTAACACAATTATGTCATCTTGATTAAAACCGTATTTTGAAATCGTGCATTGAAATTGTTATTTTTATTTTATTTTATTTTACTTAGTTAAATTTTAGTTTTTAATTACTTCCTCAAAATCAAAATATTTTTAATCAGCAAAGTTTTTTATTTACATTTCATAAATATTTTTCTTTCACACTCACTGTGAGTACGATAACTCGACATTTACTTGTCACTTTATTACTTGTTGCGATTGTGTACACTTGTACATTTTCATCATTCTAAGCATTCATAGTGTGGCATACCTATATCCTGAGTGGATTACTTTCATGTAAGCAAAAGCCTGAGTTCGAATAGATAAAGAATCAAAATTTAGTCAATTGGGTATACGACTTTTGCAGTTTGTAACGTCATTCATAATAGTGGAATTTATAGCCCAATAAATGGGTAAATGATATCCTCTCATTAGCATTACATGGTTGATGAAAAGTAAATATGGCCACTGGTCATTTGTTTATGTGTTGAATTACTCTTTGATAGTAATTGACTTTTCATGAAGGAAGATGTACTAGATAGCATGAGATAAAATAAGATCATATTTGGTATACGACTTGTGCAGTATGTAGCGTCATTCATAACAGTGGAATCCATAGCCCAAGAAATGGGTTATATCTTCTTATTGGCATTACATGGTTGATGAAAAGTAAACATGGCCACGGGTCACTCGTTTATGTGATGAATGACCTGATTATTATTTAATAGTAATTGACTTTTCATGAAGGAAGATGTATTGGTTATCATGAGATAAAATAGGATCATATAGGGAGAACGAATGTTATCCCTAAAAGATTAAGAATATCTAATAAGGGTAACATTCTTATGAAAAGTCATTGGACGAGTACTGATTGAGTTATTGTAACACCCCTAACCCGTATTTATCACCAGAATAGGGTTACGGAGCATTACCAGAGTTTACAAAGTAATTTCATATAATTCATGTCATTTACTTTTCATATCCAAAACTAATCATATTGTTCCCTTAAATGGACCCTCGAGGCCCAATTTAAACATTAGAATCAAGTCGGGACTAAATCGGGGACTCAAAAAATTTTTCGCGAAATTTCAAATTTTTCTTATATACATGGGTCACACACCCGTGTGAGTAGGCCATGTGGCTCACACAGCCAGATGACATGCCCATGTCTCAGGCTGTGTGGGCATTCGATATGAGACACATGGTCTTATTCCAGCCCGTGTTGTTCCAGCCCGTGTCCTTACCCATATAACTCTTTGACTCGTGTTACACGGCCAGACACACGCCCGTGTGCTAGGCCGTGTAGTCAATTTAATTTTTGAAAATTAAGTGCAGGATTCACACAGCCAAGACACACGCTCGTGTACTAGGTCGTGTATCACAGACGGCTGAGACACATGCTTGTGTCTCAGCCCGTGTGCCCAATTCTGAGCATTCTGTTTCTCCACTTTAAGATGCAATAGACACACAACCAAACCACATGCCCATGTGTCAAGCTGTGTGTCACACACGGTCAAGAAACACGCCCGTGTGTCTACCCGTGTAGACAATATAAGGCCATTTTTTCCTTATTTCTCACCAAAATTTAACCTTCAACCTACAATAACATTTCCATACATTTTCCAACCAATTCAAATCATATAAATCAAGCAAACATCATTAACATGTATGAAATAGTATCACATATTCATATGATCAAACTTACCTTCTTGTAATGATTTATATTTTACTCTAATTCAATTTAATCAAACCACATACATACAAGCTAAACATGATATATAACTTTATAATAACATACCAAAACAATCCATTTTTAACCATTCCAATGGCTAAGTTACAAGTAACTATTTACATGCCAACATAGGCCAAGTTAACCTATACATGCCATTATATCAAAATAAGATTATTTTTTTACACCAAAATAAGTTGGAGGTGTCGAAACCATTTTAAAAGGAGTTTGGAAAAATAGGGTTCGACTTTTTGAAAAATGAAAAATGGGAGTCGCCACCAATCAGTTTAAGTGTGATTGAACCACCTTCAAACCACTTTTGTTTGAAATCATTTGTTTTGATCTACGAAATCAAGAAAATGGGTTTGGGAGTTGGTTACGTACGAGGAAGGGTTAGCACCCTCGTAACGCCCAAATAATTGGTACCAAATTGAATAACTTTTTGTATTTAATGCTAGAATTTTGAAAGTATTTAAAAATATGATCCCTTTTGAAATTAAAATAGTTCGAGTTTAAAACCGAGATTTCTTCTTTCTAAAAGAATACGAATATCACATCCAACATGATAGGACGCAATATTCTAAAACTCTTGTAACTGAAATCACCTCGTAATTTATAAAATCGTTTAGAAGGGTATTTTAGGCATTTAGACAAACGGGAAATCGTAACCCAGCATGTTAGGGCACTATTTCCCGAATTCTTGAATACGAAAAACATTACCTTTATTTTTGAAAAAAACATTTCTTTATTTATGTTTTAACGATGATACAATCAAAATAATATATTACAGGGTAAAATTAAACTATTATAATACATGTTTTGATACAAATATAGCATAGAAGATACAATATAACATTCATATTTCATGTGATCAAACATAGGCAACATAAGTTTCATGCATTAATGTTCCATAGCAAATAAAGCAAGTAAGATATGCAAATATAAGTTACAAATACGACATGAATAATTTTCATACCAACATAATTTTAATAACAATAAATAATTCATGCAATAGGAGTATGTATATATTAAAACAAACTTTCATAAAAAAACAAGAAAACAACACATTTGGGGTAATAAATGATAATGGACAAGAATATAACATATTTAATACATATTTTGAAATAATAAAATGATTTTTATACTATTTTCTAGAATATAATACATATATTTAAAAATATTTAATTAATATTTTTATATACAATAAAATATAAATAATATATACACCATATAAAATAATATAATAATATATAATATAATAAAATAAATGGATTTCCAATACTTAATAATAAAGTATATAAATATAACATATAATTTTTAATATAAAATAATAATGAGTATTAATATAATATAAAATAATAATATACAATAAATAAATAATAATATTTAAAATAAATAAATTTAAAAGTGTAAGAGGACTAAAATTAAAAGCAATTAAAAACTTTGGGCTAATTAGAAAAATATAAAAAAAATTAGGCCTATTTGGAAAGCGTGTTAAAATCGAGGGACTCACTAGGCAATTTGCCCTAATCCCAAAACGACACTGTTTCCACGAATACATTTTTAAAGTCACTGTGAGGACCAAATTGAAATAAAATTAAAATGTTAGGGCTAAATTAAAAATAAAATAAAACAAAATCATAAATGTTAGAAATGCGGGAGGATTAATTGAATAAATAACCCAAAAGAAACACGCGGATCCTCCCCGGGTAGGGTCAACACGTGGATCTTTCCTGGTTATATTCAAAACGACATCGTTTTGCTGTTTATTGAGTTAAGCAGAAACGGTGTCGTTTAGTAGAAGCTATATAAGACTATTTCTTAGTTCAAAAATCATTCAGCCCTTTTTACCCAAAAACAAAACCTGAGAGAGCCCCTAAAAAAAAATCCTCTGGCCCTCTGAGCTCCGACCAGGGGGCCATCACTGCTCATCCTCGAGCCCCGTCGTGCATAGTCTTTACGCTCCAACACGCCGTCATCAGGACCACCGAATACAGTGGCTAGGGTTCGAAAAAAAAAACTATCTTTTCTTTGCAAATCTTCAGGTAATCACTTCCCCTTTCTCTTTTCTTTATTACGTTTTCATAAAAATACCTGTAAACACACACTCGCAAGCAAACAGGTAAGAAAAATAAAAAATATAAAAATGAAGAAACGTTTCAAATTACCTTTCGAGCAAGAAACTGTTTTCTTTTTTATATATGCTTCGAAAAAAAAGATTACAACTGTTCACTTTTTTCTATTTTTTCTTTCTTTTTTTCCTCACTATTTTTTTCTCTCTATGTGCTGTGTAAATCTCTCCTGTGTTATCTCTCTGCTTGTGTCTTTCTGCCTCTGTATATGTGTATCTGTGCGTGTAAAAAAAACCCCCCCAATTACAAATCTGAAGAAAGGCTTTATAGCCTTTAGACAATGCATGTTTAGGAAAGAAATCTTTGAGTTCTTTCCTTGTTTGTTTCAGTTTATCTGCTGCTATTTCTTGCCATTTTTATCTGTTTGGTTTCCTTTTCTGCTCCGTTTTTCTTTTCCGTGTCTGTTGGTTTCCTTTTTCTGTCTTACAGGTACCAAAAATCCTGTGAAGATCGCGTTGTGGATGCGAATCTTGCCTGGTGACCATAGGACGGCCTCTGCTGCGAAGATTTCAGCATCGATGGAGGCGCAAAGGTCAGTGGTGAGGCCTGAGATCACGATGCACTGATGGTGGTGATGTTTAAGCCACTGGATTGTTGTGAGGCAAACGGCGGTGATGTTCGGAGTGCCCAAAGCCTCTGGTCAGTGCTTTGATGGGACCTCGTGCGAGGTGACCATCGATCTGACCAGCATTGATGAGGGCCAGCTGGGGTGACGTGAGGGGACAGGGCTATTGATAGCCCTTACTTTGGAAGCTGGAACGGCTCTGACGTGGCGAAGCTTCTGGAACTGCTCTTGCGGTGTTGAGGTTCCAAAGAAACCCTAGGGTTTCCTGCTGGTGTTTTAAGTCATTGGGCCTTTTGGGCCTGAGTGACTTGGGTCTGTAGTAGATTAGTTTGGGTAATGGGTCTGTTTGTAAGGGTTATTGGGTTTGGACTTTTTAACGGACTTTTAAAATAAATAAATATTCATTTATTCATTTATTTTTTGTTTTTGGTTTTAAGGCCCGGGCAGACTTGGGCTGCTACAGGAGGATAGTGTGATGATTCTCCGACAGTTCTCCAATCTTAACGAGCTTTCGAACACTATAAAACAGAGAAAAAAAAACCTAGTAAGCATTTAATGCTTAGTAAGTTCATATAACAGGAAGTAAACTTACCAATCATATTCATTTAAATAAGCATAACAATATCATGCTTTCCAACAAATTAGCAAATTTGCCTAATCATATACACTCAAATAAGCAAGTTAGTCACATAATTCACAAGTACATCAAGTAAGCATGGATGAGCTCATCATTCTATACACCTGTCAGGTATTTCAAAAGTATTCGGGACATAACTCTTTTAATATCATAATTTCTCATGTTAGAAGTTTTTTCCATTGAATTATTGAAATATCGTTGGATACTTAGGTGGTACACACAAGGTGTACAAAACTATAAACTGTTTATTCATAATCAAGGGTACCCATTAGGGCACTTAATTAGATAGCACACTATCAAGCCACATATCAGGATGCTCAGATGAGCCATGTAACAAGGCACTTATCCTAGCTAAACAAGAAACTCATAAGAGTTCTACTCAGGGAGCTCATAGAGCTTATCAGATAACTCTGAAAAGTTAATATTAGGGAGCACCGGATAAGCTAATAGGGAGTTTAAGCGAGCCATGTCAGGAAGCCCATAAGAGCTTATATCAGGATGCTCACATAGAGCTGCATTTGTGTCTGCATTATATGCTAGATCACAACCAATCGAATCATGTAACAGGACGCTCACATAGAGCTGCGGTAATGTACAACACATACATGATCACTACCGATCAGGATGCTGGCAAGAACTATTTATCAGGATGCTCGAAAGGGCTTCAACAGGATTGCTCGTCCGAGCTATATTCTGTCCGAAACATATGCAGGACGACATGTAATATGAGATATCACATATATCCATCAAATTTCATTATTCAAACGGAACTTAATATTTTTTCGGATATGTTTGAACACATGATTATTTCATTTATTTTTAACATTTATATAATTCATACAATCACATACCACATTCAATTAAAGCATATAAATAAACACAATTCGGTTACAGAAACTGACCTCGACATTTGTTTGTGTATTAAAATCTACTAATCCGAAACTTTTTCTTTTCCTCGATCTAGCTTCGAATTTGAGTTGTCTGGGTCTATATAAATGAAATTAATTATCAATTTATCACATTTCATATTCAATTGGATTCAATTTACACCCTACATAATATTACCATTTTGCCCCTAAATTTTTCATAAATTCTAATTTCGTCCCTAGGCTCGGAAAATGAAATTCATGCAATTTAATTCATATTCCAAGCCTAACTGAAATTTTCTTATAATATTTACAACACTTTTATTTCACAAAATTTAGAATTTTTCTATGGGTTTTACCACTTTTCAATTTAGTCCCTAAATCATGATTTCATCAAAATTCTATTTGTAAAAATTGTTTATCTATCAGCAACTTTTCATTTTCTACCATAAATTTTAAAATTTCAGCATATTATCCATGGAAAAAATTTGTTACTTTGATAAATTTTCAAATTAATCCCCAAAATAGATAGATTAGACTATCTCGATCTCAAAAATATAAAAATTACTAAAAACGAGACAAGAAAACATACCTAATTAAGCTTGATTAGTTTCTTTTCTCTCTCCTAGGGTTTCCATGCAAATTTTGGGGATGAAGATGATATAAAATGATAATATTTCTATTTAATTATTTATCATCCATTAATTTTTCCATTTTCCAATTTAGTCCTTGCCTTTTTCTAATTTTCCATGGATGATTTATCAAAAATATTTACTAACTTTTCTTTTATGGTATAATTACCATAAAAGGACTTTAGTTTTGAATTCCATAGCTATTTGATACTTATAGCTACTAGAATTCAACTTTTGCGTTTTGTGCAATTTGGTCATTTTCATAATTAAGCACATAATCAATAAAATTTTCTGATCAGAATTTTCATATAACATTCTTATCATAATACAGACCATGCAATAATATTAAAATAATATTAAAATAAAATTTCTTTTTTGCTCGAATTTGTGGTCCCGAAACCATTGTTCCGATTTCACTGAAAATGGGTTGTTACAGTTACTTTCGTAATAGTATGTCATTGGGGAGAGCTCAGTCACGATACTATAGTGGAATGACTTCATAACTAAATGAGTTTATAACTAATAGGTGAAAAACTAGAACTTAATTAAAAATCATTTCAGTCTTAATCACGTATCTCCAATTTTTCCCTCTGCTAGCTCATTAAAACTAGAAATGAATTGCATGTTGAATCAAATGAACAAAAATGAATAGAAATGGTGAAAATGAATAAATGGGGGAACATTTGGAAATGATTATTGTTTTGTCCAAAATGAAAATGGAGAAATGGAATCATTTGGAAATGAACGTGGTTTTCTTCAAAATGAAAATGACTTGTAAATGAATTTATGATTTTTGAATTAAATGAAGTTCGAAAATGAAATTAAATCATTTGGTCATAGTGAACCATTGAATGAAGAAATATTAAATATATTTTCTCATAGATTATTTTACAATAAAGTCGTCATGATTTTAATGGAATTAGAATTGGATTTAAAAGATTATTTAATTGGAAATATAATGTGATGTTTATTTTGAAAAATAGAAAAATAAATAATGGGTTGGATCAAATTATAAAGTATTAGGTTAAAATATTGGGAAGTACATGTAATTGGACCTGATATGGGAGAGGCTCAAAAACCCCTCATATTAAAATGGGTGGATGTTAAACCCTAATAATATTAACTAGGGTTGCCGCCACCTATACTTCTAGATAGAGTAGGTGTCTGTTTTTCTAGTTGAAATAATCTTCTCCAATTCAATAAGTGTTCTACCTGTTCTACTTATAAATAGATGGCACCGATATTCCTATTTATAAAAACTTTAAAATATTGTTACTTTGCTTAAAAATGGAGAGAGTTTATTCTCAAATATTGAATCTATTTTCTGGAATAACAAATTCTATCGGTTTCTGTTTGAGAAGAGATTTTTTCGATCTAATACCAAAGAAAAGAAAACTATTTCTAGTTCTATATTTTGATTAGAACCGTCCGAGCCCACACTCAAAGTAGTTTGTGGTATGAGAATAGCAGAGGAGATCATTTGATTGAAAGCTGGGAATAATAAGGATCCGCCTATCTAAAAACATAGGTGCGAATTCGGTCTAGGATTTATTGCTATAAATATTACAAATTGGGTCTGTAATAGGCCAACTAAAACAGAGAATAAACCAAAATGAGAAAATGTCCACAGTCCAAATATTACAGCCCAAAACATTTACAATGGCCCAATACCCAATAATAATAAAACTAAGCCCAAAATTTTACAAACAGAAGCCTAAGATTGATGACCCAACAACAAAGCAAGCCCAAATGGCCTGAAAGTTTGGCTTCCACAGAAACCTTAGGGTTTCCCCCTTTGTGCCGCAGCAGCCTTCAGCCACCTCCACGTCGACGCTCCCACGTACAACCTCCGTACATGCCCGTACGCCACCAAGCACCAACAGACGTCTTTGTACCTACAAAAAGAAAGGACAAACAACAGTAAAGCAAAGAAAAACAAACAATATTGTATTTTCTCTTTCTTTTCGGTTATAAAAGAGCAACCAAAGAATTGTAAAGTCTTTCTTTTTCACTACTACGAACACACGTATACAAAAATCAAATATACAAAAACAGAGAACCAAAAATAGAAGTTTTTTGAAGGTTGTTCTTCTATTCATTTTTTTCTTTTCTTTTTGGTTTCATTTTGCTTTTGTTACTAAGAAACTGGCAATAAGGAAAGGAAGGCTTACCTGTGCGCATAAGGGCCCTAGGCCAAGTCCATGGTGGAGGCAGAGGCGTCGGACGCCGATGAAACCCCCAAGTTGGCTAAGACCGAGACACATAGGGTAGCATCTCTCTCCCTCCCCCCTTTCTCTATTTTTTTCTTTATTTAGTGGTAAAATGTTTTTTTTTAATTTTTTATCTTTTATAGGCCTCAACAAACGACGCCTTTTAGGGCCTGTTTCAATTGCCTTAAAACGACATCGTTTAACACCTTGACCCGAGATCCGACCAGAAAACCACATAGGATCTGCGTGTTTTCAAGCTGAGGGTCTATTTGCGCCCTCAGTCCTTCCGCTTTTGAGGTTGTTTTCAATGGGGTCCTTATTTTCTTTTTTTTTCTTTTTAATCTCTCCACATAATTTACATTTTGTTACATTTTGACCTGTGCCTAAACGATGCGTTTTAAGGGCTTGGGATATTTTCCCAGTCAGTCCCTCATATCTTCGCGTGCGTTCCATTTGGATTCTTATGCTGGTTCATTATTTAGATTTCATACTTTAAATTCCATTTTAATTTCAATTCGGTCCCTCACTTAATTAATTTCACTTTTTACGATTGTTTCTTTTGATTTTCTTTCATTTAGCCTTTGCGTTTGTTTTTTTATGTATTTTCGAAGTATAGATTTGATTATTATTATACTTCCTCTTTTGTTTTATTAATATTATTTGTTATTTTTGCTTCATTCACTTTATTTACTTATCCTTTTTTGTTATATATATATTATTTTTCACAAGCCCTTTTATTTTCCTTTTAATTTTAATCCTTTTGTAAATTTTTACATATTTTAAAATCTCTTCATATATTATTATTTTAAAATTTTGTAGTACTTTATCTTAAATCATTTTATATAGTATTTATTTTAAACTGTTTGTTTATATATTTTTTAAATAGTTCTATACTTTATTTGCTTTAAGTTACTATATATCATTATTTTAAACGGTTTTGATGTTGGTTACTTTAAATGGCTTTACGTGTTATTTATTTCATTCTTTTTTATTATTAATGTTGAAATGATGTATATAGTGTTATTATTGCTATAATTCATTGGTTCACATGTTTACACTATTGTCATTAATTATTATTTTGTTATGCAAGTTAGCACCGTAATCCATTTTAGATTTTACTACAAAATCATGTCACATTTTACCCGTTATATCAAAAATTTTGTTTCTAAAAAATAGGCAATGTTTCCCAATTTAGGGATTCGAGAAAACGTACCCTAACTTACGGGGTTTCGGCTTTCTCGTTAAACCTAAATAGCCTAATATCCTTTTAAGATTAAAATACATGAATTTTAAATAAAAATAAAGGCAATATTTCATATTTAGAAACTCGAGAAAGTCGTGCCCTAACTCACGGGGTCTCGATTTTTCTTGTTGGATCTAAACAACTGAATACATTTTAAGAAATCACAATAAAACTTTTAAAATAAAACAATTTAAAAGGCTAGCTTACTTTCAAGGGATTCAAATGCCGTGTCCTAACTTATGGGATGTGACATTTTGGTACTTCGAGATGAGAGGGCCTTCAATACTCGTTTTTATTTGCTCAAAGTTTTTAATCTACATTAATAAAAAGGAGATGATCGTACTTTAAATTTTTTTAGGTTTTCAACTTTTGACGTTAAGACATTAATTAATCAATTATGTACCAATTTTGGGCGTTACGAGGGTGCTAATCCTTCCTCGTACGTAACCAACTTTCAGTAGACCAAAATTACTATTTTAATAAATCACAATGTTGTATTAGAATGATTAATCATAAGGTGACCCGATCACACCTTATAAAAAGGATTGGTGGCGACTCCCCATTTTCATTTTCAAAACAAAATGTCGAACCTTTTTCAAAAGAAAAAAATAGTTTCGACAGGGTCGATTTTCAAAATTTTTATTTTCCGCTATGTAAGAAAATTATTTTCGAATCAAATTTTTTCCAACATATATACTACAGCACATTCTTAGTGGCTTTTTGTACGTCCAATTCTTTACAATTCTTATATACATCAATACCTTTTTCATACATACCATTAATGGTACTCAACACTTATATACATGACCCTTCCCATGAATCAAATTTTATTTTGTTATGCCTTTAGTAAGATTAGAGAAAAGAGGTCGGATACACGAGACTAACCAACCAAACACACCACAATAACATGCCAAAGAGCTCATGTCCAAAGACTAGAACAGAATGGATCCATAAATGCACCAAATTGCTACACACCAAAGTGCTAAACCCGAAGGTTAAACCACAGCCAAAATTTAATCTCCTAACACACATGCGCATACGTCCCTATTGACATGCCAACCGCATCCTAGCTAACTCACCAAGCTACTAGGGCTTTATTTTATTAATCCAATTTGCTAGAAGATTTCATTTCAACATAAATTCAACTTCAGTGCAAATTTACATTTCAACTTAAATTCAATTTCAATAACAAATTTCATGGCATTTTCCACCATAACAAGAATCAATAATAGTTTCATAGCTTATGCCACTATGAAAAAATTTAACAAAAATATCATTTCACATATTAGGTGTATATCATTTCAGCCATAAACATGATTTCAATTATTTAGAATCTTTTATTTCAATTTTCGGATCTCATAGTGTAGATAGGCAACCTTTTGCCTAACTCTACTTTTAAGCGTGCACGCACACACAAACACATACATATTTCAATTCATAATTTTAATTTGGCCTTATACATGTTTTTAGTATTCAATTTTCCTTTTTCATATAATGGCCATTTTTACACTTTTATCTTGTATCGACTCTTGTCAACATTATGCAATAATTAACATTTTAACATCTTTTTAGCCATTTTGGTTTTGACCAATATTTTAATATTAATGACATTATTCATACATGTCCATCAATACTTCTATGGCACCCAAAACTTCTTACATCATATTCTTAATTAACATGGCAATTCATGACCACAGTTCTATCTCCATATTTTAATGACTTATTTCAAAATATTATGCCATGGAATTTCACATGATTATTAACTTAATTAAAAATTTAATTATATCATCAATTTTATAATTTCCTAAGCTTGCTAACTTAGGGGAAGTTAGAATATCCAAGGTACTTACCTTAATGAATGCTCTACAATATTCAATCAAGCTTTTATGAACTTGTAACGCCCTAATTTTCGGGAATTCTGTGAATGTTGGCATAGGTTTAATTATGTTAGTGGGCCTCTAGAAAGCCCAAACTTAAGATAGAACCTGGCAATTTTTGTTAATTTTTGTTCCATAAGAAAAAGGGGGTAAAATTATGAAATAGGACCTATGTGAAAATGTTTGAAAATGCTATAGGCTAAATTGAAGTGGCCAAATAAATAGGAGTGCAAAATAGGAGGATTTGCATGACAAACCTCCCATTTTACATGAAGTGGCCAGCTATCATATTGTTGTAGACAAAATGTACACTTGATATCCATAATTTATGGTACAAATTGATACAAATTGATAATAGGTTAGGTAAATGTTCCATGATAATGGGTTAGGTAAATGTTTCATGATAATAGGTTAGGTAAATGTTCCATGATAATGGGTTAGGTAAATGTTTCATGATAATGGGTTAGGTAAATGTTTCATGATAAGAATATAATGTCTTTTGTATTAAAGAATTAAATGGTGAAATATGAAGTTTTATCAAAAGAAAAAGGGGTGAAAAGAACAAAGTTTTGTCCATCTTTGTTCATCATAGCTGAAAGTTAGAGAAGAGAAAGGAGAGGACAAAGCTCTTGAGTATTCGGTCATTAGGAGTAGGAAAATTGAAGGTAAGTTCTTGGTACCTTGCTTCTATTTTGAGGTTCATGAGTTCTTCTTGATTCTACCTTAACTCTTGAAGTATATTTTGATTTTTAGTTGTGTTGTGAGCATTTGGTCATGAATTAAAATGAAGGAAATGGTTGTTGTTTCATGTTCTTTTGATGAAAAATGGAAGATATGTGAAGTTGAGCCAAACAAATGAGCATGCATGTGCCTTAGATGCTAAAGGGAAAAATCGGCTAACATGTTGTGCTTTGAAATGATGAAATGGAGATTATGCTTAAGTAAAAATCATAGATATGTGATGATTGATTGGTGATATACATGTTTAAATAACATGCATGCAAGATAGGTGTATGAAAGAGTGATTTGGTATAAATCTGCTTGGGACAGCAGCAGTAACGTGACTTTGGAAAATCACCATAAATTGTGGGAGATGAATTAGAAGCTGAATAAATTATGTAATTAAAGCTTATTGAGTCTAGTTTCTAATGAAATAAACAAGAACATATTTTGAATTCTGTACAATGAGAAATTTGATTCGTAATGAAGAGTGGTCAGATTAGTCAAACAGTGAAACATGGGAAACTTTGAGAAAAATCTGGTATTGATTGGCTAAACCAAAAATTCTGAAAATTTTATGGATAGAAGATATATGAGTCTATTTTCAAGGAAAATTAACGGAACTTGATTTGGAGTTTCGTAGCTCCATTTATAAATGATTTAGTGACTGTTGCTCAGGAAGACAGCTTGCAGTGAAATTATGATTATGTGGTAAACATTGACAAAAATTTGTTAATGAGTTGCTTATTGATTTCTTATAAGCTTACTATGATCTGTAGGTGTGGTTGGCGAATATTGTAAGGGGTTAATCGTAGTTCGTATTTGAATAGTTAGATTAACGTGTTAGTAATCCAATTGTAGGCGGTTCGTGTGTGGATCTCGTCAATATATCGTCAAGCAAGTGTGTAACTAACACCCTCTTTCTTAGTCTAGATCGGTAAAAGCCGAAAAGCCGAAATGCCAAAAATCGGTATTTTGTAGATTTGCGAGTGTGCGAATGCTCGTGAGGTAAATCGATTAATGTTTTTGGTAAGCTGCAATGTTTGGACTGCAAAGTGCATGTTTTTTGTGCCCTCGATATTTTTTGGGCTTAATAGGCCAAAATTGGAATAATGGGCCAACGGGCCCAATTCGGTAAGAACCCTCGGTACGTAATTCTGTTAGTACGTGAAAAGTAGGAATATGCATGAAAAACCCTAAAAGCAGCTAAATTACTATAATACCCCTATGTATGGAAAATTACTGTTATACCCCTAGATGCAAAATTACCAAAATACCCCTAGGGTTAAATTGACCTAAATGCATGTTTGACTGTTGTTATTTACTGCATGCCATGTTGTTATTATCTGATGCATGGGATTGGGATATTGACGGAGGAACTACTGAAAGTGGCTTGTCCACGTCTTGGAGGCTTTGCCTCAATTCTTTGATAAGCGAGCAGCAAAGGCAAGAAGCTGTGGAGTGTTAAATTTGGGTGGGTTGAGCTATTCCCCACATGGAGTGTATGGCTGGTACGGGTGGAGTGTAGTGGTTGGTGGGTTGAGTAGTCTCCCCAAATGGGCTTGCATATGTTATTGATGTTGCATGTATTTTGAAATGGGCCTATGGGCCATCTTGTTATCTGAATAAGGGCTAAGGCCGGTTTATTATAATCTGAAAAGGGCTCGGCCCGATACCACTCTTATTACTGAATGGGCTTAGGCCCAATAGGCTTGAGTGACTTGGGCTTTGAATGGGTTTTCCTTACACACTGAGTTTCCCAAACTCACCCTTTTATTTTCATCCACGCAGAAATCCCCAACCATAGTGGGCTTGGAGTCGTGAGGGAATTTGAGTGGCCACCGTTCAAATTTTGATTTTCTTCGGTGGATGGACATCCTTTTAATTACGTTTGAGGTTTTGGGCTTTTAAATGTAATAAGGCCGCTTATTTATTTTTGATAGTTTTATATGTTTTATTAAGCTAGATAATATTTATTTTAACTGTTGAAATTGGATAGCTTTAGGGCGTTTTCAAAAACAACAGTTGATTTCAAAATAACACGACAACAAGCAAAGCTTCCGCAATGAAAGTATTTTTCAAAATTAATCACTTTTCCTAAAAATGACTTAATCAAATCGGTTTCCTAGAAATATCCATGACGTTAAGGTGTGGCAATGGCTGTATGCATGTCTAGGATTGGATCTGAAGGGAGCTTGGTACTTAAGCAGTCCGATGGACTCACCACCTCTTTTCCGGTTTCCTACCTGGTGCACAGCTTCCTTTCACTTTAACCCTTAATGAATTAATCTTTTGAACATCAAGTACGATTTTCTGGACTTAGAATGGAATTTTTTTTTTTAACGTTTTTGATGTGGCATGCCGGATCAGGCCATAACTTCTGGGCCGGGTTTGGGGTGCTACAGAACTCTAGTCCACCATCAATCAAGCTTAGAACTCGATAAATCACCAACTTTTTATTTCCATATAACAAAAATACATTAAAAATCAATATAAATTTCTTCCAAGCTTTCTCATAACATTTCTTAACAAATAACAAGCTAGTGGAGGTGTAGGAAGTTATTTCTTACCTTATTAAAGTTTTCTCACTCTAGCTTCAACTTTTCCTACTAAAAATCCATAAATCCTGGATTAAAATTTAAGAAATTAATGAAGAAATTGAGCTTAGCGTTACGAGCCGCGGATCAAAGAACATGATGATTGCGCAAAGAGTGTCCCATAGATGTCATCTTCTTAAATGTGGCTATTTTGACCCACATAAACTGGCATGATTCGTGGAACCCATAGAGAAGCCCATCTACTTGAAGCCTTGGTGACTTAGTGAAACACTCAAGTAAAACTAGAGTTACTAGGGTAAATAGTGTAAATACTAAATGGATAAGATTGTATAGAGTTTAAATCCCTTAGGACTCAATTGTACATAGGCTCTAATCTCAATTGTAACACCCCGAACCTGAGACCGTTGCCGGTGTCGGACACGAGGGGTTAACAAGCCAAAACCACTTATGGCACCGACCAATTTGACATTCCAGGCAAGCTGGAAAACTGCGTTGCTGTCGCCTTAAAAAGCATATCTCGAGTTTCACAACTCGGAAACTGATTCCGTAAATTTTCCCTGAATTTAGACTCATATATCCATCCATAGATTTATTTCTAGAATTTTTGGTCGGGCCAATTGGTACAGTTTATTAGTTAAAGTCACCCATGTTACAGGGGTCGACTACACTGACCTTCACGCGTTACAACTTGAATATCTCTCTGTACAGGGTTTAAATACTGATGCCGTTTGTTTTTAATGAAACTAGACTCAAAAAGGAATCTGCACATATTAGGCATGACTTCTAATTCATTCTGGATAATTTATGGTAAATTTTCAAAGTCGCGACAGGGGACCCAGAAACCGTTCTGGCCCTGTCTCACGATAACTTTAATATCTCTTAACACGTAACTCCTATGACCGTTTCGTTTATTCCATATGAAAGTAGACTCATCAAGGTTCATTTACATAATTCTTTCACTATTTAATACCATCCCTACAATTTTGGTGATTTTTCACATTCCCGTCACTGCAGCTGGCAGCACCTGTTTTTAAGGTAGGTCTTACCTATTTTGTAGTCTCCATGAACCAACTAGTCTTGCCATACATAGGTTCACCTATGATCATTTTAGCCATTCAATGGCTGATCATGTGACCAACACTCCCATTTCCAATCCATAATCACATCATGAAACCATATATATATATACAAATCACAAATGGTCTAAGTTAGTACTTTACTTCTACGAGCCATTTTCGCATGGCCGTACACATGTACATCACAACACATTTGAACCAACAAGGGTAGTCCTATACATGCCATTTCAAAGTTCAACCAAAATTATACCAAAATGGAGGCTTTGATAGTGTGGATGACTTCGACTTCAATGATCCCGTATCCGATCGCTAACGAACAAAATCTATAAAGCAGAGAGCCAAAGCAACGGGTAAGCATTTTTATGCTTAGTAAGTCTCAAGCAATAAAATCAGCTTTTACTAAAGCATTACATTCACATAGCCAAATGAATCATTTCATTAATACACATTCACATAATCACACTTACTTCACACTTCATCATTGTATACTTTCACAAGATATCAACCAATTCAATAGCTGAAAATTCGTTAGTCGATTGAACGAATGTTACTCAAACATATCGACTTTTCCAATGCACATATAAACATACCTTATCCTTTGGGCTTTTCGAGCGTACTAATTAAATTTATTACAGCAACCAACGCTCACCTTCAGCCCAAGCTTCTTCGGAATACAACTGGATATAACCACATGCACGAATGCCTTCAGGTCTTAGTCCGGATAGAACGACTTGCACAAATGCCTTCGGGTATTAGCCCGAATTTAACAACTTGCACGAATGCCTTCGGGTCTTAGCCCGGATTTAGTCACTAGCATAATTGCCTTGGTCTTAACCGGATTTAACTACTAGCATAAATGTCTTGGGACTTAGCCGGAT
This sequence comes from Gossypium arboreum, assembly GCF_025698485.1. Classification (NCBI taxonomy): domain Eukaryota; kingdom Viridiplantae; phylum Streptophyta; class Magnoliopsida; order Malvales; family Malvaceae; genus Gossypium; species Gossypium arboreum. Next base: position 96,472,397 of record NC_069071.1, on the reverse strand, counting down.
ATCATTTAATTGCTCATGCACACACATACATCAATAGTCATTACACATCCATGTTTCGTTTTTCGTTACTAAGGCTCAAACACAAACATATCACTAGCATAATCGCCTTCGGGACTTAGCCGGGTATCATTCAAATACTCATACACACATAAATCAATAATCATTACACATCCATATTTCATTTTGCATAATTGAGTAGGGTCATTTCTTGAGGACTTACCTCGGATGTTGTCGAACGGCTTCAACGGCTATTCGATCACTTTTTCCTTCCCCTTATCCAATTGTGGCCCTCTAAGCTCTCGAACTTTATGTTAACAAGTAAATTGATTTAGTCGTTTGAATATCAAAGGGGAATCCAAGGTACTTAGCCCTTATAAGGCCGCACACAATTATATTCACACACTTGAGCTCATTAATTATAACATAGCATCAAGCACTCATATGGCCGATTATACTTAGTCATACTTGCACCAAATCAACAATAATTTCAAGGTTTTTCATACTATACATGCACTAGGCCGAATGTACATGCAAATTTCACAACCATTCTTCAACAAATTTCTCCTTTAAAGAAACATATTTATCACTTTCTTCATAACCAAAACATCATGTGCAAACATATATACACATATAGGTGTAAGGTCAATTTCAAGGTATCCATAACCATCCAAAACACAAATTTTTAACTAACATGCAAGAAGCATAAACCATGCTCATGAATGCATCATGGCGAATACATCACAATCATGCCCTTTCAACTTCGGTCATGGTTAAACAAAACAAAAAAAAACTCAATGTCTTACTCAAGATTGCTACAAAGAAATTTCAAGAGTAGTCAATCCATCATTGCATGCATCATTAGCAAGCTTCACATTTAGCATGCAATGGCTTTAACACAATAATAACCTTGGCCAAATACCATTTCCATGGCATAACAAGGATTTGAACCATGGCTAACATGAACATCAAGTTAGCAACCAAAACATGCATGAATCTCATGACACAACCTCATACATACCTTAATCTTGATGCAAGTTTAGCCAAATCTCCTTCTAGATCTCTTCTAAACAAAGAAAATGAAGCAAAATCTCTTCTTCCTCTTAAGAATTTCGGCCAAAGGAAGGAGGGAAAAGATGAACAAATTTTTTGTTTTTCTTTATCACCTACACGGCAATGGGGGATGCTACACTCACACACATTTTTTTGTTTCTCTTCCCACATTTTAATTATTAATCATTTCTCTCATGCTCCATTAACAAAACATGTTTCAACATGTTTTCTTTGCCCATAAACCATGTCATGGCCGCCACCACCTATAAAAAAGGGAATTTGACATGCAAGTCCATTGTTTTGCATGCATGCTTTAATTAGTCATCACACATTTCCCCATCATACTTTCAAAGTTTACTACTAGGTCCTTTCTAGTGAAATTCACATTTATAGCTCTAAATCAAAACATCAAAAATGTCACACATGAATACACACATATTATAGGCATCAAAATAAATTTTAGATTATTTTTATGCCTCGGTTTTGTGGTCCCGAAACCACGTTCCGACTAGGGTCAATTTTGGGCTGTCACATCAATTGTCGATGTAACTCAATCTGTATCGTTGGTTTTGGAGGAGCTCAACTATAAATGGAGGTCATCCCCTTTATTTGTATCCATCCCATTGTATTTAGTCATTCTTCAGTTAAAGAATATATTGAGAGCATTTACTCAAACACTTGGTGTGTATTGCTTTCTTGTGACATTTTCAACTCTCTTGTTGCTCTTTTCATTTCAAGTTGCTTTCGCTTTGCTTCTAGTGCCTTAGAGAATTTCTAAGAGAATTTTCAATTTCGAGGTTTAGGCTAACTCAGGTAGATTTGAAGTGAAGAAATAGCCTAAGGCCGCATGATTTTCCATACTTAAGTTCTAACCCCGTGACATTAAGAAGTTGTTTCCATGGAGATTTTGACAAAATCTCAAGGTGAAAAGTGTGGCATTTTTTTTAAAGAAAATGGAGAAAAAAAGTAAGAAAATACAAAAGAATAAGGTGGTTAGCTAGGGGAGGCTACTGCCTGTTGAAAAAGAAAAATGAAGTTGAGGGGGGTTTTTCTCCCATATAAAAAGGCCTACAAATGGGCCAAAGGCCCAACTTTTACATGTTTAGTCTTGTCAAATTGTGACACGATTCTTCAATACAAGGTTCCAATAATCCAAAATAATTTAGAATATCAAATATCATAATTAAATATAATTTTTGTCATAAAATTCTTGAGAATTGTCCAAATTGCCCTTTATGGAAAATTACCATTTTGCCCATTTTTGCTTTTTTAATGATTTCTTCTCAAAATTTGATACTTAGACCAATTCAAGTTCATAATAAATATTTAATATAATCCAATGAGTGATAAAATTTTCAATTTTCTCTTTCTCGATAAAAATGAGAAATTTACTATTTACTCCCTATACTTTTAAAATTTCCCAAATTAGTCCCAAAATTGATTTCCTTCTCACCAATGCATATTCAAACTTTTCTTAAATCAATTAATCAATAAGAATTCATATTTTCACATTTTGGCCAAATTCAACTTATTCTTAAATTGTTTTATTTATAAGATTATTATTTTAATAAATAAATTTCATGTTAGAAATTGACAAAAGTATATGTTCATTTATTTATAAATATTTTATAAATTATTATGTATTTTATCAAAAATAACATTTAATTTAATTTTTTACTTTTAAAAAAATTAATTTTAAAGATCAAATTGATGAATATGTAAATTTGCAAGCTAAACTATTTGAATATTTAGATTTAGGATTGGTGATATAATGTATAAATATTGGAGGATAAATTTATTATTATGCCAATAAAAAAGTAATTGTTATTTTTATCAAAAATAACTTTTAATTATTTTTGTGCTTTTTTATTTTAAGAATCAAATTGATGAGAATGTGTAAAGTTGCGACTAATTTATTTGGATTTTAGATTTAGGACTTGATAGAATGTATAAATATTGGATGGTTAAATTTATTATAATGCTAATAAAAAAAGTTATTGTTAGTGATTTAAGGAAGGGTGACTAAAATATTAAAATTTTATAACACTAGTGGCTAAAATAAAAATCTTAAACTTGAATGACCAAAACAGAAATATGCTAATTATTGGGTGACCATATTTATAGTTTACCTTAAAATATTTTATCTTGTGATTTGACCTTTAAATATTCTCTATTTTCCAGATTCATACTTAAACTCTTTTTTAAATCTATTTTGATACCTAAAATATTGTTGTATTATAGAATTTAGTCTAAAAGTTAATGATGTTGAAAAACTACAGCCAATGATAATGTGCTGTATGTCTATCATTTTTTCCCTTATATCATTCATAACATGGTCAATGACCTTCGATCGACCGTTATTGTTGATGGATTATTAAACTTGCGTTCACCGATTATTCACTAAATTCACCAGTTAACTTTTATTTTGAATTTTAAAATTTATAAGAGAATATATATTAATTATTTGAGTTGGTTTGAAAAAAAATTATATTATATATATACTGCAAAATGTAACATTTTGAGTTTTAAACTTTTTTATAATTTTGAAAAGTTTAACTAAATATTTAAATTTTAAAAAGTTAATATACAAAAAAATAAAATATTTTAGAATTTATACATATATTTTAGAATATTTAGAATTCTTTTTTATTTTATATATTTTTAAAAAGTTAATATTTTTCTATTGTTTTCCTCTTTTGTATTCCTTATATTATATATAAGGTTTTTATAATTTTTATTTATATAATTTATATATTATAAAAATAAAATTTTAGAAATTTATTTTTAATTATATATTTTATATATTCAGAATACGTATTTTGATGAATTTTGGATTTTTAAGGGTATCACGTCATCAAAACCACATGTGTATAAAAACGTTAAGTGGATGTGCCCCATTTTTTTAGCACTATTCACTCAGATTAAAATTGATAAGGAGGATAGCTTAAGTACTAAAATTTTAAAAAATTAAAAAATTATAAAATTATTTTATATATTTAAAAATTATTAAAAGAATATATATTTTTAGTTTTAAAATTTTAAAATTCTCATTATACTTTTAAAATTTTTGAAAATTTTAATTAAATTTTCTTAAAATTTTTCATTAATCTCACAAAAATTTTAGTTAGAAATTTATTTTTATTAAAAAATTCTCAATAAACTACTAAATTTTGAAAATTTTATTAGACCTTTAAAACTTAGTCTCAAAATCCACAAATGAAGAGTTAAAATAATTATTTTTGTAAAATTTGAGAGTAAAATAAATGGCAAAGAGAAATTAGGCGTTAGAAAGATCTACCTTAAAATTTGAAAAAAAAAAATCATTTCTTGAAACAGCTAGTTAAGCTAAGCTTCTATTATTTCAAAATTTCCATAAATCCTGTTGAAGCTGATTTATGGACCAGAAAATTTCCAAAGGCTTCTCTCTCTCTCTCTCTCTCTCTCTCTCTCTCTTTGCGATCTTGACTAATCATACAAGACTCCGGAGCTCGCAGTGCAATAATGGATTTGAATCCCTCCACTTTGTGTTGCCAATCTGCCATTCCTCATTCTTACTTGCTTGTGTATATCATACCAAATTAAAGAAAGTCCAGCTTGGCCTTATGTTTGTTTGTGTCTCCCCTCTCGCCCACCTCACCAATTTAACCCCATAAAACGTGTCTCATGTTTCCTACACAAAGCAACCCTCTTGGTTTGTATGGTCAGAATCCATTAATCCAAAGATCTAACACAACCCATTCTCACTCACCATCTTTAGGTTTCCATTTATGCTTTAGCATTCATTAGAGGGACCATTCATGCATGCAGCGATCGGTCATGGTTTAACTGATGGTTTTCAAACCCCTTTCAATCTCAAAACTTCTTATCTCCTGAAGATGAGGTGAATCTATTGTTTGGATTTCTTATGCTCTTTTGGCCCTTCACTCAGATATCTCTGGATAACAGTCGCCCTACCCAATTTTGGTTCTTCTATATAAATCCACCTATCCTTCCCTTTGTACCTTTGTTTGCACTTCATTTTCTTTTCCTATTTTTCCCCTTTTGGCTCTCCATCCCCTAATCTATTTTCTCTTCTTCTTTTGGCATTTCTATTCGTTTTGTCCATTTCTGTTAGAGAAAAAAATGATATACTGTCACAACTACAACCATGTTATTCCTTGTCTTCATTGCCACCCACATAGCTACATTAGGATGGTAAGTGAAATCTCTTCCAACTTTCTTTGCTATTCACGTTTTCAAGTCGAAAACAATAGTACTGAAACCTGCAGAATCGTCAAGTTGGAGTTTATTATGACTAGTACTGTTTTTTTGGTTTTTCATGGGAAAATTTGCAGGTTCAACATCTGATCGAGAGATGTTTGCTGCTTTACATGAACCGACAACAATGTGTCAAGGCACTGGCAAAGTATGCAAGCATTCGGCCGTGCATTACAATTACAGGTGATAAAAGAATGCAACATATTATACCATATATGATCAAATAATTTGGGTATTTAAACGTTTTAATATTAATGCATTTGATAGTGTGGAGAGAGCTAGAAAAGGAGAACAAGGACTTCTTTGAAGCATTTTCAAGCTCTCTCTCCCTACAGGCCTTTTATGGGTAAGAGTTATTAAGCATGTGCTACCCCACACATTCCATATATGTTACCATATTCAAAGACTGAAAGTTGGGTATATACTTTTAGAAATCAATATATATTCATAGAGATGCAATTACAAGTGTTTCGTTTTCGATTTTCCTGGAAGGTACATTCGAAGGAAACCGAGTTATGAAAGGAAGAATCAGTACTGGAAGTGAATGACAAATTCACAATTAATTGTTGCTGAACTGTGTCTATATTCCAAGGTAAGCTAGAAATAGAATGTATAAAATTTTCCAACTTAATTAACTCCAACACATGCTAACTTAACAGCTGCAAAATGTATATATAATCATAAGTTTTTTGCTTAAAAGTAAATTAACTCAAGCATGATGATTCAGACATGCAGAACTTTGAGAAATAGCAAATTTAGATATATTTAGCACTAGCTAAAGTACCAGAAGTAGCAGTAATAGTAAACTTGGAATTTCTCTTAAGAAAACTAAAGTGTTTTTTTTTTTGGAAGACAGTCATATCTAGTACAGACTTGCAGTGAAGACTTCATTCCCAAGAGCATCTCCCAGAAAAGGGCATATGATTTTGAAACCTACCTTTATATAGTACATATATTCATGTATCAGTAGCCCTAAAGGAGTTAATAGTTTGTGGAAGAAATTTTATACTAATAAAATTAATTAGGGATAGAATTAATTGTTCATCACTTCACTCAAATGGTGACTTGGTCCATATGGAATTCCTTGCGGCTTTTCTTTCACGGAAATCATTGCCTTGTATGTGAACCTGAAATTTGTCACAACAGAAAGTCATGCAACCCTTTTCTGTCGCATATATTACCCCAAACATTATGAAGCTAAAGAAGTCTTAACAGTATGTTCAAGTGTCCTTAAATAGCTAACTTATTAATTTCTTTTCTACATGTAATAATTGAACTGCAAGAAAAGGACTACCCTATAGCTATCCTCAGTTTGAGTAATGACCCTTTATAATTATTGAATTACTGTTGCCTGTAAGCTTATTTACCATAAACTTCTTTCTTAGTATGTATAAGAATCATAAGGCATGAAGAAGAATAAGCATGCATGCAATGTCACAAATTTTCTGTCATTAATTAATGATGTATTATCCCTATAGTACCATGTGATGGCTTAAAGAGTACAGCTAACTAATTATGTCAATGATTGATGCAAACTCCATAAACGATCACATAAAGTTCAATAACATGAGGAATTGCTACATGACTCGCAAGTACAGTACTTTTTTTTACAGCTCTAAATAGTTAAAGCTAGCTAGATGTACTTGTAAAAGGATTAAAATTATAAAATTTTTAGGATGAGAGAAAAGCTAACCTCAGTAGCCTCTACGTTCCATGACGCCTCTCCCTCGTCCCGCTCACAACTCACTCCTTCTCCTTTGTTGTGCTTGTGAATGGGAGGAAAGTGGGCCCACTGAAATATTAAGACATATATATATATATATTACAAAACATATGCTGGAAAGCATGGGTTTGTCTTGTTGATTCTTTTGGGTGTCTGAAACATACATTTTTTGCAGCAGTGCTGAAGGCTTCTTTGTGCGGAATGTTGGGATTTTGAGTTTTCAGTCTCCTGATCTCTTCTCTGCCACCAAGAATGAATGAATCTATATATGATAAATGTACTAAGTCAAAGAAAAACTTTTTTTTTTTGGTTTTTCTATAAACGTAGATGGGGGGGTCTTATTACTTGATGAAGCGATTATAAGCTGATGGAGCTCTTTGCCTCTTCTCTGGCGCTGTAAAATTGGACTAAACTAGTATTAGAATTGGAACGATGAAACAGTTCTCCCTTGTGTTACATCCAAGTTTTAAAATGGAAAGAAAGGACGCACGCTTGTTGACTGTGGGATTCACACGGACTATATCTTCTTCTCCATTATCGGAAGAGCTCATCAACGATGGGCTGCGCCTGTCTGAGGTCTTCCTATGGCCACCCACTTCTTCTGAAACTGCTTCTTCTTTTGGCTGATTGACAGAAGCTCACATATGGTATATAATATGATGTTAATGAAACTGATAATCATCTATAGTTAAGAAAGATAGACATCGATTAATCAAATTGGTGACATGCTAATATAACCTAGTAGTGACCATATATTATCGACATACAAGCTGTTGATTAACATATACTTATACCTCATCATCATGAGCAAAGGAAGCTAGAAGGTGCAGTGGGACAAACGAAGCTTTCATCATATTAACTGAGAGAAGGCTTGTGCAGTGCCCACATCTCACTGTCACCACCATGGACAAGCTGTTACATGGGACACTTACCTGCAATATTTCAAAAGCCAAATTATCAGAAGCTGGAGAGAGAAAAGACTTTAACGCATGCATATATAGTGTGGGAAAAACATTCTTTTTTTCTTTTACCAGTAAAATGGTAGTGCAGAAACCACATTGTACATAACAAATCTGCTCAGGGAGATCAAAGAGATGATTCAGTGTCGACATTTTCTTCTTTGTTGATGTTAGTTTGTCTGTTTCTGAGAGTTTGTGTGTGAGGAAGTGAGGGGGAGAGAGAGAGAGACAATGAGGATGATGTGGTGGGCTTTTGATATACATGGGAGGTGGGATTTATAAATTGTACAGAGACTCTAATTACAAGGATATTACCTTTCTTTAGTTATATCTTATACCACTTAATTCCTTAAGCATTGTGCTTTCATTATTGTTGCTAAACAAATTTAAACAAAGTACATACATTCGTGGAACAATAAATGATATTCAAATATGGCAGATCTTTGTTGTTGCGGCAGATTAAAATATGTGGTTAATGCTTAAATTCACGATAATAAATTGTACTAACTTATGATGGAAAAATTTTATATAATAAATATATTTATAAAAATTGATGTAAAATTAAAATTTAATTGTAATAATAAAATAAAAATAAGTGACGAGTTGAAATTTTATTATATGAGTTTATATTTTTCTTTTTTAAATATAAAAATATAGAAAAACAAAAATATCCTCAAAATTATAATCTGTCATATGTACTTAAATTTTAATTTTAATATAATCAAAGGACATGGGACAGCATAACAACTCATTTGTGAAAAACAAATTTTGAGTGTATAAAATAATAATAAATTATAAAATTCATAGATAAATTTTAGGATGACAATGGAACGAGAGATGACAAATATTAGTATAAATCCACCATCACTTTATAGTTAATATGCTCTGCTCCACTATCCACTTCGCTCCACATTAGATGTATAATTTTAAAATCACTATCACTTTATCCATATTCGTCTTACCCCACTCAGATTACGTGTCAATTTAATTTTTACTATTTATCTTTAATATTATCATTTTTAGTGTCAAATAAATATTTAAACATAATATTTCAAAAATGATAAATATAATAATAAAATAATGAGTGAGTTGAGACAATATAAGCAATTATCATAATCACTTCATATCTATTTCATATCTACTTTTTTTTTTAAAAAATTCTACTCCAAAATTCAGTATATAATCACTCATGTGCTTTACAATTACAATGATGCAACTGTAAGTTAAATATTTGAATATTTATAAAAAGAAAAATAAGAGACTAGCATTTCCCCCAGTTATCATCTCTCCTAGAAAATAATAGAAAAAGAAAAGAAAGAAATACCATTTCATGTTCTGACAAAAGTAGTCCTCCCAAGCTTGTCAACGTTGTGATTCACACAGAGTTTTAATTAAATTGCTAAAAACAATCGCAAGCTTCAACCTTGGTGTGTGGCATTTGATGTTAGCCAATTCCATTAAAAGGATGAAAAAGGGACATAGTGACTAATGGTTTTCATGTGTTGTTTTCTGTAACATTTACTCTCTAGTTCAGGGCAAGAGGCTTTTTTTTTTTTTTTTTACCATTTAAAAGAGGAGGGGAAGTTTCTAGAAGAGTGTATGGAGAAGGAAAATGGGCATCTCAGGTTTTGTCTTTCCTCAAACAAGGTAAGTTTGATTGAGATTATGAGCAATGCCCTCACTTCCCTACTTTCCACTGCTGTCTTTGTTCTTGTTATTTGCTTTGCATGCACTACCATCATCCTTAATGCTCACATTTATTTCCCCATTTTCCATTTCACCTTGCTTTCACTCTCTTGTTGACTGTCTCACCCATGTGCTCCCTGTGATGTCCCCACCATCCATACTTCATATATGGAAATGTCAATACAGCATCTTCAAATCATCAAGACTCTCAATGCTTCCTATAACTTTAATATAATTTTCATATGCTTTCAATTTTTAACCATTTTGGGATAAACCAACTTTAATTGATGGATCCATACGTGCACCCACACCCATTTCATCTTCCATTTTTAAATTAATAAAACAGTTAACCCTATCACTTAAACATACGCAATACCGCATAGTGCAATGTCTGCCAAAACTAACATCATATATAAACTTTTATGTAAACCTTAGTCGACATCCTTCCTAATTCATGATGCAATTCTTGATGTTTTCAGATTAGTTACAGCTTTCTTCACCATACAATCATAATCCTATTTTATTTTCGGTTTTTAAACTTGCCTAAAAATATTTAAGTGGTATTTATTTATTTTTTTAGTTGGCATCCTAATTTATATTCCGTTACACACATTGTTCCAATTTGTCAATAGTATTACTTTTTTAAGGATTAATATGTAGTTTGCTCCATGAATTTGTTTAAAAAATACCTAGTTGATACTTGTACTTGTCCAAAAAATTATATTTTTTTTAAAAGTAATTTATATTTTCTAAAAGATTTACAATTTTTTAATTTATATCTATCACATGTCATACTAAGAGGCCGCCACATGTTACTAGTAGGATTGGCCATCGGTGTAACGTTAGCATTTGTTAGTGCGGAGATACCAACCTGAGTGATGGAATACAAATTTAAATACCAAGTAAATAAAAAAACTTGGAGTACTAATTAAATACTTTTGGAAAAATTCATAGGAAAACCACATAATAACCCTTTGTTTTGGTATTAAAAGATGGAGGTTTTGGCAAATCAATTAAGTGGTGCGTGTGGTAAAAGCCTGACGATGATCAGAATATCAGGATGTACTATTGTTTTGTTGGTATGGGAAGACCTAACAGTCATGGATTATGTCAAAATTCATCAATGGAATTTGTTGGATTGTTGGTTCAAGGGGTGACCATTCATGCATGGGGCTGACTCACTTTCTAGAACATAGCAAAGAGATGGGATAGTTTATGAAGATAGGCAAGATTCCTGGTGTTCTGTGAAAGGAAATATACAGACTGTTCCAAGCTTTTTTGAATTGCATGGAGGATATTATTAATTTACAACCAGGGAGGGAAATGGGCCTGGGTTAAAATAAGTTTATGGAGACGAGGAATCCAGAGAAATGTGGGCCTAGAACTTGGAAATGTGGGAGATTAATTGCTGCTAAAAGGGGGGTATTGAGCAAGCCCAAACAGATTGGTTAGATCATGTTAAGCCATGAGTTTTGTATAGGTTATTTGTGAATGCCTAAATTAGTGATTGTGGTGGCGTTGACTATTGGGAAGTGGTTTCAAAATGATTATTGTATCATGGAATGTGAGGGGGATTAACTTAGTGGCATCAGTTAGAAGATAGTACAAAAATTGGTTGGGGCTGATATAATTTTCTTCTAGGAAATGAAGCTATGTAGTTATGTCGAGTGGAAGTAAAACATGCTATGGCCAAACGGTCATTATGACTGTATTGGACGGTGAACTGAAGGTACAACAAGGGCTTTAGTCGTTTACTGCCATTATGGGATTGGTGCTACTTTAGAAAGGAATATAGGTCTATTTTGGTGAAAAGGTGATGATATTGTAAAATTTCCTAGGTTGTAGGTAGTGTTATTTTGAGAAAAATATAAATGGATTTTTCAAAGTAAATAAAATTTTATTTATCAATGACAGAAGAGAAGGTAGTTGGATATGGGAGAAAATTGAAAAAGCTTACATGTTGAGAGATATTAAACCGAGATATAGATTATATTGTAATCTTGTGAAAAATATAGGGTTAAAGTGTGAAATTTAAAATATAAAAGGATAAAATTAAATTAGTGGAAAAAGGAACAAAATATTTTTTGAAAATAGATAATTATGGAATTATCAAATAAGAAAATTAGAAATATTTATGCATGTAAATGAATTTGATGGGAAATTGATTTTTTTATTAATTATACTATTTAGATTTTTTATGGAAAGTTTCTTCTCACCTCACAAACTAAGGAGAAAATTTTAATATATGAGATGTGAGAATTGACTGGCGATAATCACAATGAATCGTAAATAAAGAGAGAAAAATAGAACATACAGAATTTTATATGAAAATTTTTTGGAAAAAAAATTATGGGCAGAGGAAAAGAAAATTCAACATGTCGAATTTGAATATACAAGAAAAGTATAGACTATATTTATTTATAGGTTTATAAAACTATATTCTAATCAAAATTTAATAGAAGTAATAAAATAATGTTAAAACACCTCATTCTAATCAAATATCAAATAGAGGAAGAAACTTTTATTCGAATTCTATGTGTGCAGCTTGTACCATATTATAGAGTACCCCAGTCGACCTTCGCATTCACATATCTCCCCATCTTACCATTTATATTTTATTTTAACAAAAATTTAAATCACGATAATTTTATAATCTATTTATACTATCATGCTTATCTCAATCGGTAGTGGATGAAAGTGGTTTGATTATATATATTTTATGTTATTGCAACCCATAAAGACCATCAAAAGCTTAAAGGAAGACCAAAATCATAATATCTGGAAATGAATTATATATTATCTATGAATGAGATTGTGATCTGATTTTGTATGATTTTTATATTTCGAGTGTGTCACTAAATGCAAAAAGAAAATACCCCACTTGTTCTCGGACACGTCCCTTTTCATGGATAAGATTGAAGGGTGAAATGTTCCATAAAATTAATGGCACCAACTTAACATTCTTTTTTTTTTTTTAAAATTTTACATTATAATATGGATTTAATTATAAATTATATAATATATATAGAAATAACATATGAATTTAGATCTTGATTGTTTGAATTCCAACTTAACACATATTTCAATCGAATTTAAATATTTTCATTTGAAAATGTTGGGTAAATTTGAACAGAAAATTTAACCCTTAAATTGATTTTATTATTTAAACAGAAACATTGAAGGAAAATTGATAAACAATAAATTTTAGAAATATGAAAATGAGAAATTTTTATATAATATTATAAATTACCGAACATAATATATCTAAGAAATTTCATCCCACAAAATGTCATCAAATTAATAAGTGCATAGTTCTTAATTTTGCAATAAAAGAGACATAAGCAACCTTTTTTCTTTGCCAGAAGCAATCTTTCATGTTGGTGGTGAAGGATGAAGATGGCATTTCTACTTAATTAAAAAATATAAACGAAAATGATATCCTTGTAAATAACCTCAGATAAAAGCTTTTTTTTGTTGTTTTGATGGTAAATCTACTGGTTGACTCTTAATTTCAATAACTCCTATCAAATAAATATCTAACCAATAATAAAAATTTTAAATCTCTACAACCTCAAATATAATATAAATATGACATTTTGGGTACCAGAAATGCGGTGGTCCCATGCACCCCCGAATACAACAAAAATGCGACCAGCATTCCAAATTTTGTATCCATATGTGGTCATTATTTTAGTAATAAATGGAAATAACTACTTTTTTATTAATAAAAATATTATTTATATTAATTACAGTAGTCCAAATATTATACATTGATTGATACATGCGTAATGTTAAAATATATAATTACTTTTACTGTTGATGGTAATAAGTATTTCTGATTTTGGTGGTTCTCAAATATGAGAAAGGATCATACTCAATTTTGTAGTTAAAAATGATTATATCCAATATGGAAGAGAATAACCTTAATAGAAATGAGCAATGGAAGTTCTCACTTCTTTCTTCTTATTTTATAATATATAAAGATTTGATAAAAATAAATAAATTATATAAGTAGTGATCTAATTATAAAAAAAAATCTTTTTATGCACCCAAAATAAAAAGATTGCAATTTAAGCACTTACGTTATATAGTTAAGTCATTTTGGTTTGTCCAGTTAGAATCACTAACGGCAAGCTAACTTGACAGTTAAAAAAATTGGTATGATAACAAATTTTTTCTCAAATTTTATATATTATGTTGATTTAGTCATAATTTTTAAAAAATAACTCTCAAAATTTAAAATATTCTCAATTTGATCCTAATTCTAAAAGAATTAAAGAAATATATAAAATACATAAATATTTTTAAAATATATAATAAATTTAAATTTTATAGTAACATTAATATTAAATATAAAAAACCCTCCCATCCTATCCCATTCGACCCCATCCCCTTCTCTCTCATTCTTCTCCTCATCCATTGAACCTTTTTTCATCACTGTCTCTCCCCCTACCCCTGGCCATAGGTCTCGGTTCCTTGCCTTATCGCCTCTTACGATGTGAATAGAGTCATAATCCTAGTTCAATTTTTATCCAATTGCTGCAGCTAAAACCACCAACCTTCTTGATTTCCTTATCAGATGCCATGACCTTCAAACAACAGATCCAATTTCTGCAACTAAAACTGTGGTCGAGGTGGGGGAGCCCCTTTCCCCCACTGCCGTTGTATAAAATTTTTCAAAATATGTGTCTAATTTTCTTTTTTTATTCTTTTATGTTCTTTTTCAATTTTTAAACTTATCTTCTTCTCCAAAATTTTAGATCACTTGTTTGAATTTCTAAAAGAACGAATAATTTATATATAATATAATTGCCTCCAAAGAAACATGAAATCCCGATACAGAAAGTTCATTTCCTTTCTTCGAATCAATCATTGCATGACATTCTAATATCTTATTTAAGTATGAAGCTTGTGATAGTGTTATCATTTTGTTCTTTTGGTCATTTAGGATTCAAATTCCTAGAACAAAATTAGCTTCTCCCAAGTCCTTTGTGCTAACCTGTTGGGTTAACCACATTTTAATTGATGATAATGTCCTTATATCATTCCCAATGAGTAGAATGTCATCAACATATAGAACGAGAAAGATAATCTTTCCATCCCAAAACATTTATAAACACAAGGTCAATCTACATTTTACTCAAATCCAAAAGTCTTGATTGCTTGATCAAATATTTGATTCCATGAGCGAGATGCTTACTTAAGTTCATATATAGATCTAAGTAGTTTGCAAACTTTATGCTCGTTTCTTTTAGCTATATATTCAGTGGGTTGCATCAAATAGATGTTCTCTTCAATATAGTCGTTCAAGAATGTTGTCTTGACATCTATTTGCCAGATCTCGTAATTGAGAGCCACCGTAATAGATAACAATATAGGGATTGACTTAAGCATGACAATCGAAGAGAAGGTTTCTTCGTAATTGATACCTTATTTCTGAGTATAACTTTTTACTACAAGTCTGGCCTTATAAGTTTCCTCCTTTCCATCTGCATTTCTTTTCTTCTTGTAGATCTACTTACACCTTATGAGTTTTATCTTTTTTGGTAAGTCTATTAGTTCTCACACTGAGTTGGAATTTATAAAATCCACTCAACTTTCATAGCTATTCCCCAGAACTTGGAATCAATACTTTGTATCGCTTCATCATATGTGAGTGGGTCATCATCTTCCTATTTGAAAGACTTAGTATTTAAAACACTTCCGCCAGTTTGGAAAAAATCAAGCCTGTGTGAGACCTTCCCACTGTGATGAAGCACCCTATGTTGCTGATCGTTTACAGGTCTACTATTAGGAGTTGGTTTTTGGAACCATTTCTATAGGGCTATGTGTATTTCTCGAAAGTTCCTTAAGTATTTCTTTACTTTGAGGTTTGAAGTCATTTATGTAACTTTATTCAAGGAAAGTAGCATGAGTTGAAATTATCATTATTTTCTCTTTCGGGTTTTAAAATAAAGCACCTTTTGCTCCTTTTAGATATCTTACAAACATGCACAATTCTATCCGTGAATCTAATTTTCTCCCATCTTTATCCAATACGTGGGTTGGGCTTCCTCAAATCCTTAAATGATTTAGACTTGGCTTCCTGTTATGCCATAATTCATATGAAGTTTTAGATGCTGCCTTAGTTGGTACATCATTTAGAATATAACAAGCCGTTTGAAATGCATATCCCCAAAAGGAGATTTGCAGTTTTGAATAACTTAATATTGAACGAACCATGTCTAACAACGTTTGATTTCTTTTCTCTACCATGCCATTCTTTTGTGGAGTGTCTGACGTGGTTAACTGAGATAGAATCTAATTCACTGTGAGATGCACTAAGAACTCATCTGATAAATATTCTCCACCTCGGTTAGACCGAAGTGTCTTAATGGGTAAACCTAGTTATTTATCCACTTTTGGATGAAACTCTTTAAATTTATCAAAGGTTTCACTCTTGTAGTGAATTAGGTACACATGCCTATATTTGGAATCGTTATCAATAAAGGTTACATAATACTTGTAACCACCTCTTGCACTGATGTTCATAGGGCTACATACGTCAGCGTGCACAAGTTTTAATGGTTTCACGGCTCTTGTCTCTTTTGCATTAAAATATTGCTTAGTCATCTTACCTCCCAATCAAGATTTGTATTGTGGAAGATCAACTTCTTTAAGCAAACCTGAAGTGTTATCTTTCACAAGTCTAGTGATTTTTTCTTGATTAATATGACCAAGTCTCAAATGCCAAAGGTATGCCTTATTACAGTGAGAAGTTTTAAGTCTTTTATTCAAAATTTCATTTTTAAACAGTGTGTACATCTTTGGTTTGATAAAATAGATATTATTTGACAATCAATCATTACATATAAGTTTACGATTTCTAAATATTGCAATATTATTATTAAAAGTCACAATCATGCTATCTTTATATAAACATGTAACAAAAATCAAGTTTCTTTTGAAACTTGATACATAAAAAACGTCTTTCAAAATAATATTCCTGAGATTATAAAAGTAAATATGTACTTCTCCCACTGCTTCAACTGCCACAATTCTTCCATTTCGGTCTGTAATGATAGTCTCTTATCTCTAAGATCTTTTATCTCCTTGAACCATTGTAGAGAAGCACATACATGATTAGTGGCTTTAGAATCGATGACCCAATAGTCTATTGAATCTTTAACTAAACAAGTTTCTATTATAAAGAGTTCCATACCTTTGGCTTTAGTGACCAGGTAATCATTCTACTATTTGCAGTTTGACTTGAAATTCCCTTTCTTGCTGCAGAAGAAACAATTAGACTTAGATAAGTCTTTAGGCTTCTTGGTTTGTAACACCCTTTACCCGTATCCGATGCCGGGATAGGGTTCGAGGCGTTAACGCACTTAAACGTATACCATTTCATAAAATTGGGCCATAAAATTTCATTCGTATCAAAACTTTTCATACACATGCATAATGTCCCTTACACGAGCCACCGAGGCTCTAAACATGCATTAAAGGCGGTTTGGGACTAAACCGAAAACTTTGGAAAATTTTGGACAAACTTAGAAAAATTTTCAAGAATCAAGGTTACATGCCCGTGTGGACACAGGGACACGCCCGTATCCTCAGGCCGTGTAACTCTCTGTTTATGATGTCAGCAAAACAAATTGAACCACACGGCCAAGCCACACGCCCGTGTGCTAGGCCGTGTCCTCTACACGGCTGAGACACATGGCTGTGTCTCTACCCGTGTGGCTAGCACTTAGGCTATTTTTCAAGCGTTTTTGTTGCCTTAATCTTTCACAAACTTAACCACTTTAAAGACACATATCATAGCATCATTTTAATGATTAAACAATCTTTATTAAGAGATATTCACCACATTAACATGTCCTCTTATATGTAATGCATCTACTCATGCAATACCAAGTCTAAATTCCTTAATTCACATTCATAAGACTTGTCATTTTGATGATCTCTTTTACCATTATGCTATGGTTACCAACTTATCATGCAATTTCTACATGGCTATGACCACCTTAATTGGTCATATAGTATACATCCAACACACGTGCCATATTACCCACCAAGCATGACAAATAAACATAACCACATCATAAACATTAGACATGACATGAATAGCTAGGTTTACAAGCCTTAATCAATTTGAGCCACATCCTATGGCCATATACATATAACTCATTATAAACCAATACATGTGACTAAAGCATAATAACACATGTCAATAAACTAGATCTCTATACATGCCACTCACTTGAAATTTCTAATATATGCTTCATTATTCCAAGGGTAGGGACTTGATAGTGTGATGCTGCCTCCGACGATCTCCAACTCCGAGCTCACCTAACAACACTAAAAAAAGAAAAGAAAAGGAAAGGATTAAGCTTCACACTTAGTAATTCCATATGAAAAAGAATAAGCAATTTATCAATATGCTTTCACAAATTCTTACAACATGTTCTTAAGGTAATACCATCATAATTGCCTTTTTACCTATGTTCAAGTTAAGTTGTTTTCTCGAGTGACAACCACTAGATTATTCATATCTGGAGTTACGGAACACCAAATTAAGATCCACTAATTTTCCCAAAAACTAGATTCACATAACTTCTTACCATAAATTTTTAGAATTTTTGGTTTAGCCAATTAGTACAGTTTATTCTTCAAAGTCAACCCTTTTTTTATGTCTAAAAGTTCCAACCCTTCCTCACTATAAATTAATTTTCTCATAATACAGAACTCAGATGATGTTCTTGTATATTTCTATTGAAAATAGACTCATTAAAAATTCTAAGCATATAGATTATAACCCATAAATATTTTTTTATAATTTTCAATGATTTTTTCAAATTAGAACAGGGGATTTCAAAATTCATTCTGACTCCATCTCACAACAATTTAAATATCTCGTAGTATGAAATTCTTTTGCTCACATCGTTTCCTTTATAAGAAACTAGACTCGATGAGATTCAATTCCGTATTTAATTCAATATCTAACTCACTTTTTACTATTTTTGGTGGATTTTCAAAGTTGGACTATTGTTGCTCTCCAAAACTTTTTTAGTGCAATATAATGATCACTAAGGTAATAACACCTTTACAAATCGTTTCTACCATCATGGTAAAAATACATATTTATACATAAGCATGAATCCATAACCTCAAGGTCATCGTAACATAACATAATAAACATGAATTTACATATCATTCAAACCTCATTAACTTACTATTCACATATTTTCATTCTTGCCAAAAACATGTATCAAGGCCATTACACATGAGTTTAGTGTACATACCTGTACAACATGAAACGTAACTTACAACTATTCTCACCATTGACTTACCTAATAGGACCGTCATCAAATCATACATAGAATTACCCGTTGAACACTCGAAATACTACTGGATACACGGAAACATTATACATAAGTGTCATATACGCAGCTAGAATCAACTCATAGCGGGCCAAGTATGTAGCCAAAGCTACCACATATTATGTAATGCCTCCATTTGAGCTACTCACAGGTCTATACACAGAGTCAACACCTGGACCCCAAAGCATTATTATGCAATGCCCGCTTATTGAGCTACTCATGGGTCTAATCAGAAAATTAATACCCGGACCCACATTACATATATCACTTATCTCATGAACTCAGACCACAACTCATGAGTTCAGATCACACTATTTCACATGACATATCACGTGTATCCTAGACTATTCCTAAGGTTCAAACGAGATTTCTTGCTTAACACATTGTCATCGCACTTACTCGTAATGTCATTTACACTGCCAACATACATTTCATACTTTCATAATAAACAAATAAGCATATATGTATACTCTTGATAATAATAAAACACATCAATAGTCATATTATCAAAACATTAACCTCTGACATCACTTTCTCATACACAATATCACTAACATATAACTCAATTCAATCTTAGAAAGATAAGTTTCAAATATATTAGCAATAATATGGATAACATGCTTAAATTTGTCACACGAACTTACCTCGAATGCAATTTCGGTGAATTACGCCATTTTAGTCCATAACCTTGTACTTTCCGATTGAAGCCCAAATCTCGATTTTCTTGATCTATCATGATAAAATTCACTCATTTAATCATTACATTAATTAAAACATTCTAAAATTCACAATTTGGAAAAATGACTGTTTTGCCCTTAAACTTACAAAAATTATTATTTTTCCCTTAGGCTTGTAAATTGATTTTTATTGAATTTCCTCCTTTACCAAGCCTAGCCGAATTCTTTTTATAACTATAGCTGTAACATCCCGAATTAGGGCCTAGTCAGAATAGTGGTTTTGAGACCACAAATCCAACGTTAAAATAATTATTTTATGATCATTATGAGTCTAGGATATGAAAATAAGCATGTGTTAAAGTTTCATGAAGAAATTCTATGTGTAAGGTGTCTAATTGGAAATTAAGGACCAAATTGAATAAATTACAAAACTTGGATTCTAGAAGCAATTTATATGAAATTGCTTTGGAATATTAATTAGAGGTCCTTAAAGAGTAACTTGCCCAATTTCTAAGTTTTTGGACAAAAATGGGCATGCATGGAAAATTTGGAAAGGTTAGTAAGGAAGGGCATTTTGGTCATTTGGTTAATTAATGAAATAAAAAGGGAAAATCAAGCAAAAATTTACTCATTTTCTTCTCCATGCTGTTGAATTTGAGGGAGTCTCCATAGCTAGGGTTTTCCAACATTTCAAGCTCAATAGTAAGTGTTCCCTAGCCCCATTTTTAATGTTCTTCGTATTTTTAAAACCCTCGTAACATGCTCTATCCATTTCTACCCATATTTCAAGCTAGAGTTCATGTTAGAAATTTGACCCATGCATGAGATGGTTTTTCTTTGATGATTTATGGAGGGTTATGAAAATTAGATGTTAGATAAACATATTTTGCTAGGTGATTTTTCATGAAAACACCAAAAAGGGACCTAAATGAAAAAGGTATAAAAAGTGGGGTAAAAATGTGAAATAGAGGAAAATGTGGGCTAGTATGAGCTTATAATACATTCTTCGGCTAGGCTTGGGTAGCCAAGGAATTACATGCATTTCATTATACGAGACTTAGGACTAAATTGTAAATATTGTGAAAGGTTAGGGGAAAATGATCATTTTGCCCGGGGGTGAGTTTTAGGCCTAAAACGAATAATGTGATGTATTAATAATCTAATTTTATTGATATAAACCCTGAGGAAACAATTCCGGAGGTCGACCGTGGAAAACGAAAGGTTTCAGAATAACCGAAATACGAAACCGAAGCCATTACCAGGTAAGTTCATATAACTCGAAGTAAACTCTTAATATACTTAAACATGCGTGTTCTTGAATGTATGAAAATTTAGATATTCATTGCATGATAATTTATGAATGTGCTTGTCTAAAGGAAAATTGATAAATGTCCTGGTGGAAATGGAAAAGAAAATCTGATGGATAAATTATGGCTTACATGACATGAGATCCTATATGTGTTGCAGAAAAGGATTTAGCCCGGACGGGTAATTCGATGATCTCAAAATGGAAAGGATCTAGCCTGGACAGGTGTTCCTTGAGTGATCGAGCCTCTCGGAGAATATGGGTGCATTAAGGATTTAGCCCGGACGGGTAATCTGATTTGAGGACTGAATTTAGCCTGGACTGGCAATTCAGATCCGAGCTTATGAGAGTAATTGTCGTTAAAAGGGGATTTAGCCTGGACTGGTAATCCCGACATTACTCTATGAGTTACTACTACGAGGGATTTAGCCTAGATTGGTAATCCCACTGTGAGATATAAGGTTCACGGGAGTGCGTACTCGAGACGATCACTTGTATGACTTGACGGTAAATGACTATCCATCGAGATTTCAGAAAAAGTTTAACAAGATTAACATGAGGAATAAAGAATGGAAATATTGAATTGATGAGCTTATCTAAGACTAATGACATGATGTATTGTTATGAAACTAACTTGATAATTGAGTGCATGTGATAGGGAAACTATTTCATGCTTGATGGAATTATTACCTAAATATGGTTTTATGCTAATTAACTGGTAAGTTTACTTTCCAATTATCCGAACTTACTAAGCATATAAATGTTTACCCCCTTCTCTTTTTCTTATCTTACAGAGCTCGTGGACTCGTGAAGATTGGAAGACGGTTGGAGAATCAACACACTATCGACTTATCCTACTTTGGTATATAGATACTTCCCTTTTGTTTAATGGCATGTATAGGATTTTTGGTTATTTTGTTATATGTGTCATTTGGCTAGCCAATGTAATGGCCTAAATGGTATACTTATTCTTTTGTATATGGCCACGAGATATGGCTCATATTGATGTAGGTAGTAAACCTATTAATAATGCATGTCTATGTTTAAATGTTTCATGAGATATGATGATGAGATTTATCATGACTGGATGATTGAAATGGAGCCTAATAATTTGAGAGTGGACATAGCATATAATGGTATATGGTTATAATATGGCCTAAGTGTAAAAAGTAAAATGTGCTATGTTAATCCCTAATACGAAAAGGGTAATTTAGCATGTACTAAACCGATGAGATGAGGTTAACATGCAATGAGTCATGTCAAGGTTGTTTAAGAGTGTAATTAGGCCATGTTAAGTACCATTGAAATCTCTAAGTGTGTATGGATGATAAAGGGTGACTAAAGGCTTGGGAAATAGCCTTAAAAAGGTCTACACGGGGTAGACACATGGGCATGTGTCTAGGTTGTGTGTGACACATGGTCAGCCCCATGGGCGTGTTACCTGGGCGTGTGTCCCTTGCGCTTAAAATTTTAGGTCAGTTTGTATGGTAGTAAACACACGGTTAGAAACACAGCCGTGTGTCTCAACCGTGTGGAGGACATGGCTTAGCACACGGGTTTGTGCCTTGGCTGTGTGCCTCAAAATGAATGATGATGTCATAAACAGAATGTCTGGGTTTTTGGACACGGGCGATGACATGGGCATGTCTAAGCTGTGTAAGGGACACGGGCTAGGAACACGGGCGTGTGCTTGGCCGTGTGAAAACCCTTGTAGGTTCGAATTGAAAAATAAATCTAAATAATTCAACACGGGTGAGGGACAAGGGTGTGTCCCTAAGCACACGGGCGTGTCCTTTGTCTCCACACGGGCATATGAGGCATAACCCTAGTAATTTTACTAAAATTTTCTATAGTTCTCGGTTTAGTCCCGGATCACTTTTAATGTATGTTTTGGGCCTATTGGTCTATAATCGAGACATTATGATGTTGTTTGATCGGTTTTAAATTAGAACAAAATTTTGTAACCTGTATTTTCTGAAAGTATCCAAGTATATGTCTGATAACGCCTCGTACATTCTCCCGGTCTTGGGTACGGGTAAGGGGTGTTACAATAGCAACTCATAATTTCAATTATTACACACATTTACTCTTTATTTTACAACCTTTATAAAATGGTACTTTTAGGTGTTTTCATGCTAACACCTTTCACAAAATTTGTTTATTTCACAACTAAGATTCATTTTCTTCCATAAAAATGTAGCAAACAACATGAATATTCTCATGGTAAAACCCTAGACTTTCAACCATTTTGTAAAAAAATCTCCCTATTAGCTAAATTAAGCTACAAAGGTTCCAAAAATATAAAAATTATCTAAAATAAGCATCTAAATCACTTATTTGCAAGGGATGTCAAAACTTATTTTTTCCTGGTAATTTCGGGGGGGGAGAAGATGAGGAAAAAGATTATATCCTTTTCTCTCTCTCTTATTTCTATTTTATTCAATTTTAAGTCACCAACCCACCTAACATTGACAACTTGGTCAAATCTTGTCCCTATGGCAGGCCAAGTCTTTTAAGGGCCTATTTGCACTTTAAACACCTCAAATTTTGGTTCTCTAGCAATTTAACACCTGTGGCTAGTAAAACAAAACTTTTGCCCTTTATGCGATTTAGTCCTTTTTCGAAATTAAACTCATAAATGCTAAAATTAATTCACCAAAATTTTCATGCACTCATATAATCATGCTATAACACAAAATAATATTAAAAATAATTTTTTCGGCCTCAGAATAGTAATTTCAAAACCAATGTTCCGATTAGGCCCAAAATCGGGATGTTACAACTCTCCCCCCTTTAGGGATTTTCGACCCCGAAAATCTTACTAGAAAAGTGGTTTTGGTATTCACTTAAATTTCTCTTTCCCATAATCATTTTTAAAGAACATTCACTCGACTGTGTCCCAAATACTTATCCTTTTACTTTCCCATATCAGTATCATAAGCGATTCATTACTATACCATACCTCGACTGAATTTCAACATCTACCTGAGAGTTCATAGACACAAAGGTCCCATCTATGCCATCATGTCACATATACACACATACTTGAATCCTTTTGAATTCGAATAATAAACTAATTAGTTCATCTTGGCCTTACACTCTCTAATTTCACACAGTCTGATTAATAGAGACTAGTATTCTGAGAAGTCCGACAATCATAAAGACACGAAGTCTTATCAATCTGATGAGTGGGAATTCATTACATACCGACATGATTTACTGATCTCACCAAACATTTAACAATAAGTTACATCACATTTGTTTTTTCTTTCCAAGACAGAAATAATTCTGATAGGACCTCGAGAATAATCCTTTCTCATTTCTATTCTAATATCAGCACTGGAGAAGATAGCTCCAGTAAAACCTGATGTTCGGCTTTAACCCTGTTAACAACTCAAATCTTTCTGTGATATCAAATGCTCTAAGCTATCATATTATCTTATTGTCTTAAAACACATCACAATTCATACAACAGTGCATCACTAAAAATTAAAAAGTCTCTGCCCAAGTGTAGACTAGACCAGTTTAAATGCTTCGGTTAATGATATTCTAATCTGTCCAAGTTTTGCAAATCTTGGATTAATCCATTCGACTTTCATAAGACGAAAATTTTATCATACAACCATTCGAAATTCACTCATCATGCTAATCAAAGACCATTTCACTTGCATTAGCCCAAATAACCAATATATCTCAACTGAAGACATTAGCTTTGATTAACTTACTTGAGAAAAGAGATTTATCATACCAATTGAAATTAAAAATTTTCACCACTTATGCCTTTGCTAATGTCAAATCCTTACATGTAAATTAGAGAAATCTCAAGATACGATACTATGTCGGAAGACCGAAAACAAACTCTTAAGGAAATATGAAAGACCTTAATAATTCCTCAGAGAAAAAAATTTCCAGAAGAAAACATCATTTCATCCCACTAGAATCAAATGCAACAATTAAGGGAAACAAAATTATAGCATCATTTGTATTTTCTCATAAGTTCCCAACAAACTGAATATAACTAAATACCAGAGAGAAGTGGAGCAAAACAGATTATAACTCGATCAGATCGATAATGCCTTCGTCTGACATTTTGATCTGATAGCATTCTCATATAACAAGAATTTCATCAGAATATAAGTAGTTACTATAGCACTTACGAGAATAATGATCTTTTAGAATATATCAAGAGAGGCAGTCATCATTTGTTCACTGTAATTACCATGCTCAGACATCTCATATTACAAATATTATTCCTCTAACTATTTCTGTCATTACAAATCCCATATCATTTCTTTCACTAAAGAAGATCAGTTCTAAGAACGTCACAATCATTACATTCTTTCGACCTTGTATCTGAGCAATTCGATTTACCAAGGTGAATTTATTCTCTAACTGTGACAGTGCATGATTCACATAATCTTTATGTCAACCTGATACCTTTCTAGCTCCGGCTTTACTTATCATCTCACTCTCAATCTCTAATCATATTTATCGAGATTTCTTCACTGAACTCTTTGGTCTTCACACTTGTGAGTTTATTCAGTGCAAATCTCATGAAATTCCATTATAGAACACCACTCTGGTAAGGGCTGAAGTTGTGGGGCCTCTGACTCGACTCTCATATACATATGTGACAGCCCAAAATTGACCCTAGACGGGATGTGGTTTCGGGACCACCAAAACCGAGGCATAAAAATAATTTAAAATTTATTGTGATGCCTATGATATGTGTTAAATTGTGTGTGACATTTTTGATGATTTGATTTAGTGTTATAAAGGTGAATTTCACTAGAAAGGACTTGTGTGAGAAAACTTAGAAATGAGATAGGCAAATGTTGAAGTGGCCTATTGATGCATACTAGGAAATGTTGTCCTTGCATGTCAAATTTCCCAAATTTGACTATAGTGGCCGCCAAGGTGGGTATGATGGGCAAGGAAAACATGTTTCCAACATGTTTGGTTAGTGAGTTATGTATGAAGGAATATAATAAAATTAGCATAAAAATGAACAAAAAAAAAGAAAGATGAGCATGGATGCCCCTTGTTGCCGTGAGTAGAGGAAAAGAAAGGAGAAATTTTGTTCATCCATTTTCACTTCTTGGCCGAAAATACTAAGGAAAAGGGGAGGATTTTTGCTTCATGCTTGGTTTAGAAGAGAACTAGAAGGAGATTTGGCTACTTGCATCAATATTAAGGTATGTTTGAGGTGGTGTCATGAGATTCATGCTTGTTTTGGTTGCTTACTTGATGTGCATGTTAGCCATGGTTCAAATCCTTGTTATGCCATGAAAATGGTATTTAGCCAAGGTTGATATTGTGTTGAAACTATTGCATGCTAAATGTGAAGCTCGCTATTGATGCATGTAATGATGGATTAACTACTCTTGAAATTTCTTTTAGTATTCTTGAGTAGGGCATTGAGTCCTTTGTTTAACCATGACAAAAAATTTAAAAGGGCATGGTGTGTGAGGTATTCGCCATGGTATGCTCATGAGCATGGTTTATGCTTCTTGCATGATATTAAAAAATTTGTGTTTTGAATGGTTATGGACACCTTAAAATTGACCTTGCACCTATGTGTGGATATATGTTTGCACATGATGTTTTGGTTATGAAGTAAATGATAAATGTGTTTGTTTAAAAAACAAATTGTTGGAGAATGTTTGTAAAATTTCAAGTATATTCGCCATTGGGTGAGTATGTAAGTGATGTTGAATCAAGTTTTTGGTGCATATTTGGTGATGTGTATAATCGACCAAATGGGTGATTAGTAAAAAATGGTTGCGAATATACAAGCATACATATGCATGTGTAGTTGAATTATGAATGTTTAGCAAGATGGTTAAACTAGTTGATTTATTGATTAAGCTCAAGGAGTTAAAGAAGGAGAAGTCATCGAGTAGCCGACTTGGACTGTTTTACCCAACACAAGGTAAGTCATTAAGCATATATTTGGTGTTGATGTAAATGACCATAATATATACACAATTGTGTTTAAATGAGTTGATGTGTAAATGGAAATGTATGTGTATGGAATGATGCCATTGTTGAATGTATAAAGGCAGCAAAATGCATAAGGTATTGGTCTCGGCACTAAGTGTGCGGGTATGGACACGGTGACAAGATTGGCACTAAGTGTGCGGGTTTAAAATTGTACAGCACTAAGTGTGCGAGTTTGATTATATAGCACTAAGTGTGCGAGCTGAAAATATATAGCACTAAGTGTGCGAGCTGAAAATTATATAGCACTAAGTGTGCGAGCTGAAAATATATAGCACTAAGTGTGCGGATTCACTATATGCTCTTGTATTACAATTGGCACTGAGTGTACGACATTATCGAGTTAATCCCGGACAGCGGATCGGGTAAGTACCTTGAGCTCATGACGAATAGGCAATACGTTCATGCTCGGGGTTGAGCTTGGTAAGCTTGAAATCTATGTGATGATTGCAATTGTATGATTGTGGTGCGAATGAGTTGGTGTGTAAAAATGGCTCAAATATCTTATTGTATAGAATATGAAATGTGGATGTATGACTTGGTATGAGATTGAACCGAAAGGTCCGAGGAATTATGGTAAAGTTTCGATATGGATGAAGTACCTAGCCTCGTTTATTGTTTGATGTTGCGAAAACTTTATTAATGGATGGTTGATGAATGCTTATGACTTCTTGAGTTATAAACTCACTCGGTGTTTTCTTGTCACCCATTTTAGGTCTCTTGGACTCGTATTGTCGCGTGCTCGGAACCGTCGTTGAAGTCATCACACCGGCTGGAAACCTTTTGGTATTGTCTTCGTAGTTGAACTAGGAGAACAATTGGCATGTATAGGCTATTATGTTTTGTTGAATTGTGGGTTGTAAACTTTAAGCCATGTGAAAATGGCCTATGTGGTCGTCGAGTGGGATGCTAGAACCTATAGCCACGAGTCTTAGAAACTTTAATTTTGATAAGGTGGCCATAAATTGTGTCATGTATGATGGATGATTAGTAAGGCCAAGGAAAGATTCATGAAATTGGCATAGTCTACTGCAGTAACTGTTGCTGACGGCAGCAGTGAGATGAGATTGAAAAATCACTAAAAATAGTAGAAGTATAATTAAATAGTGAATAAATTATGAAATTGAACCTTGATGAATCTATTTTTATATGGACTAAACGAAAAGACCATATGAGCAGTATACTGAGAGATATTAGAGTTCTCGTGAGATAGGGCCAGAACGGTTTCTGGGTCCCTTGTCACGACTTTGAAAATTTACTATAAATTATCTAGAAAGAATTAGAAGTCATGCCTTATATGTGAAGATTCCATTTTGAGTCTAGTTTCTTTAGAAACAAACAGCACCAGTATTAAAGCCCTGTACAGAGAGATATTCAAGTTGTAATGCGCAAAGGTCAGTGTAGTCGACCCCTGTAACATGGGTGACTTTAACTAATAAACTGTACCAATTGGCCAGACCAAAAATTCTAGAAATAAATCCAGGGATGGATATATGAGTTTAGTTTCAGGGAAAATTTACGGAACTGATTTTTGAGTTCTGGAACTCGAGATATGATTTTTAAGGTGAAAGTGACGCAGTTAGCTAGCCTGCCTGGAACTGAAATCAATTATTGTCAAGAGAGAAAAAAGGGAAGTAAGCCCGGTAACACCACGTGTTCAAATCCGGTGACGGTCACGGGTTTGGGGTGTTACATTTTATTGGTACCAGAGCTGTGGTTTAGTCGGTTCTAGGACTACCATAGAGCGTGTGAGTCTAGCTATACATGCCAATTTGTTAGTGCTTAATAATGTGATGACTTCTGACGGTTGAAATTTTTGTTTTGATTAGCAATGGAGCCCGGAATAGAGAGACCCTTGGCGGATGATGTTGAAAGTGTAGCGACTGCTCCCGCGCAAGGGACACTGCCTGTTGAGCCTCGGTCATCCATGAATAATCAAAATGAAGGGCGAAACAAGCCTTCTTCACCATGATGAATGAGTGGGTCGCATAATATGCCCGAACCAACCCGGCGGTCCAACCATTCCGAATTTAAATACTCCGCCCCAAGAGTCCATAATGCCTCCATTCTCGATCCCGTGAGGCTAAGCAAACCACCTGTAGACTTGATTAGGAAAGCGGGCCGAGGAGTTCAAGGCCATAGTCATCGATGATGTTGAAAGAGCCGATTCGCTCGATAACACCATTCGAGTGTTAGATGAACTCATGCACACCGATGAATGTCTTAAGTGTGCTATATCCTTGTTGCGAGACTCGACTTACTATTGGTGGAGGACTTTAATTTTCATAGTCCCAAATGAACGAGTTACTTGGGATTTCTTTCAATCCAATTTGAAAGAAATACATTAGTCAACAGTTCATAGATCGAAGCGTAAGGAATTCTTGGAACTCAAGCAAGGTAGTATGATCAGATCTGAATACGAGCATGAGTTCGTAAGACTTAGTCGGTATGCTCTGGAGTGTGTGGCTGATGAGGTTGCGATGTGCAAAAGATTTGAAGAAGGATTGAATGAAGAGTTAAAGTTACTAGTGGGAATTTTGGAGATAAAGGAGTTCGTGACACTAGTCGAACGAGCACGCAAGCGGAAGAACTTGGGAAGGAGAAGAAGAAGGCTGAATTGAAGCAAGAGATTACCGTAAAAGATCGACGAGTAAAGCTCCGTTCTCGGCTGTAAAGAGGTTCGGGAGGACACCGAGAAGTCGAGGACGATTGCGGGAATTTCCATTAGAGCCCGACCATTGACGGACTCCGAGCTACTTGGTAGCTAGTGTGGGCAATAATCGTCAAGAGAGACCTGAATGCCCCCAATGTGGAAGACGACACCTAGGTGAATGTTGGGGTAAGTCTGTTAATAGGGCTCATTATGGATGCGGTTCAAGGACCACCTCATTAGAGATTGCACGGAGCTAGATGAGAGGAATAAGACGCAAGGTGCAAGACCTAGTGGAACGACGGTGGAGGTAGGCCCCGAGAATCTCTGGAGGTAGGAGTGGTAATCGAGAGGAGCCTCTAATACGGCTGTCCGATCCGAGACCCGTGCTCTGCTAGAGCATATGCCATCCGCAAGACGAGAGGAGGCATCCTCCCCGACGTCATCATTGGTACTTTTACTCTCTTTGATACTAGTGTGATTGCATTGATTGACCCCGGCTCTACTCATTCATATGTATGTGAAACCTTAACATCCAGTAGGACTCTACTTGTTGAGTCTACTGAATTCGTAATTCGAGTGTCAAACCCTTTGGGTCAATACGTACTAGTTGATAAAGTGTGCAAGAGATGCCCCCTAATAATTCGAGAATCCTATTTACCGGCCGATCTGATGCTTCTACCATTTGATGAATTCGATGTTATTCTTGGTATGGATTGGCTGACCGTACATGATGCAGTGGTGGACTGCAAAAGGAAAACCATTGATTTGAGGAGTGCAAATAACGAGGTAGTCCGAGTCGAGTCTACTGATTTAAAAGGAGTGCCAGCGATAATATCTTCTATGATTTTCGGAGATATGTGAAAAGGGTGTGAAACATACCTTGCGTATGTGTTTGAAAGTAAAGAGATGGAAAAGAAACTCGAATCGGTACCAGTGGTTTGTGAGTATTCAGATGTTTTTCCTGAGGAGTTACCGGGATTGCCACCGGTTCGAGAAGTGGAATTCGGCATTGAAGTTGTACCGGGTACTACGCCGATCTCAAATAGCCCCGTATCGTATGGCATTAATGGAGTTAAAGGAATTGAAGGTTCAATTGCAAGAATTGTGAGATAGAGGTTTCGCTCGACCGAAGTTTTTCTCCATGGGCGCAAAGTATTGTTTGTGAAAAGAAGGACGGAACCATGAGGTTGTGCATCGACTATCGTCAACTCAATAAAGTGACGATAAAGAATAAATATCCGTTGCCACGAATTGACGATTTGTTTGATCAATTAAAGGGAGCCTCGGTGTTTTCAAAGATAGATTTGAGATCGGGTACTATCGGTTGAGGTCCAGAATCGGACATACCCAAAACCGCTTTTAGAACGAGGTACGGTCACTACGAATTCTTGGTGATGCCGTTTGGGCTCACTAATGCCCTGCAGTGTTTATGGATTTAATGAATAGAATTTTCAGGCCATACTTGGATCGGTTCGTAGTTGTATTTATCGATGACATTTTGGTCTATTCGAGAGATGAAACCGAACATCTTGAACACCGAGGCTAGTGTTGCAAATCTTACGAGATAGCGATTATACGCAAAGTTCAAGAAATGTGAATTTTGGTTGAAAGAGGTTAGCTTTTGGGGCACGTGGTGTCGCGATCGGATGTCAAGGTGGACCGAACAAAATTTCGCCATAGTCGATTGGAAACCACCAAGGAATGTTACCAAGTTAGGAGCTTTTGGGGCTTGCGGATACTATCGACGATTTGTGAAAGGTTTTTCGGTGATAGTCTGACCGATGACAAAACTACTTCAAAAGATGTTAAGTTCAAGTGGTGAACGCTGTCAAGAAAGTTTCGATCGACTAAAGACCCGCTTAACCGAGGCCCCAGTACTAGTACAATGAGTCCAGAAAGAGTTTGTCATATAAAGTGACGCATCCTTGCTTGGGTTAGGTTGTGTGTTGATGCAAGAAGGTCGAGTTGTGGCTTACGCGTCGAGACAACTAAAGCCGCATGAGAGAAACTATCGACCCATGACCTTGAACTAGCAGACCATAGTGTTCGCCTTGAAGATATGGCGGCATTACTTGTTTGGGGAAAGGTGTCACATTTATTCGGACCACAAGAGTCTAAAATATTTGATGACTCAGAGAGATTTAAACTTGCGACAAAGACGTTGGCTTGAGTTGTTGAAAGACTATGAACTCATCATTGATTATCACCCGGGAAAGGCCAACGTGGTGGCCGATGCCTTAAGTCACAAGGCACTGTTTGCTTTGAGAGCGATGGATGCTCATCTATCCGTTTCACCCGATGAGGTGCTAGTAGTCGAATTAGAGACCAAACCGTTATTGATTTATCAAGTACTCGAATCTCAGAAGGTCGACGCCGAATTGGTCGCTAAGCGAGCCGAATGTGTTTGAATGAGGAATCGAGGATTTTGATTGACGACCATGATTGCTTGACGTTCAAGGGTCGATTATGTATTCCAAGGAATTCGGAACTTGTTTCGATGATTTTGAACGAGGCTCACAGTAGTTGAATGTCAATCCACCCGGGTAGTACTAAAATGTACAATGACCTGAAACGTCGGTTTTGGTGGCATGGTATGAAACGAGACATCTCTGACTTTGTTTCGAGATGTTTAATATGTCAACAAGTGAAAGCGGAGCATCAAGTGCCATCGGGATTACTTCAACCGATCACGATACCCGAGTGAAAATGGGATCGAGTCACCATGGACTTTGTATCCGGACTGCCTTTGTCAGCAAGAAAGAAGGATGCGATCTGGGTCATTGTTGATAGATCGACCAAGTCTGCTCATTTTATTCTGTTCGCACGGATTTTTCGCTTGATAAATTGGCGAATTATCGTCTCCCAAATTATTCGATTGCATGGGGTGCCTATTTCTATCGTGTCGGATAGAGACCCAAGATTTACATCGCGATTTTGGAAGAAATTGCAAGAGGCTTTGGGTACCAAGCTGCATTTAGCACTACTTTTCACCCCAAACCGATGGTCAATCCGAACGGATAATTCAAATACTCGAGGATATGTTGAGATGTTGCATCCTTGAGTTTAGTGGTGCATGGGAAGCAGTATTTACCTTTGGTTGAATTAAACACAACAATAGCTTTCAATCAAGTATCAAGATGGCGCCTTACGAGGCTTTATACGATCGTAAATGCCGCATACCCATTATTCGGGTGAACTTAGTGAAGGAAAAATCTTCGGGTTGATTTGGTTAAGGATGCCGAGCAAAAGTTCGAGTAATTCGTGAAAGTTTGAAAGTCGCCGGATCGCCAAAAGTCGTATGCGGATTTGAAAAGAAAAGATATTGAATATCGGGTTGGAGACAAGGTATTTCTCAAAGTCTCACCCGGAAGAAAGTGCTTAGATTTGGCCGTAAGGGCAAATTGAGTCCGAGGTTCATCGGTCCGTATGAAGTATCTGAACGAGTTGGGCGATGGCGTCGATTAATTTTACCCCGAGCTCGAAAAGATTCTAACGTTTTCCATGTTTCGATGCTTGACGATATAGGTCTGATCCATCGCACGTAATCGCCCGTCGAGATTGAGATTCACCTAATTTGAGCTATGAAGAGGAACAGGTTCACATTATGATGCGTGAAGTAAAGAGTTTGCAATAAGAAAATCCCATTAGTGAAGGTGTTGTGGCATAAACACGGAATTGAAGAAGCCACTTGGGAACTTGAGGACTCTATGAAAGAGCGATACAGAGCCTATTTACGGTAAGATTTTCGGGGACGAAAATTTCTTAAGTGGGGAGAGTTGTGACACCCAAAATTGACCCTAGACGGGATGTGGTTTGGGACCACCAAAACCGAGGCATAAAAATAATTTAAAATTTATTGTGATGCCTATGATATGTGTTAAATTGTGTGTGACATTTTGATGATTTGATTTAGTGTTATAAAGGTGAATTTCACTAGAAAGGACTTGTGTGAGAAAACTTAGAAATGAGATAGGCAAATGTTGAAGTGGCCTATTGATGCATACTAGGAAATGTTGTCCTTGCATGTCAAATTTCCCAAATTTGACTATAGTGGCCGCCAAGGTGGGTATGATGGGCAAGGAAAACATGTTTCCAACATGTTTGGTTAGTGAGTTATGTATGAAGGAATATAATAAAATTAGCATAAAAATGAACAAAAAAAGAAAGATGAGCATGGATGCCCCTTGTTGCCGTGAGTAGAGGAAAAGAAAGGAGAAATTTTGTTCATCCATTTTCACTTCTTGGCCGAAAATACTAAGGAAAAGGGGAGGATTTTTGCTTCATGCTTGGTTTAGAAGAGAACTAGAAGGAGATTTGGCTATACTTGCATCAATATTAAGGTATGTTTGAGGTGGTGTCATGAGATTCATGCTTGTTTTGGTTGCTTACTTGATGTGCATGTTAGCCATGGTTCAAATCCTTGTTATGCCATGAAAATGGTATTTAGCCAAGGTTGATATTGTGTTGAAACTATTGCATGCTAAATGTGAAGCTTGCTATTGATGCATGTAATGATGGATTAACTACTCTTGAAATTTCTTTTAGTATTCTTGAGTAGGGCATTGAGTCCTTTGTTTAACCATGACAAAAAATTTTAAAAGGGCATGGTGTGTGAGGTATTCGCCATGGTATGCTCATGAGCATGGTTTATGCTTCTTGCATGATATTAAAAAATTTGTGTTTTGAATAGTTATGGACACCTTAAAATTGGCCTTGCACCTATGTGTGGATATATGTTTGCACATGATGTTTTGGTTATGAAGTAAATGATAAATGTGTTTGTTTAAAAAATAAATTGTTGGAGAATGTTTGTAAAATTTCAAGTAATGTTTGTAAAATTTCAAGTATATTCTGCCATTGGGTGAGTATGTAAGTGATGTTGAATCAAGTTTTGGTGCATATTTGGTGATGTGTATAATCGACCAAATGGGTGATTAGTAAAAAATGGTTGCGAATATACAAGCATACATATGCATGTGTAGTTGAATTATGAATGTTTAGCAAGATGGTTAAACTAGTTGATTTATTGATTAAGCTCAAGGAGTTAAAGAAGGAGAATCAAGCAAGGGAAAGACGAAGGTCATCGAGTAGCCGACTTGGACTGTTTTACCCAACACAAGGTAAGTCATTAAGCATATATTTGGTGTTGATGTAAATGACCATAATATATACACAATTGTGTTTAAATGAGTTGATGTGTAAATGGAAATGTATGTGTATGGAATGATGCCATTGTTGAATGTATAAAGGCAGCAAAATGCATAAGGTATTGGTCTCGGCACTAAGTGTGCAGGTATAAATGGACACGGTGACAAGATTGGCACTAAGTGTGCGGGTTTAAAATTGTACAGCACTAAGTGCGCGAGTTTGATTATATAGCACTAAGTGTGCGAGCTGAAAATATATAGCACTAAGTGTGCGAGCTGAAAATTATATAGCACTAAGTGTGCGAGCTGAAAATATATAGCACTAAGTGTGCGGATTCACTATATGCTCTTGTATTACAATTGGCACTGAGTGTGCGACATTATCGAGTTAATCCCGGACAGCGGATCGGGTAAGTACCTTGAGCTCATGACGAATAGGCAATACGTTCATGCTCGGGGTTGAGCTTGGTAAGCTTGAAATCTATGTGATGATTGCAATTGTATGATTGTGGTGCGAATGAGTTGGTGTATAAAAATGGCTCAAATATCTTATTGTATAGAATATGAAATGTGGATGTATGACTTGGTATGAGATTGAACCGAAAGGTCCGAGGAATTATGGTATAGTTTCGATATGGATGAAGTACCTAGCCTCGTTTATTGTTTGATGTTGCGAAAACTTTATTAATGGATGGTTGATGAATGCTTATGACTTACTGAGTTATAAACTCACTCGGTGTTTTCTTGTCACCCATTTTAGGTCTCTTGGACTCGTATTGTCGCATGCTCGAACCGTCGTTGAAGTCATCACACCGGCTGGAAACCTTTGGTATTGTCTTCGTAGTTGAACTAGGAGAACAATTGGCATGTATAGGCTATTATGTTTTGTTGAATTGTGGGTTGTAAACTTTAAGCCATGTGAAAATGGCCTATGTGGTAGTCGAGTGGGATGCTAGAACCTATAGCCACGAGTCTTAGAAACTTTAATTTTGATAAGGTGGCCATAAATTGTGTCATGTATGATGGATGATTAGTAAGGCCAAGGAAAGATTCATGAAATTGGCATAGTCTCTGCAGTAACTGTTGCTGACAGCAGCAGTGAGATGAGATTGAAAAATCACTAAAAATAGTAGAAGTAGAATTAAATAGTGAATAAATTATGAAATTGAACCTTGATGAATCTATTTTTATATGGACGAAACGAAATGACCATATGAGCAGTATACTGAGAGATATTAGAGTTCTCGTGAGACAGGGCCAGAACGGTTTCTGGGTCCCCTGTCGCGACTTTGAAAATTTACTATAAATTATCCAGAAAGAATTAGAAGTCATGCCTTATATTTTCAGATTACATTTTGAGTCTAGTTTCTTTAGAAATAAACGGAACCAGTATTAAAGTTCTGTACAGAGAGATATTCAAGTTGTAATGCGCGAAGGTCAGTGTAGTCGACCCCTGTAACATGGGTGACTTTAACTAATAAACTGTACCAATTGGCCTGACCAAAAATTCTAGAAATAAATCCAGGGATGGATATATGAGTCTAGTTTCAGAGAAAATTTATGGAATTGATTTTCGAGTTCTGGAACTCGAGATATGATTTTTAAGGTGACAGTGACGCAGTTAGCTAGCCTGCCTGGAACTGAAATCAATTATTGTCAAGAGAGAAAAAAGGGAAGTAAGCCCGGTAACACCACGTGTTCAAATCCGGTGACAGTCACGGGTTTGGGGTGTTACAACATACACATGTGACACAGCTTTCATCATCATAACAACATCATCAAATCATATCATTCATTTCAGAAAAACTGACATTCATATTTACTTTATGCCAACTTTCCAGTTATCTCATTTAGACAAGTACCTTTATGCATGTACTCTATGAATTCAGATAACTGTACTTATCCCATTCACTTAATCAAACAAGTCATGTACATAACATCATATGAGAGCCAACAAGTATGGATAAGTATATTCCAATTTGTACTTTCATCTCGCACATCATCGTATGCATATCATTACAAACATGTAAATCAATCCAAGCAATTTAACACTGATACTCAGACTATGTGAACTTGCCAACCATATTCATTCAAATAACTATACATGAACATTTATTTCATCGATATTTTTGATAAGTTATCTAAACACATACTTTCGCCCAAGTAAATCGGCCATATATATCATAGAATCATCAACTAAACATAAATAAACTCATTACAATATAGTCATTTATCTCATTTCAAGGAACCATTGCAATCCATCAAAATTTTAATGTCCAATCGAAGCAATGTCATTTTAGCCGTAGTATGATATTATGAATCTTGTTCGTATCTTTTCAAGTTCAACTCATCACCACGACACTTCATTCAAATATTTTGGTATCACTATCAACATGGTTGGGTGTAGCTCAGTTGGAGAGTATCTTTGTCTAGGAAAAATAGTTCTCATTTGCGTCGGGAGACACCACACTATCAAAAATCTGTGGCATGTATAGCTAGACTCTTACACGTGCTAGGTTAGTCCGAGAACTGACTAAACCATAGCTCTGATACCACTAAATGTAACACCCCTTACCCTTGTTCGATGTCGGGACAGGGTTCGAGGCATTACCAGACTTAAACGTATACCATTTCATAAAATTGGGCCATAAAATTTCATTCGTATCAAAACTTTTCATACACATGCATAATGTCCCTTACATGAGCTATCACGAATCAGGGTCACACACCCGTGTGGACACAGGGACACGCTCATGTGTCTTCAACACGCCCATGTCCTTAGGCAGTGTAACTCTCTGTTTGTGATGTCAGCAAAACAAATTGAACCACACGGCCAGGCCACATGTCCATGTGCTAGGCCGTGTCCTCCACACAGCTGAGACACATGGCCGTGTCTCTGCCCGTGTGGCTAGCACTTAGGCTATTTTCCAAGCATTTTTGTTGCCTTAATCTTTCACAAACTTAACCACTTTAAAGACACATATCATAGCATCATTTTAATGATTAAATATTCTCTATTAATACATATTCACCACATTAACATGTCCTCTTATATGTAATGCATCTACTCATGCAATACCAAGTCTAGATTCCTTAATTCACATTCATAAGACTCGTCATTTTGATGATCACTTTTACCATTATGCTATGGTTACTGACTTATCATGCAATTTCTACATGGTTATGACCACCTTAATTGGTCATATAGTATACATCCAACACACATGTCATATTACCCACCTACCATGACAAACAAATATAACCACATGATAAACGTTAGACATGACATGAATAGCTAGATTTACAAGCCTTAATCAATCTGAGCCACATCCCATGGGCATATACATATAACTCATTATAAACCAATACATGTGACTAAAGCATAATAACACATGTCAATAAACTAGATCTTTATACATGCCACTCACTTGAAATTTCTAATATATGCTTCATTATTCCAAGGTTAGGGACTTGATAGTGTGATGCTGCCTCCGACGATCTCCAACCCCGAGCTCACCTAACAACACTAAAAAAAGAAAAGAAAAAGAAGGGAGTAAGCTTCACGCATAGTAAGTCCATATGAAAAATAATAAGAAATTTATCAATTGCTTTCACAAATTCTTACAACATGTTCTTAAGGTAAACCATCATAATTGCCTTTTTACCTATGTACTGGTCAAGCTGTTTTCTCGAGTGGCAGTCACTAGATTATTTATATCTAGAGTTACGGAACTCCAAATTAATATCCACTAATTTTCCCAGAAACTAAACTCACATAACTTCTTACCATAAAATTTTCAGAATTTTTGGTTTAGCCAATTAGTACAGTTTATTCTTCAAATTCACCCCTTTTTTGCTATTTGACAGTTCCGACCCTTCCTCACTATAAATTAATTTTCTCATAATATGGAACTCAGATGATGTTTCCATATATTTATATTGAAAATAGACTCATTAATAATTCTAATAATATAAATTATAACCTATAAATATTTTTTTATAATTTTCAATGATTTTCTCAAATCAGAACAGGGGATTTCGAAATTCATTCTGACTCCATCTCACAACAATTTAAATATCTCGTAGTATTCTTTTGCTCACATCGTTTCCTTTATAAGAAACTACATTCGATAAGCTTCAATTTCATATTTAATTCAATCTCTAACTCACTTTTTACTATTTTTGGTGGATTTTCAAAGTTGGACTATTGTTGCTGTCCAAAACTGTTTTAGTGCAATATAATGATCACCAAGGTAATAACACCTTTACAAATAATTTCTACCATCATGGTAAAAATACATATTTATACATAAGCATGAATCCATAATCTCAAGGTCATCGTAACATAACATAATAAACATGAATTTACATGTCATTCAAACCTCCTTAACTTACTCTTCACATATTCTCATTCTTGCCAAAAACATGTATCAAGGCCATTACACATGAGTTTAGTGTACATACTTGTACGACGTGAAACGTAACTTACAACTATTCTCACCATCGACTTACCTTAATGGGATCGTCGTCAAATCATACCTCGAATTACCCGTTGAACACTTGGAATACTATTGGATACACGAAAACATTATACATAAGTGTCATATATGCAGCTAGAATCAACTCATAGCGCGCCAAGTATGTAGCCAAAGCTACCACATATTATGTAATGCCTCCATTTGAGCTACCTACGGGTCTATACACAGAGTCAACACCCGAACCCCAAAGCATTATTATGCAATGGCCGCTTATTGAGCTACTCATAGGTCTAATCACAAAATCAATACCCGGACCCACATTACATATATCACTTATCTCATGAACTCAGACCACAACTCATGAGTTCAGATCACACTGTTTCACATGACATATCATGTGTATCCTAGACTATTCCTAAGGTTCAAACGAGATTTCTTGCTTAACACATTGTCATCGCACTTACTTGTAATGTCATTTACACTACCAACATACATTTCATACTTTCATAATAATCAAATAAGCATATATGTATACTCTTGATAACAATAAAACATCTCAATACTCATTGTGACATCCCAAAATTTACCCTAGTCGGGATGTGGTTTCGGGACCACAAAACTGAGGCATAAAAATAATTTATAATTTATTTTGATGCCTATAATATGTGTTAATTCATGTGTGACATTTTTGATATTTCGATTTAGAGTTATAAATGTGAATTTCACTAGAAAGGGCCTAGTAGTAAACATTGAAAGTATGATGGGGAAATGTGGGATGACTAGTTGATAATACATGCAAAAATAAGGGATTTGCATGTCAAATTTCCCCCCCCTAACATGAAGTGGCCGGCCATGACAAGGAATCATGGGCTAAACATGTCATGAAACATGTTTTGTTGGTGCACTAGGGAGAAACAATAAACAAATGAGTATGGGTAATAAAGAAAGAAAAAAAAATGTGTGTGTGTGAGTGAAACCCCCTTGCCGTGCATTGTGGAAGAGAAAAGAAAAATTTTGTTCATCCATTTTTCTCTTCTTTGGCCGAAAATACTAAGGAAAAGGGAGGATTTTTGCTTCATGCTTGGTTTAGAAGAGAACTAGAAGGGGATTTGGCTATACTTGCATCAAGATTAAGGTATGTTTGAGGTTGTGTCATGAGATTCATGCTTGTTTTGGTTGCTAACTTGATGTGCATGTTAGCCATGGTTCAAATCCTTGTTATGCCATGGAAATGGTATTTGGCCAAGGTGGATTTTGTGTTAATGCCATTGCATGTTAAATATGAAGCTTGTTAATGGTGTACGTGATGGGGGATTGATGGCTCTTGGACTTTCTTTTTAGTATTTTGAGTGAGACATTAAGTTCTTTGCTTAATCATGACCAAAATGATGGTGTTGTGATGTATTCGGTCATGGTATATCCACAAGTATGATTCATGCATGTTGCATGGTAGGTAAGATTTGAGCTTTGAATATGTGTTTGCACATGATGAATTGGTATGACATATATACTATTTCAAGGTATATATTTGCTTGGGATGATGTTTTCGGTTATGTAGTACATGAGAGATGTGTATTGAGCTACAATATGTAATCGTTAGTTAGTAAAATGCATGCTGTTTTTGTGTGGTATTAAGTGCATAATTGGCCTCAACATGGACATGCATATTCGGCCACATGAGGGGAAATTGGTGTGCATGCATTCGGTTAGAGGCAAGCATATTGATGCCTATTCTTGGCTTAGAAAATTGGCTAAGAGGAATACTAACTAAGGTGTTGAGTTCGATTCATGATTTTGTACATATGCGACTTTGATGCCTAATGAGTAGATATTTATATATTGGCTAGGCATCTTGAATTCCTCTTCCGATGCTCAAATGATAAAACCAATTTATTTGTTAAATTTAGCTCAAGAAGCTAGAGGTGGAGAATCAAGCAAAGGCAAAGGAAAGATAATCGAGTAGTCGATTGGAAATCGTTTCATCCAATATAAGGTAAGTCATTAAGCATATATTTGGTGTTGATGTAAATGACCATAATATATACACAATTGTGTTTAAATGAATTGATGTGTAAATGGAAATGTATGTGTATGGAATGATGCCATTGTTGAATGTATAAAGGCAGCAAAATGCATAAGGTATTGGTCTCGGCACTAAGTGTGCGGGTATAAATGGACACGGTGACAAGATTGGCACTAAGTGTGCGGGTTTAAAATTGTACAGCACTAAGTGTGCGAGTTTGATTATATAGCACTAAGTGTGCGAGCTGAAAATTATATAGCACTAAGTGTGCGAGCTGAAAATATATAGCACTAAGTGTGCGGATTCACTATATGCTCTTGTATTACAATTGGCACTGAGCGTGCGACATTATCGAGTTAATCCGGACAGCGGATCGGGTAAGTACCTCGAGCTCATGATGAATAGAGAATACGTTCATGCTTGGGGTTGAATTGGTAAGCCTTAAATCTATGTGATGATTGAAATTGTATGGTTGTGCTGGAAAATGAGTTAATGTGTAAAAATGCTTGATTATCTTGTTGTGTAGAATATGAAATGTGGATGTATGACTTGGTACGAGATTGGACCGAAAGGTCCGAGGTATTATGGTATAGATTCGATATGGATGAGTACCTAGCCTCGTTTGTTTGTACATGTTGTAGTGATGTCGGTGGATTGATGAATGCTTATGACTTACTGAGTTGTAAACTCACTCGGTGTTTTTCTTGTCACCCATTTTAGGTCTCTCGGATTCGTATTGCTTGCGTGATCGGGACCGTCGTTGAAGTCATCACACCGGCTGAAATCTTGTGGTATTGTTTTCGTTGTTGAAGAACATTTGGCATGTATAGGCTATTATATTTTGTCGAATTGTGGGTTGTAAACTTTAAGCCATGTGAAAATGACCTATGTGGTCGCCGAGTGGGATGCTAGAACCTATAGCCACGAGTCTTAGAAACTCTAATTTTGATAAGGTGGCCACAATTTGTGTCATGTATGATGGATGATTAAGGCCAAGGAAAGATTCATGAAATTGGCATAGTCTACTGCAGTAACTGTTGCGGACAGCAGCAGTGAGATGAGATTGAAAAATCACTAAAATAGTAGAAGTAGAATTAAATAGTGGGTAAATTATGAAATTGAACCTTGATGAATCTATTTTCATATGGATGAAACGAAACGACCATATGAGCAGTATACTGAGAAATATTAAAGTTCTCGTGAGACAGGGCCAGAACGGTTTCTGGGTCCCCTGACGCGACTTTGAAAATTTACCATAAATTATCCAGAAAGAATTAGGAGTCATGCCTTATATGTACAGATTCCATTTTGAGTCTAGTTTCATTAGAAACAAACGGCACCAGTATTAAAGCCCTGTACAGAGAGATATTCAAGTTGTAACGCGCAAAGGTCAGAGCAGTCGATCCCTGTAACATGGGTGACTTTAACTAATAAACTGTACTAATTGGCCCAACCAAAATTCTAGAAATAAATCCATGGATGGTTATGTGAGTCTAAATTCAGGTAAAATTTACGAAACCAGTTTCCGAGTTTTGAAACTCGAGATATGATTTTAAGGCGACGGTGACGCAGTTTTCCAGCCTGACTGGAAATGACAAATTGGTTGGTACCACGAGAGGATTTGGCCGTTAACCTCTCGTGTCCGACACCGCGACGGTCACGAGTTAGGGTGTTACAATTTTATTGGTATCAGAGCTATGGTTTAGTCGGTTCTAGGACTACCATAGCGTGTGAGTCTAGCTATACATGCCAAATTGTTAGTGCTGAATAATGTGATGACTTGACGGTTGAAATTTTTGTTTTAAATAGCAATGGAACCCGGATAGAGACCCTTGGCGGATGACGTTGAAGGTGTAGCGGCTGCTCCGCACAAGGGACACCGCTGTTGAGCCTCGATCATCCGCGAATAATCAAAATGAAGGCGAAACAAGCCTTCTTCACCATGATGAATGAGTGGGTCGCGCAATATGCCCGAACCGACCCGGCTGTCCAACCATTCCGAATTTAAATACTCCACCCCAAGAGCCCGTAATGCCATCGATTCTCGATTACGTGAGGCTGAGTAAACCACCGTGGACTTGATTAGGAAGCGTGGGGCGAGGAGTTTAAGGCCATAGTTACCGGCGATGCCGAAGGGCCGAAGTTCGCTTGATAACACCATTAGAGTGTTTGATGAATTGTCATGCACACCGATGAATGTCTTAAGTGTGCTATATCTTTGTTCGAGACTCACCTACTATTGGTGGAGGACCTTGATTTCCATAGTCCCAAAGGAACAAGTTACTTGGGATTTCTTTCAAATGGAATTTCGGAAGAAATATATTAGTCAACTGTTCATTGATCGAAGCGTAAGGAGTTCTTGGAACTCAAGCAAGGCCGATGATCAGATCTCGAATCTGAACATGAGTTCGTAAGACTTAGTCGGTATGCTCGGAGTGTGTGGCTGATGAGGTTGCGATGTGCAAAAGATTTGAAGAAGGATTGAATGAAGAGTTAAAGTTACTAGTGGGAATTTTAGAGATAAAGGAGTTCGTGACACTAGTCGAGCGAGCACGCAAAGCGGAAGAACTTAGGAAGGAGAAGAAGAAGGCTGAATTTGAAGCAAGAGATTACCGTAAAAGATCGACGAGTAAAGCTCCGTTCTCTACTGTAAAGAGGTTCGTGGAGGACACCGATGAAGTCGAGGACGATTGCGGAATTTCCATTAGAGCGACCATTGACGGACTCCCGAGCTACTTGATAGCTAGTGTGGGCAATAATCGTCAAGAGAGACTGAATGCCCCCAATGTGGAAGACGACACCTAGGTGAATGTTGGGGTAAGTGCATTAATAGGGCTGTTATGGATGCGTTCGAAGGACCACTTCATTAGAGATTGCACTGAGCTAGATGAGAGGAATAAGACGCAAGGTGCAAGACCTAGTGGAATGACGGTGGAGGTAGGCCCCGAGAATCTCCGGAGGTAGGGGTGGTAATCGAAGGAGCCTCTAATACGGCTGTCCGATCCGAGAC
The DNA here is from genome assembly GCF_025698485.1 of Gossypium arboreum. NCBI lineage: Eukaryota > Viridiplantae > Streptophyta > Magnoliopsida > Malvales > Malvaceae > Gossypium > Gossypium arboreum. The sequence continues at coordinate 96,428,063 of NC_069071.1, read as the reverse complement.
CCGTACTCTGCTAGAGCATATGCCATCGCGCACGAGAGGAGGCATCCTCCCCGACGTTATCAACGGTACTTTTACTCTCTTTGATACTAGTGTGATTGCATTGATTGACCCGGCTCTACTCATTCATATGTATGTGAAACCTTAGCATCCGAAGAAGACTCTACTGTTGAGTCTCTGAGTTCATAATTCGAGTGTCAAACCCTTTGGGTCGATCGTACTTCGTTGATAAAGTGTGCAAGAGATGCCCCTAATAATTCGAGAATCTGTTTTCCTACCGATCGATGCTTCTACCATTTAATGAATTCGATGTTATTCTTGGTATGGATTGGTGACCGTACATGATGCGATGGTGGACGCAAAAGGAAAACCATTGATTTGAGGAGTGCAAATAATGAGGTAGTCCGAGTCGAGTCTCTTGATTTAAAAGGGCGCCGGCGATAATATCTTCTATGATCGCTCGGAGGTATGTGAAAAGGGGTGTGAAACATACCTTGCGTATGTGTTTGGAAGTAAAGAGATGGAAAGGAAACTCGAATCGGTACCGGTGGTTTGTGAGTATTGGATGTTTTTCCGAGGAGTTACTGGGATTGCCACCGGTTCGAGAAGTGGAATTGGCATCGAAGTTGTACCGGTACTACGCCGATTTCAATAGCCCCGTATCGTATGGCATTAACGGAATTAAAGGAATTGAAGGTTCAATTGCAAGAATTGACGGATAGAGGTTTCGCTCGACCGAGTTTTTTCTCCATGGGGCGCTTTTGTATTGTTTGTGAAGAAGAAGGACGGAACCATGAGGTTGTGCATCGACTATCGTCAACTCAATAAAGTGACGATAAAGAATAAATATCCATTGCCACGAATTGACGATTTGTTTGATCAATTAAAGGGAGCCTCGGTGTTTTCAAAGATAGATTTGAGGTCGAGGTACTATCGGTTGAGGTCCGAGAATCGGACATACCAAAACCGCTTTTAGAACGAGGTACGGTCATTACGAATTCTTGGTGATGCCGTTTGGGCTCACTAATGCCCTGCGGTGTTTATGGATTTAATGAATAAAATTTTCAGGCCATACTTGGATCGGTTCGTAGTTGTATTTATCGATGACATTTTGGTCTATTCAAGAGATGAAACTAAGCATCTTTGAACACTTGAGGCTAGTGTTGCAAATCTTCTGAGATAAGCGATTATCGCAAAGTTCAAGTAAATGTGAATTTTGGTTGAAAGAGGTTAGCTTTTTGGGGCGCGTGGTGTCCGCACGGGTATCGAGGTGGACCGAACAAAATTCAGCCATAGTCGATTGGAAACCACCAAGGAATGTTACGAAGTTAGGAGCTTTTTGGGGCTTGCGGTTATTACCGACGATTTGTAAAGGTTTCTCGACGATAGCCACGCCAATGACGGCTTACTCCAAAAGGATGTTAAGTTCGAATGGACGGAGAAATGTCGAGAAAAGTTTCGATCAACTGAAAGCTTATTTGGTGAAGCCCCAATTCTAGTGCAACCCGAATCGGGCAAAGAGTTGTCATTTATAGTGACGCATCCCTACTTGGGTTGGGTTGCGTATTGATGCAAGAAGGGCGAGTTGTGGCCTATCGTCGAGGCAATTAAAGCCACATGAGAAAAATTATCCGACCCATGATCTCGAATTGGTCGCCATCGTATTCGCCTTAAAGATATGGCGACATTACTTATTTAGTGAGAAGTGCCATGTGTATTCGGATCACAAAAGTCTCAAATATTTGATGACCCAAAGAGACTTAAATCTGCGACAAAGCGATGACTCGAGTTGTTAAAAGATTATGAGCTCGTCATTGATTATCACCGGGAAGGGCTAATGTGGTTGCGGATGCCTTAAGCGGAAATCACTATTTGCTTTATGGCGATGAATGTACACTTGTCTATCCTACCCGACAATGTGTTAGTAGCTGAATTGAAAGCCAAACCATTATTGATACGTCAAATTCGTGAAGCTCAGAAAGTCGACGATGAGTTGGTTACAAAACGGGATGAGTGTGTTCCGAACAAGGACTCGGAATTTCAAATCGATGATGACGATTGTTTGAGGTTCAGAAGTCGTCTGTGTGTCCCAAAGAATTCGGAACTTATTCCAATAATTTTGAACGAAGCCCCTTTGTAGCCGAATGGCAATCCACCCGGAGTACGAAGATGTACAACGATTTGAAAGCGTCGGTTTTGGTGGCATGGTATGAAGCGGGACATCTCCGACTTTGTTTGAGATGTTTAATATGTCAACAAGTGAAAGCGGAACATCAAGTGCCTTGAGATTGCTTGACCGATCACGATACCCGAGTGGAAATGGGATCGAGTCACAATGGACTTTGTGTCCGGCCGCCATTGTCACTAATAAGAAGGATGCGATTTGGGTTGTTGTTGATGGTGACTAAGCCGGCTCACTTTATCCCCGTGCGTCTGGATTTTCATTGGATAAACTAAGCCGAAGTTATGCGTTTCTCAGTTATTGAGATTACGAGTACCGATTTCTATTGTGTCGGATAGAGATCCGAGATTTACCTCGCGATTTTGGAAGAAATTTCAAGAAGCTTTGGGTACCAAGTTGCATTTCACCGCCTTCACCCCCAAACCGATGGTCAATCCGAGCGGATAATTCAAATACTCGAGGATATGTTGAGATGTTGTATCCTTGAGTTTAGTGGTTCATGGGAGCGGTATCGCCTTTGATTGAATTAAACACAACAATAGCTTTCAATCAAGTATTAAGATGGCGCCTTACGAGGCTTTATACGATCGTAAATGCCGTACCCCATTATTCGGGTGAACTTAGTGAAGGTAAATTCTTGAGGTTGATTTGGTTAAGGATGCCGAGCAAAAAGTTCGAGTGATTCGTGAAAGTTTGAAGGTCGCTACGGATCGCCAAAAGTCGTATCTTGATTTGAAAAAGGAAAGACATTGAATATCGGGTTGGAGACAAGGTATTTCTCAAAGTCTCACCACGGAAGAAGGTGCTTAGATTTGGCCATAAGGGCAAATTGAGTCCGAGGTTCATCGGTCCGTATGAAGTATCTGAACGAGTTGGGCGATGGCGTCGATTAATTTTACCCCCGAGCTCGAAAAAGATTCACAGCGTTTTCCATGTTTCGATGCTTGACGATATAGGTCGACCCGACATGCGTAATTACTCCATCCGAGGTCGAGGTTCACCTAATTTGAGTTATGAAGAAGAGCGGTTCGCGATTCGATGCGTGAAGTAAAAAAGCTACTGAAACAAGAAAATCCCATTAGTGAAGGTGTTGTGGCATAAACACGGAATTGAAGAAGCCACTTGGGAACTTGAGGACTCTATGAGAGAGCGATACGAGCCTATTTACGGTAAGATTTTTGAGACGAAAAATTTCTAAGTGGGGAGAGTTGTGACATCCCAAAATTTACCCTAGTCGGGATGTGGTTTCGGGACCACAAAAGCGAGGCATAAAAATAATTTATAATTTATTTTGATGCCTATAATATGTGTTAATTCATGTGTGACATTTTGATATTTCGATTTAGAGTTATAAATGTGAATTTCACTAGAAAGGGCCTAGTAGTAAACATTGAAAGTATGATGGGGAAATGTGGGATGACTAGTTGATAATACATGCAAAAATAAAGGATTTGCATGTCAAATTTCCCCTAACATGAAGTGGCCGGCCATGACAAGGAATCATGGGCTAAACATGTCATGAAACATGTTTTGTTGGTGCACTAGGGAGAAACAATAAACAAATGAGTATGGGTAATAAAGAAAAAAAAAAAATGTGTGTGTGTGAGTGAAACCCCCCCTTGCCGTGCATTGTGGAAGAGAAAAGAAAATTTTGTTCATCCATTTTCTCTTCTTTGGCCGAAAATACTAAGGAAAAGGGAGGATTTTTGCTTCATGCTTGGTTTAGAAGAGAACTAGAAGGGATTTGGCTATACTTGCATCAAGATTAAGGTATGTTTGAGGTTGTGTCATGAGATTCATGCTTGTTTTGGTTGCTAACTTGATGTGCATGTTAGCCATGGTTCAAATCCTTGTTATGCCATGGAAATGGTATTTGGCCAAGGTGGATTTTGTGTTAATGCCATTGCATGTTAAATATGAAGCTTGTTAATGGTGTATGCGTGATGGGGATTGATGGCTCTTGGACTTTCTTTTTAGTATTTTTGAGTGAGACATTAAGTTCTTTGCTTAATCATGACCAAAATGATGGTGTTGTGATGTATTCGGTCATGGTATATCCACAAGTATGATTCATGCATGTTGCATGGTAGGTAAGATTTGAGCTTTGAATATGTGTTTGCACATGATGAATTGGTATGACATATATACTATTTCAAGGTATATATTTGCTTGGGATGATGTTTTCGGTTATGTAGTACATGAGAGATGTGTATTGAGCTACAATATGTAATCGTTAGTTAGTAAAATGCATGCTGTTTTTGTGTGGTATTAAGTGCATAATTGGCCTCAACATGGACATGCATATTCGACCACATGAGGGGAAATTGGTGTGCATGCATTCGGTTAGAGGCAAGCATATTGATGCCTATTCTTGGCTTAGAAAATTGACTAAGAGGAATACTAACTAAGGTGTTGAGTTCGATTCATGATTTTGTACATATGCGACTTTGATGCCTAATGAGTAGATATTTATATATTGGCTAGGCATCTTGAATTCCTCTTCCGATGCTCAAATGATAAAACCAATTTATTTGTTAAATTTAGCTCAAGAAGCTAGAAGTGGAGAATCAAGCAAAGGCAAAGGAAAGATAATCGAGTAGTCGATTGGAAATCGTTTCATCCAATATAAGGTAAGTCATTAAGCATATATTTGGTGTTGATGTAAATGACCATAATATATACACAATTGTGTTTAAATGAATTGATGTGTAAATGGAAATGTATGTGTATGGAATGATGCCATTGTTGAATGTATAAAGGCAGCAAAATGCATAAGGTATTGGTCTCGGCACTAAGTGTGCGGGTATAAATGGACACGGTGACAAGATTGGCACTAAGTGTGCGGGTTTAAAATTGTACAGCACTAAGTGTGCGAGTTTGATTATATAGCACTAAGTGTGCGAGCTGAAAATTATATAGCACTAAGTGTGCGAGCTGAAAATATATAGCACTAAGTGTGCGGATTCACTATATGCTCTTGTATTACAATTGGCACTGAGCGTGCGACATTATCGAGTTAATCCGGACAGCGGATCGGGTAAGTACCTCGAGCTCATGATGAATAGAGAATACGTTCATGCTTGGGGTTGAATTGGTAAGCCTTAAATCTATGTGATGATTGAAATTGTATGGTTGTGCTGGAAAATGAGTTAATGTGTAAAATGCTTGATTATCTTGTTGTGTAGAATATGAAATGTGGATGTATGACTTGATGCGAGATTGGACCGAAGGTCCGAGGTATTATGGTATAGATTCGATATGGATGAGTACCTAGCCTCGTTTGCTGTACATGTTGTAGTGATGTGTCGATTGGATTGATGAATGCTTATGACTTACTGAGTTGTAAACTCACTCGGTGTTTTCTTGTCACCCATTTTAGGTCTCTCGGATAAGTATTGCTTGCGTGATCGGGACCGTCGTTGAAGTCATCACACGGCTGAAATCTTGTGGTATTGTTTTCGTTGTTGAAGAACATTTGGCATGTATAGGCTATTATATTTTGTCGAATTGTGGGTTGTAAACTTTAAGCCATGTGAAAATGACCTATGTGGTCGTCGAGTGGGATGCTAGAACCTATAGCCACGAGTCTTAGAAACTCTAATTTTGATAAGGTGGCCACAATTTGTGTCATGTATGATGGATGATTAAGGCCAAGGAAAGATTCATGAAATTGGCATAGTCTACTGCAGTAACTGTTGCGGACAGCAGCAGTGAGATGAGATGAAAAATCACTAAAAATAGTAGAAGTAGAATTAAATAGTGGGTAAATTATGAAATTGAACCTTGATGAATCTATTTTCATATGGATGAAACGAAACGACCATATGAGCAGTATACTGAGAAATATTAAAGTTCTCGTGAGACAGGGCCAGAACGGTTTCTGGGTCCCCTGACGCGACTTTGAAAATTTACCATAAATTATCCAGAAAGAATTAGGAGTCATGCCTTATATGTACAGATTCCATTTTGAGTCTAGTTTCATTAGAAACAAACGGCACCAGTATTAAAGCCCTGTACAGAGAGATATTCAAGTTGTAACGCGCAAAGGTCAGAGCAGTCGATCCCTGTAACATGGGTGACTTTAACTAATAAACTGTACTAATTGGCCCAACCAAAATTCTAGAAATAAATCCATGGATGGTTATGTGAGTCTAAATTCAGGTAAAATTTACGAAACCAGTTTCCGAGTTTTGAAACTCGAGATATGATTTTTAAAGCGACGGTGACGCAGTTTTCCAGCCTGACTGGAAATGACAAATTGGTTGGTACCACGAGAGGATTTGGCGTTAACCTCTCGTGTCCGACACGGCGACGGTCACGAGTTAGGGGTGTTACAATTTTATTGGTATCAGAGCTATGGTTTAGTCGGTTCTAGGACTACCATAGCGCGTGTGAATCTAGCTATACATGCCAAATTGTTAGTCTGAATAATGTGATGACTTCGACGGTTGAAATTTTTGTTTTAAATAGCAATGGAACCGGGATAGAGAGACCCTTGGCGGATGGCGTTGAAGGTGTAGCGGCTGCTCACGCACAAGGACACCGCTGTTGAGCCTCGGTCATCCGCGAATAATCAAAATGAAGGCGAAACAAGCCTTCTTCACCATGATGAATGAGTGGGTCGCGCAATATGCCCGAACCGACCCGGTTGTCCAACCATTCTCGAATTTAAATACTCCACCCCAAGAGCCCGTAATGCCATCGATTCTTGATTACGTGAGGCTGAGTAAACCACTGTGGACTTGATTAGGAAGCGTGGGGCCGAGGAGTTTAAGGCCATAGTTACCGAAGCGATCGAAAGGGCCGAGTTACGCTTGATAACACCATTAGAGTGTTTGATGAATTGTCATGCACACCGATGAATGTCTTAAGTGTGCTATATCTTTGTTGCGAGACTCGACCTACTATTGGTGGAGGACCTTGATTTCCATAGTCCCAAAGGAACAAGTTACTTGGGATTTCTTTCAAATGGAATTTGGAAGAAATATATTAGTCAACAGTTCATTGATCGAAGCGTAAGGAGTTCTTGGAACTCAAGCAAGGCCATATGATCAAATATCGAATCTGAACATGAGTTAAGTAAGACTTAGTCGGTATGCTCGGAGTGTGTGGCTGATGAGGTTGCGATGTGCAAAAGATTTGAAGAAGGATTGAATGAAGAGTTAAAGTTACTAGTGGGAATTTTAGAGATAAAGGAGTTCGTGACACTAGTCGAACGAGCCTGCAAAGCGGAAGAACTTGGGAAGGAGAAGAAGAAGGCTGAATTTGAAGCAAGAGATTACCGTAAAGATCGACGAGTAAAGCTCCGTTCTCGGCTGTAAAGAGGTTCGAGGAGGACACGATGAAGTCGAGGGCATGCGGGAATTTCCATTAGAGCGACCATTGGCGGACTCAGAGCTACTTGAGTAGCTAGTGTGGGCAATAATCGTCAAGAGAGACTGAATACCCCCAATGTGGAAGGCGACACCTAGGTGAATGTTGGGGTAGAAATCATTAATAGGGCTTTTATGGATGCGGTTCGAAGGACCACTTCATTAGAGATTGCACGGAGCTAGATGAGAGGAATAAGGCCAAGGTGCAAGACCTAGTGGAGCGACGGTGGAGGTAGGCCCCGAGAATCTCTGGAGGTAGGGGTGGTAATCGAAAGGAGCCTCTAATACGGCTGTCCGATCCGAGACCCGTACTCCTGCTAGAGCATATGCCATCCAGCATACGAGAGGAGGCATCCTCCTGACGTTATCCTTTGGTACTTTTACTCTCTTTGATACTAGTGTGATTGCATTGATTGACCCGGCTCTACTCATTCATATGTATGTGAAACCTTAGCATCAAATAAGACTCTACTGTTGAGTCTCTGAGTTCATAATCAGTGTCAAACCCTTTGGGTCGTCGTACTAGTTGATAAAGTGTGCAAGAGATGCCCCTAATAATTCGAGAATCTGTTTTCGTACCGATCGATGCTTCTACCATTTAATGAATTCGATGTTATTCTTGGTATGGATTGGTGACCGTACATGATGCGATGGTGGGTGCAAAGGAAAACCATTGATTTGAGGAGTGCAAATAATGAGGTAGTCGAGTCGAGTCTCTTGATTTAAAGGAGCGCCCGTGATAATATCTTCTATGATCGCCGGAGGTATGTGAAAAGGGGTGTGAAACATACCTTGCGTATGTGTTTGGAAGTAAAGAGATGGAAAGGAAACTCGAATCGGTACAGTGGTTTGTGAGTATTCAGATGTTTTCTGAGGAGTTCTGGGATTGCCACCGGTTCGAGAAGTGGAATTGACATCGAAGTTGTACGGGTACTACGCCGATTTCAATAGCCCCGTATCGTATGGCATTGCGAATTAAAGGAATTGAAGGTTCAATTGCAAGAATTGACGGATAGAGGTTTCGCTCGTAGAGTTTTTCTCCATGGGGCGCTTTGTATTGTTTGTGAAGAAGAAGGGCGGAACCATGAGGTTGTGCATCGACTATCGTCAACTCAATAAAGTGACGATAAAGAATAAATATCCATTGCCACGAATTGACGATTTGTTTGATCAATTAAAGGGAGCCTCGGTGTTTTCAAAGATAGATTTGAGGTCGGGTACTATCGGTTGAGGTCGAGAATCGGACATACCAAAACCGCTTTTAGAGCGAGTACGGTCATTACGAATTCTTGGTGATGCCGTTTGGGCTCACTAATGCCCTGCGGTGTTTATGGATTTAATGAATAAAATTTTCAGGCCATACTTGGATCGGTTCGTAGTTGTATTTATCGATGACATTTTGGTCTATTCAAGAGATGAAACTAAGCATCTTGAACACTTGAGGCTAGTGTTGCAAATCTTACGAG